>NC_138748.1:10875467-11475467 GCF_965113315.1 Podarcis vaucheri
GAAATCACGCAGTGGCAGCAGGAGGCCCCATTAGCTAAAGTGGTGCTTCAAGTTAAGAACAGTTTCAGGTTAAGAACGGACCTCCGGAACGAATTAAGTATTTAACCCGAGGTACCGCTGTATTCTTTAGATATTCTTCTTCTTTAGAAGACATCTGTAGGCAGCTCTGTATAGGGAAGTTTTTAATGTTTCGTGTATTATTATGTTTCTGTATATACTGGAAGCCACTCAGAGTACCTGGGGAAACCCAGTCAGATGGGTGGAGTACAAATAATAAAGTTGTTGTTGTTGTTGTTGTTGTTGTTATGGTTTGGAAAACTGCACAAAGAGCACAAAAAATTCCAGCCATCGCAGCCTCCCCCATTGCTGCGTCTCCACACAGAAGGAAGATTTCATCTCTAGAATTTCTTCTTGGCGTGCAACTGTTTAAAGAGCAGGCGTCTCAATTGGAACAATGCTACCTATGTGAAAGTGAGCTTTTGCTTTCAAACCTCCAGACTTCAACACAATGTTTCCCACTCAGTTTTGTCTCTGCTTCACCTTGAGAGGAAGCAGATAACACAAAGATTGCCGCCGAACTAAAGTAAAAGATGAGGGAATGTCAAGGCAGCAAAGCAGGTGTCAACGTTGAGAGTGTATTGCCAGAAAACGCTGTTGTTTTAAGTGACAAGTTCTTTTGAGGCATCATATGGAATGATTTGGAAAACCTGCTTTATCTCTGACAATTACACCATTCTCCCCCTTACCTTTTCCTCACCGCTTGCCTTTCCAACAATTTGGCTTCTTCCCAGATTCCTCCGCAGGAGCCTATTTCCTTCCTCAATCTGTGTGTGATAATGCAGTGAAAATTCACCAGCGACTCATGGTACATTCAAATCTCCTGATGTTTCCACTTCAAGCACTGATAACTTCTCTCCTTATTTTTCCTCCTCCACCTTTCTCTCTCCCCCCCCCCATTTTAATGAGCCTTATTTCAGTCTTTTGTGTTAAATTATAAAAGATTTGCCTCTGAAAAGGAAGCCATTAATAGTGCTATTGTGCGACACCAGGAAGACCTGCCACGCTTCGGTTCTATGAATAGAAAACGCAGAAATCTAGCGAGGTCCCCTTGGAAGCCACCGTTTTTTCAACATGCTGGTGATTGACTGCAAGGATAACAGGCAACATATGTAGCAATGACAATAACTTTACACATTACAGTGGTACCTCAGAAGTCAAATGGAATCCATTCCGGAAATCCGTTCAACTTCCAAAATGTGCGGAACCCAAAGTGCGGCTTCCTATGCCTGCAGGAAGCTCCTGCAGCCAATTGGAAGATGTGGAAGTCACATTGGACATTTGGTTTCCAAAGAACGTTTGCAAACCGGAACACTCACTTCCGGGTTTGCAGCATTCGGGAGCCAAAACGTTTGATTCGCAAGGCGTTCGGGATTCAAGGTACGACTGTACTTGGAGCCTTTCCAGACACCATTTTATCATGCATTCGTTGGTTTGTTTTCATGATGGGGTGGTTATAATCTTGCTTTCAATACTGCTTGCACCTGCAAAAGTATTGGGGTGGACATACTGCTTCATTACCCTATCTGGGACCCCACATTTAAATTCTTATTCACACAGCTCCTTGCTGGCCCTAGTAGGACCAACTTGGCCATTTAGCCCTGGTGATCATTCGATGTCTACTGCCTGGGGTTTTCCTCCCCAAAGAATGACTTTTTGAATTTTATTAATATTGATGCTGTATTTTATGTTGTATTCTATGCTGTTTTATGCTGTTTTTAAGTTGCATTTTAATCAATGTTTTATATTTGCTGTTAGCCTCCCTGAGCCCGGTTTTTAAACTGGGAAGGGCAGAGTATAAATAAATTTTTATTATTTTTATTTTTATTATTATTATTTCCAATAAGTGCGTATGCTGTAGCTTCTTGCTAAAATCATGTAACTTTTCATAATGCAAATGAAATTATCCAGATGGCAATAATGCTGCGTCAAAGCATCACAGACTTACCTCTCAGTAAATATGCACAGGATTGTGTTATTAATATGTTGTTCAATTGCTGCTGAATGAGCAGAGGATGGTGTTGATACAGTAGTACCTCTGGTTAAGAACTTAATTCGTTCTGGAGGTCTGTTCTTAACCTGAAACTGTTCTTAATCTGAGGTACCACTTTAGCTAATGGAGCCTCCCACTGTCGCTGCACGGTTTCTGTTCTCAGCTGAAGCAAAGTTCTTAACTATTTTTGGGTTAGCGGAGTCTGTAACCTGAAGCATCTGTAACCTGAAGTGTCTGTAACCCAAGGTACCACTGTACAAGGTTTGGTAATGTGTCTGAAGAGGCCCATAATACCAAGCTGTCAATTATGGATATGCCCATCCTCTGGTTTATGTCAACTCTTGCAGCTTTGCCAAAGTTGGAATTTGCCTATATTAAGAAGAAACTCAAGACGACTATGTTAAACTACCAAATCAGTGCTGCTTCTAATAAACTCTACATAATTCTTCATTTCCACAGCAATAATGGCTGCATAAAGACTATTGAATCATTTCTCATTCTGAATCAGTGTTCATTCTCTTCCAGCTCTGTAACCAATCATACAATTTACTTATTGAAATTTCTGCTGTACTAGACAATGTACAAAATACATTTGTGTGTGTGTGTGGAAGAGCAAATATGCCTGTGCTTGCAACTTTAAATGAATAATCTCTTACTTCTCCTAAGTGGCAACGTTCCACGTGCCGCCTTCCTTCCCTACGAAAACGTGGCCTTTAATAATGGGGAAGAACAAACAAAGGCACAGAAGATTCGGTTATTCACAGTATTGTTTAGATTAGGTCTACAGAGATGCTTTCAGAGAGAGGTATCTGGTCTGTTTCCTCCATATGTGTAAATCAGGGGCAACCAGAACTTAATGGGAGCCAAGATTTGGCTTTGGGACACCATACCCTCTAACATTCCTCAGATGAAAATGGGACAATTCACATTCCTCCCCAACCCTCATTTTTTGGTCATGTCCTCCGAACATTTCCTACCAGAAGAAGGGCGACTGCCATCAACAACACACTAACAGGACACAGGACACACACCCTCCACCGTCCTGAGAAAACCCCTAATCCCGATTGTATTTTATTTTATTCTTTGGTAGATTTACAAAAATTAAAAAGACTCACATTAATAAATATTTTTTAGAAAGAGCCAAGATTATTTCCCCCCAAATTATTTCTATTAATTTTCCAAATTATTACAAATCTAACCAAATTACTTAAATTTAGCACAATTTCTTAAAATCAGGTTTCCCACTCCTGTTGCAAACATACGTCGATCATTTCCTCCCATAGCTGCAACATCTCTTCTTTAATGTTCAATTGTCATCCTTCGCTAGTCGTCCATCCTTGCAGCTGGCCACATTTTTTTCGTCCTTACAAACAGCACCTCTGTAACATCTTATAAATATAAATCCATTTCACGTGTGCAGTCCTTCATATACATTGTTGTTTCAGACCTGTTGTGCTGGGAGAATTAATTACTATCTTCCCTTGTTCAGTTCTTTGCAGTGTTTATCTGGATGGGACAAGGTCACATTCCATTCCTTCCACTGTTTACTGACTAGCGCAGGGGTCAGCAACCTAAGGCCCATGGGCCAGAAGCTGCCTACGGAGGCCATTTAACTGGCCCATGAGCCACCCCCAAACCAAGCCGCCCGCTCGGTGAGTCCCCATGCTAAACTGGTGCAGTGTGGCGCGGGGACTCTCCCGTGGCTCCGGAAATAGCTTCTGTGCATGCCCAGACGCCGGAAATCACATCTGCGCATGTCCGTGGTGCTGGAAATTGCTTCTGCGCTTGCCCAGATGCCAAAAATCGCTTCTGCGCAGGTGCAATTTTCAGCGTCTGAGCATGTGCAGAAGTGATTTCCGGCGCCACAGACATGCGCAGATGCGATTTTTGGCATCGCGGAAGTGATCCAGCCCATGCTCAGTAAGCCTTGCTGACCCTTGACGTACAAGCTGCGGGCATAAATAACTCCAGTCTCCACCATTAAAATTCTACTCTGGAGTTCTTCCTCGGCACACAGTTGAAAGCAAAATCTCTTCTCAAATTCGGCCTCTTGCCAGATTGAAAGAGCCAAGATTAGAGGTGGATGCACAAAACATTTTCAAAAATAAATCAAAGACTCATTGCGCTCCGATCCACTTTTCTTTCTTCCCGCCCAGGGCGGCTCTGTCCTCTGCCTGCCCCTCAGAGCCAGTGGGTCATGCAGGGTTGGGCCTCAGCAGTGGCAGCTGCTGCTCCTCCTTGCGCAAGGGAAGAGGCCCACAGCAGTGGCCACAGAGAGGCCACGCCGGAGGATGCTGCTGCACAGCCGCCACCACTCATCCTCCTCTCTGAGCTTGTTGGCGGTGGCTCTGGCAGGGGAAATATTTATTTACTTGATTTTGTACACCACCCTTCATCACAAGATCTCAGGGCGGATCGCAGGGACATTCTGGGATCAAATCAGAAACCAGGATTGCTTTCTCAGTTCTGGGACTGTCCCTGCAAAATTGGGACACTTGGATGGTATGGGATACATGGAGTCCAAAAACGCCCCTGGAGATGTCCAGAGCATATATTTCTCACTGCCATGTTCCTAGAAATCTACCTTCTCACTGCCCCTAACTGTGTAACCAGCTACATTTTATCAGTTTCTTGCTATTCTCCTAATAGATCAATGCTTGAAATAGTTGAATATCTGGCAACATTTGAATATATGTTTTTAAGCTGACCCCTTTTGGTTTCCGCATGTGACAGGAAGCATGTCTCTTTCTCAATGGGCATCCTTTCCCCCAGGAATATGAAGAGCAGAAGGACCATATGTTGAAATAAAAGAAGCTTGTCCGTATTATTCCCTCTGTGATAGCTAATCTGCCTACCCTTTCCAACGCGCTCTCTCTCTCTCTCTCTCTCTCTCATAGTTTTATATTCTGCTAATTGCTTCCAGGCCTTTAGGGGGTTGTCATGAAGACATGCAAAGCGTTGATAGCTTAACTGTTAATTAATGTGGTAGAATAACGGTTGAGGTGAAGCACTGAACTGTCAGAAAGAAGAGGTTAAGTTGGGTGCATAAAAGCCACAAGAAGGTAAAGAAGGGAGAGTTATCACTCCTGATTTATGGCTTCATCTTAAGAAAAATGAACGGCACTGCCCGGTTTCAAACATGAAGCAACCAAAATGCCTAAGCTCATCACACAGTTGCTTCCTAAATGAGGGTACTGACTTCAGCATTTGCACAGGAAGTTGGAAACCAAGTAGTTTTGGTAAACCGTAATTCCCTAGGGCAACAGGTAAGGATGGAAGGAAATGTCAATTGTGGTTCTCTTAATTTCTACCCCCCCCCCCAATTTTAAATTCAGGTTTCCACATTTCTACAGGAATTTGCAGTTTTGACCAACAGACAGATTTTTAATATAATAATAATAATAATAATAATAATAATAATAATATAATCAATAGCAACAATATTTATTAGACATTCTACTAATAGAAATGACACAAAGCAACATATAATACATTTTCACAAATAAATTCATCTTTATGCATGCTTTCTCCTAATGTATGCATTTTTGGGAACATTATTTCGCTAGAGGAGTACATCGCAAAATTCAAATACGTACAAAAGTGGAAGGACGGCTGTGTTTCAGTTCTCACATTGTTTTGGAAGGTGTGGATTCAATGGATTTGGCTTTAAATGCCAACCAAATCAAATCCCTCCCCCATCCCTAGCAGCCAGAGAGTCTCGCTGAAGTTGTTGGACTGCAATTCCCATCATCCTTGACCATTGTCCCTGCTGTCGGGGACTGATGGGAGCAGGAGTCCAACAACATCAGAATAGCTACCAGTTTCCCACTCTTGCCCCACCAGGAAGTGATAGCAAGTGGGATTCGTCACCCTTTTGAATCCTGGAATTTTAATGTTCCGAGTGTCATGAACTGGCAGGACATCCAGGAAGAGGAAGGGGATCCCAGCTGAGGAAGGGGAAGAGGAGCTACTCAGTGGACATCAGAGAACATCAAAGGGTCAGCTGACAGTTCATGGGAACCAAGGGAAGTGGACACATCACCAGAACCGGAAGTGCCCCCTTCTTCACAAAAATGACAGTCTCTGAGGCAACGTGAACAGCAGGAACTACACTTTATGAGACAGAGACAGGCGAAAGAAGACAGCCCAGCTTACTAGCTGATCAGGGAAGATCATGGGACTCGCTAGGTCTGGGAGGAGGTTTATGGTCACTAAGCTGGACTGAACTCAGGGCAGGTGAAGATCATAAGCTTCATTAAGGAGAGAGACACAGCACTCAGCTGGAGCAAGCTCAGGTGCATTCAATAAGATTGGGAGGAATAAAAGCAGACGGAAGGCAGAGTCTGCTCCACATTCACCAGTGATGGACCATGGCTTGACTGTCTTGGGATCTCCACCAGACTGTGGTTCCAACCCTGGATCTTATTCAGAGACGGGAACCTGGCCTTAAAGTTTGAAGTTGAACCTGTCTCATTGCATTGGACCTGAACTTGCACTCAGCCATTAGACTATCTGATTCCTCTCCACCGTTGTCTTTGGGACTGTGGTCAATAGAACTTCCTACTTAGTGCACATGGCAAGCAGCATAGCCTATTGGGAGTAAACTTTGAGTATGGGGCTCAGGACACCAAGAGACCTTGGAGGTCATCTGGTCCAGCAATGGGGACCTGTGGTCCTCCTGATGTTATTGGATTACAAGCCCCACGCTGGCTGGGGCTGATGGGAGCTGGAGACCTATAACATCGGGGTGGGGCACAGTTTCCTGAGTTAGATCTGGAACGTCTGGTTATGCTATGCCATGCACATATGAGCAGCAAAAAAGGTGGGAGGGGGTTGGAAGACTTTCTGTATTTTTCATTCTCTGTTCCCGACAACTTACCAAGAGGGTAAAATTCTGCCAGGCCAGCAAAATGCTATCTGCCAAGCATCCCTAAATTCTCCCCGTTGTTTTCACATTTCCTCCCCAAAATCCCAGGTCAATATTCAAGATGTCAGCAATTAGAACATATGGTTATAAGGAGCAATTCAGGGAAGTTTTTAACGTGTGATATTTTATTGTATTTTTGGTTTTTATGGAAGCCGCCCAGAGTGGCTGGGGAGGCCCAGCCAGATGGGCGGGGTATAAATAATAAATTATTATTATTATTATAATTAAAAATGATCCACATACACCCCTTATTGTTCAGTCCAACAGTGGGTGAAACAATAACAGATCTAAGTTAATTAATTTTATGGTGAATGATTTTAGAGTGTTGTTTATGCTATACTTTTATACTGTTTTATTGTGGTTAGCCGCCCTGAGCCCGGCTTCGGCTGGGGAGGGCGGGATATAAATAAAATTTATTATTATTATTATTATTATTATTATTATTATTATTATTATTAGGGGAACGAGGGCGGCGATGAGCTGCTCCTCCTGGCGCCACAAGCGGGCAAAACAGGGTGGCAGCGCTGCTACTGTCCTGCGTGCTCCACTTTGGGGGGCAGCAGGGGCTTTCTGGAGGAGGATTGGGGCCTGCAGGGGACAGGCAGAGGCCTTGGCAGGCCTCCCCGGCAGCCCAGAAAACCGGCCTATGTGAGGAAAATGAGACTCGGCCGAGTAGATTCGGCCTTGCCTTGCCTTGCCTTGCCTTGCCTTGGCCCCGCCCCCAACCCAGCTGGCCAATCGGCTGCATCCAGCAGGCGAGGCGAAGGAAAGGCAAGGCCTAGTCTACTCGGCCTACTCTCATTTTCCTCACACAGGCCAACTTCTGGGACCCAGGAAGCCCAGCGCCGGGTCCCAAACCACCTCTCAGAGGGTAGGGCACTATAATATAATAATAATAATTTATTATTTATACCCCGCCCATCTGGCTGGGTTTCCCCAGCCACTCTGGGCAGCTTCCATAAAAACCAAAAATACAGTAAAATATCACACGTTAAAAGCTTCCCTAAACAGGGCTGCCTTCAGATGTCTTCTAAAAGTCTGGTAGTTGTTGTTCTCTTTGACATCCGGTGGGAGGGAGTTCCACAGGGAGGGTGCCACCACCGAGAAGGCCCTCTGCCTGGTTCCCTGTAACCTCACTTCTCGCAGTGAGGGAACTGCCAGAAGGCCCTTGGAGCTGGACCTCAGTGTCCGGGCAGAATGATGGAGGTGGAGACGCTCCTTCAGGTATACTGGACCGAGGCCGTTTAGGGCTTTAAAGGTCAGCACCAACACTTTGAATTGTGCTCGGAAACGTACTGGGAGCCAATGTGAATATTTCAGGACCGGTGTCATATGGTCTCGGCGGCCGCTCCCAGTCACCAGTCTAGCTGCCGCATTCTGGATTAGTTGTAGTTTCCGGGTCACCTTCAAAGGTAGCCCCACATAGAGCGCATTGCAGTAGTCCAAGCGGGAGATAACCAGAGCATGCACCACTCTGGTGAGACAGTCTGTGGGCAGATAGGGTCTCAGCCTGCATACCAGATGGAGCTAGTACACAGCTGCCCTGGACACAGATTTAACCTGTGCCTCCATGGACAGCTGTGAGTCCAAAATGACTCCCAGGCTGCGCACCTGGTCCTTCAGGGGCACAGTTACCCCATTCAGGACCAGGGAATTCCCCACACCTGCCCGCCTCCTGTCCCCCAGAAACAGTACTTCTGTCTTGTCAGGATTCAATCTCAATCTGTAAACCACCATCCATTGTTCTTGATAATTTGGCCGCCCACCCCCCCTCCACGATGGCACCTGGGGCAGACCGCCCCCCCCCCATTCGCCCCTGAAGGCAGAGTGGATTCTCCGGATATTTTCCCCTTTTCTTCCCCATGAAAAAACAAGCACACCATCTTGCAAACGGTAAAAAAACAAGATTTACTCGCTCGGAATACTGGTTGAAGAGTAACGGGTGCAGCAGCTTTAAGGCAGACTTAACATGGCGATTCAGTTACCAAGACCTACCTTAATACAGTTTTTGTTTTTTTTAAAAAAAAATTATTAGATTTTCCACCTTAATACAGTTTAAAATGGGGTCTGAGGATTGGCATGCAGATTGTTCTTCACATTTCTGGTTCGGTGATCCGATGAAGAAGAGGAAGAGAAGAAATGGGCTGGGGTGTGCCCAGGCAGGTAAGAGAATATATCTGTGTCTCTCACAGAGTTCTCTCTAGCAAATTTACAAGAAAACTCCTATCATGTGCCTATCGAGCAAAACACGAATCGTTGGTTTGTCTGCATTGTAAATATCCCACAATATCTAGATGCCTCTGGGAAAATTAAGATTGTGAGCGACTGGGTTCTTTGCAGTACCCCCAGCTGCTTTGGGGGGGAAAGAAAAGATTTTTTTAAATAATTAAAAGGGATGATATTGGGTTAGCACAAAAGACCCAGGATTTAGCCTTTCTGGGCCCTTACGGTTGCCCCTTTCTTAAGACAATTTCCTTTCTAAAGCTTAGGGAAAGCCTATCTCTGGCTGGCTTGGGAGCTATCAAATTGTATGTGGGAACTATGGTAGATCGCATCTATTGCGTATAATCCATTTCACTAATAAATAATACAGAGCTCCACATGATTCTCCAGAATGAATTATGCTGTAGTATCAGAAGCTATTTCCCCAAAGGTCATTTAACAAACTGTTGAAATAAGCATCTGCAGCCGAGTGGATGAATTTCATGCAATTTGCAATTGCACAAATACGAATTAGAGTTGTTTGTCAAAGGGACTGGCTATTCAGAAACGGGCTATTCAGAAACAATTTGTGAATCTGAAAAGCAGGGATTGCTTTTGGTCTAAGTTAAGGAAATCATTGAAAACCAGCGGCCACCTCTTGCAGGATCTGCGCATAGGGAAATGCATAGAGCATGATCTGGTTCACATGAATCACTTTTAAATCTCACCGATTTCCATGGGGGAGAGGGACTGCAAGTGCTTCATCTTGACCACGCAATAGTTTTCTGCACCAGATTTCCTTTCCAGGGACAGTCCTGGATTTAAAGAAGCCGCCCTAGTTTCTTAGCCAGTGTGGTGTAGTGGTTAAGAGCGGTAGTCTCGTAATCTGGGGAACCGGGTTCGCTTCCCCGCTCCTCCACATGCAGCTGCTGGGTGACCTTGGGCCAGTCACACTTCTCTGATGTCTCTCAGCCTCACTCACCTCACAGAGTGTTTGTTGTGGGGGAGGAAGGGAAAGGAGAATGTTAGCCGCTTTGAGACTCCTTAAGGGGAGTGAAAGGCGGGATATCAAATCCAAACTCTTCTTCTTCTTACTTGATCCTAGACTTTTCCACAGGACGTCCCTATTTTCATCTGAGAAATGTTGGAGAGTATGGAATTATCCGACCCCTGAGCCATCTAATGGCAGCCCTCCCTACGGAAATTTCTTAATGGTCAATGTTTTATTATGCTTTTATGTATGTTGGAAGCTGCCCAGAGTGGCTGGGGCAACCCAGTCAAATGAGTGGGGTATAAACAGTAAAATTATTATTATTATTATTATTAATTAATTAAATAGGACACCCCTATTTTCATTGGAGGAGTGTTGGAGGGTATGGGTTTCTTTGGGAGTACTCAAACAAATAAAAGGTAAAGGACGTGGGTGGCCCTGTGGTCTAAACCACTGAGCCTCTTGGACTTGCTGATCAGAAGGTCAGTGGTTTGAATCCCCCAAAGGAGGGAGCTCCTGTTGCTCTGTCCCAGCTCCTGCCAACCTAGCAGTTCAAAAGCACACCAGTGCAAGTAGATAAATAGGCGCCGCTGTAGCGGGAAGGTAAACAGCGTTTTCGCTCCCTCTGGCTTCTGTCACGGTGTCCCGTTGCGCTAGAAGTGGTTTAGTCATGCTGGCCACATAACCCAGAAAGCTGTCTGTGGACAAACGCCGGCTCCCTTGGCCTGAAAGCGAGATGAATGCTGCAACCCCATAGTTGCCTTTGACTGGACTTAACTGTTCAGGTGTCCTTTACTCCTCCCCCCCCCTTACTCAAACAAATCAGATTTTGCTAGTGCTTCCTTTGCCTTACAACGTAGTTTTTGCATATAGAAATATATATCTTCTTCTTTGGCGATCACTTGTAGCCGAGTAAGATTGTCTTCCATAAACATGGTTTTAACAGTGAGTCCGTAAGTGACTGTGGAGGCCAATTCTGGATCCACACGTCCTTCCACAGTGGGGACATTAGTTTCCAGGAGGGAGTTGATCACGGTGTGGATTTGCCAAGCGTGCCTTCCTCTTAGCACGTTTCTCCCTTGCATCCTGAGTTCGAGTGTCTTCAAAGCCCATGACACCTTTGGTAAAGGCTGTTCTCCAACTGGAGCGCTCGCAGGCCAGTGTTTCCCAGTTGTCAGTGTTTATATTACATTTTTTTAGATTTGCCTTGAGAGAGTCTTTAAACCTCTTTTGTTGACCACCAGCATTACACTTTCCATTTTTAAGTTTGGAATAGAGTAGTTGCTTTGGAAGATGATAATCAGGCATCCGCACAATATGACCAGTCCAACAAAGTTGATGTTGAAGAATCATTGCTTCAACACTGGTGATCTTTGCTTCTTCCAATACACTGATATTAGTTTGCCTGTCTGCCCAAGTGACGTGTAAAGTTTTTCGGAGACACTGTTGATGGAATCTTTCAAGGAGTTGGAGATGATGTTTATGGTTCATGTTTCACAAGCATATAGTACAGTGATACCTCAGGTTAAGTACTTAATTCATTCCGGAGGTCCGTACTTAACCTGAAACTGTTCTTAACCTGAAGCACCACTTTAGCTAATGGGGCCTCCTGCTGCTGCTGCCGCGCCGCTGGAGCATGATTCCTGTTCTCATCCTAAAGCAAAGTTCTTAATCTGAAGCACTATTTCTGGGTTAGTGGAGTCTGTAACCTGAAGCGTATGTAACCTGAAGCGTATGTAACATGAGGTACCACTGTATACCCTGAGGTGCACATATAGAAATATCTATATATACCCTGAGGAAATTTGCCTTTTTGGTGTAGGGATCAAAAAATCGTCAAGAACCAAAAAATGCCACCGGCCTCTTTATGTAACAGAAGGTGCATTGTCACAGAAATGACATCTGTAGTGTATCAAATTCCAAGCCACTGCCCTAATGTGTCATTAACATTCAGATGCCTGCATTGTGTAGTCTTTTAGAAACGGGGGAGGGGGGGCTGAAACGATCCAATCTTTAAGGCTACATTTGGAGCACAGTGCTCTGTAATAACTTGTGCTTTTCAAAACCCCTTTCCCCACTCAGTCTAGGGTGGTGAAGGCTGTTGTTTGAGCCACAGCTGCTCTGATATTTTGAGAAAAATGAAAAATGCCATTATGGTTAAAATGCTGTGAGATCAGCATTCTTTTCCCCCATGCACACACTCACATCCCCACTGCACATTTCAGGTTTTTTTATATATAAGGTCTGCTCTGTTTTCCTGGCTAGTAATTATATAGGATTGCCAGGTGACTCAAATTTTAATGGGTTTTCTTTCCTCGTGTTTACTCCTCACTTGGTTTAGGTTTAAGTTACAGGGAAAACATTCGAAACAATGGAAATTAAAATAAAACAATGGAAATTAAAATAATTTTCAGGAACACAACAGTTCCTGGTTGTTACACTGCTTTTTGCTTTGCTCACAGCTACTAGCCTTATGGTACAGAAGGCAAAATGAGGTATAAATTTGAGAATAAGGACTAAGAAATAAGGAGCATTCAACTATGCATGTGTGTGTGCACGCGCGCATGGTGTTTGGGTGGTTTGTCGCAGCCTTTTCTGTTCTGCTGCCAACCAGATGTTTTTGATTCCAACTCCCAGCAACCCCAGTCACTATGGTCATGATGGGAGTTGATTTCCAAACAGCTGGATGGCACCAAACTAGGAAGGCAGGGAGAGGTGGAATTTCCCATTGATCAAGTAAAATCGCGTACCCAAAATCTTGCCCCCACCTTATCATAACTTCTTTAATCTGTTCTTCTTTAAGTTCCCATTCAAGTAATAAATTATACATTTTTGACAAATTAATTTGGAATTATTTAGAAGTTCTAGCTTGAGTTTTGATTCGCTGCTCCGAAGCCAGGCGGGGGGGCAGGAACACCTGCCCCCGCCGCCGGGCTTGGAACGCTGCTCCGAAGCCAGGCGGGGGGGGCGGGAACACCTGCCCCCGCCGCCGGGCTTCGGAACGCTGCTCCGAAGCCGGGCGGGGGGGCGGGAACACCTGCCCCCGCCGCCGGGCTTCGGAACGCTGCTCCGAAGCTGGGCGGGGGGCGGGAACACCTCCACCCGCCGCCCGGCTTCGGAACGCTGCTCCGAAGCCGGGCGGGGGGGGCGGGAACACCTTCTGAAGGCGGGCGGGGGGCGAAAGTCTTTGTCCCCCCTGCCTGCCTTCCCAGGAGCTTTTAAATCGCCCCGGACAGCGGAGAAGTCCTCCGCTGTCCCGGGGCGATTTTAAAATGCCACCCGCCAGCATTTTAAGATCGCCCGGACAGCGGAGAAGTCCTCCGCTGTCCCGGGGTTTTTTAAAATGCTGGGGGTGGGAAGAAAAGCCCTTGTCCCCCCCCCCCCAGCCTTCAGAAGAGGTCCGGGGACAGACTGTCCCCAGACCTGGTCTGAAGGCGGTTTCCCTAGGAACGCATGAATTGATTTTCAATGCATTCCTATGGGAAACCGTGCATCGCAAGACGAAAAACTCGCAAGACGAAGAGACTTGCGGAACGAATTAATTTCGTCTTGCGAGGCACCACTGTATTGTCCAACATCTCTTCTTGTGTTTTATTAATTTCTATGACCTCTCCTCCAACCCGTTCTGTCTCCCTCTTTGTCTCCTTCAATTCTTTCTGTGTGTGTTTCATTGAGTCTTCCACAGCCTTGGATCTAACTGCAAGGTCTTTTACTTTGCCTGACAATTCCCCCCCCCCCAACTGCTTCTAGTTTTTTATCTAATGTTTCCTGTACCTCCAATAATTTTTTCTCCATATATTGTTCGTTCTGTTTAAATTCTTTCCTTATTTCCACCATTAAACTTTCCTAGTCTCTGATCTCCTTCCCCTCCTTCCCATTCTCCTGTCTAAAGGGACGTCTTTCCCCTGGGGTGCCTATTCCCTTTTCCTCATTTTTCCCAGACATGATGTTTATTTTGCCCCAAAATACTGCTGACAACCTCCAGAAAGTCCAATCTTTCTATTTTTAGGTCAAATTCCCTCCCGTCCCACACGATGGCAGCAAACAAAGAAATGACCTTTCCTTCAGTACAGTTACTTTCGTTTTCTTTTACAGATAGGTAGCCGTGTTGGTCTGCCATAGTCAAAATAAAAAAAATCCTTCCAGTAGCACCTTAAAGACCAACTAAGTTAGTTCTTGGTATGAGCTTTCGTGTGCATGCACACTTCTTCAGATACAGATTTCGATTTCTTTGTCTATCGCACCATTGTGTCCAAAGAAAGCTCACAGGAAACAAAGAGCAGAAAAACCAAACTACTGTATATGAGGAATAATAATAATAATAATAATAATAATAATAATAATAATAAATTTTATTTAGACCCCACCCTCCCAAGGGTCCAACCACCTCAGCTTTTGTAGCTGGAGTCAGTCAGGGCCCTGCCTACTGAGGTGAAGTGAAAAAGGCCTGCAAGGCACAGCAAGAAGGCCTGGGAGGTCTTTCTCAGGAATGAACCATAACTCTACTAAGTGAAAAGTCCCCAGGGTGTGGAGATTAGTTTACCTTCCTGGGGTGCTGGCCCAGTGGGCGCAGGACCGGTGTCATTGGGCTATTGCCTTCTGCAGAGGAAAGAGAAAGCTGGATGAGATGCCTTATGTGAAACTACAAAACCCACCATTGACAGAAGAAGAAGAAGAAGGACTTCCGGGGTTGGCGTGATCTGGAAATGGCGGATTCCCTCCGAGCTCCGGAGGGAATCGGCTCAGCGGTGGATGGGTCTTTGCCGTGCCAGCGACACGGGGACCCTTAAAAACCGCAGGCGCGGATGCCTGCGGACTGAAGACTCGGTGGGCACCTTAAGCGCCCCCCCTGATTCGCGAAGAGCCTTTTTAAAGGCTGCGGAGGGGATACGGGGGACGGCGCGGTGCTGAGAGTCGATCGCTACCGCCGCTGAGTGAAGCCGCGAGCCATGACTGGAGAGCGCTGACTTCCTTCCTTGAAATTTGGCTGAAAAGAAGAACCCGTGAGTAAATTGGAATTGGACTTTAAGAATTTTACCTTTCGAATTTGAGACGATCGGGGGGTGTGCTAAAAGGAAGTCCGCACCCCCCCCTTGCAGACGATCCAGAGCAACGATATAAGAACTAAGCTGGAGTGCCTACCCTGTAAAGGGTGAGTTTAAAAAGACAGTAATTTCCAAGATTTGGAAAAAGTAACTTTGAGCAGGAGAGTGGAGTGTTGGAAGTCGTTTGTTTTGCTGTAAACAACCCCCCCTCCCGGGCCCGGGAGCGTCCTGTTTTGGAGCCTGTGTAAGAGGTACAGAGTTTGACAGCTGTCAAACGGACTGTAAATAGTGGAAAATTGCAACTTAAGATTCCTCTGGATTAAAAGGAGTTACATTTGAACTAAAATTGTTGGAAATAAAGAAACAATAACAAGATTCAGGATTGTTGGAGAAAATACTAAGTAACCAGATTCCCTCTAGGGGGAATTCTGTGGAATTACAATGGCTGTGGATGGAAAGATACTGGGGGAAATCGAAAGGATGTTCCATTTGGTGGGAATCTTACAAGAGCAGACTACTGCTATGAGCAAACAATTGATGACCTTGACTTCTGAAACAAGTAGCTCTGCTGAATGTAATGAGGACCCGAGTGAGAAAGAATCCACAGCTGAATTTGAAATGATAACTAAAGAAGAGGAGAAGACAAAACAAGAAAGAGAAAAAGTGAAGTGGGAAAACACTAACCAGAAGCTGGCACCTGGGGAATATAAGCAAGGAGACTATTGGATTAAATCTATTACAAGTTTACGAAAGATGCAGAAGACGAAAGTGGAGGCCCTGGGAGTTTATGAAATGCAGGAATTTGGAATAAAGAAATATAACTGGGGCCTCCACATAGACTCTGACCTTGATTACTTCCAAGATTCATGCCTTGTGGAAATTATCCAGCAGCCGTTTTTAAATATGAGAAGAGATTATGGACTGACTCTAAAAGAACTCTTTCGAGATTTGATGACCGACATAAAGGATTACCAACAAGACCGGCGGAGAGGGACTGAAAGAGACTTGAGAGCCTCGGACGTGAGGAACCCGGGCTAAGAACTGTTATTTTAGACATGTTTCGGGAAGGGACGCAAATCGGGGATGGGAGGGAGGGAAGGAACTAATTATAACAACACTCAAGACCAGGGGGTTTAGATAATAAGATTATTATTCAAGACAAAATGGGAAATCGATGGAAGGGAATTGGGGTCCAACTTAGAAAAATCTATTTTTGCTTTTTTCTTTCTTTATAAAAGGACTAATATCAAGATGGACAAGAGAATGCCAACTTGCTGACATAAATTTGGGAATAGGGATGCAAGGGAGGGGGTGGGGGGAAGTCAAGGACCAGGGTTAGAAAATAAGGTTTTTGGAAATTATACATGTTTGTTGTCTTTTGTGTTTGTTTTTTGTTGTTTTTTTTGTTGTCTATATAAAATGTGAAAACCTAATAAAAAAATTTTTTTTAAAAAAAAAGACAGAAGAAGAAGAAGAAGAAGAGTTTGGATTTGATACCCCGCCTTTCACTCCCCTTCAGGAGTCTCAAAGCGGCTAACATTCTCCTTTCCCTTCCTCCCCCACAACAAACACTCTGTGAGGTGAGTGGGGCTGAGAGACTTCACAGAAGTGTGACTAGCCCAAGGTCACCCAGCAGCTGCATGTGGAGGAGCGGAGACACGAACCCGGTTTCCCAGATTACGTGACTACCGCTCTTAACCACTACACCACACTGGCTCTCTAGTGTGCAGGTGCAAGGGAGTCCACAAGCAGGCCCAAGCCAGGAAAGACTGGCCTCCCTCAGGCTTGGGCCCCATCCCTTGCCCCAGAGGACCTCCATGGGCCCTGCAGCCTCCTGGGCAGAGGTGGAAGGGCAGCACCAGGGAAGAGGGCAGGACATGCCTCTGGCATCATCCTGACACCCCAAGAACCCATGCCACCTGCAGTTCCGTCTGCAGGTGAATCTTCTCTTTTGGAGTTCATGTTTTTATATCGGATCATTCTTCGCTCAGCCCCATTTCCAAAGGAAGACAATCCCAACGTCCCTTGAAATGCAGGAGAAGACGCCCAAGTCTAGGGGTGTCCATAGCACAGGATTAGGCCATCTGCTTTGCCTTATCACCATCCTCACTGATATTCCTGGATGACATCTCCAGGTGGGGCAGAGAATGTTCCCTGTCTGAAACCCGGGAGAGATGCTGTCGGTCAGTGTAGACGACACTGAGGTGGATGGGTCAATGTCTGACACTGTCCAAGGCAGTTTCCTATGAATATTCCTCTTAAGTCATTTACCCTGAAGACAAGCAAGCTAACTTCTCCACAAGACCAACAATCAATTTCTCCATTTAGAAATCTTGAATATGAGAGGATTCTGACCTCTGTAATGAAGCAGTAGGCAAAGGGTCCTGAAGCAGAGCAAGTTGGGGGGGGGCATCTGTCAGGGACTCTTCACTGTGATTCCTGCATTGCAGGGGGTTGGGCTAGATGGCCTTTGGTGTGGCCCCCAGTTCCACTGTACTGGGTCCTGTTATATTTAGGCACCATCACTTTTCTATATGCCTGCTTCAGTCCTTGGAGACCTAGTTCATTCACCCTTCAAAAGCACGTCTTTAATGTGGTACCTTGTCGAAGGTGCACACCTCATTCCTGGCATCTATCTGCCCTGTGCACACTACAAACACATTTGTACTACAAACAATAACAAAAACAGAAACAAACAGCAAACCACCAATCCTGCATTGAACATATATATAATTTTCATTAAATTTTCTGTTTTGCAATTTAGAATATTCATTTAAACAACCTTAAAATAGCAATGACTTCCGTTCTTTTCTTTCCATGGTTCATTTTACATAACATAAATCCTCGCATATTTTACATAAACTAAACCATTCAGTATTTTTTTATTGCATCTGTCAGGGGCTCAGGAGCAGAGGCACAGGGGAGAGAGGAGATGGAGACCGAAGAGGAAGAATCTGAGGGCAGCGTAGGGGAGTATGGCAGTGACCCGAGAGATTCCACGAGCTTCTCCAGCGGATCAGATGATTCCCAGAAGGAGGCGCCGATGGTCAGGGCAAGGGGGGTCCCAGGGAGGACACACCAAGAACGGGGGGCCAGCGGGGACTCCCAAAGCGGCAGCTGGAAATCAGGACCAGCTTCCCCACCAGAGCATAGTGGGGGGGAAGGGTCTCAGGTGTCAGGGGCAGCATCCCCTCCAGCAGGAAGAGAAGATGAGTCGGAACTGGCCACGCCTCTGTCGGAGGGGAGGTCAGGTTCAGCTAGCCTCCCTGAAGGGGGAAGCAGTGACAGGAGCAGTGAAACGGTCAGAAGGAAGGTTACCGGCTGGGCGCACGCGCCAAGTTCAAATGTACAGGCGCGCGGGAAAGCAGAAAGCCCGGATCGGGAACCAGGTCCTAAAGCCCGCCGGAGGCAGGGGGAAGACTCAGGGGATTCAGCGTCAGAAGAGTCTAGGAAGGGAGAAACCCCAGCTGACAGGCGGACCCAGCGGAGGAAAGAGCAGAGGAAGAGGTGGAGCAAGGCTAGGGTCTTAAACTGGTGTATGGGGGGCGGAGACTCAGACGGAGCTTCAGCGGTCTAGAGTTTCAGACGTAGAGCTGCACGCTGCTGATGTGAAAGACAAACTGAACTTCAATAAAGACTTTTGTATATAACAACGAAGTGGCGTTGGTCCTTTGTGAGCTGGGACCTAGGGCAGTTCTGACAGCATCCATCAAAACTTATTTACATTGTTGAATTTATCTTAATCCTGCCAGCATTTTCAGTTGTGCACAGTTATTTCCCATATATTCAATAAACGTTTTCCAATCTCTAAACGTATGTTCTTCTCGTTCTCTTATGTTAAGTCTGCAAGCTGCGCATATTCTGTTAACTTAAGTTGCCATTCTTCTTTGGTTGGGACCTCGCTCGTATTCCATTTTGGTGCTAACAAAACACGGGCCACAGTAGTGGCATACATAAATAACCTCTTTTGACACCTGGGAATTTCAGTCTGAATTCTCCCCAACAGAAAGGACTCTTTGTTTTTTGGGGAAAGTACTTTTGAACATTTTTTTCAATTCATTATGTATCATTTCCCAATATTCTCTTACACCTTTACAAGTCAACCACATATGAAAGAATGTTCCCTCAACCTTTTTGCATCTCCAACACTTATCTAATTCAGACTTATACATCTTAGCAAGCCTACTCGGAGTTAAATACCGTCTGTACATTAT
The DNA here is from genome assembly GCF_965113315.1 of Podarcis vaucheri. Classification (NCBI taxonomy): domain Eukaryota; kingdom Metazoa; phylum Chordata; class Lepidosauria; order Squamata; family Lacertidae; genus Podarcis; species Podarcis vaucheri. The sequence continues at coordinate 10,894,897 of NC_138748.1, forward strand.
TTTCAAGTAGTTCTCCTTCAAAGGATAGCATGCTATTAACTTCAAATCACTTTTCCGGAGCTTTTCCCAGAGGTTAAAAATCGATATTGTGACCTATATCTATTGCCCAGTGTGTCATTGAGGCTTTAACAAACTCATCTTTTGTTTCCCAATCTTATAACAGATTCTACATTTTGGAGAAAAGTTACTCATTGCTTTTTAATAGTTCTTTTGAATTGTGAACTTTGGTCCAGAAAACCATTTTTCCCTATCTAATTTAAACATTTTATTTAACTGATGGTATTGTAACCAATCCATGACATGGCTCTGTACATTTTGAATGTGTTATAAACATGCAATGCCAGATGGCACTGGAGAGCAAATAAATTTTCTATGCAATTTGTCCATAGCGATATTTTCTTTTCTTATAACCATTTAATTTCTTATCTATAGCAGGGGGTTATGTGTGTGTAGATCCATCCCTGGTCTCGCATTCTGCACTAACTTCCGCTTCTGGATCAAGCACAAGGGAAGCCCCGTATAGACTGCATGGCAGTAGTCCAGTCCTAATGAGTTGTAATGGTTTTTTTGGGGGGGTTGTGATTTTATTAATTTCTTGTAACCAACCTTGGAAGGATTTGTATCCTGAAAGGCGTGGTGATGGCGGTGGAAGATAAATGAGAGAAGACAGGATGGCAGCTGAACTTGCATCCTTCTAATTAAAAGGTTTTTGATTGTGATGGGTGGAAAACAGTTGGCAATTTCATAGCGATGCCTCTTATCAGAAAGGTGCCGGGAGGAAGATCTGTTCATGTTCTATCAGCAGTGCTGCAGCTTCTGAGACAGAAAAATTTGCCATGCCATATGTATAATCAAATGTGGCATCTGCCTCTGTGTGTGTGTGTAGCTGGTTCACCTCAGCAAGAGAGAGGAAAGGCATATTGTATTCTTCTCGTTATGAAAGCATTGCCTTTATTATTAAGGTCAAAAAGCAGAATCTTGGAGACAACTGTGCAATAGCTATTTCAGTCTGTCAGTGCCGAAATGAATTGCTTCAAATTAATTACCCTGAAAGCAAGCCATTGGTTGTTTTAAGAGCCAGAATGTTTCGTGTCTGCGGTAGGGCCTGAAGTGGGCTAAAAAAATTTGCTACAATTTTTCCTCATTTGTGATATAATGGGGTTTTTTTTTAATAGAAAAAAATGACTGAGGAGAAGCAGCCTTGACCCCGTACAAGTGGTAGTCAAGAGAAACCTTACGTGTTCAAGTGTTTAATGCATGCAGGAAATGTATGCTCAAAACTGTAAGTGCATCTTCCGAAATACAAGTGGGGCCTACAACAAAATGTTGCAGCGTGAAGTGTTTCTGTTGAGGTTTCCACCCACTCTGTTCCATTGTCCCTCCTGCCCAACTTTCTGTGTCCCCCTCTCTTTCATCAGTCAGTCAGTATTCCATGGCCACTAAACCCACATGGTCTTCATTGAGGTATTGGCAATGGACGGCATTGAGGTATTTAGGGTTTTTCCTCTTAAAAATATCTACTTCCTTCTACCTTTGGGTCCTCTTAACCCTGATGATACTCCCCTTGTGGTGCTGTTTTAGCAATTACATTTAATTCCTGAACTTTAGGATTAGATAGAATCACACTGCTAGAGGTCCTCAGTTCCTCAGAGAATTCTGTTGTTTTTTCCTATCAGAGACGGCCAGCTGTTTTATTTTATGTAGTGCAGCTAGGAAATGGATGAATCGGTCCATTTCAGTTCTCTACGTTTCTCATTCTTCCAATCTTCAACTTGCTTACAGTCTGCAGCAATTTCTGATTTGCTTTTTTAACCCTCATGAAGATTCGTTACCATTTTGGTGCAAATTTCTCCTAATGAGCTCTTCTGTATATGCAGTTAGGCCAACACACATATTCCTGCCAGCAATTGCCCATAATGTACACCCTGTATTCTATTTTCACAAATATATGCATCACACACACATACTTTAACCTACTATTTGCATTTTTCTTTTTCCTTTAAAAAAAATACGTTTCTATACATTGGCTGGAGATCAGCATTACAAAATTCAGAAAAGTGTGAATTTTGAAAGGTTGAATTCTGATTCACACCTTGTTTCTAAAAGCCCCAATGAGGGAAGTCTTCCTTAAAGTACAAACTGAATTGCAATTCTCCTCCATCCCCTTAATGCAGGGCCTTCTCGGTAGTGGCACCCGCCCTGTGGAATGCCCTCCCATCAGATGTCAAAGAAATAAACAACTATCTGACTTTTAGAAAGCAGCCATGCTTAGGGAAGTTTTTCGTATTTGATGAATTATTGTATTTTAATCTTTTGTTGGAAGCCACCTAGAATGGCTGGGGAATAAATTATTATTATAAGTAGTAGTAGTACTCTCTGCCTACCAAGGGCAGCCCACCCATAAGGTTACTCAGAAGGCAGGATCCACAGGGGCAGCAGATCTGGCCGCTGGTAAATGCATTGCCCACTGTTGCCACTACAGTGGCAGCAACAACTGGGGTGGTCTCCTCGGAAGCTGGATCTGCCTCTTCCTCAGAAGCCCCTCCAATGCTACCTTTACAGCAACTTCTTGGTGAATAGGAGGCTGTTCTCTTCCCACCTTTGTTCCCAAGGTAGATCTTTATTCCCTCCTTGTTCTTGATGTAGTGTCAGGCTTCAGGGAATCAGCTTCCTCCCCCCGTGGCAGTAGATAAGAGATCAAACAAAAGGAACATCTTACCAGTTAGAATCTTTAATAATCACAGCAAGAGAACAAAGAACACGTCTCCTAGAAATGGCGGTGCTCCCAATTAAGGGTTACTCCCCCCACGTCCCTATTAATCTACATCACTCCTACGTCTTGTAATATAAGTTTGTAACCTCTGCGCTTTTTGTTCTGACACTTTCTGAGCTCTCTGTGACTTTGGAGAAGGGAAGGGGGAGTGCTGTCCAGAGACTGTGAATCTGTTAACTCTCTTCCAGTGTTTCTTCTGCTAGCTGTTCCCCACCCAGTATTTCCCAGCTTCTGGCTTCTGAACTATGCCCCTCTGCAAACCACTCTTCCAAATCTATACTGTCCTCCTGTTCCTGGGAAGATGCAGGATTGGGGGGGGGGTGGCTCCCACCATTCTTCCTCAGTGCAGCCCTCCTCAGGATGACATGTAGCTCTTCACTCACCCATTCTTCCCCAGTGAGAGGGATGCCACTTTGCGCTTTGCCTCGGGTGCCAAATTGCCTTGGACCCGCACACCCTCTTGTTTTCTGTAGTGTTGTGATTCCCTTCCCTCATCCTCAGCCTTCTCCCTCCCAGCTACCTGCTGGACCTGCAAACCCACAATCTGCTTCTTTACCCTTTACTGTACTTTTATTTTCCCTTGAAATCCTTCAATTTTACCTCCTAGATTGTCCATTTTGCTTTCTGTGTCCCAGAAAGCCTTCTCTAACCATCTTTTCCAACTCTCGCCTTCTAGAGCCGTAGGACCTCTACCTGATGCTGTCCTATCCGAGGCCACACAATACATTTAGAGCACATGGCCTTTACCCCCAAAGAACGTGGGGGACTGTAGTTTCTCCCTCACAGAGCCACAATTCCCACCCCCTTAACAAACTACAGTTATGTAAAGCCACGTGCTTTACATAAATGGTTTGTGTGTGGCCCTACTCTTTACAAAGATGCTATGTATGAGCATCTGCTTAACTCTCAGAGCATCCCTGCTGTCATCTCGCTGTATCACTTCTGGTCCACCTGCATCTCCATCCACTTGAGACAGAAGAGAAAGCAGCAGCATCGTCTGCATCTACCTAACAGTTAGAAGCAGAGGAACAATCAGTACCTTGGCATGCAAGAGACTGAGCTCTGTTGCACATGCAGATCTTTGAAATATGTGGTTGTGCGAAGAAACCTATTGCTAGCTGCGGAGAGAAACAACAGCGTTCCATTCTCTCCAAAAGCTGGCAGCTTTCCCAAACTGCAGGGAACCTTGGGATTCCTCAGAAGCTTGTCATGTTCCACAGCGAGAAGATCAATAATGGCAGGCAAGCTCGCCTGGAAGCAGCAGAGCTGCCCCGAGACATTTTGCTGCCTGAGTTAAGGTGCATATTATCTAAAGCAGGCATCCCCAAACTCAGCCCTCCAGCTGTTTTGGGACTACAACTACCATCATCCCTAGCTAACAGGACCGGTGGTCAGGGATGATGGGAATTGTAGTCCCAAAACAGCTGGAGGGCCGAGTTTGGGGATGCCTGATCTAAAGCAATTCAAGTAATTCTGGCCACTGAGGCAGGAGATCCCACAGCCACTCTTCCTTCAGTAAAAATAAAACAACAATAAGTGAAATTTTCAATGAGTCGCTGTCCTTTCATGGAACCCTGAATCACAGTCTGCCTAATGGTTGGGCCGTCCCTATAAAAGTTGGTTAACCACTGCTGATCTTCTCCTGGAATGCACAGAAGGATGTTGAGAGTTTATGGAACTGGGGAAGAGATTCAATTCAGTTTGTATTTCAAGAAGAATCTTTCAAATCCACACTTTCCAAAACTAGGTGAGAACCTGAACTCGCCATCCTTTGGAATTCACCCTCTTCCACATTTTGAAATGCAGTTCCTCTGATCAAACAAGGTTTGCAAAAATACACATAATAGGAAAAGTGTGCAGTCCAGTGGATCTGTTAGTAACAACAAATTCATACAACAATGCCATCTGTTTAGGGAAACTGCAAAATATGGACATAGGTTGAAATGGCAGACAAAACCATGTTTATTAGGGTAAATTTGCACTAAAATGCAGATGAATTTGTATGAGGAATTTTTTTAAAAAAACCTGCAATTTGCTGTAGAAATGTGGAGAACTAAATTTAAGATTGGGAAAATGAGAAAATAAGAAACCCCAAATTGGCAGGTCCGTCTGTCCCTAGCTGGGATTCACTTATGCTTCACCTTGGGGCTACATTGAAGCCAAAATGGCGCACTCAGCACCTTAATTTGGAAAAGAGATGTAGAACATTCCTCAAAACGCTATGCAATATTCAGGAATTCTGTGGCAGATGAACAGGAGCTCCTTAGCAGACAAATGAGTCTGGAAAAAGAAAGAGACCACTGTTGTAAATAGTGTGTTCCTTCTTGTGGTTTAACCGTAGCATCATCATTAAATATTTTATACACTGCCGTCATACGTCATGTACAAATGGCCACTCTTTTTTCCAATTTAATATCGTCGCCACGGTAAATCAATCTTGACAAGTTTTCTTCAGCTCGGAGGAGATATATGGCTCTCATATGTATTTTTGGAAACTACCAATTACAGCTTGACAGAAGCAGACAGCCTTCCCTCACCACAGACTGCTGACCAAAGAGCTGCAAGGTTCAGGAGGCAAAAAGAATATTGAACACTTTAAATTGGTTTTGAACTCGGAGCACGTTGAATGGCTTTGTGCTGACATGGCGAGGTCAAAAGGTGTCACGGTCTCTCAATAACTGTGTTCAGATTCTTCCATCTTAGCTCGCGGAAACACAATAAATCACCTGAATATAAGAAAAAAAACAACCAGCCCTAAAGCCTTTTAGTACAGAATCGGCAAATAAGCAGGAACACACTGAATCAGTATCATTGTGGTCAGAAAAAGAGGAAAAAAACCTTTTCCATTTATCGTGGTTTGCTGAGTTTTTTATTTGAATTCAATGAACTCAAATAACAAAATGTGATTATTTTTAAGCATTCTTGCTGTACTTCAGTTTTACTTTAATATCCTTGTTGGTTTACCATCCTCGCTGTGCTCTTCCTGACAACAAGCCTGAAATATCGATCACTGTTATTGCGATGCAAGACAGCTGACACTGAAAGATGGGGATTTGCTAGGTATGTTGAGCTTGAACCTGTTGATGCAAGGAAAAAAATAGGTATATAGAAAGGAGAAATTCTGGATGCCCAGAGCCAAGTTGGAACAAATACTCTTTGGTGAGAGAATGCCAGCAGAGATTTAAAATCACAAAATATGTAACAAAGTGGAAGGTGGAAATATAGGCTGTTAGACCTTTAAAATATGCATTTCCAAGTTAGTTCCAAAATAGTCCTCTCTTCCCCAAGCATAGGGGGGAAAACCCAGATTTAGTACATTAGAAGTGGTTTACTAACAAACTCTTGAAAGGTCAGGTTCATGTGTTTTTCCATACATCAGTCAGAAAGGTTGCACAGGCAAGCAGTAAAACTTAGCATAAGTTCCAAAGTAGTGAAAGTTCCTAAATTATTGGTTTAGAAATACAAAAATGGCTAGTGCAAGACATTTGGCTAAACTGGAGCAACCAGCTTAGCCTCTCCACATGCTAAATTTTATCAAGTAGACTGAAAGGGGAACAAATGCTTGCTTACCTAGTTCCTCCCAAGTTGAACGGATTTAGCTATACCTGTTCAGACAGCTTACTCTATGGTATTAACCCCTTCATAAGAAGTAAGCATGTTGGTTATATGAGGCTGGGTATCCCACAGAACCCACCCACCACCCATGGAAAACACAGGGAGACATTAATCTACTGGAATGCAGTTTAGCGTGGTTAGCTTATCTGCCCCCAGGAAGCTGCTATTGAATGACTGTATAATAACATAGGAAGCAAGTATTAGCGGCTTTACTAGACTACTCTGGCAAAATATTGCATAGCTGCCCAAAGGCAACATAGCAACCACCCCAGGCGTATCAAAGAGGAAATATTCTAAGGGACAACAAAACAAGCCTTGAGCAGATGTTCAGCAAAGGGGGAGATAAATTGGGCTGATTTTGAGATATCTGAAAGCATCTTTCTTGAGAGATCTGTGCAGAAGGAGCAGGAAGTAGAGAAACAGCGGGGTGAGAACAGAATGCTACTCAGCAATATTTTAATGAGCCATGAACAACCCCCACCCCCAACCCTTTTGTTTCCTTAGTTATGGTGCTCATAAGAATTATGAATTATTAGCAGCATAGATTTTATTGTTGCTTTCAGCTGGAAGGATGCTGCAGTGTGATCTATAAACAAAACCATCTGGCCTCCATTAAAATGTGCATTAAATTAAAATGGGATTGAGAAACTAATGGGATTACTCTTCCACGTACTGATATTTGGTATCACAACAAACACTTGTGTGCATTAACAAGAGGAAATCCTGACTCACTTGTGTATTTAATCTGATATCCTAATACATGGGTAGGCAAACTAAGGCCCGGGGACCTGATCCGGCCCGATCGCCTTCTAAATCCGGCCCACGGACGATCCGGGAATCAGCATGTTTTTACATGAGTAGAATGTGTCCTTTTATTTAAAATGCATCTCTGGGTTATTTGTGGGGCATAGGAATTCTTCATATATATATTTCAAAATATAGTCCGGCCCCCCGCAAGGTCTGAGGGACAGTGGACCGGCCCCCTGCTGAAAATTTTTTGCTGACCCCTGCCCTAACACATTCACAATCTTAAAGAATATGAGCCCTGCGCTAAAGAAATGAAGGGAAAGGCTGGGAGCATGTGAACTTTACATGACACTCCAGAAAACAGAGAGAAATAAAGGGTTTATCCACACTTCCTCTTCTCCCAATGCTTTCACTTGGAGAGCTCAATTGGAGCAAACAGCAATTTGGGTTTTCCATGGATTATCCTTTGTTCCGATTTAGAGCTAAAGAGCAGGTTTTCCCTGGGAAAGGAGTGGGACAAGGGGAAAACCCACTCTAAAGGTTTACCTATCCATAGCCCAGTGCAGAGGGGACGTGGGTGGCGCTGTGGGTTAAACCACAGAGCCTAGGACTTGCTGATCAGAAGGTCGGCGGTTCGAATCCCCGCGACGGGGTGAGCTCCCGTTGCTCAGTCCCTGCTCCTGCCAACCTAGCAGTTCGAAAGCACATCAAAGTGCAAGTAGATAAATAGGTACCGCTCCGGCGGGAAGGTCAACGGCGTTTCTGTGCGCTGCTCTGGTTCGCCAGAAGCAGCTTAGTCATGCTGGCCACATGACCTGGAAGCTGTATGCCGGCTCCCTTGGCCAATAAAGCGAGATGAGCGCCGCAGCCCCAGAGTCAGCCACGACTGGACCTAATGGTCAGGGGTCCCTTTACCTTTACAGCCCAATGCAGCTGTTAATTGGTAAGGACACAATGAGTGTGTATTTTGAAGCCAGAAGCAGAAGGATAGGTCAGGAACCCTATGCCTAAGATGGGGTTGACAACCTGGCGCCCCCAGGCACCAGAAAGGCTTTTCTGGTATCCCTGGGTAGGTGCCCCAGACTCTACGCTTTATTTTTTTAAAAAAAAGTCTCTAGCCCTCCTAGAAAGAAAGTTGCAGGGAGAAATGTGCAGTTATGTTCTAGATGATTTCTGTGAAGTGAGTGTGATTTGCCACCTTGTAGATATTTCCTGGAATTGTAGGGTGTTGTTCCCTGTTGCTATTATACAGCAACTCTGTGTGTGTGTGTGTGTGTGTGTGTGTGTGTGTGTGTGAGAGAGAGAGAGAGAGAGAGAGAGAGAGAGAGATTTAGCGTAGGAAGGAAAATCTGAAAACTGCCTTGCCTTGGGTTTGTATAAGCATTGCCTGTTATCCATCTCGTCTCTATTTCACTTTAGCTGAAGACTTAAAATGGGGGTAGGGGTGGAATGTATTAGGAATACCGAAGGGCCTTGTCTTGTGTGTGTGTTGCTGTTTTGTGCCCAGTCCCTATGAATCGACACATCTAATTAGCTGACAATGCGAACTGTCTCTGTGGGCTTTGCATCAGTGCATGTTGTGTGCAATGTTTTATTCAGACACTAAACGCTTCCCCCATGGACCATTGAACAAGTGCAGATAATGAGAACTCTGCTTTATAGGGCCGCTTTAAAATGTCTGCCTAGTAAACCCAGGACAGGAAGAATAATGCCGAACTGTGGGAATTGCGGGGCTTACGGCAACCAGAAGACAATTTATGGTTCTTTTTAAATATATAAACAAATAGTTTGTGTACAGATAAACAGGGCCACCTGATCCATACAAGATAGCAGAGATGAAAGACTCTGTCTTAAAAGAGTTTTGCTAAAAAGTAATGCGAGGCACGCAGTTAGGTAATTTTAGACTCTGGACTTAATACATAATCTCCAACATTTCTCTGATGAAAACAGGGGCGTCCTACTCTGTTGTTGTTGTTGTTGTTGTTGTTGTTGTTGTTGTACACCATCTATCTAAATGGGTTGCTTCAGCCATTCTGGGTGGCTTCCAAGACATAATAAAACATTAAACATTAAAAAAACTCCCCTATACAGGACTGCCTTCAGATGTCTTCTCAAGGTTGTATAGTTACTTATCTCCTTGGCTTGGGGGTTTGCATGACTCCATACCCTCCAACATTTCTCTGATGAAAATAGGGACGTGGTAAGGAAAAGCAGGGCATCCCAGGATCAAATCGAAAACCAAGACGGCTTCTATAAATCTGGGACTTCTGTAAACCTGGAAAATAGGGACACTTGGAGGGTCCATTAATAGTCTTATATGGGGCTCCCTCTTTAGTTGATAATGTGTATTACTCCAAAATGTATTAAGGTTACTGTGCTGAGTTTGGGGGCCTTTCTGCTGAGTTGGGGCTTGGACTTCTGCTGCAAAGTTCTGCCCTGATGACAGCACCACTCAGTGAAACAATGGTTCTTGTTGTTGTTGTTTAATATATATGGGGAAGGAAACCTTTGGCCCTCCAGATGCTGTAGGACTCCAAATCCCATCAGCGCCAGCCAGCAAAGCCAACAGTCCAGGACGATGGGAGTCGGGAGTCCAGCAACGTCTGGGGGTCCACAGTTCCTCCATCACTGCATTTTTGCACATGGCCATTTCTCATCAAATCAGTATACAGTGGTACCTCAGGTTAAGTACTTAATTCGTTCCGGAGGTCCGTACTTAACCTGAAACTGTTCTTAACCTGAAGCACCACTTTAGCTAATGGGGCCTCCTGCTGCCGCCGCGCTGCCGGAGCACGATTTCTGTTCTCATCCTGAAGCAAAGTTCTTAACCTGAAGCACTATTTCTGGATTAGCGGAGTCTGTAACCTGAAGCATATGTAACCTGAAGCGTATGTAACCTGAGGTACCACTGTACATAACTAACTACAAAGCTGCTTGCAGACTGTTGCTCTTTTCAGGTGGAATCCAATCACGTGCCAACAAATTCAGGTTGTGTAGTTTATAGCTGATTGGAGGGTCTTGCACACGGGTGCAAGCACCCAAGGTTTATACACTGCCTACTTATTTCAAAATGTTGCTATGTCCAATGACCTATCTTCTGGGATTTATATCTGTATTTCAAACTATTTACAAACGCAGAGTGAAAGAGACAGAATGCTGTATCCAAAAGACAGCATCCGGAGGTAGCTTCCTACTTACCTTGAGGTAACTACTGAAATGCCTGGATGATGTTCTGCTTACCCGGCAGTAAATGGGCAATCACCCCATGGAAGCAAGACATCCCATGTGTCAGAACACATTGATGTTTTTGAGATTTGATCATGTCCCTGATTTTTTTCTGAAAATGCAGCACTCTAAAGAGGCCATTTTGGTTTTTTTTCATCTGAAACCAATTGCAAACCAAGAATTAGGCATGATCAGTTTTGAGTTGGGCAGCTCCTTTGATGAAATCAGGATGAAACAGTGCGATATATTTTTAAAAATCTCTTGCTCCACTTATTCACAGCCTTTCCGTACGGCGTACATCTTAGCTAGTAAAAGAGTAGATCTTTCTTATTACCCCTTGCATTTGGAATCTTTCAACCAACATTTTCATCGATATTATTCGTATCAAAGGGGAAAGTATTTGACAGACAGCTGTTCCTGAACTTTGATTTATTTCACTTTTCCTAGAGACATCTTCCCCTCTCCACACAATTTTCTGTTCATCCTTTGAGTCAGTCAGTCAAGAAATAGTTTCATTATTCAAGTCCTCTTTCTACTCTCGTTTCACTGTAATACTCTGGGTCGTAGCTGACCTTCTAATTATCTTCTGGAATAGATGTGACTGATGTATATAGTGAATTTGGATGTTTTCTGTTCGCTAAATAATTAAGCCTTTCCCCCTTGCTTACGGAACCGTACTATAGCTTGCATATATATATGGGATACTGCATATAAATTCTCCCTTAACATTGCATGTGTGCTGGAGAAATGTCCTCTGCAAAAAGAAATGTATTTTAACAACCTAGCAGAGTTTTAAATCACAGGTGGTCCCCAGATATCAGAAAGAAAGAAAAAAGGCCCAGTTCAAAGCATCAAGGTTTTTGTTTCTTTCCATTTGCTTTTTTGCCTTAAAAAAAATCAACGACAAATCCTTTCTGGGCAGAGCTTTGAAACAAACAAACAAAAAAAGCTTTTGAGATTTTCAACCTTGTGAGCCAGGCAGAAACAACTAATCATATGATTTGAAGTGCCCTCCACAGATGTAACCAGAGGCGAGGACTCACTTCTTGTACAAACCTTCTGCCCAGCATTGAAAATAAGATTTATAAATAAGATTTATTTTGCCCCATAGCAGAACTGATTCCCCAAGTACCTTAATACTTGACTTGGGCAATACACAAAACCCTGAAGAATGATGTGCAGATAAAGGCATGTTCTAGTTAGTACCTCTGCAGCCTGAATGTCTCAATAGGGTATTCCTCGGGCAGCAAAGATCCCAATGTGTTCTATCATGAGACTTGAGGGAGGGGGAAGTATGCATGGCAAAGAGAGGAGAAATCTTTGTGTGGCTGTTCACATGTGGAGTGTCTGTGCGCATGTGAGAAGCAGGTACAGGTGTGTCTGCTCTGTAAGGCCCAATCCAAAGTGCTGGTTTTGACCTATAAAGCCTTAAAAAGCTCAAGACTGCAATAACTCAAGGACCGCCTCTTTCCATATGAACCTACCCGGACCCTGAGATCATCTTCTGAGGCCCTCCTTCGTATGCCTCATCCTCAAGAGGTCCGGAGGGTGGCAACACGAGAACAGGCCTTCTCTGTAGTGGCCCCCTGTTTGTGGAATGCACTCCCCAGGGAAGTTCGGCTGGTGCCTTCATGATACACCTTTAGGTGCCAGGCAAAAATGTTCCTTTTTAAGCAGACCTTTGGTTGATCAGACTAGATTGAAGATTAAGGTATAATTATAACAGAGAACTAGATACATATAATAATTTTGTCGTTTATTATTATTATTATTATTATTATTATTATTTATTGGTGTTATTCTTTTTTAAAATTAATTAAATTTTCTGTTTTACCATTTAGAATATTCATTTAGACAACCTTAAAATATCAACGACTTCTTTTCTTCTCTTTCCATGGTTCATTTTGCATAACATGAATCCCTGCATATTTTATAAACCATTCAGTATTCCATTATTACTTCCATCAGAACAAATTTATACTGTTGAATTTATCTTAATGCTGCCAATGTTCTCAAGTGTACACAATTCCCCCCCCCCATATATTCAATAAACATTTTCCAATCTCCTTTAAATGAATGCTGCTCTTGTTCTCTTATTCTATAAGTTAGATCCACAAGCTGCGCATATTCCATCAGTTCAAGTTGTCATTCTTCTTTGGTTGGGACCTCACTCGTTTTCCATTTTGGGGCTTACAAAACACCGGCTTCTTCCTGCTATTATTGATGTTATTCTTAATGCTCTTTATCTCTCTGCTTCCTCTTCCTCTTCTTATTCCTCTTGATCGTTTCTTGATCTTTTCTCTTTCCTTTTCGTATTTTTGATTTCATTTGTTCTAGATATTACTTTGCTGTACTGTGAAAACTTTAATAAAACTGTTGGGGGGGGGGATCCACGAGACACTGTTTGCTTTTTCTGCTCTGCTTCTGCCAGGATCGGACACTCACCCACTCCTCTGTTCTGAACAGAGGAGCTATGTCGAGATACGAGAGTGAACATGGCAGGGGCTGATCTAGGTGCATTCCCCGCCCCCCAGTGATAGGACAGCTTCAGGGTGGTGGGCTACACCATCTTGTGGTCTTGGCTCTTCTTCTGCTCTTTTACAGTAGATATGGCAGCCATTACGCTATTCACCCAGCCGCCATGTTGTGTTACGCCACCAGGATGTTGTGGCGTTTGCCCTCCTAGGTGAGTCATAAGGAAAGGGTTAAATGAGTGTCAAGTGATTGGCCAGTGGGAACCCAAGGGGAGGGGTTAGAGTTAGAGTTGGTGATGTTTGGAAGTCAGTTGAGAGTTGGGAGTTGGAGAAGGAAGAGGGAGGATAGGTCTGTGGGTTGGTCAAGCTGTGTTGTGAGAGAGTGAGAGGAACTGTTAGGTGGAGTCAGATAGATAGTTGGGATGATCAGTTTGAAGTTGTTAGGAATGTATAGGTCAGTAAAGAAACTAAGATTAAGAAACTGCCAAGAAAAATTAACTGAAACCATAAACTTGTTCATGCCTATAAAATAAACTTGATTATTTGTTAATGTTAACAGCTGTCTGGACTCTGTGTGTACCTGAGAGAAATGGGTTGGTGGCAGCGGGAAAGCAATCACAGTGGTGGCACAGGGATCAGTAGACCGTCAAACGTCTGGGGACCCTGTGTGATTGCCACAGGTGTCCTCACCGGGTTCTTTTTGTACATCATCTGCTCTTCGGTGTACACGATATTACGGAGGACATGGGCGGCATATCTCCACACTCTCCGACTCTTTGAGCTCGCAAGCAAGTGATAAGCTGTTAGCACAGAAGCATCTCCAAGTGAGCTGTAGGTGTCAGACGGATGTCAAGGTCAAATGGGGCTAATACGTGAGGCAGAAGAAACCGAAGGTGGTGGCGTGGCAGTCTGACATGCAGTCTCGGTTAATGGCATCAAATGGCCTAGAAAAGAGGAGAGGTGGAACTGTTAAGTGAGGCATAACAACTAAACCTGCCGTTTAATAAACCGCAGCGGAGATCAAAAAGAGCTCCTTCCTTCTTCCCAGCCGGGTCACACTTAATCCCAAAACGCGTGTGGTTTGCTGAAACATGCATTTCAAAGCTGATTACATTTTGGGGGTGCTCCCCAATGGAGGGGATTTCAGGTGAGGCGCATCTGGAGTCAACATGCTTCAAATTCTGAGGTAGAGTCTCTGTTCATTGTACGGTATCTGACACTAGATGTTCATATTTGAGATCAGAAATGGGCACTATTTCACAGCTATGGCAAAAGCATCACACTGCTGAGAGAATACCTTCCCATTCCTGAATCCCGGCTGGGGAAGCGGGAGGTTCAGTGGTGCAAATTTCTGTGGTGTGCATTATGGAAATTTTATGTCTAATTTTTTTTGGTCTAAAATAGTATGTATTATTTCACTTCCTTCAGTATGTGGTAAGGCAGTCCTGCTGCATTTGGGGACCCTTCTGCTTATTCTCTGAGCAAGATCCTGGACTTCTGCCCCCCAAAACATGACCTGGTTGCATCACTGGGGAGGATGTGACAAAAGATAAAAAAAATTAAAAAAAAAGTGGTAAAAGAGTATTGGGAAATGATCCATAATGAATTAAAAAAAATGTTTAAAAGCACCTTCCCCCCCCAAAAAAAACCCCAGTTCTTTTTGTTGGGGATAATTCAGATGGAAATTCGCAGGTGTCAAAAATTGTTATTTATGTATGCCACTACTACGGCCTGTGTTTCGTTAGCTCAAAAATGAAAAACGAGTGAGATCCCAACTAAAGAAGAATGGCAACTAAAGTTGACGGAATATGCACATTTTGCAGACTTAACATATAGAATAAGATAACAAGAACATTTTAAAAAGGTTGGAAAACGTTTATTGAATATATGGGGGGAAATTGTGTACACTTGAAAATGCTGGCAGGATTAAGATAAATTCAACAGTGTAAATTAGTTTTGATGGATATAATAATGGAATACTGAATAGTTTACTTTATGTAAAATATGCAGGGGTTTATGATAAGAGGGACGCGGGTGGCGCTGTGGGTTAAACCACTGTGCTGCTTGGGCTTGCCGATTGAAAGGTTGGCAGTTCGAATCCCTGCAACGGGGTGAGCTCCCACTGCTCGGTCCCAGCTCCTGCCAACCTAGCAGTTCAAAAGCACACCAGTGCAAGTAGATAAATAGGTACTGCTCCAGCAGGAAGGTAAACGGCATTTCCGTGTGCTGCTCTGGTTTCACCAGAAGCAGCTTAGTCATGTTGGCCACATGACCCGGAAAAAATGTCTGCAGAAGCAGACAAATGCCAGCTCCCTCGGCTTGTAAAGCGAGATGAGCGCCGCAACCCCAGAGTCGTTTGCGATTGGACTTAATTGTCAGGGATCCCTTTACCTTTTACTTTATGATATGCAATGAACTATGGAAAGAGAAGAAGGGAAGTCTCTCTCTCTCTCTCTCTCTCTCTCTCTCTCTCTCTCTCTCTCTCTCAAGGTAAAGGTACCCCTGACAGTTAAGTCCAGTTGCGAACGACTCTGGGGTTGTGACACCCATCTCACTTTACAGGCCAAGGGAGCTAGCATTTGTCCGCTCTGCAGACACGTTTTTCTGGGTCATGTGCCCAGCATGACTAAGCTGCTTCTGGCGAAACTAGAGCAGCGCACGGAAATGCCGTTTACCTTCCTCCTGGAGCAGTACCTATTTATTTACTTGCACTTTTTGGCGTGCTTTTGAACTGCTAGGTTGGCAGGAGCTGGGACCGAGCAATGGGAGCTCACCCTGTCACGGGGATTCGAACCGCCGACCTTTTGATCGGCAAGCCCAAGGCTCAGTGGTTTAGACCACAGCGCCACCGACATCCCTATCTATCTATATCTATATATATCAGAGTTCCTTGTGTTGCAAGGAGGCTGCCTGCCCATTGTCCTTGAAGTGGAGTGTGTGAGAGACTGATATCTTTCTGAGTGTGAGAATAAAGTAGCTACGTCTTCTAACTGAATCCAAGTTGTGTGGGAGAAACATTTCAAGTGTCTCATATATTCAGAGTTTATAATCACTGGGACACGAGAAGGTCCCCCCCCCCCCAGCGGAATGCAAACTCTGACAGTTGACAGGGGTCTATTGGGTGACTTCTGCATGTCTAGCCTTCTTTCAGATGTTGATATTTTCATACAGGATTAATGTAGAAATGAATTTGCTAGAGGACAGCATTTGACTTCGGTGAGCTAATCTGACTGAAAATTGTTGAGTACTTTCTTTTTGTGCTCCCCGGCTTCCCTTGCCCTCCTCCTCGTTGTTTTTATGCGTCTTCCCACTCTGCTTGACAGGTAGCGTCGTTAACAATTAGCATTTATATAGAGCTTCATCTCCGAAGCATATCGTAAACATTAGCCAATTTAATCCAAGGAGCTATTTGTGTTGTTGCACAGGGAGAAGAATGAGGCTCGCCACATGTCTGACAGTTGTATAATTGGAATCAATAGCACAGAAGCCCACTCATCTCTGAGGGGGGGGGGTTGCCTTGGTTTTAGAGTTATAGCCCAGCTCTCTTTAAGGGTGTGTCAAAACTGTGGGGTTTTTCTACTACTACGTTCTACAACTTAGAACAACCCCAGAAGTGTGGGGAATGGCAGCCAGGGTTTGGGGGGGTGGCGGCGGCAGAGCGATCTTCATGCAATCTGTAATTATTCAGATTATGCTCAGCGTGTCAGTCTCCCTCATCTCTTGGCCTGGGATTTGCACATCGGCAAGGGGGGGAAAAGGAGGATCAACATATTCCCTGGGAATTGCTAGTGTTGCTTACACTGAAAACAGAAGCAAGCAGCAACTGGAGCCCAGTTGTGGATGAGAGAGTTGTGGTGGTGGGGAGAAAAAACAGTTTCTACGCAAATGCGATTCTGGTTCTAAATGCAGCATAAGGGGTCTCTGTAGTATAGTGTATTTTAAAATGGGGTTTTAGAGTTTTTAGGGGTTTTTGAATGTTTTATGTAGTTTTGTAGTAGTTTTGTGTAGTTTTTATGTAGTTTTATGTAAGTTTATGGTAGTTTTATGTAGTTTTTATGTACCGGTAGTTTTATGTAGTTTTTCAATTTCATTGTTCTGCAAGGGACAATGACAATAAAGATATCGTATCGTATCGTATCGTATCGTATCGTAAATGTCTGCAGGGCTCACTGTCTTGAATTATCAAGCCTGCACTTGATTTGAGTTTTCTGCCATATATTTGGGGAGGGCCATAGCTCATCTGTTTTTCATGCAGAAGGTCTCAGGTTCAATCCTTCTCGGGAACGCGTTTTGAGTGGGTGGTCACAGATGGGATCTAGGCTAGGGGTAGGCAACCTAAGGCCCAGGGGCCGGATGCGGCCCAATCTTCTTCTCAATCCGGCCCTTGGACAGTCCGGGAATCAGTGTGTTTTTACATGACAGGGGGTTTGGACTGGGTGTCCATCAATATTCAGATGATACCCCTCTACCTCTCTTTCAAATCAGAACCAGTGAAGGCGGTGAAGGTCCTGTGCGAGTGCCTGGAGGCGGTTGGAGGATGGATGGTGGCTAATGGATTGAAGTTGAATCCTGACAAGATAGAAGTACTGTTTTTGGGGAACAGGGGGCGGGCTGGTGTGGGGGACTCCCTGGTCCTGAATAGGGTAACTGTGCCCCTGAAGGACCAGGTGTGCAGCCTGGGAGTCATTTTGGACTAGCTGTCCATGGAGGCGCAGGTCAACTCTGTATCCAGGGAAGCTGTCTACCAGCTCCATCTGGTACACAGGCTGAGATCCTACCTGCCCGCAGACTGTCTGGCCAGAGTGGTGCATGCTCTAGTTATCTCCTGCTTGGACTACTGCAATGTGCTCTACGTGGAGCTACCTTTGAAGGTGACCTGGAAACTACAACTAATCCAGAATGCGGCAGCTAGACTGATGACTGGGGGCGTCCGCCGAGACCGCATAACACCGGTCTTGAAAGACCTACATTGGCTCCCAGTACGTTTCCGAGCACAATTCAAAGTGTGGTGTTGACCTTTAAAGCCCTAAACGGCCTCGGCCCAGTATACCTGAAGGAGCGTCTCTACCCCCATCGTTCTGCCCAGATGCTGAGGTCCAGCTCCGAGGGCCTTCTGGAGGTTTCCTCACTGCAAGAAGTGAGGTTACAGGGAACCAGGCCTTCTCGGTAGTGGCACCCGCCCTGTGGAACGCCCTCCCATCAGATGTCAAAGAGATAAACAACTACCTGACATTTAGAAGAGATCTGAAGGCAGCCCTGTTCAGGGAAGTTTTTAATGTGTGACATTTTAATGCATTTTTAATCTTTGTTGGAAGCCGCCCAGAGTGGCTGGGGAAACCCAGGCAGATGGGAGGGGTACAAATAATAAATTATTATAATTATGAGTAGAATGTGTCCTTTTATTAGAAATGCATCTCTGGGTTATTTGTGGGGCATAGGAATTCATTCATATTTTTTTTCCAAAATAACCTCCATCCCACCACATGGTCTGAGGGACGGTGGATCGGCCCATGGCTGAAAAAGGTTGCTGACCCTCCAGGCAGGATGATCTCCAGCGGGCAAGGTACAGAGGTGAAAGCTGTTTCTGGATTCCGCTGGATCCATCCGGGGCTTTTGATACCTTTATTCATGGTCTCCTTCTGGACTGCCTAGGGCGGCTGGGTCCCTCAGGGCTCTGTCCTCTCCTCCATACTTTTTCACATCTACACGAAGGCGCTTGGATGACTTGAATGGACAGCAATGAGGCTGTCGTGGGCTGGCTTGTTTTTAATTGTGGCACAGTTTTAGTCTATAGATCATGCTGTGATCTATGAGGCTGGGAGCGCTGGCACCAAGTAGGGATGGCAGCCGTTTGGTGGCAGGAGACCTGGAAGCACATGCAGTAGCTCCATGTGTTAGATGGAGCATATTCTCTGTGTTAGATGTGTTAGATGGAGCATATTCTCAGCCCCAAGGGATCCATAGGCTGTGCCATCAGGTGTGCTCAGGTGCAACTTTTGGCTCTTACTGCCAAATATATAAATATATCTTATTTAAAACTGGCTTCCTGAGGTGCGTGGATACATATGCAATGGCAGAGCCTGTGAGTGCCTTGCAGCAGACTCCACATAAAACATCCTGCTCCTCTGTCAGATGGCCTGCTTACTGAGCATTCTTCTTGATTTGTTTCTGGAAAGATTACACAACCTTGACTAAATAAAAAAAATCCTTCCAGTAGCACCTTAAAGACCAACTAAGTTAGTTCTTGGTATGAGCTTTCGTGTGCATGCACACTTCTTCAGATACACTGAAACAGAAGTTATTGTGTATTATTGTGTAGTATTATTGTGGGTTAGGAGTTGTTTAAGATTGGGTGGCTGTCTGTAGGCAATGAAAGGTCTTCCTCCCAGAGCTTGAGAAAGAGAACTGTCATTGTCCAGGAGAGGTTGTAGATCTCTGATGATGCGTTGTACTGTTTTAACTTGGGAGCTGTATGTGACCTTTTTAGAACTAAAATACCCAGCAGATGAAGTTAGACAACAGATCAACAGAGCCAGACTGATACCCAGAGAGAACTTGCTGCAAGACAGACCCAAAAAAGAAAATAACAGAACACCTCTAGTCATCACATACAGCTCCCAAGTTAAAACAGTACAACGCATCATCAGAGATCTACAACCTCTCCTGGACAATGACAGTCGTCAACAGGCTCATCTCAGCTATCTGCCAACCTCCCATTCCCACCACCCTTCTGAGTAATACCCCTCCCCACCTTCTCACTATATAGAAGGGTCTGGCAACTTCTGTTTTAGTGTATCTGAAGAAGTGTGCATGCACACGAAAGCTCATACCAAGAACTAACTCAGTTGGTCTTTAAGGTGCTACTGGAAGGAATTTTTTTATTTTGACTATGGCAGACCAACACGGCTACCTATCTGTAACTACAACCTTGACTATTTATCGAGTATCCATTCCATTATTATTTATTTATAATAATTTTTATTAGTTTTCAGTTACAGTCCAATGATAGCCTCATTGTAACAATGACAAATTACAATACAATTACTAATACCAATCATTCGGATACCAAATTATGTAATTTAGGTGCTCCCCCACTCGTGCAAGAATTGATGGTTTGATGATTTTCTTTATTTCTGCGTTCCAAAATCTTACTAATTTCAATTACACTCCAGTCAAGATAACAATCCCTCATACAACAACTGCAATATTAACAACTTTTATTCGTTTTGACACATTAAATCAGGGGTCAGCAAACTTTTTCAACAGGGGGCCGGTCCACTGCCCCTCAGACCTTGTGGGGGGCCGGACTATATTTTGAAAAAAATATATGAACAAATTCCTATGCCCCACCCAGAGATGCATTTTAAATAAAAGGACACATTCTACTCATATAAAAACACGCTGATTCCTGGACTATCCGCGGGCCAGATTTAAAAGGTGATTGGGCCGGATCCGGCCCCCGGGCCTTAGTTTGCCTACCCATGCATTAAATGATTTATGAAGCTACAAGTGAGGCATTCAGTCTATATCCTTATTCTTCCTGTGTGTGGCAATTATTCTGTCCGTGGTGTTTCTGCCTGTCCTTGTAAAATGTTATGTCTATCTTTTCTCATTTGTTGCTGTTCTCCATCATGCCTTGGGCAGAGAAATATCTCATTGTTGTTTCAGAAATTCTCTATTGCTCTGCCCCAGACTTCATTGTTTTGCAACTCTAACAGCAGCTGCAAAAATCACACTGTCCAGCATCCATTCCAATTCATTTGTGAGGGGATTAAACAATAATGCATCAAGCAAAGAGGAAAAGGGACACGGAGGGATGAGGAAAATAAAAACCCGGGTGCCAATTTCTAAACAGTTGTTCCTGTAGCGACTGGCTGGCCCAGTTCAGAGGCAGGAGGCGCCCGATAGCACTGGACTTCTGGGAAAGCTGATGAAAGGAGCTCTGCTTCCTTTCCAGCCCACTGCGGCAGCCTGATAATGGTTACCTGCCCCCAGGTAACAGTAGAGGAAAGAGGATACCTCACGGAGTGAGCCCTGCTTTCCATCTCTCCCACTGAGCCAGCCTGGGGAAATGACTAGTAGTGACAGCACCCTCAGTTAGCAATGCTAATAATAATGCTAATGCTAATAATAATAATGATAATAAATAAATAAACAAACAAACAAATTTGTACTTTGCTTTAACATTGTACAGGGACGCGGGTGGCACCGTGGGTTAAACCACAGAGCCTAGGCCTTGCTGATCAGAAGGTCGGCGGTTTGAATCCCCGTGGCGGGGTGAGCTCCTGTTGCTTGGTCCCTGCTCCTGCCAACCTAGCAGTTTGAAAGCATGTCAAAGTGCAAGTAGAAAAACAGGTACCGCTCCGGTGGGAAGGTAAACGGCATTTCCGTGCGCTGCTCTGGTTCGCCAGAAGCGGCTTAGTCATGCTGGCCACATGACCCAGAAGCTGTACGCCAGCTCCTTCGGCCAATAAAGCGAGATGAGCGCCGCAACCCCAGAGTCGGTCACGACTGGACCTAATGGCCAGGGGTCCCTTTACCTTTACCTTTAACATTGTACAATGGACACTCGGGTTGAGAACGCAATCTGTGCAGGATGCATGTTCGCAACCTGCAGCATTTGCAACCCGAATGGCGCGTCTGCGCACGTGCGGCTTGCGATTCGGCGCTTCTGCAATGTGCAAAGCACGATTTAGCGCTTCTGTGCATGCACGACCGCCAAAACCCGGAAGTAACCGATTCCGGTACTTCCAGGTTTCGGTGCGTCCGTAACCTGAAAAAAACACAACCTGAAGCGTCTGTAACCCGAGGTATGGCTGTATTTTATGCCTCATGACTGCCTGCACATGCACACACTCCCTCTCCAGATATTGTTAAAAAGCCTTTCAGAGATGTGTGGTTCCCTCACCTCCAGCGAAATGCCTAAGAGCATTAACAAAGGTGGGTTTATGTGAGCATAAACACTTGCCAGTTTTTGAATTCAAGCTGGCGTTACTCATGTGTGGAGATTGTTGGAGCGGAAAAGGAGTCTTACTGGAGGATTTTCTTCTCTTTGCCTCTGTTGCCTTTGGCACGCTGCGTTAAGAGTCACGGTTTTGTATTAACTCCTTTTCCCCAAAAGAAGTAGGTTTGATGAGTGTCCAAAATGATATAAAAATAAGAATGAGAAAGGTAACACTTTAAAAAGAGGATGGGACAAAGAAAACTGGGTAACTCGAAGCAGGGCCGAATTTAGGTTTGATGAGGCCCTAAGCTACTGAAGGTAATGGGGCCCTTTATATGTCCTTGGTCAACAACAAATTGTCACAAAACACTGTTTTGTGTTGAATATATGCTATATGGTAATTTATGGACCTAATAGGTATGTAAAGCCATTTTCACATGCAAAATGTAGGAACCCTATATATCGAAATGAGCAAACCAGTGATATTTTAGGGAGCAGGCTAGCAGGCGGGGCCCATTACTTACATCATAGGAGCCTACACGACACAAAACACTGTTGCTGTATGTAGGTTTTATTTTATTTGTTTTTAATCTTACATTTTGGAAATGTACATCCAGGTTTTTTCCCTTTAAATTTTTTTGGCGGCCCCAAGAGAGTGGGGCCCTAAGCTATAGCTTGTTTAGCTTATACATAAATCTGACACTGACTAGAAGGCAGTAGTAGCCCAGGAAAGTAAAACTGGAATGAACAATGAATAACAGTGGTGTTATTAGCAGCTCGTGGGGCAGTACTGCAGCCAGCCTGCCACTGGCCCATTGCTCAGGCAGGCTGCAATCTATTTCCCGGGCCTGGGAGAAGCAGGGTTCACCCAAGCCCGGGAAAACCCCGTGCCTCCAGCACAGCTGCTGAATCTTGGGGCTGGCATTGTCACCGTCCCGCAATGGTGCCCGACTTAAAAGGTGAGTTTCATTGGAAGACAAGCTGTTGTCTATGTGGCACACACACAGTTAAAGGGTGCCTGGGATGTGACAAAGCCCAACACAGAAATAAAATCGTGCGTTTGTGATGAAATTAGTGTCCTCATAAAAAATTGAAACAGCTCGCTGAAAACCAGCTTTTTTCCGTGGGAGCTCTCATGAATATTTTATCCCAAAGCCTCCCACTGTTTTGCAAGGGTGGCGTTTCCAAAGTATGTAAGGCAGCGACTGAAATGACCTGCTAAGTATAATGCCAATGTAGTTCGGAGACTGCCTACAACTCAATTCCTGTAGGTCTCCCCCCCCCCCATGAAGCAGTTGCTGGAACTGAAGGTCCCTGCCTTCCCACAGCTGCATAAGTCTCCTCCTCTCCTGGGTTTCTTCCAAGCAATCGGAGACTGTGTCTGCACAAAGCTAACCTCTCCTCCATCCTTTTCATATCTCCTCTGGTTCTGAGAGACAAAGGGAGAGGGGAGCTTGTCGCAGCAGGAAAGGGAGACAACTGTGACTCTTCACCAGCCTGACTCATCTCTGCCTCTTGGTCTCTCTCCTCCCACCCCCCTTGCTTCAGCTTCTGCCTCTGATTCTGGGCTTCTCTCTGCCACAGATTCTCCCAGCTCACTTAAGCCCTGTTACCTCCTCAGTTTCTGACACCTCCTCTTCCCAGTCTTCTCCCTCTGACCTCTTATTGTCGTCCCACCACCAATCCCCTGGCTCTGAGCCTTCTTCCCTTGGGGGGTCCCCAGCTGCCTCCTCCTACCATTCATCTGCATCCAACCAGTCCATGACATTCAAGTTGGCTTCACATTTGAGGATTCTGTTTCACATAAGAAGCTGCCTGCCATAAACCATTGGTCCATCTTGCTCGGCGCTGTCTGTACTGACAGGCAATGGCTCCTCCTGATTTCAGATGCCTGAGATTGAACCATGGCTGTTCTACCTGCAAAATAGATGCTCTACTGCTGAACCACAGTCTTTCCACGTTGAAGATTAAGGAATGGAAGGTTGCCATTTTGAAGGCTGAGAATAAAATTTCACCCATGAAGGAAAGCATTGTTTTTGCACATGACTGTGGCATGATGGGAAGCTTTGCTTCTGCACATAACTGTGGCATGATGGGAAGTCTTGCTTCTAAGCTTTACTTCTTCTCGTGCTGCACAAACCGTGCTGATGCTAAGACATTCCCTCATCACCCTGGTACGTTCTGTTCACCTTGAGTTCACACCATATCAATCTGTACTTATCCCTCTATGTACATCCCTTTTCATACCACCCTGGTACGGGCAGTCCGAAACCATGCCTGTCTAAACTCCGCGTTCCTTTTCCCAACCTTTAACCTATCGATGATTAATGTCTTATATGCAACCCTTGCTTTGTACTTATGTTAACCAGTCAGCAACAAGCATACACGTGGCAAACACTGTAATATTCAATAAAAGGGGCTCTCCGGGGCTTGCCCGAGAGACGCCTCCTGTATGACACCTACCTACTCGTCTGTCGTTCATTTCAACCCAACACACCCAGATTAGAAAACATTGGTTTCTAATAGTTACTGCAAAGTTTGGAGCAGTGGGGAGCATGTTTTGCTTTCTCTTGTTGGGATGTGACTTGTTCCAGTTTCTGGAGCTGTCCAAATTGGTGCAATAAACCATTCTTGAGTGTCTAGCACAGTTTGTTCTATTTCATTCTGATTTCTGCTTGTGAGACATTGTCATCTGGCTGTTGAGGGGTTAATCTCAAGACCACCATATGGTGTGTATGTAGGTTAATAGGAAGAGTATTTTGCCTTGAGGCAGAGGTTCGACCAGATTCTTTAACTAGGTCATAGTGCAAGGCCACAAATAAATTAGAGTAAAAATTGAGGCATTTTCCAGTATTGAACCGTGAGTTAAAGGAAAAGAGAAGAAGGCATTGCTTGTTTTGCATAAGTAAATAAAATGCTATTGCATATTGCCAAAGACCTTTGTGAAACCTCTCACTTCATCCAATTCCATCCTATATACACAGTCAAAAGTAATGTGTTAACTATATTCATAAAAATCAACCACCATTTAAATCCATCTTAATCAATTCAGTTCAAACTACTGTTAAAACACTTGCATGTCATTTTCTAGCTGCTGTGGCAAGCAGTGCCACCATATAATTAATATGAAACCAATTATTTGTTAATAATCTAGTCATAGGATCCTGAGCTGCTTTTTCCCCAGAATCTTCTGATAGAATATATAAAAAGAAAAATGGCATAGTCATGGTGGGAGGCAATTTTGTCTAACTGGGTTTCACCACAACCAGCAGCCTTTATATCGATGCTGAGCAGGTTAGGTATGTTGGCAAGGCAGCTATGGCAATGGCTCACGTCTCCAAAAGGGTATGGGAGAATGTGATGCTGGTAGACGAAGGTCTACCAGGCTTGTGTGTTGAGCCCGCTGCTTTATGGAAGTGAGTAGTTGTCAAGGACTGGGCAGAGGAGGAATGGTGGAGACCGCCTCCCCAGCTTGACCCTTCCAGGGAGGAGGAAGACAGCTTAGCTCTACAACAGGGATTTGAGGGAGATCACAGCTCAGAGGAAGATGAGGGGGAAAGTTGGGAAATGATGGGAGAGGAGAAGGAGGAAGCACCAGGGAGCATAGCTGTCAAGTGTCCCTTATTTGAAGGGACAGTCCCTTATTCCAGCACCATGTCCCGCTGCTGTCCCTTATTGATGGATGTCCCTTAAATGATGTCCCTTAAATTTCAAAGGAAGCAGCCCCTCTCCCTCCCTCCCTGCCGACCAGGGAGGAGGGAGGCTCCAACTGTGTTGCTTGGCTGTGTTGCTCACCCAATAAGAAGTCTAAGAACGACTGGGGGGTGGAGCTTGCATGCCTTATGTGTGGCTAGCTAATGCAAGCTGAGGGGGTTTTTGAATGCTGGATGCCATTTTGTTGCACCTGCTGCTGCAAACTTTGCAGTGCAAAGCCAGGCTGGGGAGCCATCTTAAGTTGAGGCTTCATAGGCCTTGTGGTGCATGTGATTCAGATTCTATTCAGTTGAACCTCTGGTTACAAAGTTGGTTGGACAGTGTTCTCGATGCTACCAGCATGAGTTTGACCAGACTGCAGGAGGACAGGAAGACTGGAGTGCCTGGAACAGGTGAGGCTGCAGGTCACTTATTTTGGCTGCTGGTCCCTTATTTTCAAGGCTGCTGGTCCCTTATTTTCAAATCTTTAAGTTGACATCTATGCCAGGGAGGTGGCAGCTGATGGACACAGTGCCTTTAGAAAGCATTCCAGATCCCCACCTATCCCAGAACCTGGTGAGCCTTGAAAGTAGGAGAGCAAAAAGCTCAAAGGCAGAGGGCACTTAGCAGGAGAGACAATGAAATTGATGAATGAGGAAGTAGGAGAGACAGAGGCTGGAGATTCACTTGGGACAACGCCATTATCCAAGAGGCAGGGTTATATAGCCTCTCTCTGTAAATACTGGATGGTAAGAATCATTTTCTTGTCTTTGTACGTTCCTGGCAACCGGCCGGGAGTCACTGGCAGCAGCCTGGCAGTCGTGGGCGACTTACAACCGTCAGGAGCGATGCCTCAGTGCTTTCCACATGTGCTGTGTCAAGAAGATTTTGGGTATCACATAGCAGGGCAGAGTTTCAGACAAAGAAACACATTGCCTATGTTTGCACGCCTGTCTCAGTGATGTCGATGCTGGCTTGGTCATGCCCACAGCATGGAAGATGGCAGAATCCCCAAAGATATGCTTTACGGGAAACTGGAGCTCCCCAAGGAAGAGAATTCCTATCCTTCCAGGCTGTTTCCAGATGCAAACGGTAACACTTTGCATTATGGAAATAACATTGACTCCGTTCTGAAGCACAGATAATATACGAAGTGTTTCCCTTTGATAAAACTTGATAGATTGTAGTTTAACCATCAGGGACATTTGCTGGTCCTGTTTGGCATCAGTGGAGATCATATCATCATCCCATTGAAGTATAGCAGATAGCATTGCACAATTTATTTCAAAGTGTGCCAAACTTGAGAAGCTTCCTTCCCATCACCCCCTCCCCCTTCCCTGCTCCTGAGCCTTCAAGAAGGCTGCAGTCTTCTTTGAATATTTTCCCTTCACAGGAAAAAGTCATTAGTGCACAGCGGAGGGTTTTAGAACTTCTGTGCAATGTTTTATAGGTGTAAATTGGAAGCTAAGTGATGCCTCTCAAGATTTTTTGTGGTTTCTTTTAAGCTGAAATCGGAGGTCATCTCTATCAGAAACGAGAGGAATCATCATTTTAATAGGTAATCTCCATGTTGTCCTACAGGCGATGTTATTTTGCTACCCTCCTGTCATTGTTGTTTTAAGAATTACGCTTTGGACTCAGCAATGCAGCTGCAAATAAAATGTTTTATGTGTATTTTAAGTGCAATATACAATGTGACACTAGATGGCAATGATGAGCCTTATGGAAAATTCAATGTATTTTTTAAAAACGCTTTTTAAAAAGGCATTTTCAAAATGGAACATTTGAAGTATAAAAAGCTACAAGATTTCAGCAGGAAGCTACAGGCTAAATCCCTCATTCCCTGTTCTGCTTTCTGACTTCTGTCTTGTCTGGATTAAGCTTCAGTCAGTTCACCCTCATCCTAAACAGGCCTGAAACCAGATTGAAATGGATCTAGATGATCAGTCTCCTCCAGGGACATGCACATGTTGGAAATGAAGACGTATGGCTACCCTGAAAATAATAATAATGCAATGAACATTGTAGATAAGGCGAAAAGGGAGAGAGACTGTCTTGATAGAAGGGCTCTTTAGGAAGTGCATGAATGCTTCATGTGCATCAAAATGTAGCAAGCCAGTCCTGTTGCATTTTATTTTATTTTGCGGCCCTGCAGCTCATTCTGCTAAGGGGGCTTCTGTTCCAAAATTCTTCCCTGATGGGACCCATGGTCCCAGGTCCCAGGACAACCAATCAGGGAGCCTGGTATCCGTGGATCTGCCTGTTTTGTAGCCCACAAAGAACTAAGCGTTGTGCATGTGATGGTCACACCTAAGGATAAATTGCTGGACCACAAAGCAATTTATAGGGGCTTGTTTGCAAGGAAGGCTGCAGGATGTGGGAGGTTGTTCCGCCAACACAGACTGCTGCTCTTTTAAGAATCCTCCCCCTACCAAGTCCTTTGCTCCCTGAAATGCTTTTGGGTCTGTTGTGGTTTCCTCTGCATTTTTCTGTAAATCAGAAGGGACAGAGGAAAAAAGCACAGTCTAATGTGCAGGATATGCAAATGATCGCAGTTTAACTATGCAAAGCCTATTTGCTTCGGAGCAGCTCATTGGTTGCAAGCCGACACAGGATAAAATGTGGTCATTGGGTTTACAGAGACTACTGTAAAATAAATTAACTGCAAATTAATCTCTCTCTCTCTCTCTTTCTCTTTCCCCATGAGAGATACATTTTGCACATTTCACACCTGTTAGGAGGAACAACATTTTCTTAGGAAGTTACTGACATTAAAACTGATGAATCTGAGCATATTTTAAACACAGTTTAAAATAGGTGTGCAGGTGGTGGGGGATTTGGTCGTGATTCGTAAGTTTTTTGTAAACAGCAGCGACGTCAAAGTTGCTGTTTTACAGCACATATTTTTGGCTCGAGGAGGAGAGGAAAGCTACCTAGTCAGGCAATAGCAACTATCTTGGCCAAAAATAACCACATCACTTTTTCATTTTTAATAGTGGCATCTGTTTTCCCTTTTAGACTCGCCTACTCGGAGAACAGCTTAATGCCAAAAGATCCCCCAGCACATGGTCTCTGGGGGCTCTGAAAGAGTCAGCCAACAGACTGCTACAAGTGAAGAAGGAATCTACTGGGGGTTGTGAAATGGTAAGTAAGGATAGCACATCTGTCCTAACATTTACGGTTGACTTATGTGCTGGTTTCCTAATTCAAACAACGCCATGGCGTTTGTCATTGCCAATGACAATATACCATGATGCCAACATCTTGACTGATCTCAAGCTGATTGCAAGCAATGAGCAAAATGGGACTTGCATACCCTCCAAAATTTCTCCAATGAAAATAAAGGTAAAGGGACCCCTGACCATTAGGTCCAGTCGTGGTCGACTCTGGGGTTGCGGTGCTCATCTCGCTCTATAGGCCGAGGGAGCTGGCGTACAGCTTCCAGGTCATGTGGCCAGCATGACTAAGCCGCTTCTGGCGAACCAGAGCAGCGCATGGTAATGCCGTTTACCTTCCTGCCGGAGCGGTACCTATTTATCTACTTGCACTTTGGCATGCTTTAGAACTGCTAAGTTGGCAGGAGCAGGGACAGAGCAACGGGAACTCACCCCGTCGCGGGGATTCGAACCGCCGACCTTCTGATCGGCAAGTCCTAGGCTCTGTGGTTTAACCCACAGCGCCACCCGCGTCCTGATGAAAATAGGGACATCCTACTCCATAATGATGATGATATTATTATTATTATTATTATTATTATTATTATTATTATTATTTACCCTGCCCAACTGACTGGGTTGCCCCAGCCACTCTGGGAGGCTTCCAACAGATATAAAAACATAATAACACATTAAAGATTGAAAAAACTTTCCTATACAGGGCTGCCTTCAACTATCTTCTAAAGGTTGTGTATTTACTTATCTCCTTGGTTCAGGGGTCACATAGCTCCTTTGAAAATAGAGATGTCCTAAGGAAAAGCAGGACATTCCAGGATCAAATTAGAAACCAGGATGGCTTCTGTAAATAATAATAATAATAATAATAATAATAATAATAATAATAATAATAATTTATTATTTATACCCCGCCCATCTGGCTGGGTTTCCCCAGCCACTCTGGGCGGCTTCCAACTAAATATTAAAAACAGTACAGCTTCAAACATTAAAAACTTCCCTAAAGAGGGCTGCCTTCAGATGCCTTTTAAAAGTAAAATAGTTGTTTATTGCTTTGACATCTGATGGGAGGGCGTTCCACAGGACGGATGCCACTACCGAGAAGGCCCTTTGCCTGGTTCCCTGTAACCTTACTTCTCGCAATGAGGGAACCGCCAGAAGGCCCTCGGTGCTGGATCTCAGTGTCCGGGCTGAACGATGGGGGTGGAGACGCTCCTTCAGGTATACTGGACCGAGGCCATTTAGGGCTTTAAAGGTCAGCACCAACACTTTGAATTGTGCTCGGCAACGTACTGTGAGCCAATGCAGATCTCTCAGAACTGGTGTTATGTGGTCCCGGCGGCCACTCCCAGTCACCAGTCTAGCTGCCGCATTCTGAATTAATTGCAGTTTCCGGGTCACCTTCAAAGCTGCTCCACGTAGAGCGCGTTGCAGTAGTCCAAGTGGGAGATAACTAGAGCATGCACCACTCTGGCAAGACAGTCCGCGGGCAGGTAGGGTCTTAGCCTGCGTACCAGGTGGAGCTGGTAGACAGATGCCCTGGACACAGAATTAACCTGTGCCTCCATGGACAGCTGTGAGTCCAAAATGACTCCCAGGCTGCACACCTGTTCTTTCAGGGGCACAGTTACCCCATTGAGGACCAGGGAATCCTCCACACCTGCCCGCCCCCTGTCCCCCCAAAACAGTACTTCTGTCTTGTCAGGATTCAACCTCAATCTGTTAGCCGCCATCCATCCAGAAATCTAGCACTGTCCCTGGAAAATAGGGATACTTGGACAGTCTGGACTTGGCTACCATTTTGAAGACATGACCTTTAGTGTATCTAAAGATGCTATTATTACTGGTATTTTATTTATTAAATCTCTATACTGCCCTTTCACCTGAGCATCATGGGGCAGTTTACAGTATAAAATCACAAAAAGGAACAGCAAAGTAACAAGCAAAAACAGTACCCACCCAGAATTTAAAAGGCCATAGATCATTTATTTAGCCAAAGGCCTGGGAGAAGAGGAATGTTCTTGCCCAGCCCCTAAAGATAGGTAACAAAGGTGCCTGGTGAACCTCCTTGGAGAGAGCATTCCACAAGTGGGGAGCCACCACAGAAAAGACCTTGTTCTTGCATTGCCACCCTCTGGAAAATAGGGATACTTGGACAGTCTGGACTTGGCTACCATTTTGAAGACATGACCTTTAGTGTATCTAAAGATGCTATTATTACTGGTATTTTATTTATTAAATCTCTATACTGCCCTTTCACCTGAGCATCATGGGGCAGTTTACAGTATAAAATCACAAAAAGGAACAACAAAGTAACAAGCAAAAACAGTACCCACCCAGAATTTAAAAGGCCATAGATCATTTATTTAGCCAAAGGCCTGGGAGAAGAGGAATGTTCTTGCCCAGCCCCTAAAGATAGGTAACAAAGGTGCCTGGTGAACCTCCTTGGAGAGAGCATTCCACAAGTGGGGAGCCACCACAGAAAAGACCTTGTTCTTGCATTGCCACCCTCTGGATGTCTTGTGGCGGAAGCACACCAAAAAGGACCTAAGATGGTCATAACAAGGTTGGGGGCGGTTCTTATGGGGAGAGGTGGTCCTGTACATTTCAACCTGTAGGACTCTAGGGCCCAGTTCAGCAGAATGAACAGAAGGCATCCCAAACACAGCAGGGGTGGCTTAATGCCATTTTAATACACATTGCCATCTAAAGTGGGCAGTCCCTGTAAGGTCATTCAGCCCAGAGGCTAACATTACCTAAACTGCATCGCTGCTTCCGGTTTTCTCCTTTGGTACTACTATACATTTAAAGCACATTCAAACTGATAGAGCACTAGATCAACAGAACACTTTAATCTACTTTAGTTGCACAAACCTACATTTCCAGTATGGTGATTGAACCACGAAATACTGACAACCTGGAGGCAACCCCTAACTGTCTCATTGAAATCCCAGCATAAGGTTGTCTCAGCCTATATAATCATTATTAAGCACAGGTTGGCTCATGCTCAGGAACAGATGCTGAAAAGGTGCATAATTTATTTTTCAAATCCCTAAATGGAGAGGAGGGGAGAGCCATCTAGATTTGTATTGTGATGCTCCTATCATTTTCCCTAAATCCCTTGATAAAACCATCTTCTATGGTTATTCTTTTGGAAGAAGGAACCAATGAGAGTATTTAGCACAGATTGTATGCTTTTCTTAGTGAATAATAATAATAATAATAATAATAATAATAATAATAATAATTCATGCCTTCGTTTGTTTCCCAAGTGTTTTGACAGGAAAACCTTAAAACATCCTTGTCTCATCATTCTTACTCATCCAGTTATTGGGGTTTTTGGGGTTTTTTATGTTCTCCCCTGCTTGATTTTAAACAGCATCTTTCAACAGAAACCCTAAGTATTTTTACAGCCAGGGCTTTTAAAAGCTCTGAGCTCTTGAGATTTTCCTTTTCCTGACAGTTATGTTAATGATGCCATTTTAAATAGCTGGCTAATTTTGTTTACAAAGGCACATACTGTAACGTCAGCCTCCCGGTTTAATATCTTCCAATATCATCATTGTACTGATCTGCTCAATTACCTTGCTTAAGTATGTTCTCTTTGTCTGCAAACGCAGCTCGACCCACACGTTTCGCGGCGCATGCCAAGGAGAAGCAGGCAAATGTTTCTCTTTTCCCTTTTAGAATAATGAAGTCTGGGGGGAATAGGCCAAAAGCTGTCATCTGAAATACAGGGCTGCAGAAGCAATGGCAGAAAATAGAATTTTTTAAAAAGAAAAAAGGAGAAAACGCACAAGTGAGTTTACAAAGATGGGCTAAGCAGCTTTAAAATAAATTATTTCCCAGTAGTTACCAGACTACAATCCCATCCTGTTGGAAGTTTAAAGGTAAAAATGTTGAGTGATGTTGTTTCTGCAAGGCTGAATCTACACACATATATAAAAAAAACACTGTGAAAATGCTTTTTAAAAAAGATTTTAAAATATATATGGAATTTGTCGTTAGCCCACCAGCGCCATCTAGTGTCGCATTTGTAGAATGCACTGAAAACACACTTAAAATGTTATCTTTGCAGCTGTATAGCTGAGTCCCAAGTTAATACTCAGGTTAGATCCTTGTTTAGGGAAGAAAATGGCTCAATTATTAGATTCTGTCTGCTTTGTAAGCAGCAGTTTTATGTTGTGAATTGCCCTGAGATTTATGGATGAAGGTCGGTATACAAATTTAAATACTAATACTAATATACTAATACTAATAATACCTGTCTGGAGACATGATTCATGACGTTGTATAAAGAGTGTATAATGTTCAAACAAGATCTTATGGAAAGCATGGGAAGGTGCCATGTATCAAGTCAGATTATTGGCTCACCCAATTCAGTACCATCTTCTTTGAAGATGGCTGCGGTCCTTCTTGATTGTTCTCAACCCTACCTGGAGAGGCCAGGGAGTAAACCTGCATTTTGCATACAAAGTACGCCGCAGAGCTGCTGTGATTTTCCAAAGGCACCTACAGCAGCTGCCATTGATGAGCAGAATCAGACAGAGTGGGTCACTTGAGGCTGCTGCTGAAAACATCCCACAAATATCTCCTTCTCCTTGAACCCCGTAACATGACATGACCCTGCTGCGAGTTTCCTTGCCCTGACCAGTGGCAGCCAATAATGTAGCATAGCAGTGGGGAAACTCACAGTATGGTGTGGTCAAATGATGCTGCTGGACCATGAGCCATTACTGGGGGTGGGGGGTGAATATGGTTTTCGGCAAAAGTCCAAAGTCACCCATTCCAGCTTGTTCTGCTCATCCATGGCAGTAAGAAGCAGCCTTGAAGTGTGCTACACAAGACTTTGAAATGTATTTCCAGAATTCCATGCCACAGCTCACCCCACCTTTATTTAAAACCTCTGTATATAATGTCCTGTTTCCCCACGTAACACTTCTGTTCGCTCTCATTGGTCTCACCTGCCTCAGATAGCGAAATTAGCAGGTGAGAGCTGTTATCTAAGAAACCTTCCACCTCGGAGCCTCTCTCTTCAAAGAAGGACAGTTGTGAGGGGAACAAGGCTATATAATATGTACATGCAGGTTTCAAGGTCTTTATGATATCAGTCGCAGACCAATATCCTCCTGGTTCCCACATCTACTGGCATGGTTATAACCCCTCTACCTCTAACTGGGTATTCAAGGCGGTAACAGAAATCACTGGGTTACAACTGACCGAAAGTCCAGAAGTAGCATTATTATCAACTTACGACGGGGTGGAAGGTTCGCAGGCTATGAAGGACTCGCTCACAAATTCATTGACAGATGCACAAATTATGATAGCTAGGTACTGCCAGAGTGGTACCTATTTATCTACTTGCACTTTGATGTGCTTTCAAACTGCTAGGTTGGCAGGAGCGGGGACCGAACAACGGGAGCTCACCCCGTTGTGGGGATTCGAACCACCGACCTTCTGATCGGCAAAATCCTAGGCTCTGTGGTTTAACCCACAGCGCCACCTGTGTCCCATTGGATCTGGGTTCAAATCCCCACTCAGCCATGAAGCTGACCTTGGTCAAGTCAATGCCTCTCAGCCTAACGTACCTCACAGGGTAGATTAAATGGGGATTAAATGCTTTCCCTCTCTTACGTTTTTGTACTTTTAAGAATCTAGGGCTCCCTCGATCCTGCTAAATGCTTCTCTCCTGTGCATGTGTGACGTAGTTTTAGCTTCCTAAGCAATGTCGCTCACCACCCAAACATCAGAAAGAGAAGGAATGATGTAATCTGGCAGCATTTTATTACTTGCTTGTTTGGCAGCAAGGAAATCTGCATTATGAGAGTTGACAATTAAAAAAGGTCAGCTTGTGAGGCCTGCTATATGAAACGCTCACAGTTAATCGGTTTTGCTTGTACGTTTTTCTGGAGCAGCTACCTTTTGATTGCAAAATGTAAGTGGAAAACAAGGAACCACCAGATCTGAAAAAACAATTATAATCATCACATATAACCTCTCTGGTCTTTCAGAGAAACCCTCCTACCTGATAATCAGCACTGGATGGTTTGATCAGACTGTGGCAGCTTTTTGTACACAGGTCCAATAAATTAGCTCTTTATTCTCATTGCTGATATGAGGTGCTTTCAGACGGTGGGAACAAGGACGGTTGCCGTCTTAGCTGCTTGTTTTGATTGCCTTTTTCTATTTTCAACCATCCTCCACAAGCATCTCTGTCCTCTGCTGTGCTCTTTTATTTCCTTTCCTTTTGATATGCCTTGCATTGCCTGTGGTGAAATGCTCGCTTGTGTCTTTGTTGCTCTCTCTCATTAGCATAGATGCCCAGCTTGCGCTTGACTTCTGTTTCCCCTAATACATGTTCTGGATGCTTTTGGGGGTGCATTTGCCCTCTAAATGTAAGAATTGCAGAGCGAGGAATTTTTCCCCGATTGCTGCAGAATGATCCTTAAGGCCCAGAAAATGCCTATAGGTTTGGCCGAGGTACAAGGCCGTCAGCAGCAGCAAGGCGTGTTTTGGAAATAGCAGCATGGAATGAACAGTGTCTGCTTATTTTATTCTTCTTTAATTTTATTTTAACAAAGTAATAATCACAAAAGGGGACGCGGGTGGTGCTGTGGGTTAAACCACAGAGCCTAGGGCTTGCTGATCAGAAGGTCGGCGGTTCGAATCCCCGCGACGGGGTGAGCTCCTGTTGCTCGGTCCCTGCTCCTGCCAACCTAGCAGTTCAAAAGCACGTCAAAGTGCAAGTAGATAAATAGGTACCGCTCCGGTGGGAAGGTAAACAGTGTTTCCGTGCGCTGCTCTGGTTCGCCAGAAGCGGCTTAGTCATGCTGGCCACATGGGCCGGAAGGTGTATGCCGGCTCCCTCAGCCAGTAAAGCGAGATGAGCACCACAACCCCAGAGTCGGTCACGACTGGACCTAATGGTCAGGGGTCCCTTTACCTTTACCTCCAAGATCCAAGTCAAACACTCTTAACCACCACACCAATACTAGCTCTGTGGGAAATGAAGCAGTGTGACTGCCTCAAAACTTTTGCGGACACAAATAACTTAGAACGGCCATAGGCAAACTCGGCCCTCCAGAAGTTTTGGGACTACAACTCCCATCATCCCTGACTACTGATCCAGTTAGCTAGGGATGATGGGAGTTGTAGTCCCAAAACATCTGGAGGGCCAAGTTTGCCTCTGTCTGATTTAGAAAGTGAGATCACATGTGACTGCCCCACTAGCATCAAGAGCCCAAATCATCATGGATGTGGAATAAAAAGGAAGCCCGTGTGTTTGTGTGTGTGTGTGTAGGTAGGTAGGTAGGTAGGTGTAGAATTCAGTGCTATTTTTGTAGAAAAAGAGGTGCCGAATCTCACAGTGAACATTCTCATAGAATGGCAATGATGTCCACCTGAAAGGTGCCGGAACTGAGTTCCAGAGAGTTCCACCTGAAAAAAGCCCTGGAGATGTATTTCAATATGAGTAGGAAACTGAGAGTACCCCTAAACATTTTTTAGAAAAAAATGTACCTGGATGTACTTGTTCTTACACAAGCGGTTAATGGAGGGAATGTTTTCTGTACTGTCTGTGATGAACTCCCGGAGCCTAGGAGTTGGCTGTCTCATTTAATGTTAAAGCTACCGACTGGGTTTTATGGTTATGGCTAACATGCCTTTCTTGCTTTCATTTCAGGAGCTGATTAACGGGACTTTTCAATGTTTTCAGGGAGTTACTAAAGCTACAAAAGGTAGGATGCTTGTTTTACGGTTTCATGATATATTGAGATGACCTGCCGGTTCCCGTCTCATAAAGTGAGCATGCAACTATTTCTTGCCTCAGGAAAGGAAAGCAATGCACAAGAAGGCAGCAGCATGCTTGAGAACATTTCCAATATAATTTTCATTTTGAGTGACAGTCTGCTGCGAACCCATCACATTATAATCCTCGCCTACAGACTGGGACGAGTTACTGTCACTTTCTTTAGGTGTCACTGTTTGGAATGGCATTGCTTACGCCTCGTCCAAATCCAAAAGCAAATTGTTTCGGATAGTTTGATAAAGACCTTTCTAGGGATTGCGTTCGGTTTCCAAAGTGTCGGAGAATCAATTTAATCCTGTGAAAATCAGTATTTCACATTCTACCCATGCGAATAAAGCAGAATGCCTCTGACTAAATTTTGATGTAGCTCCTCTCAAGGGTCTATGATGTTGTGAAATGCCAGAATAACAGCATGTCACCCAATTGACCCTGAAGCGTCCATCTGTCCTGGGGGACATTAAGGGAATTTATAGTTTATATCAGTGTTGTGGGCAAAACATGTCACATTAATTTAGACGGAGGGAGGTTGATCTCTGCAGATAACCTGGGGAATGGCTTCGTCCTGAAGCAAAAAGGCGGCATCTGCTGAAATTTCCATTTTCTAGTCCCTCTACCTCCAACCTGTTTGCATATTATGCGAATTCTTTGCTGCTAATGCAAATAAAGTGGAGGTTTGAAGAATTCCCTTTATTTATTTAACACATTTCTAGCCTGCCCTCCAGGGAGGACCCTCACAACGGAAGGATCTGCGGCTTTTACAAGGCCAGTCCTAGCAGCTGCAGATGATGGTGATGATTAACTCCAGGTGTTTTCGATTACAACATCTG
The DNA here is from genome assembly GCF_965113315.1 of Podarcis vaucheri. Taxonomy (NCBI): domain Eukaryota; kingdom Metazoa; phylum Chordata; class Lepidosauria; order Squamata; family Lacertidae; genus Podarcis; species Podarcis vaucheri. Next base: position 10,932,172 of record NC_138748.1, read on the forward strand.
AAACGGGGTCCTAATTCTGCATCCTCATAGGTGGGAACTTTGGGGTGTAATCCACCGGAGCAGTCAAGTACAACATTACCTGTTTTGCTAGAGTGGACATGTAGGAGATGTTGGTCCAGCCAGTCAAACTTCCTGTTACACCTGGCTGGAGCATCCTTCCTTTGCATGTGACTAGTAGGTGGGCATGACTTTTCCAGACCTGGTAAAAGGCCCAGTCACATAGCCATCTTCCCTTTCTCCTTTTTCTGCTTCCTGCTTCACCTGGACTGCACTGCTGGCTGTGGGTTATCTCCTATATGGGGTAAAGCTATTTGTACAAATTTATAGCATCAAGACTTATGCCTGCCTTCAGGGATCACTGTGCTCTGCCTGATTGTGAATAAAACTTCTTGTTGTTACTTACGAACAGTGCTTTTTTCTATTTAAAACAATGTTTAGGGATACTCTCATTTTCCTACTCATATGGAAAAACTGCCCCTCAATGAGGCCAAACTTAGATTCACAAAATGTTAGGGGTATGCGTACCCCTGCGTACCCCCAGAAAAAGCACTGCTTATGAATAAGACTGTTGTGTCTTTATTCTTTTATGAGGGAATCAAAGGGATCTTACCAGGAACATACTCCAATCTGGGCAAGCCAGATTGGATTGCTTATTATCTTAAGAGATTCTAACGAGTCTGCAACCAGCTTCCTGTTGTGTGATAGGGGAACGCACTGTGCTATCTGAATAAACTTGCTAGTGCGAGTTAGGAAGGATAATATTAATCAATATATCCTCTCCTGTTGTCCACAACCTTCCCACAAGAACATAGGGTACAGTAGGGTGGTCCTTCCCATCTACCTCCCAGGGTGATTATGCAGACCACCCTAAATTCCCTGGAGGGAGGCCAGGATGTTGTTGGTGGTTTAATATATTCCAAAGCTGAGCCTTCTTTGGGTAGAGCTCAGTGGCAGATCATGTCCTGTGCATGCAAAACGTCCCCAATTCAATCCCTGGTCTCTCCAGGTACAGGTGGAGAAGATCCCTGCCTGAAATCCTGGACAGCTGCTGCCAGTCGATTCCAGCCCCTCCATGTATCCCTACTTTCTAGGGACAGCCCCAGATTTACAGAAGCCGTCCTGGTTTCTGATTTGATCCTGGAATGTCCCGCTTTTCCTTAGGACATCTCTATTTTCATCGGAGAAATGTTGGAGGCTGTAGAGGTATGCAACCCTCGAGCCAAGGAGATAAGTAACTATACAATCTTTAGAAGACATCTGAAGGCAACCCAGTATAGGGATTTCTTTAAATGTTGAATGTTGTATTGTTGCTGTTTAGTCGTGTCTGACTCTTCGTGACCCCGTGGACCAGAGCATGCCAGGCACTTCTGTCTTCCACTGCCTCCCGCAGTTTGGTCAAACTCATGCTGGTAGCTTTGAGAACACTGTCCAACCATCTCGTCCTCTGTTGTCCCCTTCTTCTTGTGCCCTGCATCTTTCCCAACACCAGGGTCTTTTCCAGGGAGTCTTCTCTTCTCAGGAGGTGGTCAAAGTATTGGAGCCTCAGCTTCACAATTTGTCCTTCCAGTGAGCACTCAGGGCTCATTTCCTTAAGAATGGATAGGTTTGATCTTCTTGCAGTCCATGGGACTCTCAAGAGTCTCCTCCAGCACCATGTTGTATTATGTTTTTTAAAAGTTGGAAGCCACCCAGCTGGGGCAACCTACTCAGATGGGTGATGATGATCATTATCATTATTATTAAATAAGATGCCTCTCTTTACATTGGAGGAATGTTGGAGGGTATGCAGTGCTGTATAGACAACACCAACACAGGTCCTTGATAAAAGGCACCTGTCAATGTGTCCTAGCACCAAAACAAATACTCCTGGAAGTAAGTAGGCTGTATATTTAAGACAGGGAATTTCTATTTAATAGTGATAATAAAACAAAAGCCTGTGTTACTCATTCACCTCCTGGTAGGCATGAATGTTGAGAGCAATTAAGAAAAGGGGAAAAAACACCTAGCTGCATCCTGTATCTTCCTACAGAGAATTAAAAAAAAAAAAAGAAATAGACCTCTACACGGATTTAAAAATAATTCTAAAATGGCTTCCCCCACAAGGCAACTGTGACAATTCAACGCAATACCCCCCTTTCCTTCCACCCTGCCCCCATCTCCCTCTCCACTTGTGCTGTATTTTGCAAGGGATAAGAATAGAACGATTAAGGCGCTCTTTGGTATAATCTTAACCTCCTACACATGGATTGTTTGCCTCTTTCCACCCCCGCGTAAATGCTAGGTCTTGTTTCTAAAACTGTGAATCAATTGTTGGAGCTGGAGTCATTGACAACTTCCAGCCTCTGTTCTGTGCCATGGAGACTGGTATGCCCTTTATGTAGTTCCACATACAGATCCAGCTAATAGGACTATCCATCAGAGGTGATGGGAGATGTAGTCTGCAGCATCTGCCAGGTACCATATTGGTTACCCCTAGTGTGGTCCTTAAGGTAGAAATGGGAGTCACGCCTACCACAGAGAATCATTTGGAAGGGGTCCCACAGGCAGTCTATTCCAAACCTTTTACTCTAGGGCAGTGGTGTAGCGCGGGTTGCCAGTGACCCGGGCTGTGCAGAGGCAGGGAAACGGACGGGTTATGCATGCGCATTAAACTGCCTAGCGGCGTCTGCGTCACCCAGGAGATCACAGCTGCAGAAATAAGAAGAGTCGTTCCGTTGTCTGGAGAGGTCACTTCCTGGTTCGCACAGAGAAGCTGTTTTCAACAGAGCCCAGCGACGGAAGCATGCAGCTGTATTGAGTCAGCATCAGGTGTTGAAATGTTGTGCACCCTAACCAGTTTGTGCCCGGGGCAACTGCCCCTATGCCTCCCCCATGCTACTTCACTGCTCTAGGGCAGGTTCGTTTCCTCCGATATCTGACGGTAGAAATTAGGGTGGAGAGAGAGAACCAGTCCACGCCAAAAGCCATTGTGCTATACTGACTGAAAATTACCATATGCTTCACCTGGAATAGCTACTTGGGAAAGAACAGTGAGCAGACACAATCTAATATGCTTATTCCTAATAAGTGCTGTTGCAAATGATGATCTTTAAATGGTTATAAACTAAGCTTCTAACGGAGACAGAGACATCTAATCCAAATTCAGGATATTCGTTACTAAACATTTCCATCCCCCACCCTGTTTAGTGGCAGCTCTAGTGAATCCTGTCTCAGTTAATAGAGATTGAACTAAATGCTCTTTTGTTCTCATCTATTTTCTGTGATTCCGAGAAGCTGTGACGAGGAAACAATAACCTGTGGGTGGCAGTTAACAGTAGAGTATCCCTGCACTCTGGCTGACAAGGCACTTTGACTACAGTATAATTTAAAATAATTATTGGCAGCTAAAAGCTGTGAGAGGACAAGGGAGGAACTGCCGGAAACCACAGCCCTGCCCTGATTATTGCAAAGCTGCATTGCATTAGCATTCCTCTCCATTTCCTCATCTCAGAGCAAAATAATGCTAAAGGGTCCATGGAAATCTTTACCATGGAATCTGCCAGCCCACTTGTTCAAATCGTTGCAAAGAGTAATGTTTGCCACTTAAACATAAAAACATCTCTGAAATATCCTGTGATAAAAACAAACACTGCTATTCTTTTTTAAAAAGGGAGAAAATCAGTGGTGGGGGATTTTGCCCTTTGAGATACATATATATTTGATCCCGATTAATAATGATGCTGGGATAGGCAATCCATTTTTATTTTAAATAGCTGCCTGCTTGCTATTTCTGCGATGAACCTGATGTTCACTTTTCTGCTTGCCCCAAGAAAGAATAGGTCAAGATTTTCATTGAATGTGGCATGCGCTGTGATAAGTCATAGTTTTTCCATGTGTATCTGTGCTACAGCTAGGCAGTACCCGAGGCATATTATTAGACAGTTAGAAAGAATTGGTTAGACTAGGGTTAAAGTCAAAGAGAAGCAGAGATTCTCAGGGGGTGCTTGTTCTAAGGCTCTTGGTTGCTCTTTTTGTCCCAGCCAGGCAGAGAAACATGACAGCAAGGAGTAAATCTTTGCAAGAAGAAGAAAGCATACAGAGGCATGTCCAAAGTCTATTTCCGGCGCCTAATCCGGCCCTCCAGTCAGTTTAATCCAGCCCCTGTGGCAGTTTATGAGTTTATTATTTCCCGGGGTAAATCCTAAAAAAAGCTCAACAACTTTGAGCCCTCTTTGAAAAAACCACTGGGTTCAAGAGAGCTTGTCTCTGTGAAAAGCGATAATATGATGCTTGTTCCAGCATTGCCAATCACAATCCTGCTGTCACTGCAACAACTTTCTCTGTGCTTAATAGGCTGGAATTAGATGATATAATAGTAGCCAGGGAGTGCCTGGCACTGCCTGGGAATTTTTAGGAACCAAAAAAATTGTCATTGCTAAATAGATAGTGTAATTTGTGAATTTAGGCCTGTCATGCCAAAAACCGGGCAAGCCACACCCAAGTCACATTTTGGTCCACTGTAATGATTCAAAATGGCATTGGCATCCAAACCACACACCTTTTGACCTTAGAAGTGACCCAAGTTATAGGTACTTTCCCTTCAAAGATTTGCTGTTTCTTTTCATTGCTCAAACAAAAGTTGTGGGCTTTCCTTAGATACCCTGATGATGAATTCGTTCAACTGTCTTCTCATATGACTCCTAGGAGTTATCTGTTCCTCCCAAGTGAGGATTGGTTCTTACAATATTCTCTTACGGCTACTTCACATACTACAGACCCTCCAAGTGTCCCTATTTTACAGGGACGGTCCCAGTGCAGCAATTTCAAAACAAGGGTTTATGTAAGTTTTAAATGGAACCCCAGTAATCTGGCTGCTCCATTTTTGACCAGCTGAAGTTTCTGAGTCGTCTTCAAGGATATAGAGCACATAACTCCATACCCTCCAACATTCCTCTGATAAAAATACGATGTCCTCAAGAAAAGAGGGGCATTCCGGGATCAAATCAGAAACCGGGACAACTAAATCTGGGATTGGTCCTGGAAAATAGAGACACTTGGAAGGGTTGCATTGCAGTAATCGAATCTGGAAATTACCAGCATGGCCAAGTCAGGTCTGTGAGAAGGGGCCTGTGACTATGATCCCCTCTTCCACTACCCAATTTGTCCAGCTTAGTGTTTTGACACCTAGCGTTGACAGGAACCTGCGACACCTTGGTGATGTTTGAAAGCACCTGCTCCCCAAAATTTAAAACTCTTCCCTCACATATAATTCCACTATTCATTAAAAAGGGTTTAAATGTCTTTTAACAGTGCCCACATAAAAGCCATTGGGCGTGTATATACCACCCACATTTTTTTAAGAAAAGAAAAGCAATTCTTTGAAGGGAAAGCACATATAACTTCAGTCAGTTTTAAGATCAAAATGTCTGTTTCAGAGAGACAGCTTTAAAAAGCCATCAGAGAGAATCAGTCACAGGAAAGCCATCGCGCCGAATGCAGTCACAAATCCTTTAAACCTATTTGCGGGGGAAAAGAATGCTGACTACAAGAACCAACTTTTGATATCCAATTTTCAGACAGCTGCCGTCATCACAGATATGCACGGATACAACTGGAAAGGTTTCAAGTCTCGACAGGCAAGAGTTTGGCAGGGAATCTGAACACAAATGCATTCTGACTGCTGTGATGGGCTTCCATTTTTACATATGCCATTTATACGCTACGCATTGAAGCACGTACTTTCCTGCCCAGGGTCCAGGGGTCTTGTGAGACTTCCGCCGCTGCCAGGGGAAGCTGGAGGTGGCGGCGGCGGCTGAGGAGGCAGCCTGAGGGAGGAGGATGGGGAGGGATGCAGAAGGACGGTGCTTTAGTGGCCGCTGCAGCGCTGCAACCGCCTCATGCTGGGCTCGCGCGGGTAGCGTGAGAGTCTCTCTCCCTCCCTCTCTCTCCCTCCCTCCCTCTCGGGTGGGGAAGTGCCGATGGAATTCCTCGCGCCAGGATGACAGCAGCCCCGACATGCTGCTTAGCATCCCCTCCAACCAGTGCAGCATCTTAATGTAGTGATTTCCCCCTCTGCATCCCTTTCGTAACTCTATTTTTAACAATCATTTGTCCATCCATACAGTGGTGCCCCGCAAGACGAATGCCTCGCAAGACAAAAAACTCGCTAGACGAAAGGGTTTTTCGGTTTTGCGTTGCTTCGCTAGACGAATTTCCCTATGGGCTTGCTTCGCAAGACGAAAACGTCTTGCACTTTTTTTTTAAAGCCGCTTGAAGAGGCGCAGTTGCGACGGACCATGCTTCGCAAGACGAAAAACATCGCAAGATGAAAAGACTCGCGGAATGAATTATTTTCGTCTTGCGAGGCACCACTGTAGTTCAAATTTTTACTACAAGTTTTCTGTCAATCCTACCAATGTATGTAACTCTTTACAATAGCTTTTCAAATAAATTATAAACTTTCCCCATTCTTTATGAAAGAGGTCCTCTTCCTGGTTTCTAATTCTGCCTGTAAGCTTTGCCATCTCGACGTCGTTCATCAGTTTTGTCTGCCCCTCTTCTTTGGTGGGAGTCGTAGACCCTTAGGATCATCTAACCCAACCCCCTGGAAAAGACAGTCAGTGGCAGCCAAAGCAGCATGGCTCCATCAGTGCCGGATTTCTGTATAAGCTAAGCCAAAATCCCTTATTTTGGCTGCTGATCCTTTATTTTTGAGGCTGCTGGTCCCTTATTTTCAAATCTGTAAGTTGACAGCTATGTACAGGAGGCTCTCGCTCGTTTGAAGTGACCTGAAGCCAAGGCGACTGCATAAGGAAGTGTACTTCACACTTTGAGAAGCGTAGACCTGAGGGATTGTGCAGGTAAAGAGGAGCATTTGTTACACTCCCAGAGAATGTAGGTTGAAAGCTAAACACGAGAAGGAAAAGAAAGTACTTTCTGGAAGAGCCAACGAAAAGGATCAATGCAAAGCTGAACTGAGAGGAGTTGTCTAAGGGAAATCAGGTCGGCAGGAACAGTCCTCCCTTGACCCTAATGGCAATTTCATTTGTTTCAGGGCTTGCCTGGAAACAAAACAAACCAGCAGTCTAAAATGCCATGTACTTGGGGTTAAGTGTAATCCCTAATTGCTCCCATTTTTCAACATTACACAGAAAGCCTAAAATCTTTCTCTGGGGCTTTTGAACCGACACAGTCTGTTTTTTCTTTGTTGCTTCATAAAATAGAAGCGTGACCAAAATTCTCTTCTCCTTAGAGGCTAAATAGAATTCATCGCTGCTTGGAATACGTCTACAAACATTATTTATTTATTCATTCATTTTTAAAAACGGCTTTTCTCGGCAGATTTGTTTGGCTCTGCCAGCCAGCTGCATATGTGTTGTGTGTGTATGTGTGCAAGAAGTGAATTTACAGGGAACAAAGCAGAAGGTCTTCTTGGCTGTGCTACCCTCCCTTCAGATGTCAAGGAGATAAAGAACTACACAATTTTTAGAAGACATATGAAGGCAGCCCTGCATTGGGTAGTTTTAAATGTTTGACGTTTTATTATGTCTTTATATGTGCGGGGTATTTTTATTTTTATATTTTGATTTCTACGAGTCCACTATGAACACAGGGCAGAGGTAACTGGCTCAAGGAAACACAGCACAGGCATAGTAAGAGCATTCAGCATAAGCCTTTAAATGGGGAACTTCTTATGGTCTTTGTATTAGCAGTTTAGGGGATCTAAGACAGAAAAAATCCCGCATCTTACTGATCCCAGCTGCTCCTGCTGTTTACGTCCCATAATTCTGCATGCAGTTTTGAGCTTGTTCACACGGGGCGGGACTCAACCAAGTTTTACTCAAGAGTCGACCCACTGAAACTAATGGACCTATCTTGGTAATGTTCATTAATTTCTCATATATGTGTGTGTGTGTGTATCTGTTGTTGTTGTTTAGTCGTGTCCGACTCTTCGTGACCCCATGGACCAGAGCACGCCAGGCACTTCTGTCCTCCACTGTCTCCCGCAGTTTGATCAAACTCATGTTGGTAGCTTCAAGAACACCATCCAACCATCTCATCCTCTGTCATCCCCTTCTCCTTGTGCCCTCCATCTTTCCCAACATCAGGGTCTTTTCCAGGGAGTCTTCTCTTCTCATGAAGTGGCCAAAGTATTGGAGCCTCAGCTTCAGGATCTGTCCTTCCAGTGAGCACTCAGGGCTGATTTCCTTCAGAATGGATAGGTTTGATCTTCTTGCAGTCCATGGGACTCTCAAGAGTCTCCTCCAGCACCATAATTCAAAAGCATCAATTCTTCGGCGATCAGCCTTCTTTATGGTCCAGCTCTCACTTCCATACATCACCACTGGGAAAACCATAGCTTTTACTAGTGTGTGTATCTATATATATGTGTGTGTGTGTGTGTGTGTGTAATTTTTATTAAGTTTTTTAAAAAATATATATATATATATAAAACATAGCGATTTCAAACATTAAAATACAGAGTTCTTTCGAACCCTTAGACCTCCTTCTCTCCTTCCATGGGTTCCATGTTTAAGATTAAATTTACTGCATCTTTTACCCTTATCTAACTATTGTTAGATAAGGGTACGCGGGTGGCGCTGTGGGTTAAACCACAGAGCCTAGGACTTGCTGATCAGAAGGTCGGCAGTTCAAATCCCCGTGACGGGGTGAGCTCCCATTGCTTGGCCCCTGCTCCTGCCCACCTAGCACTTCGAAAGCACATAAAGTGCAAGTAGATAAATAGGGACCGCTCCGGCAGGAAGGTAAACGGTGTTTCTGTGCGCTGCTCTGGTTCGCCAGAAGTGGCTTAGTCATGCTGGCCATATGACTCGGAAGCCGTATGCCGGCTCCCTTGGCCAGTAAAGTGAGATGAGCGCCGCAAGCCCAGAGTCGGTCACGACTGGACCTAATGGTCAGGGGTCCCTTTACCTTTACCTATTGTATAACCATAATTACCATTAAAACAATTCCACATTACAAGTGTCTTTATATCCCTGCCAAAGACTTTAACTGTTTACAGTGGTCTTTTAAGTAAATGACAAATTTACTCCAGTCTTTGGAAAATACTTGATCTTCCCGGTTTTGGATCCTCCCCGTCCGTTTTGCCATTTCCACATACTCCATCAGTTTCATCTGTCATTCTTTTGTTGGTATTTCTTCTTCTTTCCATCCCTGAGCTAGTAGCCTTCTTGCTGCCGTTGTTGCATACATAAAAAGTATTTTATCTTCTCTTGGAAACTCTTCACCTATAATACCTAGGGAAAAGGCTTCAATGTTCATTAGTTTTACTGAGTTGACTCTGAGTAAAACTTATTCGAATTCACCCACAAATTGCCCTGTACCTTCTCTTTGTGTGCCTTTGCAGGGAGAAAGGAATATGAGAACTGGTTGACTGTAGTTATAAATAGCATCAGTTCCTGCAAATCCTGTGGCTGGAAGAATTGCTGCCATGCCTTATACTTGCCCGTGGATTTAATTCCTTTTATCTGCTACTTCATATATTACATATCCTTGCACGGACAGAAAATATACTTTGTATGAAACAGCACCAGCTCCCAGCTTCCTGGAAGATTTTTGGACAAAAGACTGACGTTTCAATGAATGAATGAATGTAGTTAAGATTTCCTTTCATTTCTCCCAGTGAAAATGCTCCTGTCCAGTTTGCAAGAAGATGCCACAAAATGCTGGGGAGGCAGTGACAGACAGACAATGTTCAGCGAAGAATGCAGGTGTTGGTAGGGATTAAATTCGCATTTAGAGAGAAACCTACCAAATTCAGACCTTCCAAAACAATATGCAAACTGAAACACAGCCATACCTCAAAATTTACACTTCTCTGAATTTAGAAATGACATTCTATAGCCAAGGAACGTGCCCAAAATGCACATACTAGGATAAAGTATGCAAATTGCTGAAAAATGCATTATACTGGGGGAAATCGCTTTTCAAAAATGACTCCGTTAGGGAAAATCTTAGGAGAAATCAGCTGATGGGTTTAAAGAATTTCCATGAGGACTTTAAAAACAATTCACAAACTGATGTGGAAATGGGAACAGAACTTATGGTTGGAAAAATGAGAAACCAAGAGAAACCAAAACTGATTGATTCACCCAACCCTGGATTCAGGACATATCCTCCATGCGGCACTAGAAATATGCCCAGAGATAATTGTGAGATTAAAAAAGAAATATGTGTAACAAAATAGGAATGGGGAATGCTAGATGAGAAAGTGAAGGCTTGGTGATAAGTGGAACATCTGCTTACAGTGTTTCCTAGCACTGGCCAAACTTTATGGCCAAATAACCAGATTGCTTACCCAAACCTTCACTCAGTCACAGGCCAGCAACATAAAAAATGGTCTGTCGAAAGTAATAACATATCACAGTTAAAAGCTGTAAGGGGATACAAGGACAATGCAGTGTTAATCATTTCATAGATTCCACCAATTAAATATGACAGCTAATCAAAGACAAAATCAGGAAAGCTGCAGATTTAGAGAGAGCAAAAGGCACCTAATCAGTGAAAAAACTGAAGGTGGCAGATGTAGAAATATGAACTGTAAAACTGTTAATATTCCGCGATCAATCCATTCGATTCAGACATATGGTGCATACAATGCCGAAGAATGATACTACATTAATTTAGTAATCAAATAGCATGTAAATGAAAGATCCTCACTACAAGCCACCTTAGTGAAATTCTTTATTATAACATCGCACCCACAATAATGCGGGTGTTCCAAAATTATTAAGGGAAAGCACACGTATAATGTAACAAAAGGACACAAGGTTACAATTTTAAAAACCAACAATTTTCCTAAAAATGAAGAGGCAGTTGCTTTATTTTATATACTCACAAACAACAGCAGTCTTGATTTGGCATCTTTAACATGAAAGTGATTCCTTCATGTTTCATATATTGTGTATTTAGATCATTCTCATCATTGAGACCAGCTACCTAGTCCCAGAGCCACTTTTTTCTATAAAGGGACATCTCTAATGGCTTGCCTTGCAATTTATATGGCATCCTAAACTATCCAAAAAAGCAGCATCTTAAACCAGTGATTGTGTACGCAGTACAGTCACAGCAATAAATATACAACCTACAAGGGCGTGCCCTTTCACAAATACACCCCTTTGCACACACAGAGCTGCCCTCTCCATTGAAGTAAATGCAGCAGCCAAGACACACAGGACTCTCTATACTGCAGGTTAATGTACAACAAGCCATTAAGAACACAACTATTTCTTTCTCGGCACACAATAGATAAGTTGGATCAGATTCCCTTACCTTTTCCTATCGCATGGTAGCTCCACATAACGTTATAGCCATTCTATAACGTTCTGTAGAACTCGTTCCAAACATTTCCGCGGAAAAGAAACCTTAGGGTCAGTTTGTTCAGCCACTTTGGCCTTTAGTGGTTAGGGATCAGGCATACCCATAGGTAAAATGGGTTCATACTTAGTGCAAACTTTGTTGACCTGGTCATATCACTACTCACAGTCTGCAGGCACAATTCATAGCATCTCTCCAAACCCAATATTTTACTTTTTTTGTTTCCTCTTGTGCCCAGCAGAGAGAAACATATTCGCCTTCTCTTCCAAGACAGAAAAGCAAGAGGCGAGTACACAAAGTCCTGGCCCATAATCCCAGGACTGTTTTCTTATCTTTGCATTTTTTGACACAGGAAGCTCCCAGGACATTGGTCCATGTAGCTCGGTATTGTCTAGAACGGGTTGCAGAAATTTACCGTCTGCTTTACCAAGCCTAAATGCCAGTAGATGGGAGTTAGTAAAGGTAAAGGGACCCCTGACCATTAGGTCCAGTCATGGCCGACTCTGGGGTTGCGGCACTCATCTCGCTTTTTGGCCAAGGGAGCCGGTGTACAGCTTCCGGGTCATGTGGCCAGCATGACTAAGCCGCTTCTGGCAAACTAGAGCAGCGCACGGAAACGCCGTTTACCTTCCCGCTGGAGCAGTACCTATTTATCTACTTGCACTTTGACGTGCTTTCGAACTGCTAGGTTGGCAGGAGCAGGGACCGAGCAACGGGAGCTCACTCCCGTCGTGGGGATCTGAACTGCCGAGCTTCTGATCGGCAAATCCTAGGCTCTGTGGTTTAACCCACAGCGCCACCCGCGTCCCTCCCAAGGTGGGAGTTAGTTGACTGCAAAACCAAGTTGACTATCTATAGATAAGACTGACCTGCACCTAGCCTTTCCATTCTGCGATCGTCCCAATGATAACTTTTCCACTTCACATACTGGGAACCTATTGCTATGTGATATGTTGGCAAAAGGAAATTATCTAGAGAAAGTAAAGGTGGTTGTGGTTGTCGAGAATTCAGGAAATGTGACAGATGTACATATTCTGGGAAGCAGACCTCCTTGGTTCTGCACGCCTCAGCAGAATGTAGGTGACATTTAACACACAAAGTCAAACTAGCAGATGGCTCCAAGCCCTCTGAGAATACATCTTTTTTAAGCCCAACTTACTCCACCGTTAAAAAATAATTAATATTTTAGAGAGAGGCCTTCTGCTCTAGTTGAACAATACGGTGCTCTTCCTTTCCGTAACAGAACTAGATGAATCCTGTCATAGCGAAAGAATGATTATCTTAAGTATAAAGTACAGGAATTTTCTAGAAATTAAACAGGATTTCTACTGCTTTAAACACTGAAGTATACAAATACTATTTAAAAAAAAATCACAATGCATTAAGAAAAGCTGATTTTTGAAACACACTGTTAGACTAAGATAAACACAGATTACTGGAGGGTGGGAATCACAGAACGTGATGGTCTTCAAATGTTTTAACCTCAATAACTCTAGAAGTGACATAAAATTTCTAAAAAGAAGAGTAATAAAACCCTGCTAGACATACGAATAGAAAAGACAGCTCAACAGTGCCACCTTGTGAATTTAGTTAACCAGTATTTCTTCCTTGCTGTTTAAAGAATTTAGGGTTATATTGGCTTTTTTATGGAATGCATATCTTTAATCTAATCTATTTAAAACCACTGACAATAAACATCTGGAAGAGGGGGCATCTCTAATTAGCAAGCACTTAATTTGTTAAAGGGTTAGGGGAAAGGTATAAAAATTCAGTTATTCCTCTGAAAATAGCCACAAGTCCGGCCCTTAGAAACACTGCTCACTCTTCTCATGCTAAACACTGAATAAAATGATAAATTCTGAACAAATATGTCTCCCTGTTTTGCAAAACAGGGCAAAACAATTAAATTGATCCTGGGGGATTTCTCAACTAGGGGTTATGCAGATAGTCCTAGCTCTGGTTAGATTATGGTAACACCAATGTTGCAGGTTTGATCCCCGTGTGGGACAAAGTCTATTATTACTTTTGGGTTGAATTTCCCGCATGTTGTGCTGCAGGGTAATTGCATCACACAAAAATGGCAGGCCATGATACCAAAAGTGCACAATACCTCTTACATAGTCATTCATGTCCACATTTCGCAGTGCAATACTGTCACAATGCAGCAGGGGAAGAATTTGCCACAAAGAAGGGACTTTGCAACAGCTGGTGTGACACAACCTTGGGTTAAGAAACTTTGCCCAGGTTGCATGTTTTGAGAGATGAGAGATTTATGCCAATGTGCAGCTTGATTTAGGACAAAAAACTGTACTGTAGTATGAAATAGATCCCTTAGGACATTACCCTAGAAGTCTTTCCAATTGCATTTTCTGATATAAAACTTATGTAAAGTTATAGAGAAGTTTGCTGCAAAATCATAGTTAGCATAAGGTACTTCAGCCATGCCTTATTATCCACAGCTTCTGTCTGTGTCTTCAACATGTCAGGTAAGGAAAAAAACAGGTGCAGTTCTTTCTAGAATGCAGATAATACATAGGGACTCATTCACCTCCTGGATTTCTGCTTTCAAAAAACCTAGTTAACACAGGGAACTGTTTTAGCTTACTTATTAACCTAACCTAGATTTATAGCCTGCTTTTAAAGTCCAAAGAACGTGTTCCAAAGGGACTACTCTGAATGGCAACAGCTCTCAAAGGTTATCTTCTGGAACCTCTTCCCAACACTGCTCCAAAAGGATCCTTAAGTATAAGAAAGTGAACCTGAGACTTGCATGTAAAATATGCACTTTCCCACTGAGCTATGAGTCTTTCCCAGAGGTGAAAACTCCTCCAAAATGAAGGAAACTGAAGTCAATATGTGAAAGTTACTCTACACGCAACTATTGAAAGAGATTTCCCCAGCACTCGAAGCTGCAGGATCAGTTCTGTGTTGCATTTCTGCAGCATGGAGAGATGCTCTGTGCCACCAGTGCCTATTCCTAGTGGTGGCTGGAATGGGAATGAAGAATTATGAATCAAAACTTTGTATTAACCACAAGCGGCAATTATACTGGCACGCTGAAGAACGGTAAATTTAAAAGGTTCGTGATAATAAGGAAGATGCTCATCTTGCAATCTTTTGTAAGTTGTGCGCATCATTTCAGAAGCCCTGCGGATTTCATTTACAATTAATAGAAGCAATGAACAATACCAGTTATCTTTGTACTATTGCCTTTTGAGTTTCTGAACTGCGTTTCCAAAAGACTCCAATCAAACCCACAAGACTCATCTCAAAAAGCAGATTAGTGTTATTGCTGAAAGCAATAACAAACAGCTCATTATTGCTTTGTTTATTTCTCCAAGAACCTTGATTAGGAAACTTCAGCTGCATCTTATTTTTATTAAACCAGTAAGCTAAGTAAAATTTTATTCTTTTTGGCCTTTGCTTCAATTTAAAATGTTCACATCCTGCATGGCGTAAGATGTTCCTGTTAAACCAATAAGGAAAAATCATGTTGTATTCTGAAGCCCTGTACTCTGAACACCAGCCACTAAAGTTAATCAGATTTTTTGAAATATTTTTAGTATTATTATGTAGATATTTAATGGCATTTGCTTGGAAATGGTTTGAAGTTCAAAATCTTTCATTGCTAAATTTCATCCTGTTATTTCACATAAGGACTACTTGGACCCCCTTTGACTAGAAGATAACAAGAACTCCATCAGAATGGATTGGCAAATGTATATACCCTGCTCTATCTTAGGAGAGCGATGGGGAACCTGTGATTTTATTTTAAAAAGAAACCATACATTTCTAGCTGCCATAATTACGAAATAACAGCAAAAGCAAGCACAGAAACAATAAGGAAGATAATTCTACGACGTTTTGGGAACTGGCATACACTGAAAGCGAACAAATAGAGGCAGCCCTTGGAAATTCTTGCCTGTTCATCCTCAGTGGATCCAAAATTCTCAAAACATTGCAGAATCAATGCAGTGGGCGCAAAAGTTGGGCAAGGCATTGAGACAAGGAAGGTTGAACCACTCAAGTCTTAAGGGTGTTTATGCTAAAAAAAACACACAACTCTACTGGGTTCAATGGAACTTTCTGATAAGTTATTAGACTTAAAACCTTGTAGCATAACCCTATGCATGTTCAGAAGGAAGACCCACTGTGTTCAGTGGGGCTTACTTAGGAAAGTGTGCATAGGAACGCAACCTTAAAATACTCAGCTATACTTTAAACTTCATTGCTTTCATCAGAACTTCAGTCTGGCATCCAGCATGTTAAGTGACATGCAGATTAGGTTAATTGCATGATGTGTAAATCAGCTGTGGTCCTAGATTTCAGTGTTCTTTATTCTTGCCATTTTATTCCTGAAACCCCATTTTCAGGTTCATTTGGGTTGCAGTAATGGTCATCGTCATCCACTAACTTTCACGTGTAAATTTCTCCATGGTGAACAGTTCCTGCAAATGAGCTTCAACGTATTGATATGTGAGACTCAACCCATTTTGGAGAAGACATGCTGTCCAAGTAGTAAAATCTGAATTCTTGATAGCACAAGTGCAGGAACAAGGCATCCTCAGCAAGCAAAAACTATGTTTAGGAGCCGCATTGCAGTAAACGAACCATATCGAAAATTAGCCTATTGGACTTAAGCTACGCCACCGTTTTCCATTTTTTCATTGCATACAGCTAGGAACACACATAGATCTACTGAAAGCATCCCAGATTTATAGCCCCTGCAACATAGGAAGCATGATGTAAACAAATTTATTCACATTAGTTTTTTGTGGTTTAATTTCCCTGATCTTATATTTATCAATTCCCAGGATTTTAACTGTATAAAAATGGCTTTTCAATATCTGCAAAAACAGTGCATCAGATTTCACATTCCCTGCCAGTTACAAACATCCAGAATGTTTCTTTTTTCCTTGGTAGAGTTTCAAAGCCTGCAGATTCTTATTTGCTGCAGGAAAAGTCCTAGAATTTAGTCATCCCATTGCCCAAAATTACCACATAAACCTTTGGATTTCCTCGCTGTTCGGCCATTGAAAAGGTTTGTTCAAAAAGATATGGAAAGTCACCACGTTCACCAAGATATAAAAGGCCAATTCCAGGAAAAGTTTAGAAAGCGATGGCACAGGAATATTCAGCCTGTATATGATATATGGCAAAATGAAGTAACGGAACTCTAATAGCTTCTGGGGAACTGTGACAACAAACAGACATAAAAAATATACCAAATTCCAGAAAACAGATTTTGATTTCAGTGCATCCGTGAAACTCCAGCCAGCAAATATATAGACTGGAACTAATAAGTACTTCACCAGTTCGTGTCTTTGAAAGATCTTTCTCCATATGTAAAACGTGTAATGCCTGTTGTCTGCAAGCAAGTATTTGTGAGCAAACGTAAACTTCCAGACGAGCAATAGAGAGACGGTGGTGAGGATGCTGTATCGCAAAAAATGCTTCTGGACGGAACGGAGAAAACTGACCATTTTGCCTGGGGTTACAAGGTGAGGAAAGGAAAAAACGAGAGTAAAAGAAAGGAAGTAGAAAAGCTGGGGGAAATGCAGACAGGCTTCATGGCTGCTCCTGTCGCCAACGACAATGCCACCATTGAGGACCACAAAAGTGAAGAAAACAAGCACCATCATGATGTACGGCCATATCAAGAGAAAGAGAGTGGTTAGGTTTTTAAGTGACATGAGGTAGGCCTGGAGAAACCTGAAGAGTCTGATGAGTTCTGAAAAGGATCCCTTCGCAGGCGAGTTCTTCTGCTCTTTGCTTTTCGACAGCTCTGCCTTCCAGGCCTCGCTTAGTTTTTGCGCAACGACACTTCCTCCGCAGAACACGGTCCATACAATGTTGGTCTGACGAAACATGAAGCCGCAGAACCCAAGCAGGGCCGACGTTTTATGATTGCCGTAAAGGCACATTAAATAAGCAAAGAGAGTGAAAAAGGTTGAGCCTGTGTCGGTATAATAAAGGAATGTAAAAAAATAAAGAGTTGGAAATGCTGCGAGCGTCAAGGTTGACAGAATTCTCTGGAATCCAGAGGCAGCCTAGAAAGGGCAACGAAAAAGAATAATTAGGACTGTTGCTTCCGTTACGAATTAATAACAAAATCGACAACCATTGGAAACATCATTTGCGCAAGCACCACTGAATTGGACAGGCATCTCAAATCATTTGTAGCAAACCATTTTGTTTTAAGGTAACTTCCAGGATTTCAACTGCTAAAAACAGAACTGTGAACTGATTAAATAAGTTAAATCATCTTTAATCAAGTGCATTTCACTTGATTAATGTACTGATTAAAATCATGCATTGATAAAAACAATACAGTGGTACCTCGGGTTACATATGCTTCAGGTTACAGATTCCGCTAACCCAGAAAGAGTGCTTCAGGTTAAGAACTTTGCTTCAGGATAAGAACAGAAATCGTGCTCCGGCAGTGCGGCGGCAGCAGGAGGCCCCATTAGCTAAAGTGGTCTTCAGGTTAAGAACAGTTTCAGGTTAAGAACGGACCTCCGGAACAAATTAAGTACTTAACCTGAGGTACCACTGTACTTCTGAAGCAAGAATCATGCTTTTCTGTTTTTAAGTGAAGCACCACTTCTTCTACTTCTTCTTTGAATTTATATACTGTCCTATACCCGGAGGTCTCACATATGTCACAATAAGCATTCTCTTTAAAAAAAAGGATTTCCCTTTCTCTCACAGGCACAAAGAATCCCTGTTCTAAGAGGGTGTTTGTAATTTGCAGTTTATATAAGTATTGTATTTTAAAAATAATGGCCTAAATCTAACACAGAATTGGGTGTGCTTAATCCCACTGACTTCAATGAGTTTAAAATTTAGAACCACATTTTTTCTTTTAAAAAATACGTTGCCTGATTAATGGAAGGGGATAACTTTTTCACTTATTATTATTTTTTAACTGGTTAATCCTAACCAATTAATCTACCAAGCGCTGCAACCCTAGTAAAACCACATTTCTGACCAAATGACCCATCAAGAGTAAGACTGGATTCCCATAAACACTTACCTGGGACTACATGGCTCTTACTTCTGAGTAGACTTGTATAGGATTGCACCCAAAATGGATATTGCTAAGATCCTGAACATAACATAGTGTAAACCCTCCTAAAATCCTTTAAAAGTCCTTATGACTGCAATACAAGCCTATGAAAGACCAATGTGACTTGTAGTCACAGGTGTAATATTAAGCACATGCGTAAGTCTTTGCTTGCCACGTGCGCAAAAAGCTTCTAAAAGTACTTGCTTTTAGAAAAACAGGAAGGCAACATAGTCTAAGATGCTGGGAAGATCCAAATGTTATTGCAGAAACAGAATAAAATGCAGCTACATCATAATGCAAGAGTTTAGAGTTTTGCCAAGCCTCTGACACATTAATGGTGCTACTGTGTATAGGAATGACACTCTTTTAAGTGTGATACATTTGCACTGTACCTTTTTATGGTGCATCCTGCAAAAAAGCAAATATAGTAAATAGAAGTTCCCAATGCTGAACAGAAGATTGATGAATCTGAGCATTCCTGTAGAGCAGACTATGCTTCCAGACCACCCAAAGAGCCACGCTGCAGGTTTCACAATTCCAACTGACACCAAATATAAACCAGGAAGTGTAGTAATCATGGGGTCCCACTGCAAAAAGAGAGAACAGAAAGACAGTAAAATTAAACAGCTCAGAAATGTGTTTTTATAATTAGAAAAACAGAATGCAAAATTAATGAATTCAATTAAACTCCTGCTTCCTCTTTCTGTTATTCTCATGTATATTATTATTATTATTATTATTATTATTATTATTATTATTATTATTAGAAACAGAGATTTATACATCTCCCTGTGCAGAAATTAGTGTTCCAGGTATATGGGAAATTTAATCATCTTGGGAGAGAGAGATGATAATCCCTGATTCACATTACATTGGCAGTTTCGAAAATGAAATGCATGTCATTTGTGTCACTTTTTTTTTTTGCTAAGGATGCAGTCTGCCAAAGTCATGTTTTAGAATTTTTGTGTAAACAGAAGACGAAGTTCCATCTTAAATGAATTCCATTTAACTGATTCTTATACAGTGGTACCTCGGGTTAAGTACTTAATTCGTTCCGGAGGTCCGTTCTTAACCTGAAACCATTCTTAACCTGAAGCACCACTTTAGCTAATGGGGCCTCCCGCTGCCGCCACGCTGCCAGAGCACGATTTCTGTTCTCATCCTGAAGCAAAGTTCTTAACCCGAGGTACTATTTCTGGGTTAGCGGAGTCTGTAACCTGAAGCGTATGTAACCTGAAGAATATGTAACCCAAGGTACCACTGTATACTATACAATTTGATATGTCAATATTCAACTATATGAGTTGGCTAACTCTTAATGCCAAACAGTGCTGGGTACAAACTGGGAAATTACAAATTAAGCCTTGTTTCCAAATCATGATCTAGTGTTATGGATGAACTGGCCCTTGCATCCTCTTAGCTGTCTCATATAGGCAACTGGGTTTCATCTCTGAAACGTCTCTGATAGCTCATTCTGAACCGCTAGCCAAGAATCTAGTGTGTTTTTTCCTGACATATTATAAAAATTTGTCCCTTTCTGACTATCCCAACCGCTAAGTCCATGTAAAGCCGATCTCTGCACCACTGCATGCTTACTGCCAAACAGTTGAAACAGGCTAGAAAAGTTCTATGTGCTAATCCCTGCATAAAAGCTATTTGGGCAGCAATGGGGAACTGCCAGCCAGCTGGCCTAACTACACTGGCACAGGTCCGAATTTGACACTTGCTGCCACTCTGCCCCACAGCCGGCATCATATATATGATGTCACGTGTGATGCAAGCATGGGTGCAGCTAGCAACTGGCTGCATAAGGTGAGATCCTCATTGTTCCTTTGCAAGCAGGGTTCCCTATCAGCGCTGATCAACTGATCACCATTGATCATAACAGGTAGGAATGGGCCAATATATATGTGGACTGTCCCTGGATAAAGTGAATTTTCTTCTTTAAGTTCCCAAAGTTCTTAACCTAGCTCAAGGTTTCATCAGAACTAGCCAGATGCTTAACGGATAATCAATCGCATCAGCCAATCTTTTGAAAAATATGGCTTTAGAGCTGTCTTGTCCCAAAATGGCTACTAGACATTCTGTTTCGGTGAGAAGAACTTGTGCAGTCTAACGATTATTCTATTTATTACCCATTGCTACTTATATCAGGAAAGTGGCAAATTGCGTGGTAATAATCACTGGGTATGAAGCAAGATCTGAGTGGTGTTGCATATTCCATTTAATGAAAGTACATGCCATTTTTAAGTGCATATACCTTTTTATAAGCTGCCACTGAAATTATGTTATTATTTCTGAAGGAAGGCTTGTAGGTGGAGCCTATGTATAAATTAAGTGGGTCTTTGAAATAACTGTAGGCAGGAATTTTGCCTCATACAACAATCCTGTATCACTTACTTTGGAGTAAGCCCAATCGAACTCAATGGGATTTACTTCTGAATACCCATGTATAGAATTGTGTTGTTAATGTGCTCTCCTTCGATGTTCATGTATGATGCGCACAGATTGCTGCTGCAGACTTACTGGGGACAATTGAGGGGGAGAGTAAAGTGGACAGGGAAGGATTTAGAAAGATTAGGACTGTAATCCCTTGGGCTGCACAAATAAAGGGGGGAAATGGAGTTTCTAAGGAACTGCAATTGCAACACAGATGCAGCTCCAGAATCTGTTTCCCATGCCAGGGCTCAGACGGGAAACATGTAAATTGATTTTTATAAAGGGAGGAGTCTCTGAACGTGAGCAGATTGCATTGTACAATTCCTCACCAATTAGGGTTGGAATTGGGGGTGGACTTTCAGTATCAAAGGGTGCAGTTTGGGGGCACTTTGAGCCCCAGCACTTATCTTAAAAATCAGAATTCTGGGACACAACTGGGCACCATCAAGACCTTGCGGTGCCGTTGGGAAAGTGAAACACATGAAGAGCTTTGCAGACTGAAAGCAGCCCTTTTACGCACATGATTTAGTTCTTATAGATGTATAACAGAAGTTGTCCTTCGCCACCTGTCTTGTATAGTACAGGACTGCCCCATATTTCAATGTAAAATTCTACGTCCTGTATCGGTAACAGTTTTGTCCTGCATTTCAGGTCTTCCCCTCTTTGCCAAGTTAGAGATCCTCTCCCAAGGCACGTGTTTGAAAAGCTGTGCATTTAAGCACAGACAGATCTATAAATTCATGTGTATGTGTGTGCATGCGACAAATTCCAGACGGGCCACCCTAAAAGGCTGCAATAGATGGCAATGGATTGCTTTGAAGTCACTTAGGGGAGGAAAATCACCATCATCATCATCACCAGTGCTTTTTTCTGGGGGTGCGCATACCCTTAAACATTTTGTGAATCTAAGTTTGGCCTCATTGAGGGGCAATATTTCAATATGAGTAGGAAAATGAGAGTATCCCTAAACATTTTTTAAGTGGAAAAAGCACTGATAATCACCCAACTGCACCACCCCACCCCACCCTATATTTTGCCAGAACAAAAGTGGTAACCCTAGTTCTAAACCCTGATGGCCAAATTCGGATTTGCAGGGCTTGAGTAATAATAGTAGTAGTAGTAGTAGTAGTAGTAGTAGTAGTAATAGTAATAATAATAATAATAATAATAATAATAATAATAATATATTATTTATACCCCACCCATCTGGCTGGGTTTCCCCAGCCACTCTGGGCGGCTTCCAACAAAACACAATACAGTAAAATACAAGAACCTATTAAACATTAAAAGCAATCCTGTATCGGGAATTTTTTAATATCTAATGCTTGACATTTCTTTAACGTGCTGTAAGCCGCCTAGAGTGGCTGGGGAAACCTAGCCAGATGGGCGGGGTATAAATAATGAAATTATTATTATTATTAAGCATAAGCTTCCCTGCATCCCTTGACAGATGCCCTGCAAATCATAAATGGAAAGGTACGTGCGTGAGGTTTAAAACCTACAAGATCCGACAAGCTACCCCTCTGCTTTGACTCAAGGCGGGCGTCTTAAGAGCAGGTGAAAGTAGGGGGGGGGCTCGTCGGACTCCATCTCCCATCAACCCCCGCCATCAAGAGCCACGCAGAGGGATGATGGGAGTTGTAGTCCAGCTGCGGCCCGGCGCCCCCCCCCCCCCGACCTAGCCACCCCTGAACAAACCCTTTTAGTCGCCGGGGATAAAAGAGGGCGAGGAAGGCGGCCGTGGCAAAGAGAGGCGGTTTGGTTATCCCCGCGGCTCGCGCGGCCTACCTACCTGCTGGAAGCGCCCCTCGCAGTAGGCGTGCGCCTGAGGGACGTGGAAGGCCTCGTCCATGTAGGGCGAGCGTTGCTGTCGGTTGAGCGCCGAGAAGAGCAGGCACGAGGCGAGGAAGGCGCAGCTGAGCGCCGCCGAGAAGTAGTAGGCCTCGGAGCGCTCCATTGCTGGCGCCGGGGGTCGGGAGGGGGACCGGGCAAGAAACGCGAGGCCCGCCCGCCCGCCCGCCGCCTCAGGATAAGGCGAGCCCGGTAAGCCTGAGGCGCTGCTGCCTCGCGCGGCCGCCCAACCCCCGGCTCGGCGTTGTCCTCTCAGGCGGGGGAAGCCGCTGCTTCAAGCCGAGCCTTGCGGGGAAGGGGCTGCCGGGGACCGCCAGGCCGGGCGCTTGGCGAATATCTCCCTTTTTTGTCAAGCTCGCCTTGAAAGGCTGTGTGTGTGTGTGTGTGTGTGTGTGTGTGTGTTATTGCCACACTTTGTGCAACGGCTTCCGTGTCGCGTGTGAGCTTTGAAAAATAATATTTAAAAAAAAATACTTTTCAAGTTTACGCATTTCACCCATTTTTATCCCTTTCACTCATTTTACAAACATTTTTCTTTTTAAAAAAATTATACTTTCAAGGTTATACATTTCACCAGCTTTATACATTTCACTCATTTTACAGTCCTTTTGACATTTCAAAACTTGGACTTCTTTCCCCCTCTTTCTGCGGCTCCATAACTTTATTTTTAATATCTTCTGCGTATTGCAAATTCACTCAATGTGCTCATTTATTCATAATCTTTAAATATATACTCTTATGAAACAGCAGGTTGTTACAGTAATCCTGCCAAATGTTTTTATCTGTTACCCAGTCAGATGGATGGGGTATAAATAATAAAAATTATTATTATTAATCTGTAAATATTCAGTAAACCATTTCCATTCTTTTTATTTTTTAAGAAATTGTTATCTCGATTTCTTATTCTTCCGGTGAGTTTTACCCCATTTCTGCATATTCCATAAGTTTTTGTATCCATTTTTCCTTTGCTGGGACTTGTCACATGTGAGCTCCCTGTGTGCAGATTGCAGACCCTCCTGATATAGGCAAAAATAGGGGTGGTTGGCTTTTGCTCCCCAACTCCCCAGGGACCCCTAAGTCCAGGATCGGTCAGAGATGGATGGATGGAGGCAGGATCCAGTTGAAACCAAGGCGGATGTAGCAAGGAGGCGAAAGTGACCCAGAACGTTTCTTTTCAGGGTTTGCATTTTGGCTGGAGAAGAAGGACATCCCCTCTACAAACAGTCAGAAATTACATCCCACCCAAAGTGGGGTTACTGTGGCAAATCCTCAGGATTTGGCAAGTTTTACATAGTTCCAGTTTACACAAAAACATTAAAGGTAAAGGTAAAGGTACCCCTGCCCGAACGGGCCAGTCTTGACAGACTGTGGGGTTTGTGCGCCCATCTCACATTTATTGGCCGGGGGCCAGCGCTGTCCGGGGACACTTCCGGGTCACGTGGCCAGCGTGACATCGCTGCTCTGGCGAGCCAGAGTCGCACACGGAACGCCGTTTACCTTCCCGCTGGTAAGCGGTACCTATTTATCTACTTGCCCCCGGGGGTGCTTTCGAACTGCTAGGTAGGCAGGCGCTGGGACCGAACAGCGGGAGCGCACCCCGCCGCGGGGATTCGAACTGCCGACCTTTCGATCGGCAAGCCCTAGGCGCTGAGGCTTTAACCCACAGCGCCACCCTCGTGCGCGGGGATTCGAACTGCCGACCGGCAAGCCCTAGGCGCTGAGGCTTTAACCCACAGCGCCACCCTCGTCCCTACACAAAAACATTAGCATTTGATAAAACCATCAGGAAGCCTGTCAGGCATCCCTCAATCTGGGCAAACAATGACAATTACTATAAAGGAGGTTCATAGGAGATGAATCCCTTTAGGAACTTCCCCTGATGGCTATCTGCTTACCTGTTCTCAGTTAAGGGGGATTAAAGAGGCAGAGGATATTTGCAGTCTTTAGGAGAGCCAAGATGGCTTTTGGATTGCCCTCCTGTACTATTTTAGACACATGGTTCGTATACTTATGTATGTGTGTTTACCTTGTGCAATCATCATTTATTCTATATTTGAGATCTTAGCATTCCTATAGCACTCCCAAAGCTTCCTATTTTCAAGGGATTTACAGAAGCCATCACACTTTTCAATTTGAACTCTGAATGCCCCACTTTTCCTTACGACATCCCTAAGGAGGTTTGAGAGCGAACATCCTTTTCCTGTCGTCAGCCAGCCAGTCACTTTAATCAGAGGTAGACTGTCCCTGAATATTGAGGTTCTATGCATTTTGATCTGATGTGCGGGGGCAGGGGGAGTTGCAGAAATTGTTAAATGCCAGAATATTAACAAGGGTCTAAATTTGAGGCCCCCTGTGAGGCCACAGGCCAAAAGACCCTTCTGTCCCACCCCTTGGCTGTGCACACATATGTAGTAGAAAGATAATTGTCTATTAAGATCTTATTTTGTTGTTTTTGCTTATCTGCTTCTGCACAGGACCAACGGTGACTCACTGATCCTACGCACAGGATCATCTCGGAAAAATTAATTGGATCACTAGTGCTAAAGGTATTCATTTATGGAATTTATTTAAAAAGTGACCCCATTGACAGCAAAGATTGCCCATTAATAGCAAAGATTGCATCAGAATCACCCCTTTGTCAAGTGAAAAGTTCAAGAACACATTTGGAAACATTTTTTAAGCTTACAAATGGGATGTGTGTGTGTGTGAGAGAGAGAGAGAGAGAGAGAGACACAGAGGGCGGGAGGAGCATATGTCATTTGACCCATCACTCCTGAACGCTCTTTCCATAATGAGTGTCTCTTATTCTAAGCAATAACATTTCTATGGAATTTTGTAGATTTTTTTAAAAAAGAAACACTATGCACCAGTTCACTCTGTGAACAGACTCTGTCCATCACAAAAGTCCCAGCACATTTCAGAGAACTGGGGGGGCGGGGGTGGATCTGCTGTCACTTTCTGTATGGTTTGGAAAAGGAAAAAAGCAGTGATAACTGCCTTTTGCAAAAACACAGTATGGCTGTTGGAATCCAGCTTCTGCAAGGTTTTCCAGAGAATGGGTCAATGACAACTCCAGATAATGACCGGCTGAGCCAAAATGTATAAACACTGAAATGCAACATATTTTTAAATGCTGGTTTGGCCGTGAAAGTCATGTATGTATTGTACTTCTGCACAATGAGAGGGTACGAGTCTTAAATTTTTGTTTAAAGCAGAAAAGCTCAATATAACTATAAAAATTAGTATGAGCGATATTCCCAAAGCTGATGCACGTTTTGCATTTTTGCACTGTGTCTTTGTCGAAGAATGACAGGCCACATAAACCCTTTATACTTACAAGATCAGACTGCTTAAATCAGAATAAATTTAGAGCATAAACTTTTCAAAGTAGTTCGGTTTTTCCAGCTGCTGACATGGAACACGGTCACTAGGCCAAGTTCATACTAATCTTGTGCAGACTTGACAATTTTTGAAATGTCTCTATGGAATGTAGCCTTAAGCTTAATTAAGTAAAACTACTAGGCAAAGAGCAAACACAAAAGTATCAACAATACCCATTGGTCACTTTTTATAAATGTTCCAGGTTTGACTGATTCGGAAGCAGCGTACTGCTGTGTTGCAAGATGCAGTGTTTAACACATCGACTGGAACTGTTTCCTGACTGCCTTGTTACTCTTATCCTGTTTAATGATGTGAAAAATGCTGCCACGCTAAGAAAAAAAGCAATGGAAGGAGCTATTGATGGAGCATTAATTAATCCTGCAATGGTGAGCAAACTAATTTTTTTATGTATTCATTACTGTGGTAACACAAGGTTTGCAAAACTCAGAGCTTTTGCAATCCTGCCTGTGTGAAATTCCGAGTTTCAGGAACTGTATTAGATTTGAAGGAGAAGGCAATAGATTGCTATTCAGGTAGGAGCAGGTCAGCGAGAATGTTAACTGTGCCCAGTTGGACAAAGGTACAGATTTTTCAGGAAACCTGTGAAAGGTTGTATGAGAGAATGGATGGAACATTTACCGGGGCACTCTGCTCTTTCTGTAGCAACTTTCCTGAGTCCAAGAAACATTGTGCTTTGCAGAATACAAAGCAAAATGAAAGGGGACTTTAATGGGTGTGTTCGTTCTCTACCCATCCTTGGTTCAAGCCAACCATGTTTGATCTCTATGGCTCCCTCTGTCTCCCAGATGTCTTTGCAGCGAACTGCTGTGCTGGCATGGCTAGTGAGTAGAGCGGACAAATGAGGAAATACTGGATATGTTTAGATGCTGATGGCTGCCTGAAAGTGGCCCAAAACCACTGTTTGAGAAGCACTGCCCGACTGGCTGTCTTTTTGCTTCTTATCTGGACTTTGGTTTATTTGTTCTCAGGATTTCAAAATGTTTATCCACATTTCCTCATGATTTTATCTTCTTTGTTTCTTCTCAATATTCTTCTCATTATACTGCTATACTCTCTGCAAAAGGCTTTTTTCTGATTCTTTACAAGATAGTGAGAGCTGTAGTAATAGGATTCCAGTTTCCTCAGGTTGAAATGTGATGTGTGAATTTAATTTTCATTTAAATATCTACTTGTACTGTTACTACTGTATGTTTAGACCTCAGACATGGTTTTAGTGATAGACCAAAGTTATTTACAATGTGTGGAATTGCCCCCCCCTCCTTGTTTCAACATTTAATTGATGGCATAACTGGCTCTTTGCCATTTCTAAAGTATATTTTTCCTTGTTGAGCTAAGGAAAGCAGTGGGTCTATTTTGAGGCCTATCCCTGGAAACCAAACTTTATTCTGTATTTTTTGGCAGATTGTTGATCCATTTCAGTTACTTGTGGCAACGAATAAAGCTGTACATCTCTACAAGATCGATAAAATGAAGACAAGAACTCTTAACGCTGAGATAATATTCAACCTTTCCCCGAACAACAATGTAAGATGGCTTCCTACAGCATGCTCTGAATTCCCCCCCCCCTTTTTTTGCAATAAGAGCCCTGCCAGATCAAGCCAAAAGGCCCATCTAGTCCAGTATTCTGGCCTCGTAGTGGCCAAACAGGTGCCTATGGGAAGAATTTGAGCAGGACCTCCTGACTGTAACAGTGAAATAAGATTTTCTTGTCCCTGAAGAAGGCTGCTAATTGAAAGGTGTTATGTATATTATTCACCACACAAAATATTTCCTGACCATCAGTTTGCCTGCACACATACCCTCTTACTAAGCCACCCTTGTCTCTGCAAGACTGAAACAAGGTCTTAACAAAGCATTCAGTCTTAGGCTTCACAACTGCTACCCTTTTACTGAGTTCATAAAATATGTAATCTGGATGCTCATTTTATGAGATACTATTTTTCCCCCATTCCCATTCAGGAATTGCCTCTGATTGTCCACTATAATCTGCCCCTACCCCAGTAAACAAGCACTGTAGGAAACAGTGTTCTTGGTTCTCTGGCTCTTCTTTTGGCTTGAGAATCCTCACAGAGGTCTGACCTATAAGAGGGCAGGCTTTCCTGTACAGGCCTGGACACTTTGTGACATCCCCACCATCCCAGGAAAACATAACCCAGCCAATGTATTTTGCCTTGTTGGCTCCCTTTCTTGTTCTTGCAGACCTGGGTGGGTAGTAAAAACACTGGAGAATTGAATTTCTGTTTGATATTATTATTATTATTATTAATACCCTGCCCATCTGGCTGAGTTTCCCCAGCCACTCTGGGTGGCTTCCAATCAAGTGTTAAAAACAATACAACATTAAATATTAAAAACTTCCCTAAACAGGGCTGCCTTCAGATGTCTTTTAAAAAGAAGATAGCTGCTTATTTCCTTCACATCTGAAGGGATTGCTTGCAAGTTGTGCAGGTCTGCTCTACAGCCCACACATGCAATGTGTCCTGGGCTTCCTCCAGACTCCTCCTGCAGTAATATTAGAACAAAAACCAACCAGAGGTTATCATGTACAGTATTTACACCACCAGGATCTCAACATACATGTAGAATGTGTCAACTAAGAGTCTTAGAAGTCCCATAACCGTACAGGAAGTTTATACCACTCCTGCCCATCCCTTGACACAGCTTATCATTCTTTAAATCTGACATTAAAATCCTCTGCATGTCCCTCATATAGTGACTAGAAAACACATGAATGAATATTAAACTGCCTATGATAAAATATGCCCACATTTGTTGTAAGTATTTATCTTGTGAAATAGTTAACATTTCACTTAACAACTAATTTAATCTTTTCAGAGCTTTGGAACCAAATAAATGGGAAAATATGTTTTGTGAGATGCTTTGGATTGCTAGGATGTGACTGACGTATATAAGAACACACAATTCTGTGTTTTAGATTTCAGATGCCTTCAGAAAGTTTGGCATTTCCGACAGTGACACTGCTGTACTCGTCGTTCTGGTTGAAGACCAAGAGAAAACCGTGAATCTGGATGACGTAATATGTCAAGTGGAAGGCCAGCAAGTCCCTTTAGCAGACCTCCCCAAAATAACAGACCTACAGAAAGTTAAAAAGGTTTGTACAAGTTTGTCCCGGGTTAAGGGTTGAGATAAGACAAAATATAGCATTTTCTTTGGTTTGTAATGACAGTTTGTAATTGTATTTTTGCAATTACTTTTAGTACAGAGTGGGGGGGGGGCTGTGACTCTCCAGATTCCCACAGCCCCAACTAAAAGGAGTGTGGCAAATGGGAGTTGAAATTCAATTTGTGGTGGGCCACAAGGTATTAAGTTCTGAGATAGATGGACATATAGTGCAGTCTTAAGCTCAATAAATCCAGTTGGATCCCCCCCCCCCAGCTAAGCATGAGGGGATCTAACCACTGATCTAAACCACTGAGCCTCTTGGGCTTGCTGATCAGAAGGTCGGCGGTTTGAATCCCCGCGACAGGGTGAGCTCCCGTTGCTAGGTCCCAACTCCCACCAAGCTAGCAGTTCAAAAGCACGCTGAAAAAGTGCAAGTAGATAAATAGGTAATGGCATTACTGTGCACTTCTTTGGTTTCGGTGTTCCGTTGTGCCACAAGCGGCTTAGTCATGCTGGCCACATGACCCGGAAAAACTGTCTGCGGAAGCGGACAAACGCTGGCTCCCTCAGCCTGTAAAGTGAGATGAGCACCGCAACCCCAGAGTCGTCTGCGACTGGACTGTCAGGGGTTCTTTACCTTTACCTTTAAGCATCCTTAGGAATGCAAGCATACCCCTACATTTTCTTAATCTTCTTTTGTGTCTTACATTTTCCCCACTCTGTATTGAGAGTTTTGACTACAAAGTACATTAGGGTGCAGTCCCATGGTCCCTGGAGAGGTCATCCCAGCAGCCATTGATGTTGCCATATTTTGTGGGTGTAAAGGGAGGTCCGGAAGTAGAAAAGTAGGTCCACCCCTAGAGACCCCTGGAGATCTTCTCAATTCAGCCATGGAGACTTCTGAAACCATCCCTCTTCCACTGTTGGTGCAGGGGACACACACACACACACACAGAGAGAGAGAGAGAGAGAGAGAGAGAGAGAGAGAAGGAGCAAGATGGGGCTGAATCAAGCGAGATCTTGGATTCATAGAATCAAAAGTCACCCCATTCCCCTAAGAAGGGTGCAAAAAAATATGACAGCCTTGGAGCTGCCATACTTATTTCCGTTCTAGCTGTCTCCTCCCCAGCTTTGATTCTTGCATTTGATTCCTGCATAGTCCAGGGAATTGGACTAGATGACCCTCATGGTCCCTTCCAACTCTACAACTCTTAAGATTTTATTATTTGCTCTAGCAGGGCATTGGAAGTTATAGTAGCTATGCTTTGGATTCTCCCTTCTGCCTGCCATAGGATTGCTGTGCCCATTTTTTCAACTTGACCTATAAAGCTGGACAACCTTTTGCTCCTCCGGAAAGTGACTATTCCATTTTCTTTGCAGTTGTACAAGCTAACCCCACAGGAAGAAAAAATAGGCACGCTGCTGGATGGCATCATTTGTAGAATGGCAACTAAAGATGTTTCATGAAAAAAAAAGTTAGGACATTGAAACAGTTTTAGCCTGAAACAAATGTTTCTTTCAATTTTTCTGTTTGGTCGAACCAGTGTTAAAATGCCCTGAAGTCTAACTCTTATTTTGTTTGAAAACTGAAGCTGTCACAATTTTATTACAAACATGGAAGAATGTTTGGGTATTGTGATTATTTTATAATGAAGAAGTAAAAGTTTATTGTTCACTGTATTTTTGCATACTGCCCTTCTGGCAATGTATGCCAGGCGGTGCACAATTTAAAAGACTAAAAGAGAGAGGGAGTAAAAGATACAAAAAGCAAAACAATAAAATGACAGCATTCTCTCGGGTTATTGGTCTTGCTAGGTGCGAATGGTGTCGGCATTGTGGCTTGGCCTTCTCCTTTTTTTTTATAAATAATATTTATTAATTTTTCAACAGTTTAAACACAACACTACAGAAAACAAAAAAAAAAACAATACAATAATACAACACAATACTAAAAACACTACAAAACACTAACACCAGCAACTAACAAAACAAAACAAAAACCATTTAAAACACAACACAATCCAATTTCAATATCTTATCTTTCATTCATTCGCCTTCTCCTTCCCCCTTAGTTAACACAGTTCTTTGAAGTAACCCTTGGGGGTGTGGTGGAGCTAGTAGCGCTGTCAGATAAGGACTTTGGGCAGAAGTGGAGGCTGCCCTCAGCAAAACAAGGACAGGGGCCTCCAAATGAACCATGGCTGGCTTACCACACTTTGAAGCAAGTGGTACACATTACCAGATGAGCTTGTGAAGGTGTTGTATCAGTTCAGTTCTGTCCATTTCGAAGATTTCGGCAAGTATCCCATCAGGTCCACTGGCTTTGTTGTTTTTCATTTGGTTAATAGCTGTACACATCTCTCCCAAATTTGGAGATACCGCAAGCAAATCCTCACCGTGATCAACTCCCATCCAGAAACCTATGTCACTACTGTGGAAGGACGTGTGGATCCAGGATTGACCTCCACAGTCACTTACGGACTCACTGTTCAAACCATGTTCATGGAAGGCAATCTTACTCAGCTACGAGTGATCGCCAAAGAAGAAAATACATTACCATAAAAAAAAAACTTGCCCACAATAGGACTGTTGAAGCCATAGTCTAAAATTGCCAAATTGTGCCACTGAGCAGAGAGGCTGATGCTGCTGTACTCTTTCTTAAAGCAGTTCCTGAATCTGCAGTATTTATCAGTACAGAACCTGGAACTAACTTTGTAGGGATTTGAATATCTGTGGTGTGATCCATATAGGCAGTCTTGGCTTAAGTGTGGTCCATCTGGTGCTGTTCCTCTTAAGTATTAAGAGCTTAAGATGAGCAGCTCGATCGGGGCCAAAAGCCCATCTGGAACAGCATCCTTTTCTCACAGTGGCCAAACACTGGCCAATTACAGGAAGTCCGCCAGCAGGACTTAAGACAACAGCGCACTCCTTGCTTATGATCCTCAGTATTCATGCTGCTTCCTTAAACTGTTTCCCTATCTGCAATATTCTCTTCATTAGAATAAACCCTTATCACCATCCAGGATTACAACTGCTATCATCCCTGATCATTGGACTTGTGGTTGGGGCTTATGGAAGCTGTAGTGCAAGGTTACAAGTTCCTCATTCCTGTTTTAAGGTATTTTTTCCAAGGCTGAAACAAAAGCATTTAGTGCCTTAAACCAATACAGTGGTACCTCGGGTTACATACGCTTCAGGTTACAGACTCCGCTAACCCAGAAATATTACCTTGGGTTAAGAACTTTGCTTCAGGATGAGAACAGAAATCCTGTTCCGGTGGAGCGGCAGCGGCAAGCCCCATTAGCTAAAGTGGTGCTTCAGGTTAAGAACAGTTTCGTGTTAAGAACGGACCACCGGAACGAATTAAGTATGTAACCAGAGGTACCACTGTACTCAGAATTAAGATGGAGGATTTTAACTTCCTTTGCTGCTGTATAGATGTATATTACAAAAAATCATCTGAATGTTACAAGGGAGGAGCATTAAGAGGAGTTTAGGATATACAGTTGTACCTTGGTTGTTGAACGCCTTGGTACTTGTACATTTCGGATCCCAAATGATCGAAACCCGGAAGTGGGTCTTCCAGATTTCGAAGGGGTTTTTTTGGAAGCCCAACATCTAATGCGGCTTCCGCTATTGTTTCCAGCGCGCCTGCACAATCGGAAACTGTGCCTTGGTTTCCAAACATTTCGGAAGTCGGGCGGCCTTCTGGAACACATTCTGTTTGAAAACCAAGGTACGACTGTATAATTCATATCTTTTGTAGCTTATAGATTCTGAGAATGTCAGTCTGTGCAACTTGGACAGTGTGCTGAGTCTTCATTTTTCTCCCATAGTTGTACAAGAAGCTAAGGGTAAACAGATTTGCATATGCTGTAGTATTTTGATAGAGAATGTCCTCTCATACTTGGCCTTAATACCAAGTTTGCTCCTGGAATGTGATAGTATTTTAACTAGATAGATCTGATGCACAGGTTTTTTTACAATGACATCAGCAAAATGGCCCAGAGATCATTTAAGCTTTGGATCCAACACTTTATAATGTATACAGTGCTTGTATTTTGATTAACAAGGGAAAGTTAGACATCTTTCGTATATTCCTAGGAAGTTAGGTTGTTTTGAAATCAGAAAGGCAGCTGTATATGCAACAAAACCCACATGCTTGTACAAATCATAACAAGATGATGATCTGCAGATGCTTCTTCTCAGAGGGTATTAGAAAGCTGGAAAGGACCTAAATTTTGGGCTACCATTTAGTACCCTACCCTCCATTAACCCCTGTTGCATCCCCCACCCTGCAAAAATCAAGCCTGCCCAAGTCTGGCCACACAGCAAAGATGCACATTGTACAATAATTGCTCCCAACAACTTTTGCAATGGGCTGTGCTTACACACCACAGGAAAAGAGAAAAAAACCACGAGGACACTTGCCAGTCTGGCCCAATGAAAAATGCCATCTTTGTTTGCCTGAAAGGAAATATTGGAGCTTGAATGCAAGCAAACACCTTCCACCAGTGGTCTCAAGGTAAATTCACCTGGTTATTAAATGCCCCCTTGCCCCTGATTATTACTGTTTCTGGTGTCCCAGGAAAAATGGAAGGGAGCACATGTTAGCTCTTTTAGTGGTGTAAGTAACTGGCAGCTTGCACACATTTAACTTGGGCACATTCAGCTTTATGCACTTGGCAGATAGATATATATTTCAATATAGATATATATAGAACCCAATGAGTTTCTACTATACACCATTTGGGCATTATGCGATATCCCCAAAACGTAATCCCAGCATAAGCCAAGAGTCACCTGTATTCATTATACAGCAGTGTTATGTGTTTATTTGCATATAAGCGCTGAAATAGGCCTGGCTCCAGCCTCCATATGAACACAGCAGCTGTGAGTGCTATTCAGTTTGCGCATGCCCCTTGATCCTACCACAGTTCATCTGTTCCATTCAGGGACGCTTTCATGGCACTGATCAGGGAAAGGATAGGGCTTGCTGGTCTCTCTGGCATTCTCTCAGCTTTGAGGTCATGAGGAATGTGAAGCCAGTCACAAGCCAGCCATAGTATTCATAGAATCATAGAGTTGGAAGAGACCACAAGGGCCATCGAGTCCAACCCCCTGCCAAGCAGGAAACACCATCAGAGCACTCCTGACATATGGTTGTCAAGCCTCTGCTTAAAGACCTCCAAAGTGGGAGACTCCACCACACTCCTTGGCAGCAAATTCCACTGTCGAACAGCTCTTACTGTCAGGAAGTTCTTCCTAATGTTTAGGTGGAATCTTCTTTCTTGTAGTTTGGATCCATTGCTCCGTGTCCGCTTCTCTGGAGCAGCAGAAAACAACCTTTCTCCCTCCTCTATGTGACATCCTTTTATATATTTGAACATGGCTATCATATCACCCCTTAACCTCCTCTTCTCCAGGCTAAACATGCCCAGCTCCCTTAGCCGTTCCTCATAAGGCATCGTTTCCAGGCCTTTGACCATTTTGGTTGCCCTCCTCTGGACACGTTCCAGTTTGTCAGTGTCCTTCTTGAATTGTGGTGCCCAGAACTGGACACAGTACTCCAGGTGAGGTCTGACCAGAGCAGAATACAGTGGCATTATTACTTCCCTTGATCTAGATGCTATACTCCTATTGATGCAGCCCAGAATTGCATTGGCTTTTTTAGCTGCCGCGTCACACTGTTGGCTCATGTCAAGTTTGTGGTCAACCAAGACTCCTAGATCCTTTTCACATGTACTGCTCTCAAGCCAGGTGTCACCCATCTTGTATTTGTGCCTCTCATTTTTTTTGCCCAAGTGCAATACTTTACATTTCTCCCTGTTAAAATTCATCTTGTTTGTTTTTGCCCAGTTCTCTAATCTGTCAAGGTCGTTTTGAAGTGTGATCCTGTCCTCTGGGGTGTTAGCCACCCCTCCCAGTTTGGTGTCATCTGCAAATTTGATCAGGATGCCCTTGAGTCCATCATCCAAGTCGTTGATAAAGATGTTGAATAAGACCGGGCCCAAGACAGAACCCTGTGGCACCCCACTAGTCACTCTTCTCCAGGATGAAGAGGAACCATTGATGAGCACCCTTTGGGTTCGGTCAGTCAGCCAGTTACAAATCCACTGAGTGGTAGCATAGTCAAGACCGCATTTTACCAGCTTCTTTACAAGAATATCATGGGGCACCTTGTCAAATGCCTTGCTGAAATCAAGGTAGGCTACATCCACTGCGTTCCCTTCATCTACCAGGCTTGTAATTCTGTCAAAAAACGAGATCAGGTTAGTCTGACATGACTTATTTTTCAGAAATCCATGCTGACTATTGGTGATCACAGCATTCCTTTCTAGGTGCTCACAGACTGTTTGCTTAATGATCTGCTCCAGAATCTTCCCTGCTATTGATGTCAGACTGACTGGGCGGTAATTATTTGGGTCCTCTCTTTTCCCCTTTTTGAAAATAGGGACAACATTTGCCCTCCTCCAGTCTGCCGGGACTTCGCCTGTTCTCCAGGAATTCTCAAAGATGACTGCCAG
The DNA here is from genome assembly GCF_965113315.1 of Podarcis vaucheri. Lineage (NCBI taxonomy): Eukaryota > Metazoa > Chordata > Lepidosauria > Squamata > Lacertidae > Podarcis > Podarcis vaucheri. The sequence continues at coordinate 10,967,899 of NC_138748.1, forward strand.
TGGTTCTGAGATCACATCTGCCAGTTCTTTTAATACTCTTGGATGCAGTTCATCTGGCCCTGGAGACTTGAATACATCTAAACTAGCCAAATATTCTTGTACTATCTCCTTAGTTATTCTGGGCTGTGTTTCCTTTGCTGAATCATTTGCTCCAAATTCTTCAGGTCGGGCATTGTTTTCTTTATTGGAGAAGACTGAGGCAAAGAAGGCATTGAGGAGTTCAGCCCTTTCTGTGTCCCCTGTTTGCATTTCACCATCTTCTCCTCTGAGTGACCCCACTGTTTCTTTGTTCTTCCTTTTGCTACGAACATACCCATAAAAGCCTTTTTTGTTGCTTTTAACCTCTCTAGCAAGCCTGAGTTCATTCTGTGCTTTAGCTTTTCTGACTTTGTGTCTACACGTGCTGGCTATTTGTTTGAATTCCTCTTTGGTGGTTTCCCCCCTTTTCCATTTTTTGTACACATCCTTTTTTAATCTTAATTCAGTTAAAAGTTCTTTAGATAGCCACCCTGGCTTCTTTAGGCACCTTCCATGTTTCCGTCTCATTGGTATTGCCTGACGTTGTGCTTTTACTATCTCCCTCTTAACAAACTCCCAGCCATCATGAATTCCCTTTCCTTTTAGTATTGCTGTCCATGGGATCTCACCCAGCACTTCCCTAAGTTTTATGAAGTCGGCTTTCTTAAAGTCAAGAAATTGAGTCCTAGTATGCTTGGCTGCTCCTTTCCGCTGTATAGTAAACTTCAGAAGAGCATGATCACTCGCGCCTAATGATCCTTCCACATCCACCCCACTAACCAGGTCATCAACATTGGTTAGGACCAGATCTAAAATGGCTGTTCCTCTTGTTGCTTCTCCCACTTTCTGGACAATGAAGTTGTCTGCAAGGCCAGTGAGGAATCTGTTTGACCTTATGCTCTTGGCTGAGTTTGACGTCCAACAAATATCCGGGTAATTGAAGTCCCCCATTACTACTATCTCCCTTCCTTTTGCATGCTTGGCCATCTGTTCCAGGAAGGCATCATCTATGTCCTCCGTTTGGCTTGGGGATCTATAGTAAACTCCCACAATGAGGTCTCTGTTATTCTTCTCTCCCTTAATTTTGACCCAAATGCTCTCACTTTGGCTTTGAGGTTCTAAATCTTGGATCTCTTCACAGGTATACACATCCCTGACATATAACGCCACTCCTCCTCCTTTTTTGTCTGGTCTGTTTCTCTGAAATAGATTGTATCCCCCCATTATTACATTCCAATCGTGGGACTTATCCCACCAGGTTTCAGTGATGCCTATTATGTCATATTTAGTTTGCTGTACCAAGAGCTCAAGCTCATCTTGTTTATTTCCCATGCTTTGCGCATTAGTGTACAGACATTGAAGTCCATTAATCATTCCCCCGTGTCTCTTATTTAAGGATTTTTTCCTCCCACCACTAGGTCCACGTGCTGTTTGCTCCATTTGGTCTATGACATTTGGATGATCATCTTCATTAATTGATAGACTCCTACCTTCAGGAGCACTGTCTCCCTCCCCCACATTAGTCAGTTTAAAGCCCTCCTGATGAGGTTTCTGAGATTTTTGGCAAAAACATTTCTCCCAACCGTTGTGAGGTGCAGCCCATCACTTGCCAGAAGTCCATCTTCAAGAAACTGCAGTCCGTGATCTAAGAATCCAAACCGTTCCTGTTTACACCATTTGCGAAGCCAGCTGTTCACTTCCACTATTTTCCCCTCTCTCCCTGGGCCACGTCGTTCAACTGGGGAGGACAGACAAGATGACAATTTGTGCATTTAGTTGCTTCAATTTCCTGCCGAGAGCCTCGTAGTCTCTCGTAGATCAGGGTTTCCAACAGCTTGGATCTCCAGCTGTTTTTGGACTACAGTTCCCATCATCCGTGGTCCTGCTGGCAAGGGATGATGGGGAGTTGTAGTCCAAAATCAGCTGGAGACCCAAGTTTGCAAAACCCTGTATTCGATGGAGGAGTAAACAGAAGGAAGATTAACTGACATGTTGCAGAGATGGTAAAAGTCATCATTTGAATGAATTTGGCAAAAGGGATTGAGAAATTTAGAATCTGTCCTAATATTAAGGTGTCAAGATATTTTGTCAAACAGATAAAACTCTGGCCCTATTATAAGCTTCCCTTGCCCTCTAACCATTGGAAATATTAGTGGGAGCTGGAATTGAACAATACCTAGAAAGCCATATGCTCCCCATCTCTGTCCTGTAAGATCTCGTACCCTGTTCTTTATTCGTTAAAGATTGCTGGTTTAACCTTAATACAATAAACATATTACATTAGGTACATTCAATGCTAGACCAGGAACTAATGGCTCCTCTTTTTCCTGGATTGCAGCACACTATACAGTAGTTTGCAGTTACATCCAAACTAACATGGACGGTGAACCATAATTGCAGACTTGGGTTTAAATGTGGTTTCCAAGGGAAATACAAACCACCATTTACTACTTAGGGGCGATGTTTTGTGAGGGTTTGCTGCTGAGATCACACTCCAAATTTAATAATAATAATAATAATAATAATAATAATAATAATACAAAATTTATACCCACCCTTCCTGGTTCAGAAAACTGGGCTCAGGGCGGCTAACAACAAATTTAAAACACTTAATTGTGATACAACAAAAAACAGCATAAAATACAATATAAAAGCGTGAATAACAATAAATTCAAAGTTCAAAAATCAATTTGGAAGGAAATCCATCCAATAAACATTAGATGGTCACCAGGGCTAGCTGGTTAAGTTAGCCCTATTTGGGCCAGCGAGGAGGCCAGGGGAGAATTAGATACGGGGTCCCAGAGCAGGTAATCTTCATAAAAAGGGGAGGGGGAGGGAAAAGAGAGGAATAAAAGATCAGGCTAAATTCAAATTGAAATCCAGGCAGAATAGCTCGGTCTTACAGGCCCTGCAGAAGGAGGTTAAATCCTGCAGGGCCCTAGTCTCATGGGACAGAGCATTCCACCAGGTCAGAGCCATCACTAAAAAGGCCCTGGCCCTAGTGGAGAATAGTCTGACTTCCTTAGGGCCCGGGACCTCTAAACTATGGTTATTCATGGACCTTAAGGTCCTCTGTGGGGCATACCAGGAGAGGCGGTCCCATAAATATCACAACTTTGCCCCTTTAGGCTCCTTCAGGCAGGAGGGTGTGATAAAAATCTAACAATACTAATAATAATACTAATAACAATAACTTTGAAGAGCAGAAGCCCTAAATTTGACTTATGAGGAGAGTAACTTGGTATTTAAATGGAGAGCTGGTCTAGGAAAGATGTTCATTTATGAGTGTTCCCTAATTAGGAATCGTGTAGTGATCGGTTCTTAAAATAAAAGTCACTTAATTATTTGGCAAGCCTAGCAGCCTTCCCCTAAGCTCCTGTGTTTGCAAAACTTAAAAGAAACAATACATTAACGCTAGAAGATAATTCTTGCAAATTGGGACCCCATGCTAAAGATTATGCTAGCTGCAATATTTTCCTTTGAAAGGGATTGGAAGAAATGGTAGTGCCAACAATTTCGTTGCTTTCACAGGTTTTCAGGATAATCTGTCTTTTCAAAAGCTGGACCGGTGTGGGGGTGTGGGATCTGTAGGATAATATCTAGAGCTGGAAGAGGGAAGGATCTGAAGCTTCTGAAACAACACTTCAGCAGTATTATCATGGAAAATTAAAGGCTTGTTTTCATTGCCTGACAAAGCAAATGGCACATGGAATATATCATCCAACTTGTTGGCTGGAGAGCAGACACTATTTTTGGTAGTTTGAACTAACGGCAAGCAGGTACGTTTCAAGTCATATCCTTTTTTGAACATGTGTGAAAAATCACTCCAGCCCAGTTAACATAAACAGAAGGGATTGTAAAAATGTTCCTTTTCACCGCTTGTGCCCCTAGAGTTGAAACACACCAACAATACCTTAGGGTTTGCATAAATGTTTTTGCTGCCCTTTAAGTAACACACCAGCTATACTTTGCTCCTTTGTTAAAAGGATGCTGTCAAGAGAGCTGTGCGGATCATTTTATCCTTCTAAAGGGAAAATAACTTTTATTGCTTTAAATCTGAGCTGATGGTATCTGAGGCAGTGGTACCAAACTGTCCGCCTGTAACGAATACTTTTCACATCGCCTTATCTGCTGATGAATGCCTATATTTTGGCAGAAAATCCATCCTGGGGTTTTCCGGATGTCTTGGGCCACAGCTCTCCCAACTGCCTCAGCCAGCATGCCAAATGGTCAGCAATGGTGGGAGTGGCAGTTGTTTAGCACCTAGGGAAAGCCTGTGGGGAGTGAGGGAAAATGTTGTTTTCTCCTTTCTCACAACTGACCCCCTCGTGCAGGGCTACAGGGCTCTTCTCCCAGGGGGGCTGGAGCTATAAACAGGAGCTGTCCTCTTGGGGGTTTGTGATCCACGGCAATATTTTATTTCAGGTCTCACGCAGATCTTCAGGTTTATATCCCCTATTGTTATTGACATAAGTCTATACGGTGCAGCCAGCCCCCACAAATTAAAATGAGAGGCAATAAACGAAGTGTTGACCTTCTAGGAAAGAAGCAGCATTACAGTCATAGCATATTTAAACATAACCTTTATCACAGAAGCTCGGTGCTTTGGTAATGTTAATTAATTCACCTCTCCAAAAACCCATCAAGACGAGCAAGTATTACACATTCACGTTACAGATAAAATAGAGAGGTTAAGGGCTTTCTAAATGCCAGCTACTGAGTCAGCAGCACAACTGATATGTAGATGCAACTTTGCCTTTCCCACAGCACCAAAGTCTTCGTCTACAGAACTGAGTGCATAAGTCTAAATGCAGCACCTTGTGGAAACTAAGCAAGTCTGGATCTCATCTACATCTGGGTGAGGAACTACAAATATATGGACTTGAGCTCTCCTTGCGTTATTCTCCTCTTCATTTGTGCTCCTGCTCTCACATCATGCAAGGGGATCAGATAATAATATCAGTGGTACTCAGTAGCAGGTGTAACTAACCTGGTTCCCTCCAGATATGTTTGACTACAGCTCCCAGCAGGCCTAGTTAGCATTGCCAACAGGTACTCAGGGATGATGGGAGTTGTAGTCCACAACAATCGAAGAGTTTTATGATGGTTACCCTTGTTCAATAGCATCACTGGAATTTGTTCATGATGTTTGGGCCTGATGGGTGATCTCTTCTGTTCCACACTGCGTGCACACCCCACAAGAGATGGAACAGTTCTAACTGAAAGACGCTGTGCATTATGCACACACACTTTCAACATGCCCAGGGGTCGCCTGAACAACTTAGCTGCCCTATAGATACCTAATGAAATGTTCTTTCCTATGGCTCAATGCATGTGTGGTTTGTTCAGCAAATTGCTTGGGTATGGAGGAAGAAGACTGTCTAATTTCTGTGGTGTGAGGTGGGGTGGGTGTGTTCCACTAAGGCAGAGATTCACATGGTCTATGTGCTGTGCCCAGAGAGAGCCTTATTTGCACCTGCAACTTGCAGCCAAAGCATCACACAATGAATTAAACTATAACAACATCAAGTCTAGTTCTCTATTACCATTGTGTAGCAGGAAGAGCAGTCACATCCTTGTTGCCATTGTCCTATTTTAGGGATTGACCGAATGTTGACGTGAGTTATTAGATAATGAACCAGATCCACTGAGATCCAATGATATGATTAACCACTCCACTCTTTCTGGATGACCCTGCCCAAGTTCGGTGCTACGAAACTGGGAACCTGTTAAATCAAAGAAGAAATTACACCAAGCGAAAACACTGACCCAGCCTTCTTAAAATAGGTATATTTTATATTTATATTTTACATTTACAGGATTTACAAAAGCTGCATCATTTTATGATCATCATTATACAAAGCAGTCTCGAAAGAATCATCACTTTGCATTCTTTTCTCTCTTGAATTTTGAGCGTTGCCAGAAAGAGGGGCAGAGAGAGACTTTGCATCCATCAGCAATTGTCCTTCCATAACAGTTCCGGTGTGTATAAGTCGAGCATTTTGCCCTTCCTGTCCCTCTGAGCTTTTGATATCGAACGTCGTCCTTCAGCATGCTCAGAAATCTTTCCTGGCCCAGACTCCCCAAATTGCAATTAGGATGACCATGACAATGAGTGTGTAGAGTGTACCGACGGCAGTTTGCTCATTTCGACACCGCTGTTTGCACCCACAAGAATTCTGCACTGCCTCTCCGGTGGTAGCAGCAGGTTTTGGCCTGTGAGCACGAAGGCAGTGTATTCTGCCAAAAGAAAAAAAGAAACAATAGATTTAGCCTGTTGCCACTACTAACGTTTAAGGTGTTATTTTACAGAGAGTCTCTCCTAGCCCTACCTAAAGATGCTAAAGATTAAAGCCTAAGCCTAATCTTCCGCATGCAAAGTAGATGCTCTCTTACAAAGCTATGGCCCTTCCTTCCCCCAGGAAGTGTCCTAATTGTGCTACTTGTGTCTTAACAATGTTGTATGAAGAAACCCTTAGTTCTTTCCATTGCAAAACCAAACCACCGTTTCAGCAGCCTCATTATTTATCCCCTAGTAGGTCTTTCATCACAGTAGTCTGAAGCTGCAGATAAAATATAGCACCATCCCGATCTTATGGAATTTGTAGCCCGGTTGCAGCTGGAATCCAATATGGGTATGACTTTCAGATATCCTCATACCTTAGGAATTTGTCTGTACCTACCTACTGGCGTTTATTTACCAAAGCCAGACTAAACGTATTTCCCTCGGAAGTTCTAAATGGCAGACTGAGAGGCATCCCCTATCAGAATAGGCTTTGTTTATGTTCCCAGGACGTTGATTGCATGAAACAGATCCTTCTGTATTGTGGGTAATATGAGCAAGCAAGGGATCAACTGAGTCTGAGTAAACCCTCATTGGCAAATTTGCAGGGAAAATCCAAAGCCTCCCATATTAAATATATTTTGGAAGACAGGTCAGATGATAGTACACTGGCCGTGGCAAAGTTTCTTTCAGAGGTTATAAGAAACAAAGATCACTATGCCCTAGATAAAACAAAATGACTGCCTTGGTTTCTTCCTTCTGTCTGTCTGGTCATTTTAACCATATCTAGTTTTGAAATTGGTGGGACCGCAATAAAGTTTTGATTATATAGCACCAGCTTCCATAATATTTGCCTGTCGTGATGGAAAACTCTGCATGACATGCTCTCCTGCTTTCCCTTTTACCAACGTGTTTCACCTACCTTCTAGAGGCATGCATTCCTTTTCCTTGGTGGATTGCTCTTGCAACTCTTCCCTGAAAGCACGAAACCAGCCGAGATCCCGTCAATCAGTGACCTGAAAGCCCTCAGTCAGTAGCAGTGATGCTGACTTTGCACAGCTGAAAGAGGAGCAGAGAATTGAGATCCTCCGGGATACAACTTTGGAGCTGCTGCTGCTGCAAGTCATAAACTAACTAAACCAATAGCACATTCTCTCCCCTCGCTGACTGCTTGGGCCTTTATAAACAGAAGCAGCTAAGTCTCTGCCAAATGTGGAGCAATGAAAGAAGCCCTCCCTGTTTGTAGCATGCGCGTGTGCAAAAGGGAGGTGTGCGAGGAGTGGGGGAGACACTTGGCTGACAAAATAGACCGCTCTGTTTTCAAGCCAGCCCTTATGCGGGACACAGACACCTTTCCACGATTCTTCTCTTGCGATACGAGCATGGGAATTTCTCAAACAGATCTCACGGGTACCCCAAGGGCTCGCAATAGCCAGTCTGAGCGGGAGGCTTATTGAAAGTCACTTCTCGGAAGTTAACTTTGGATTCTGCACAATGACACGTTTCTGCTGGCATTGCACCACTTTGAACGACAGGTGTGTGCCCCTAAATCAGGGTGGGCAACCTAAGGCCCTTCTCAATCCGGCCCGCAGATGGTCTGGGAACCAGCGTGTTTTTACATGAGTAGAATGTGTGCTTTTATTTAAAATGCATCTCTGGGTTGTTTGTGGGGCATAGGAATTTGTTCATTTATTTTTTCCCCAAAATATAGTCTGGCCCCCCACAAGGTCTGAGGGACAGTGGACCAGCCCGTGGCTGAAAAACGTTGCTGACCCTGCCCTAAATAAACAAACTCCAGCAGTCCCTCCTCAGTCCTCACACAGTACATGGCCCAACGAACATGTACGGCTTTATACCAGCAGGTTTAGAATAAAAGGAGTACGGTTTCCTACATTACCTGCTCAGATCTTTAGTACAGTAAGGCTTCTTTATTTAAATCAGGCGTATACAAGTTGCGACCTACCAATCTGATACCCGCCAACATTTATCCGATGAAAATAGGGACATCCAATTCAATAATAATAATAATAATAATAATAATAATAATAATAATTTATTTATACCTAACTGGGTTGCCTCAATCACTCTGGGCAGCTTCTAAAAGATATAAAAACATAATAAAATATTAAACATCAAAAAAACTTCCCTCTACAGGGCTGCCTTCAGATGTCTTCTAAAGGCTGTATCTCCTTGGCTCAGGGGTTGCAGAACTTCATACCCTCCAACAATTCTCTGATAAAAATAGGGACGTCCTAAGGAAAAGCAGGACATTCCAGGATCAAATCAGAAACCAGGACAGCTTCTGTAAATCCGGGACTGTTCTTGGAAAACAGGAACACATGGAGGGCCACCTTCCTAGTTCCTTCATCCTGTACTTTCTAAATTTTCAGTGTGAAAATCCAGCTATTCTGGCTGGCCAAAGATAGGAGAGAGAACAGAAGAGGGAGAGCGACATCAGAGACAGCGCTTTCACTCAAATCTTTTTCTGAGGGTGGGGAACGTATGTCAAGTTTGCCTCTCCGCTGCCAAAAGCAAAAATAGAAAGATGGATTTTCTTCCTCTCCAACAGAAGTTCAAAAGCCATTGTTATGCTCTTTGTCATAGTTTTTCTTGGCTTGTGCAAATGTGAGCCGTTAGCTCTGACACATTTTGAAAAGCCCTGGCATTTCTGTAGCATACATTTTCTGAGCCAAAACAAATTATACTTCACCCACAGCTAATAATGTGAATAGGAGCAGCCATCAAGAGATTTTTTTTTTTTAAATGTAAACAAACAAACAAAAACTGGTGTCAAGGGTCTTTATGGCTTGAAATTTATGGAGAAACTTTAAAATGATTCACACAACCTATAAAAAGCACTGTGCATTTAAACTCTAAGTGAGACTTGCCTGGAAAACTTTCATGAAAGCAATCCATCATCTGCTCTTCTTTTCTAGCGCTCGTAAGTGGAAAAGGAATCGTAAAAACCAACAGTAAAAATCCGGAGAAGGTTGCAGAAATGGAACCGAGGTCCCAAGATGAAACTGATAAGATATTTATGAAATCATCTCCAGTCATATTATTCCTAATTGCAATGTATGAAACAGGACAAATTGTGCTATGGCTTCAGTGACGCACTAAACATGCTTCATCGTTCCGGACTGAGAACCAGAATAAGTTTCGTGACTAAATTTATGGGCTGAAAGCTCATAGTTGAAAGCTCGGTCCAGCCCCAAATTTGCTAGATGGCCTTATGAGAGCCTTTACCTTAGCCTTGCGCCCCTTGCTTCATGTACAATGCTGGAATAACAGTCAAATCTGTACTTAGAGCACATGATTTGCCCCAGTTCAGATCCAAGGTGCCGCAGGCTAGCTTAGCTCCTTCTCACCCACAGAAATCCCTGTTTTGGGGATTGCTGTTGGCGGCTGCCACCAGGGACCCCGTTCCCACACATTCAGCAAGTGGAACAGTGGAGCACAACACTGGCATCACAGAGGGCAGCAGAGCAGGGCCCTAATTCAGGGCCAGGCCTCCCAAGAGGCAAGGTGAGGCCTCAGGTGGCATGATCTACAGGGGCAACAGATACCAATGTAGACCCTGGACAGTTATCTTTCCATAAGGACCGACACTGATGCCGAATTCCAGCATTGGCTCAGCTCTGCGAGTGCAGCTTTCTCCCGATTGAAGTGCAGAGTGTTTGAGGACTGGGACATTTGCAGGGAAACCAAAATGCTTGTTTACAAAGCTGTTGTACTACCAACCTTACTGTATGCTTGTGAAACATGGACCACTTATAAACGCCAGCTCCAACTGCTCGAAAGATTCCATCAATGGTGTCTCTGAAATTTTTTACAAATCACTTAGGAAGACAGGCGAACTTATTACCAGTGTACTGGAAGAAGCAAAGATCACCAGTGTCAAAGCACTTTGTTGGACTGGTCGTGTTGTTCGGATGCCTGATTATTGTCTTCCAAAGCAACGACTCTATTCTGAACTTAAAAGTGGAAAGCGTAATGCTGGTGGTCAACAAAAGAGGTTTAAAGACTGTCTCAAGGCAAATCTTTAAATACGGTAATATAATGGTAGTATAAACACCAACAATTGGGAAACACTTGCCTGCAAGTGCTCCAATTGGAGAACAGCCTTTACCAAACGTGTCATGGGCTTTGAAGGCACTTGAACTCAGGACGCAAGGGAACCAATGTCCCCACTGTGGAAGGACGTGTGGATCCAGAATTGGCCTCCACAGTCACTTACGGACTCATTGTTAAAACCGTGTTTATGGAAGACAATCTTACTTGGCTATGAGGGATCGCCAAAGAAGAAGAGGTGTTGTGCTATCCCTGGACTGCAGATTCCTTCCCTGCTTGTTTATATGGTGGATGAAATTTGGCAATGAGATACTAAGACCCTCCACATCATAAAGCCACTATGATACCAACTTATGATACATTCTGAGGTTTAGAGTTCTAAATAGACTTCATCCCCAAAAGGACTAATTTTTTTCGTTGTTTCCGGTTTCTTCCTGACACGGTAAGGGTGAGTCAGCAGTCAGCATTTGTCCCCGCCATTTTCACCTCTCTTCAATCCTTCCTCCCTCCTTCCCTGTCTTCATTCGCCTTCCTGCGTTTCTCTCCTCCCAACTCTCAAGGCAATCTTGCGTCGTCTTCCCTCTCCCTCTCTTGGTTCTTCTCAATCTCAATCTCATCACTCTCGTTCTCCCCTAACTCCCTTTTTCCGCGATAGGGTGTGCTCCACCATAGCAGAGCACCTTCCCTCGACCCGTCTCTGAGCGCAGCACACTAGAAGCTCATTTTAGGTCTTCAATAAGGAGGTCTTCTGGAAGAGAATGAAAAAGAAAGGTATAAGTTCTCCAAATCAAAGTCATTCTATATCTTCGGCAATGATGTCCTCTGGAAGAGAATGAAAAAGAGAGACTGAATTAATAGCCTTTCTCAACTAAGCATTCTAAACAATACCCAAACCCAAGGGTTCAGCCACCTCAGCTTTTGTAGCTGGAGTCAGTCAGGGCCCTGCCTACTGAGGTGAAGTGAAAAAGGCCTGCAAGGCACAGCAAATGCAGCAAGAAGGCCTGGGAGGTCTTTCCCGGGCATGAACCATAAAGCTACTAAGTGAAAAGTCCCAAGGTATGGAGATTACCGTAATTTACCTTCTTCAGGTGCTGGGCACATGTGCGGCAGCTGTTGTAGGGCTATTGCCTTCTGCAGAGGAAAGAGAAAGCTGGATGAGATGCCTTTGGTGAAACTACAAAACCCACCATTGACGGGTGCAAGAGAGCCCACAAGGAGGCCCAAGCCAGGAAAGACTGGCCTCCCTCAGGCTTGGGCCCCATCCCTTGCCCCAGAGGACCTCCATGGGCCCTGCAGCCTGTGGAAGGGCAGCCCTGCAGAGGTGGAAGGGCAGCACCAGGGAAGAGGGCAGGACATGCCTCTGGCATCATCCTGACACCCCAGGGACACGCCACATTATTTGCATTAGTTGCTTTGGGAGCCTTTTGGAGGGTGGGGGTGGAAGTATTCAGAGACTGCAGAACTGGGAACAAAGACCACAGTCAGCGGGCAGAGGGTCTGGGGGATCCAGTCCCTCCTCTTTTGCTCCCCCCAGTACTAACCTCAGGCTTCGGAAGAGTCTCGAAGAGCTTCGGCACAACTGCAACAAGAGAAGGACACGGGGACAGGTTAGTTCGTCCCTTTGCAGCTTCAAAGATTATTCTAATAATCTTCTCCTTGGTTCCCCTACTTCTACACTCCTACTACAGGGGTGGCAAACCCCAGGCCTTGGGTGCCAGTCTTGGCCTGCAGCCCCCCGAATGCGGCTCACAAGAGAATGTGGCCCTCTAGCTGACCGCTGTCCCCTAGCCCTGTCCTACCAGCTGCCTCTGCCTCCAGCTTCCACTAGAAATGCTTCCTCTCCTCTCTCAGTCAATAGCATCTTCATCAACCCCACAAAAGTGGCTGGCCACTGGGGTGGGTTTCCAGATGCTCGACCAGATGAACCTTGGGTTGGATCCAGCAGTCTGGCTCTTTTGGTTTTTTCTTACTAGCTTCCCCTCCCCCACAAATCCTAGACCCTGAGCTGCCACCCTAGCCTATTCCTGCCCTTCCAAAAATGGCGCGGGGGGAACTTCCTTACCTGGAGGCATAAGCTTCTTCTTGCAGTGGGGCCACTTTTCTGTTCTTTCTGAGGCGATGGCACCTCCTAGAGCATTGGGCACCCCCGATGGCACCCCTAGAAGGGCGAATCCCCCCATCATGATGGGCAGATGGCCCCTCCTCTGGGTGCCCGTCTTCTTTGATGTTCTGGCTTCCTCCGCCACTGGCCACAGGCTGTTCCTTGTGCTGGAGCGGGGCCACTTCATTGCTCCTTTCTGGCTGCATGAAGCTTCTCAGTCGCTTGAACCTAGAAGAGATGATGCAGAACAGAGATACATTTAGCCTAATAGAGAATTGACATCACATCCCTCCCAATTCCTTCCCTCTTTCTGCAATTGAATGAACTGTAGGACTTCATAACAGCTGCAGAGAGGCAGCCAAGAACATTCAGGGCTTGGAGAGAAAGGAGGTACCAGCTCCTGCCACTCCAGAACCGAGAGAGCCTGGCTACCATAGTTCAGGCCCTGATTGCTTCAAGACTAGATGCCATGCACTATACGTCGGGCTTCCCTTGTGTTTGACCTGGAAGCTGCAGTTAGTGCAGGATACTGCAGCATGATTGCTGACAGGAACGAGGCCTTGTCGACATTGTTTTACCCTCTTGTAAACCGCTTCGAGGTGTGAGATATATATATATACACAATGAAGTGGTATATAGATTTTATGAAACAGACATGAGAGAGATTTTTGCCCCATCGAATAGCAGAGCTTTGGGTCATTCATTAACATCAATGGGCATTTCTTCACATAACACTTAATTGGTTTGTGAAATTGGCAGCCAAAATATGCAAAGGACAACTGCCTTGCAAGGTTGGAAAGAGGGGGTCACACCTCTTCATGGAGGAGGAGGAGAGTATTTGCAGTTAAGATCTGAAATAGCTACAGTATGTAGAACTTCCAGGTTTAGAGGCAGTCTACCACCGAAGCCACCTGTTAGAGGACAATCCTTGTGGGCTTCCTAGAGACATCTGGTTGGCCGCTGGACCAGAGAGGCCTTTGCTCTCCTTTTCCTGCTATGCTAATCCCATGAGGGATTGCAACACTCCACCCTGAAGGAAAGAGAAGCATGCCAGCATTCAAAGGGTGCCTCTGCCTAGTCTTTGAAGGACAGCCCTGCCCAGAGAGGGAGGAGACTGCTAGGTGGGTCCTCCAAGCATCAAGGGGTCCAAGAAGATGAGCAGAACAACACTGGGCGGCCGAGAGAGGAAGGTGGTGGAGTCTTGCTTACAGACAGAGACCCACAGAAAGGGCTTGACGGAGAGATGGAAGATGGAGGCGGGGAGACATGTAGTAGTTAGAGTGCTGGACTAGGGGGACCTGGAAGACCAGGGTTCGAATCTTCATGAAGCTCACTGATTGACCTTCAGCCAGTCTTTTTTCCCTCAGCCTAGCTTACTTTGCAGGGTTGATGTGAGGGCAAAAACTGGTGGCGGGGAGAACCATGTATGCCCTCTTGAGCTCCTGGGAGGATGGCTGGCCTATGAATGTGAACAATGAATGTAATTGATGAGATGGGAGAGGAGAGGAAATAGGAAGGCAGGGAAAGAGTGTGGAGGAGCTGAGCTCTTCGGGAGAGGAGTGACTGGTCAAGACAATGTCAGGGGGCTGAGGATGTGCAGGGGATTCCAGGATCCCACCCCAGGAGGCATAGAGAAGGGGAAGAAATACTACTTACGCTCTGAACATGGTGTCCAAATCCAAATGCACTGCTTACCACCAAGAGCACCAAAAACTCTCTCTGTCTCTCCTCACTAACCCACAATGGACACCTGTATTTGGTGGGTTTTAAGGGAGAAGCAGGAGATGTCACAAAGGAGGGCAAGTCATTGTTACCGTGGCAACCCACCCACCTTGACCCTGGGCCAAACTTACCCCTCCTGATGTTTCTTCAGAACTTTGAAGCACCTGCTGTTCCGTCTGCAGGTGAATCTTCTCTTTTGGAGTTCATGTTTTTATATCGGATCATTCTTCATTCAGCCCCATTTCCAAAGGGAGACAATCCCAGCATCCCTTGAAATGCAGTAGAAGACTCCCAGGTCTAGGGGTGTCCATAGCACAGGATTAGACAATCCGCTTTGCCTTATCACCATCCTCATAGATGATCCTGGATGACATCTCCGGGTGGGGCAGAGAAGGTTCCCTGTCTGAAACCCGGGAGAGATGCTGCCGGTCAGTGTAGACGACGCTGAGGTGGATGGGTCAATGACTGACACTGTCCAAGGCAGTTTCCTATGAATATTCCTCTTAAGTCATTTACCCTGAAGACAAGAAAGCTAACTTCTCCACAAGACCAACAATCAATTTCTCCATTTAGAAGACAATATGGAAAAGTCCCAGTTTTATATACAGCAATGCAAGTACAAAAATCTTGAATATGAGAGGAAGCAAAATTCTGGCCTCTGTAATGAAGCAATAGGCAAAGGGTCCTGAAGCAGAGCAAGTTGGGGGGGGGGCATCTGTCAGGGACTCTTCACTGTGATTCCTGCATTGCAGGGGGTTGGGCTAGATGGCCTTTGGTGTGGCCCCCAGTTCCACGAGTCTGTAATTCTAGGTTTGTACTCTGTACTGGGTCCTGTTATATTTATGCAGCATCACATTTCTATATGCCTGCTTCAGTCCTTGGAGACCTAGTTCATTATCCCTTCAAAAGCATGTCTTTAATGTGGTACCTTGTTGAAGGTGCACACCTCATTCCTGGCATTTATCTACCCTGTGCACACTACAAACACATTTGCACTACAGACAACAACAATAACATAAACAAGCAGCAAACCACCAATCCTGCATTGAACATATATATAATATATAAAATTTTCATTAAAATTTCTGTTTTGCAATTTTGAATATTCATTTAAACAATCTTAAAATATCAGTAACTCCCCTCCTTCGCTTTCCTTGCTTCATTTTGCATAGCATAAATTCCTGCATCTTTTACATAAACTAAACTTTTCAGTATTCCATTACTGTATTACATCCATCAAAACTTATTTACATTGTTGAATTTATCTTAAAGCTGCCAACGTTTTCAAGTATACACAATTCCCCCCCATATATTCAATAAACATTGTCCAATCTTCTTTAAACATATGTTCTTCTTGTTCTTTTATTCTATATGTTAGGTCTGCAAACTGTGCATATTCCATCTGTTGAAGTTGCCATTCTTTCGTTAGATGTTAGCCCTGCCCTATAAATCTTATTGATTGGAATTCCGTTCCTCGGTTTTAAAAAACCCTGTTTATTTCCCCCCATTGTGTTCCCTGGGTGTAACCAGTGTGGGGTGATCTTGTGGGAATGGCCCAAAGGGCCACAATAAATGTGATAATGTGTTCCCCTGTAAATCCTTGAGTGTGCTTCTAATAGAGAAATTATGGTAGCCTGTTACTTTATGAAACTGATTATTTTTCAACATGTGTCACTCTCGTGGGAGCAGAAATACAGCTAATATGTAAATCACAAAGATACAGCACAAAGCTAGAACATAAGTTGCTCCATGATGCAAATGGCTACACGTGACACAGGTTCCCAACATGCACACTAGCACAATGTATTCCTGCAAGGTCATCGCAGAACACGGTGGGAATCCGAGCTTAGTCAGCAGAAACAGCCAATACTTATGCATATGATTGATCTATCAACTTAAATGAGGTAATGAAGTACAATTGGTGGAAATTGAAATGCTTTGTTTGAAACTTTATAAATACCACTGCCTGGACCACTGGGCGGGGTTGCAACTTTTGTGGAGCTATCCCATTGTAACCTATTGCTTTGCAATAAACAACATTGGATTTCTACCCTGCAGTCTCCTGAGTTTTCTTTATTGGCATAACGAAGGAGATAAGGCATTTTTTGCTTACAACAATCTGAGTGCGCATTTGTGTGTATGTGTGCATATGGGCCAATAAATCATGGCATATGCCCCCTACGCTCAGCAGACGGTACCACACTTCTAAAAGATAAAAAAGCTATTGCACTGCGCTGGAAAGAACATTACCAACATCTCTTTAACCACAACTTCCCCGTAGCTGCTGAGGTCCTCTCACAAATTTCACAAAAACAAGTTAGAGATGAGCTTGCGGTATCTCCAAATCTGGGAGAGTTGTGTACTGCTATTAACCAAATGAAAAACAACAAAGCCTGAACTTTAAAATGGAAAGCGTAATGCTGGTGGTCAACAAAAGAGGTTTAAAGACTGTCTCAAGGCAAATCTTAAAAATGTAGTATAAACACCAACAATTGGGAAACGCTTGCCTGCAAGCCATAGGCGCCGACTCCATGGGGCTTGAGGGGGCCTGAGCCCCCTCAAAAATTTTATTGGGGGGGCGGAGCCCCCCCAATAATCTCGGGCGCCCCTCCAGCAGAGCGCCGCGCTGGCTCTGCCTGTAGACGCTTGGCGCGTCCGCGGCTTTTATAGGGCGCCCGGCGCGCACCAGCTCGATAACGGGCACCGGCGCGGCGGGGGGCGCCGGGCGGGGGGCGGCCGGCCTGTCTCCTTGGCAACCCCATTGAGCAGCGCTGGCTCCCCCGGGAGGGCCATCCCCCCGCGCCGCCGATCGCCAACACCGCCGACGCTGTGGCTGCCCGAGCCCGAGCCAAAGCCCGAGCCAAAGCTCGAGCCGGAGCCAGAGCCCGAGCCCGTCAGTCAGGAAGGAAGGAAGGAGAGAGAAATGGGGAGGGAGACGAGGGAGGAAAATTGCGCGCAGGGTGAAGAAAGGAGAAGGGCGAACGAGACAGCTTCCAACCCAAAAAAGGGCTGGAAGACTCGGAGGATGCCTATGGCGACGTCGCCCACTTGTCATTGGCAGCGCAGCGGGCGCCCAGAGGGGCTGGGCACCGGCGCAGGGCCGCTCCGCAGCCGCGGAGGACAGCTGCGCGGCTAGCAAGGTGCGCCGCGTAGAGCGCGGCCCTTGTGTGGCCCGGTGGCCACGCAAGCTCGGGCGGGGACCCCCATGCGAATCTAAGACGGGAGAAGAGGGCAGAGCAAAGGGGGTCCCTTCCCCAACCTCCGGCTCTGAGACTTCCCTGCACCCCAGAAAAGCGAAAGGATTTTCTCTCTCTTTTTTTTTAATAAATATTTTATTAAGTTTTCAAATACAAAGTTAGAAACATACACTGAAGAAAAAAGTAAAAGAACAAGAAAAAGAAAAAAAGAAAAAGAAGAAAAGAAAACCAACCATTCAACACATTTTTTATATAACTAACTGGACTTCCTCGCATCTCCCTTACCCTGCATTCTTTATAATAAAGATATCAGCAAATTATTACCTTGTTTCGTACCTTATTTTGTACTTTTCAAATACTATACCTCTAAATTTAACATACTTTTCATCAGTTACTTATATCTTAAATTAAACATAGTATTACCTTAGATTTTGACCTTTTCTTACTTAAAATATAATTTCCTGTTTCCCAAATCTAATTGCTGAAGCTATAGTTTCCGAATCGTGTAAATTTTTAACATTCATACAACTTATATTGTTTTTGTAAATAGTCCTTAATTTTTTTCCAGTCCTCTTCCATTGTTTCTTCTCCCAAATCTCGGATTCTGCCAGTCATTTCAGCCAGTTCCATGTAGTCCATCAATTGCGTCTGCCACTCTTCCAGTGTGGGCAAATCTTGTGTCTTCCAATATTTTGCGATAAGTATTCTTGCTGCTGTAGTTGCATACATAAAGAAAGTTCTATCCTTCTTTAACCCTTTCTGGCCAACAATGCCCAAGAGGAAGGCCTCTGGTTTCTTGGGAAAGGTATACTTAAATACATTTTTTAACTCATTATAGATCATTTCCCAGAAGGCCTTCACTTTTGGACAAGTCCACCGGAGGTGAAAGAATGTCCCTTCAGCCTCCTTACATTTCCAACATTTATTATCAGACAGGTGATATATTTTTGCAAGCTTGACTGGGGTCATGTACCACCTATAAATCATTTTCATAATATTTTCCTTCAAGGCATTACATGCCGTGAATTTCATTCTGGTGGTCCATAACCTTTCCCAGTCCTCAAACATGATGTTATACCCAATATCCTGAGCCCATTTTATCATGGCTGATTTGACTGTCTCATCCTGAGTGATTTTCTCTTCAACCTGCCCTCCATCCTCTTGCGGAAAACTCTTTGCCTGCCCTGCCCGTATCTCGTTTTTGCTTTTTAATTCCACACACGCACCCTTCGGACTTCATGGCAATCGGGCGCGCGGGTGCGTTTCCTAAGAGAGTGAGGACCCCCGCCTCCTCCCCACCTGCTCCCTCGCCAGCCAGCCAGCCAGCCAGCCAGCCGCGTGCCCTAGCCGGAGAGCCCCGGCCGTCCCCGTCGCACAATCGGCTGGATCTCCCTTCAGCAGGCCGGGCTCACAACTCGGCCCAGGGACCCCCCAGCAGCGGATCTCCGGCCCAGCTGAAGAATCCGGCAACAAGCCCCCTCCTCCCCAATCGCTCCGGCTCCGCCGAAATACGCTCCAAAACCCCCCAGATAGGCCGCCAGCCGCCAAGTCTCGTGTCGCCCTGAGCGAGGGTCTCTCCCCAACACCGCCACCTCGAACTGCGTTCTCCCGGCTACCCGAGCGAAGCAGCAGCAGGACCCCGGTATGGGCCCCCCCAATATTTTTTATAAGTCGGCGCCCCTGCTGCAAGCGCTCCAATTGGAGAACAGCCTTTACCAAAGGTGTCATGGGCTTTGAAGACGTTCTAACACAGGACACAAGGGAGAAACGTGCTAAGAGGAAGGCATGCTTGGCAAATCCACACCGTGACCAACTCCTGCCCAGAAACCTATGTCCCCACTGTGGAAGGATGTGTGGGTCCAGATTTGGCCTCCACGGTCACTTACTGACTCACTATTAAGACTGTGTTCATGGAAGACAATCATACTCGGCTACGAGTGATCGTCAAAGAAGAAGATAGATCTTTATTCCCCTTTGTTCCTGATGTCGATCTTCACTCTTCTTCTTCCCATGGCAGGGAAAGGGAGCCCATTTTATGGCTCACCTCAGGTGCCAAAATGCATTGGGTCTGCTCTGCCCTAATCCACACACACTTGCAGCCCCATACATGCTTGCAGCCTTAGGCTGCAGCCCTGTATACACCCTTGCTAGGAAGAAATCCTCATGAAATTCAATGGGACAGACTTCAGAGTAAATGCACATCGGATTGAGCTGCAAAGCGGCAAACCAAAGCAAGCTTACTAAGAAAAAAGGCCATTGAACACCATGGGACTTTCCCCTGAGATAGCTAACATAGATTGACACTGTCATTCACAGGCAATCTGGGCTGTGATGCTATCGCCTCCTCTGCTAGCCCAATCTGAGTTATTTTTAAAGGGTCCTTTACAAAACACGAATCTAGGCAAAAACAGAAAACAGCATGGATTTAGGAGATTGCTAACACGCACAATTATTAAATCATGCATTAGCACTTATCTTGCTGACAGCAGAGAGAACACGTATTTATTTCCTGAATTTAAAAGATTGTTACTTTGCACACTTATGCATAGGAACCTTTATTTCTCACGACAGAGAGTAACACGTATCTCTCCCCTGGATTTATTTCACTGGCAAAAGTGTGCAAACCGAGTTCAGTTTTTCACATATCTATTGACCCCAAATAGTGAGCCCCACTGAATCATTTGAATCCAACGCCGTTCGTATCCTGTTGGCCTTTCACAAGCAATCGGGTCACAGAACACGCGTCGACTGGGCGAAAGCCGGAAGGGGGCGCTGCGAGCGGTCTTTGGTGGGACTAAGCACCAAGACAACGCCTCTCTGGGAATTCAAATCTCCAGTTCTCCACGGAACGTCGGACGACGGGGAGAAAAAAAATAAAGTCGTTTTCCTAGAGCGGCCGTTTCCACGCTGACGACGTCCCTTAACGGGGGAAGGACGTGAACTACAACTTCCATGTACGCCTCAGATGAGAGTTGATTGCGGGGCGGAGTCCGCGACTTGCCTTCTCTGCAATTGGCCGCGGTCGGTGAGCGTCGCTTAAATCCGCCAATCAGGAGCTGGGCGGGGCGGGGCTGCCGTTTCAAATGCAGCCGCGAGAAGCTGCATCGAGCGGACTCATCCCCCTCAGCGTGTCGCTTCGGCCAGGTGAGGTGAGGCGGCGCTTCAGGGACGGGCCTAGGCCCCGGGGGTGGGCGTAGCTCGGCGTCGCCGGCGCTTGGAAGGGGAGAAGCGGCCGGAGGTCATTCTCGTGGGTATTTGTGCGTCTGGAGTTTTGACGCTCATGCGGCTAGTCCATAAGGAGGTCCCGCCCGGCGGTGAGATTCGGGGTGGCGCCGATGCAGATTGAGGCTCAGACTCAGGCCTGTGGGAGGGCAGGCCTGCTACAGTTTAATGAAGAGGGAAACTTAAGGGGTTTTGTTTTTTATGCAAAAAGGATGGCCTGGAAGTAGAGTTGCCCCCTTTGTTATGGGGGTGGGCGGTGACGTTTCTTTTTAAATTTCAAATTAAATACAGTGGTACCTCAGGTTACATACGCTTCAGGTTACATACACTTCAGGTTACAGACTCCGCTAACCCAGAAATAGTGCTTCAGGTTAAGAACTTCGCTTCAGGATAAGAACAGAAATTATGCTCTGGTGGCACGGCGGGAGGCCCCAGTAGCTAAAGTGGTGCTTCAGGTTAAGAACAGACCTCCGGAATGAATTAAGTACTTAACCTGAGGTACCACTATACCTTTATTGCCATCACAACATAAAATGTTTCAGATCACTGGGATAATAAAAAGGACAAGGGTGGAGCTGTCAAGGGTTATAGGGTCACACTGTGGTCGTGTGCACTAGGTGCGGAAGTGACTTCAAAGCAGGTAAGGTGAAAGGTAAAGGACCCCTGGACGGTTAAGTCCAGTCGAAGGCAACTGCCGTGGTACCTCTGGATACGAACGGGATCCGTTCCGGAGGCCCGTTCGCATCCAGAAGCAAACATAACTAGCGACGGCACGTCTGCGCACACGCGTGTTGCTTTTCGCCGCTTCTGCGCATGCGCGTGACATCATTTTGAGTGTCTGCGGCAAAACCTGGAAGTAACACGCTCCGTTACTTCCAGGTTGCCGTGGAGCGCAACTCAAACGTGCTCAACCCGAAGCACATTCAACACGAGGTATGACTGTATGGGGTTTCGGTGCTCATTTCGCTTTGAGGCCGAGGGAGCCGGCGTTTGTCCACAGACAGCTTTCTGTGTCATGCGGCATCCAGACTGGTGACTGGGAGTGGCCACCGAAACCACATAATACCCATCCTGAAAGAACTACATTGGCTCCCAGTACATTTCCGAGCGCAATTCGAAGTGTTGGTGCTGACCTCTAAAGCCCTAAACGGTCTTGGCCCTGTATACCTCAAGGAGCGTCTCCACCCCCATTGTTCGGCCCGGCCACTGAAGTCCAGCTCCAAGGGCCTTCTGGTGGTTCCCTCACTGCAAGAAGCGAGGTTACAGGGAACCAGGCAGAGGGCCTTCTCGGTAGTGGCGCCCGCCCTTCAGATGTCAAAGCGATAAACAACTACCTGACATTCAGAAGACATCTTAAGGCAGCCCTGTTCAGGGAAGTTTTTAATGTTTAAAGTTTTGTTCTGTTTTTAGTGTTCTGCTGGGTGGCTGGGGCAACCCAGCCAAATGGGAGGGGTATAAATAATAAAATAATAACCACCACCATCATCATCTTATCTGACTCCAAAAGGCAAAATAACCGAATAATCCTCACAAGAAGAATGCAAGTAAGGTCAATGCACAGCTGACTTGCGAGCTTTGCCTTTCTACTGTTCAAAGCCTTGAGCTTCATAATGCTATTATATCCTTAAAACTGAATGCTTGTAAAATGCATTTTTAGATACATTTGCAAGGAACACAAGTCTCCTGCAATTTTCCCCTCTGTATCTTGTTGAGTAAAGAACCGCAACTGCAAACTTTGCACAGCAGCCACTATTCTCCCCCCCCCCCCGCCCCGGATGAAATCTGGCTACATTCAGCCATTGGGCTCCCCCCACCCCCCTTTTTACTGTGTGCAATAGCTGGTTTATGTACAGCTGAAGTGGTAAGACCCTCCTGCAACAAGCAGCAAATATTGCTTGTGGGATTTGACACTCTACCAAAAGGCAGTGTACTTCTCTGTAAATTAACCTGTCGAATCCGGATTGTTTGCCATAAGTGGATATGAGGAATGATGGTGTAGTTCGGTCCATGTGTATCTGATGCCAAGTACTGGCCAACTTTTTACCACTGTTCCGTTAGTATAGAAAAGATTCTGGTATATATACGTATGGGTGTGCAGGGGTGGTGATTGTAGTGAAGCAGCTCTTTGAAACGGGAATAAACATAACTGGTGCTGGATTTTTAAAAATATAATATTGAGCTGGTTTACCTAATGTGTTTTGCAGTCGCATCATGGATGACGAAGGGAAAACAACCTTGCATTCAGAATGTAAAATGACAGAAGCCAAACCCTATGAGTGTGTGAATAATGGTAGGTGATAAAAACAACATTGCTGTAAGATATAAAGCACATTTGTAAATTACTGTCTTGTTTGTCGTGAGACACCTCTAAAATCAAGTGCTTTTGAGTGGGAGGAGTAATTCGAGAGACTGGTGGTATTCCTATTGGGATAAAAAAGTCAGGCAGCACAGTGCTATGCCCAGGGCTTGTAAGGCCACCCTCTACCTATGGCCTACAACCATGATAGCTAACATGGTGCCCTCCAGGATTTCTGGACTACAGTTCCATGACTTGGCCATGTTGGCTGAGGGTGATGATGGGTGTTGTAGCCCAAAACATCTGAACAGCACCAGTTGGCTGCCCCTAGCCTACACTATCTAATCTGCAGGCAAAAAAACCTGCATGGTGTTCAAGCTTGTGGCAATCAGCTAGATAATGTACTGCAGTCAATTCAGTTTATTAGCAAGAATATTAACCCTTCCCCCCTTCATTCTTCCTCCTGCTTTTAATACTGCTGAATATTCTGCCCTTTGACACATGCACACACAATTTGCTGTAGAATAAAGTGACAAAAAAGGATAAATAAAAAAAATTCCTTCCAGTAGCACCTTTAAAGACCAACTAAGTTAGTTCTTGGTATGAGCTTTCGTGTGCATGCACACGAAAGCTCATACCAAGAACTAACTTAGTTGGTCTTTAAGGTGCTACTGGAAGGAATTTTTTTTATTTTGACTATGGCAGACCAACACGGCTACCTATCTGTAACTAAAAAAGGATAACTATAGGTTGCTTTAATGAGTCTTACTTGTCATAAGGGAAATGTAGTTTTTGGAATAATACTTGATCAAATGATTCTAATGACTTCTGAGCTGTTTTGAAATGGATGGCTGAAATTTCTTATCAGAAATACTGATCATATTGTTAAATTGTATCCAAAGATAAAGACACACTGCAGGAATCTCATAACAATCTGCATAACAAATAAGCTCTGATTTAAGTTTATATTATAAACTTCTTCATTCTGGATTACTTGCAACTGTTTACCAGGAATAATGCTAGAAATAACTGCTATAGTGTTTAACTCTGAACTCACTATCAAAGGTGATAGGAAGAGCTTGCATTGAACTGTCCCTTGTGACCAGTTCGGTAATGCATTGGCTTGACTCAGCTTAAGTACAGTTTAATGTTGGCTGGGCTCTAGGCCTGATCTAAAAACCTTCAGATAACAGTGGGCTACATATGAGCAGTGTCTGCCCCAAGGAAAACTCTCCATGAATATGATCATTGCTGTCAGCTTTTAAGGTGCCAGTTTTGTGGGGGAAAGAAGGGAAATATGGGTTCCATCCATCAGTACCCTACCCTTAGTGCTGGTATGGGATCCAATATTTGTATGAATACATGTACTCACACAGCATCTGATTCAGAAGGATATCTGTACATAGAAACCTTTGCGCACAGACCATCCTTTCTGGATTGGGGAATGTGTTCCACACTTTATTAGAAATTAATTCTCTGTTCTGTTTTGCGTAAACTAGAATAATTTGAAACCAAATGTAGTAGCAGAAGCTGAAATTTCAGCAAGGCAAAGGGGAATACGGTAATATATCTACTATAAAAAGGTCAGCCATGATTAGCATAACAACTGATGCTCTGTTATGATTCCAGATTTTCGCCACCTGTCTGATGAAAAATTTGACTTTGACTTTTCGCTGTCTCCTATAAGGTAAACAAAGTATCTAAAGCAAACCATATTTTTAAAAGAACAAGCGATTTGGAGGTGTCTGACTAATTTGTCTGTATTCTAGTGAAAACGAGGATGAAGTTTTTGTCGGGCCCATGGGCCATAAAGAAAAATGCATTGCGACGACTCTTGAAGCCCTTGAAGCAACGAAAGACACAATTCCCCCATCACCACTTGTGGATAAACTAACATGGAGCCCCGTTTCTGAGGAGAAATTTGTGGAGATTTTTAAGGAAGCTCACCAGATAGCACTCCAGATACAAAGTGGAACCAAAGCAAAAAGGAACAACGGTCGCCAGCTGGAAGAACGAAAGACAGAGGCTGTAGAAAAATTTGTGCAAGAATCTAAATCAAAACTGAAACTCCTTGAGAAAGGAATAGTGATGGATAAAACCCCAAAGGAAGTTAGGAGAGAGACTTATTGTGTGTATGAAAGTCCAGTCTCCCCACGGCCACCTTCCTTTCAGAAACGTTCAAGGCAACTGATTGCGGGGATGGACAGCTCTCGTTCTCCACAAATTCCTCTAAATACTTCTAGTCCTGCCAGAATGAGCAAATTGCCCCCCACACCGCTTGCATCTTTAGCGCAAGGGAAGAGTGACAAGACAAATAACAAACCGAGCACAGTTCAGACTGTAAAAAATGCATCTGCATTTGGAAATAGTCTCTTGGCAGCGGGACAGGTAAAGTTTTTTTTCCTTCTGGATAGATTAAAGCATAAAGGGCAGTCATCTTTCCACATAAGAATGGTAACTCCCTGCTAGTTCCCAATTATTTCCCTTGTTTGTGGAGTTTCTTACATAGAGGACAAATAGCTGCATGGTTGTGATCTTATTTAAATTTGTTGGCCTCAGTGCATAATGCCGGTGACCTTGACATTTCTGACTTTTATAGCTGGCGAACTCATTTCATACGCCTTTCAATAAAACTATAGTGGTGTTGGTTGCTAAATATGACTTGAGACTAATGTGAAATTGGTGGTCACCTCAATGTTTATCAGTGCTGCTGCTGCTGGAGTGGTAGTCAGCTAGAAACGTCTACCCAGGTGCTGTGTGTCTCTTCCCTCGTTTGCGTGTCATATTAAATTGCCAACAATAGCCATGGTTTATTCTTGGCTAATTGTTCCGGGGTGCAAACCCTGAGGCTGGTTTTAGATTTCACCATAAGCCAGACCATGGCTTAATTTCCCAGGAGGAGGGAGCAGAGAATGCTATGCGCATCCACATTGAACCATAGCTTGTTTTTAACTGATTTAATATGACATACAAATTGTTGTGAGGTGTGACTCTATTAATATTAGAATGCTGCTTTGTTTGTCGTCTTGACTTCCAGCAGATGGTTCTTCTAAACTGAACTATTATTGCTATTATTAAATTTATATACTGCCCTTCATCAGAAGATCTCAGGACGGTTCACAGACTAAAATATCATATAAAAGACAGTAAATAATTAAACCCCAAGCAACATAACAATAACTCTGCCTTCCCACAAATGCATTTAAAAGGCTGTAGAATATTAATCAGCCAAAGGCCTGGTTGAAGAGGAACGTTTTTGCCTGGTGCCTAAAAATATATAATGGAGACACCAGGCAAACCTCTCTGGGGAGAGCATTCCATTTGCTTAAAGGCTCTTTGAAATCCACTTGCAGGCATGGAATCAAACCACCGCTGCAGAAGGAAACGCTTCTCCCTCCGAGGAAAAATATCCATTTGCAAGTGTAGTTTGAATCCATGTCACACCTGTAAATGGACTTCAAAGGTGGGTGCTCTCAGGACCCATCAGCTGATTGCTCTTGAGGGAAAACCTCATTGGCTGCACCAGGGAGTCCCTGATGAGGCAGCCAACCCTAACTACATGTTTGCGGACCCCTTACTTGCTGTCGAGTATGTCAGTTTCGGGGCAGTTGGGTGTGCTTTGGTGGAAATGGCCTCGCGGGCTTTATTGGGGACCCGTGCTGGGCCTGTGGGAAATTAAAGTGTTGGTTAGAACCTGTTTATTGAAAGGATATTTCAGTTTAATGGGCAAACACTAAAATAACATTACTGTTGACATTCTTTGGTTTACAAATGTTTGAAATCTGAACCTTGCAGCCAAAACAAGGGAAGCTGCCGAGTATTTCCAGCTGGAACAATTTGAGTAGTATGGAGTCGTCGGAAGATTTACTCTCTGACAAATCAAGTCTTGCTTCAGATGTGGGAGATGCATCCTTCTCTAACAGTTCAACGGGGAAAGACAAGAGAACTCTTTCAACTTCCAGCAAGGTAAATGCTCTTAATGAATAACTCCTGCCTTTGTAATTCTTGGTGACATCTGAAACCAGATGTTCTGGATTTGTGATACTGGATTAGCGATCCTTGGACCAGTGTACTCTGTGGTATACAGTGGTACCTCGGGTTACATACGCTTCAGGTTACAGACGCTTCAGGTTACAGACTCCGCTAACCCAGAAAGAGTGCTTCAGGTTAAGAACTTTGCTTCAGGATGAGAACAGAAATCGTGCTCTGGCGGCGCAGCAGCAGCAGGAGGCCCCATTAGCTTAAGTGGTGCTTCAGGTTAAGAACAGTTTCAGGTTAAGTACGGACCTCCGGAACGAATTAAGTACTTAACCCAAGGTACCACTGTATGAGGAAATAGGCTTAGCAAAGAATCCAGTGATGCATATGAGTGATTTATTGAAGTAACAAACTCATGGTCTGAATCGACTTGACCCTTGCTGCCAAATTGAACGGGGAGGGTTCTATATGCTGTTGTGGATTGTAGTGGATGAGGAAGGTATAAAGCTCTTCATGAGCACACATAATGGAAATAATTTCCCAGGAAAACTTAAGGGTTTGAAATCACTGATCTGCAAAGTTGTAGTATCTTAATTTGAAGGGAAAAAATGTTCAAACCCTTATTGCAGGAGCATTAGGGCTGGATATGCTTTCTTGTAGCCACACAGATGTGAACATAAGGAATATCGGTATTGCGGTAGGATAAATCTGTTAGAAGTTATTAGGGATACCTAAATGACCTCCACTACTGTCTTTACAGTTGGGGATCAAGGCAACACAGCTGAAACGTCCTAGTAATATCCGTATGCGAAGGAACACTTCAACGTCTTCTTCTTCATCCTCTTTTTCCAGCATAAGCCTGAATTCAAGTCTGTCCACCTCTCCTAAGATAGGGAAAGGTAACAAATCCAATGTGGTTTGATCCTGTTTGGCTCTAACTAACCAGAATTGGAATAAACAACAGTTGCCCAAAATGGTGGCCACTTGTCTAAATGGCCTGCTGAGTTGCGGGGAAACCTAGGTTCTACACACACACATGCTTCTTTCTTCTTCTTTGGTGATCGCGCATAGCTGAGTAAGATTGTCTTCCATGAACACTGTCTTAACAGTGAGTCCGTAAGTGACTGTGGAGGCCAATTCTGGATCTACACATTCTTCCATAGTGGGGACAACACACACATACATTTTGCTCCTAGGAATACAGAATCCAAGCCCCAAATATTAAGTGATAGCAACAGTGGCCAAAATGCATAACTGCTGAGCTCTTTTGAAGCACAAGTGAGAAACTGATTTAATAAAATTGGTGCTCACTAACGTAAATAGTAAGTCTAGTAATTATACAATTTCCATATTAACCTTTGCAAAGACAATGATTCTGAGACATTGCACCCTCTTGCAGTTAATCACACACTTATGAATGTGGTCACCATAGACCAAATTGAATAATTGCATTATGCGATGGCTGTAACAGCACCCTTTAAATAGTTCAATCTCTTCTCCCTTATTGGCTCCTGTGCTTCATACTTGTCCCAAACACCTGCACTTTTCAAAATCCATGTCTCTTTGTCCTTATCAATTAATTCAAATGTGTGTAATGCATCTCCACATCCATGCTGGGTGTCTCTTCTCTCATTCTCTTCCCCTCTCTCCCAACGCTGGGAATCGCTTGCTCAAGTTTGTTGCCTTTGCTTTTCCTGACACTAAAGCACTGGGTGCATTGATAGTGGTGCATACATATATAAACAATAGATATAAAATTTCTTTTTTTCTCTCCCAGGTAAAATAGGTGTTGCTTCTAAAGTTTCTGCACGTGGCTCCCGGCTGCCCTCTACTGCAAGCAAGATTGCTATTGTTAAACCTATGAAGGGGTTGTCTGTGCAGGCTTCCCATTCTGATGTATCTGGGAAGGAACATGGGTCCACAAGTGCTTCAAAAACAAATCTTCCAGTGAATGCACCCAAATACAGAGTTACTGATATGTCTGAGATGGCCGGTGGGATTTTGAAAGAGGACTCAGATCCTAGTTTTCAGAAACCATTGCAGAAAAGCATATTGGGAAACAGAACAGCAACTTCAAGTCCCAAGCCCAAAGCAGTACCTGCAGTCTCAAAGGAAGGTAAGAACACTGGTCTTAGCCATGTGATAAATTTTTATAGTTTATCTATTTCTGTTCTAAATATTGCATGGGATGGGGAGTAAGAACTGAACTGAGGATCAGTAAGTTGATTAAGTCCTGTAATTGTTTTCTCCCTAGGTGTATCTGAGAATTTTGTTGTCAAAGTGTTACAACCAATCGCATCACTGTCTTGTGGTAATGTTGAAAGGTAATATTCTATATTTTAATTCATACTTGTTTTCCTCTAAGCTTCTGTCATCTTGAACTGCCTTGCAGGTGCTGACAGGCTTATCAAGGTGGTTTAGAACTGGGTTTTTGTGTATGTGGTGTGTGAAAACTTTGTGTATATGGGGTGTGTGAAATTACTTGTGGAGAGGCCTGAAGATGCTTCATACTACTTTAAACAGTAGTATGTAAAACAAAAAAGGCTGTCCAGTGGGATTGACAGTCCTTGATATTCGAAGTCTTAGATGAATTCTGTCCCACCCCTTGCTGTAGCAGGCAGGAGAGGGCTGGGTTACATAGCTGATTCAAATTTTTGCTTGGCAATACTGAAGTCTTGTGCTTCAACAGTGTCTGTGAAACTACCTATTTGGGTTCTGATTTGCGTATCAGCAGTGAACATGAGATTGGGAATTTAATGTTGCCAAAGGCAAAGTTTTACCCTGTTATCTCTTTTCTAAATGTGCACCCAAATGCTTGGTTCATAGCAAGGCAAAACATGGTTTAGACTTCAAACATACATGCAAACTATAGCTTGCAATTTCTTGCTTTCATTTGTTTTCTTTTTGCTCAGCAGTCCAGTCTTGAGGTACTGGGGCATCTGGAGGTAGAGCAGCTACTAATAAATTTGTCAAATCAGACATCACAACAAGCTGTAGTTAAGTTTAGTTAACTATTGTTTGCCACAATCTCTGAAATGGACTGATGAGAATTTCAGCTTGGATTACATGTGGTACCTAAGCACTTCTATAATCTCCCAGAAGATGTTTTATCTGCTGCTATATCACTCCTCTTGGTATGAAAAAACCACAGTCTGCTATTCCGAACACTGACTTGTGTTTTAGAAAAAGCCTCAGTTTGGGATAAAATCAAATATTTCAATGGCCTGCAAACAGCTTAATAAAAAAGCTGAATTGGTTTAAAATGTATCCTGTTGCAGTTCTTAAATTGGGTTGCTGGTTGCTCTTGACTGCATTACTGAAAAGTATTTGGGATACCCTACATTTTTGAGTGTGCACTTAAACTAAGAGTAATGCTTCAGTTGTGATGCATTATCGGCTTCTAACACTTCGTGTATCCTTCTAGCAATGTTGCCGTTACCCCACCTCGCAAACTATCAGAAGACGGATTGGTATTAAATACCTGTTCTGCTGCCAAGTCTGCCTTATGGACTCCATCCAACAGAAGGCATTCTGCATTACCTACTCCCGTTGGCCGGCGTGCGTCGGGAATTCCATCACTAACCCCCAGAACTGTGCCCAAAGCAAGGTCTTCTCCCGATCTCGTGTCTCTTCGGCAAGTCTCGAGTGTGTCATCCAAAAAGACTCTAGAAGCTAGGTAAATCTAGACATAACCAAAACTGACCATCTTACACCATTTTCAAGACGGGTTCTTAGATGAAATTCTTTGTGTCTCTTCCTTTCCAGTTTCAAATGGGCCAGAGAGCGCAAGACCCGTGGGGCCTATAGCTCCTCTTCAACAGAAGGATCTCCCCCACCAGTTGCACCTATTGCACTGGATTTTTCAACAGAGAAGTCTTCTGAAGAAACGGAACAGGACCTTTCTGAGCAGGAGAAACCAGCAGAAAGAACACCCACTGTGGAGGTAGGCTCCTGTTTTGTCTCCTTTTTTGTGTATATAGAACAGCCGTCCCAGGCAGCTTTAAAATGTGAAGCATCTCTTGCAGAAATTACCACTGCTGCAGACAGTGTCTATGTTGAAAAGGAGCTGAAAGGTGTTTAGTTATATCTAGCGTCCTTAATTTTCTTGGTCACTTTCCCAATGAGCCACGGCTTGTTGTGAAGTTTGTGTAAAGCAGGATTTCTCTGGTCTTTAAGTTTTTTTGCTTTGCAGAAGATTGTCTGCTGAAACAACATAAAGTAAATTTATCCACATGCCAATTGTTAATGACTGCTTCCAAATAATATCATGGGTAATTGCAGATATATGGAGACTCCTGAGTCAATAGGTAAAGGTAAAGGGACCCCTGACCATTAGGTCCAGTTGTGGCCGACTCTGGGGTTGCGGCGCTCATCTCGCTTTATTGGCCGAGGGAGCGAGCGTACAGCTTCCGGGTCATGTGGCCAGCATGACTAAGCCACTTCTGGCGAACCAGAGCAGTGCACGGAAATGCCGTTTACCTTCCCGCCTATTTATCTACTTGTACTTTGACGTGCTTTTGAACTGCTAAATGGGCAGGAGCTGGGACCGAGTAGCGGGAGCTCACCCTGTCGCACGGGTTCGAACCGCCGACCTTCTGATCGCCAAGTCTTTGGCTCTGTGATTTACCCCATAGCGCCACCCGCGTCAATAGGAGGCTAACCCAAACCAGTTATTGGATAAAGAACGTATTAAGTACCGTGGATTTTTAGGGTAGCAAACAGGTTTATTAAACAGTTTTTTTCTCATGGGCATTCTTTTGTAATTAACTTTATTTCAGGAAGCACAATAGGCAGTCAACAACTTATAAATTACTATTTTTTCCCTAGACTTTGCTGATAGACATTGGAATAGATAAAACACCACTTGCCACCCAGGAATGTGAAAATAAACCCCTTATTGATCTTTTTAATACTCCTGAAATAATTCCAGTTCCTCTGTTGAAGCCTGTAGGACAGGTAAGATACCCGTTTTATATTTCCCTTTTTAATACCGCTAGCATGCAAGGATATTGTTTCAATATAAATGTCAGTGCAGCAGTATGACTTCTCATGCGACATAAGCTCGAAAATGTACAAAGGACAGACTGCCATTCACAGCATATTGCATCCACACAGATATATGTGACATTCAGGAACAACTTAGTAAGGGGATTCTGACCTTGTATTGACTGGCTGTTGCAATATAAATAATCGAATTTATGGCTGTGTAGTGGTGTCAAAGAATGCCATTATAAGACTTGTTAGCAAAGGAGAAGTCTGCTGTTGTAATGGTTCAAATATTGTTTTAGTTAATGTCTTAACTGTCTTTATCTCTCTCTCTCCTCCCCTTCCCTCCTTCTAGCCAATAGATCTGAGCTCTCCTCTCATCAGTTTTACACCGGAAGGAAATAAAGAGAACCTGGATTCTCCTCTTCTGAAGTTTTGATTTCTTGAGCAAATCTCTTAACTTGGAAGTGTTTGAGTGCAAAAACTGATGTTTCACTAAGCAGGGTGTGAGTGGGTAACAGATTAGTAAAATAGAAATGAAGTTTTTAAACTGAGCACTTGACAAATGTATTGTTGATGTGTTGTTAAGGGATAATAATAAAGATGGCTTAAATATTGATTACTCGGTACTTTCAGGAACTGATCGCAGATGCCTTGTGTGTTAAAATATCTAGTTTGTTTTGCACAAATTTGTCAAATGTCATGAATTAAAATAAAGCAAAGGCATTCTAAAACGTATATTTTCATTAAAATATAGTGGAAGCCTTTCTGAATGCTTCCACCATTCCAAATTTACAATTCAAAGCACCTGCTAGGATTTATAACCTGCACACTATACACTGGTCTGTAATTTGTGACTGGAAACTCTGCAGTAACGTGAACAATTCAGTGAGTGATTATTGAGATTTTCAGTATTTGAAGCAGAACTGATTTGCTGTATTATGATTAGGATGCATTTGTACTGTTCAATTTTCATAATGTGAATTTTAGTTGCATCATAGCCATATTACTCTTGGATCAGAAATCTGAACAAGCTGAGAGCTTTTATGCACAGTGAGCTCTTGCTGTTCCTGTGCATCGTGCTATCAAATGATGAAAAGGGAATGATGGATCTATCCTCTGACATCTCAGTTCCAAACATTTGTATGAAAATGAATTTACCTGAACAGATCAATTCAAGCAAGGGGGAGGGGGAATGGGTGACTTTTACATCATGGAGGAGATTCCTTTTACAGAAAAGCAGGACATTCCTCACTGATAGTTTGTCTTAACTGGATGCAACGATGGACAAGTATTAGGCTGGTCCTCCCTTGCAGCTCAAAATGTAGTTCAAAGAACAAGTAAGTGGTAGTGACTTGGAAAGTATGGAAAAGACTTTGGCTTCAGTAAGCATATTAAAGCATACGTACAGTGGTACCTCGCAAGACGAATGCCTCGCAAGCGAAAAACGCGCAAGACAAAAGAGTTTTCCGTTTTTTTAATTTCCCTATGGGCTTGCTTCGCAAGACGAAACGTCTTGCGAGTTTGTTTCCTTTTTCTTAAAGCCGTTAAGCCGTTAATAGCCGCTAAGCCGCTAATAGCCATGCTTCGCAAGACGAAAAAACCGCAAGACGAAGAGACTCGCGGAACGGATTAATTTCGTCTTGCGAGGCACCACTGTAGTTCTAATTCAGCCTTAGCACAAAGCTCCCAGGTTGTGCCTTTACTGCCACTATGGAAAGTCCTTCTCTGTGAAGGAGAAATCTGTTCCCTCTCCTGCAAGCCTTCTTACTTGCCTACATGAATTCCTTGCTGCATTTGGCTAACAGACTGTTAAATACAAAGCTCTGGTTTATTTGTTTGTTTAATCCCTACAGTCCAAGTGGCTTAAAAATGGATGAAGACGCTTGTAGCATATACACTGAAACTAGTATGTATCTTTCAGAATCTAGGTGGAGAAACTGTGTGTGTGTGTGTGTGTGTGTGTGTGTGTGTAACACAATTAGTATTTTCTTTTCCAACTAAGAAAAAATGTAAGAATTTATTTAGGCAAACAGGAACCAAAACATATGGTTACAGGGTCCAGCAGAGATCTATAGGTTACTATATTATTTCTAATGGTTGTTTCATAGTTTAGGCTTAATATATTATTGACAGATTCATATCAATAACTGATTCTAGACTAGATGTGAATTTATTTAACGTAATTTAACTAGCAGAACTGAATTAAATACTGGATTGAAACTCACTGTGTCAAGTCATTGTCCCTTGCTGGGTTAGGTAAAGGGACCCCTGACCATTAGGTCCAGTCGTGGCCGACTCTGGGGTTGCGGCGCTCATCTCGCTTTATTGGCCGAGGGAGCCGGCGTACAGCTTCCGGGTCATGTGGCCAGCATGACTAAGCCGCTTCTGGCAAACCAGAGCAGAGCACGGAAACGCCTTTTACCTTCCCGCCGGAGCGGTACCTATTTATCTACTTGCACTTTGACGTGCTTTTGAACTGCTAGGTTGGCAGGGTTAAACCATTATAAATCAGATGTTATTGTTCCACACAATATTCGGAAGAAGTTGCTACAAAGATAAGCTGGAAGTCATGCAGAATGCAGTGAAAGTCTGCTCAATATATGCACTTTATTGTCAGAAATTGAGGTTCACTCATTGGCGGTGCAAGCTTAAGAGGGAAAAATGTGAAACTTTAGTCAAGGTGCTATGTTCTTGTGTTTTGAGATATGAAACTTGAGTTCTCAGTGTTTAACACGTCATTGCTTGATACGTAGTTAAGCAATGAATGTTTGTGGGAGAACTGGCCCCTCAGACTGATGATGGGAGTTGTAGTCCCAAAACAGCTGGAGGGCTGAGTTTGGGGATGCCTGGCCTGGGCCATGTCAGCCTTTTCCTTTTCAAAAGCTTGCAGCGAGCAGAAAAGCAAACTGTCTCACTTAAAGGCAGAGCTCAACCCTGGAATCTGTTCTGGAGATCAGAACAGGCCTGCAAATATGCCCAAGCATATGCAGTGAGCACTTGCCTCAAGAAGCATCTTTGGCATCAAGACGACAAAACTTTTTATAAAAGAAAGGAAATGGTTTATTGCATATTTACAAATAAACAGTAAACAGATGATAACATTGGCAGGATTACTGTAATAACCTGCAGTTTTATAAGAGTATATATTTAAAGTAGACAAACAAATGAGCAAATTAAGTTAATTTGGAATATGCAGAAAATACAATAAATAAATAAATGTAGGGAACTGCAGAAAGGGAGAAGGAAGGAAGTCAAGCTTTGAAATGGTAAAACGAGTGTGCAATTATTGAAATGTATAAAACTGAAAATCATGAATGAATGTTTCTGGTCAACGTGGGACTCAAACCCATGACACCAAGATGAAGCATCTCATGCTCTAACCAACTCAGGTATCCTACCCATGTATTTGAAGGGTGACTCTTTAAATACACATCCTTTCAAGCACATGCATTTGGAGAGGATTTCCTAACTTGAAAGAGAGAAGACCTGAAATCAGGGCCGGATTTCAGTTTGACGAGGCCCTCAGCTACTGAAGGTAATGGGGCCCTTTATATGTCCAGCTGTCCTTCGTCAACAACAAATTGTCGCTGTTTTTTGTGTTGAATATATGCTATATGGTAATTTATGGACCTATGAGGTATCTAAAAACCATTTGCACATAGCAAAATATGTATTTTATCAAAGTAATTGTTGAACTGAAATACAATTATGAAGTATATTAATAGTGAATTTTTGGGGGGAAGAGTGGGGCCCTAAGCTATAGCTTGTTTAGCTTATACGTAAATCCGGCACTGCCTGAAATACAGAACAAACTATCAACACAGGAGGTGGCATTTTAAGCCGAAATAAGGGACCAGCCTTGTATATTATATACAGGGCAGGTGGGCACCCTAAGCCTATTTAAAGCGGCGTGATGACGTCACAGTGCAACGTGCGCTTGCTTGCTCGGAGGCGCCAATCCCCGCTGGGCCCCGTGAGCCTGACTGGCGCTCATGAGACTCTCAGGGCGTCGCGGGTTCGAGTCCCGCGTTGGGCGACAGGTTCCCAACCCCGCCGATAGGCCGACCCTCGCGGCCTCTTGCCAACTCTGCGACTCGTCGTCAGAAAGACCTCTCTGGTGGTGGGGGAAAACTAAAAACAACACCACCGCCGCGGCCTAGCGGAAAGCGCCGCTTCCCCGCCCTCGGCGAGCTGGGCTCCGCCCCGCGGAAGGGAGCCGAGCCGGGTCCGTGAGGGGAAAGATGTTGGGCGCCGCTCGGCGGCACGTGGCCTGCGCTTTGTCGGGCGGCGTGGACAGCGCCGTGGCGGCCCTGCTGCTGCGGCGGAGAGGTGAGGCAGCAGCCGCCCGGGCGGCGGGTTTCAGACGGGGCCCAGCGCCTCGGCCTTCCCCTCACGCGAGCTCCGCTTTTTCCCTCACGGGCCGCGGGAACGGAGCCATCCTCCTTCCCCTCACGGCCGCCGCCGCCGCCTATCCGCTTCTCAGCCGGGGAGGGGAGTTTGCAGTTGTTTTGCTCGCGAGTAAGCCCCCAGGGTTGATTCCCGTGTCTTGAGTGTGGCGGGAGGCCTTCTTCCCGCAGCCTTCACACGTGTCTGGTCAACACACACGCGAGTCTCTCCCTCCCTCCCCCTCCTTTATTCTCCTCAGGGAGCCGGTTTCCTGGGTGGGATTTATCTTGTTTTATTTATTTATACAGGTTCGCCCTATTCATACGCAAAGACGCCCTTAAGAGAGGATTTTGTAAGCGAAAAGACAATGGGAAGGCTTTCCCCGTTTGCTTGCCTTACTGCAGAGGAATATTTGAGGTCATTGGGAGAGTAAAAATGGCTCTCCCGTACTATTTCAGACACATGGTTTATATATTTAGATATGTGAGCGTTTATGGATATTCTGTATTTGAGACCTTAGAATTAATAACACCACAAAGTTTCTTCCAGGGAGAACAAATGAGAAAACTTTCTCAAGTCTGCCTGTGTGGCTCTGTGCAAGATTGATAAATGCATTAGTAGTATGTCTCCTTCTTGCGTGAAAGGGGTTCTTGTATCTATTGTAAAAGCCTTGTGTCACCCTCATCTTTCCACGGACATTATACTAATACACAGTGTTACAGTGGTGTCCCGCAAGACGAATGCCTCGCAAGACGGAAAAGCCGCTAGACGAAAGGGTTTCCCGTTTTTGAGTTGCTTTGCAAGACGAATTTCCCTATGGGCTCGCTTCGCAAGACGAAAACGTCTTGCGAGTGTTCCGATTTTTTTTCGCTTCCCCCCCTTTTTCTAAGCCGCTAAGCTGCTAATAGCCTTTTAGCATCTAAGCCTTTAATAGCCGCTAAGCCGCTAATATCGCTAAGCCGCTAATAGGGTTGCTTCGCAAGACGAAAAAACCGCTAGACGAAGAGACTCGCGGAACGGATTATTTTCGTCTTGCGAGGCACCACTGTATTTTTATGGGAAAAGGGGCTGGAATTCCCCATGAACGCCTCCCTTGTTCTCTTAGAATGGCAATGGCGCCCACCTAAAAAGTTCCAGCTGAAAAACCCCTTGCTAATAAAGCCTTTTGACTACAATTCCCACCTTCCTTAACTATTGGTTAGGGTTAGTAGGAGTTGTAGTCTAAGATACCTGGAGCACAGCAACTTGGAAGAAGAAGAGTTTGGACTTGATATCCCGCCTTTCACTACCCTTTAAGGAGTCTCAAAGCGGCTAACAATCTCCTTTTCCCTTCTTCCCCCACAACAAACACTCTGTGAGGTGAGTGGGGCTGAGAGACTTCAGAGAAGTGTGACTGGCCCAAGGTCACCCAGCAGCTGCATGTGGAGGAGCGGGGAATCGAACCCAGTTCACCAGATTATGAGTCCACCGCTCTTAACCACTACACCACACTTGGGAACTGCCTGTGACCTTCATCCATCCAGTTCCACCTTCCTTAGCAATTCCAAGCTCTGAAATGCTTCACTGTCCAAATCCAAACTATGAAGCTCTACTATGAAGCCAAAATAACATCTATTCCTAATCTGAGTATACCTTGGTTTGTTTGTTTTTTGTTTTGAAGCAGTCTTCTGTTACAGCGTGAGGCTTTGCAAAAAAAGGAAAAAAGGCTTGCTGAGAAAGACACAGCTGTTTTCGACAGCTTGCTTAATTTGCAAGGTTAGTCTTGAGTGATTCTTCATGCAAAATATTTTCTTCTTTCTTGTCCTCTCTAGGGTACCAAGTGACTGGAGTGTTTATGAAGAACTGGGACATTGTGGATGAACAAGGAATCTGTTCTGCTGACAAAGACTGTGAAGATGCTTACAGAGTTTGTCAGATACTAGACATTCCATTTCACCAGGTTTTCTATGTAAAAGAATATTGGAATGAAGTCTTTAGGTAAGAGAGTTTTCATTAAAGATTTGCCAAGATAAAGCTTCGCATGGCTCTATGCAGTAATGAAGTAAGGGAGGCTGGTATCCCCAAAGTCAGCTTAGGTCTGTGCTGTAATGCAAACCTTTCTGCATATGCACAGACACTCTGAATGACTGACTGCATTTCCTCCACCTGCAGTGGATATTGGTGGGGTTGCAACTTTAATCTTGCTTTTTTCATCAGAATAGGACTTGTAGAGCGCCTGTTTAGGAAAACATGCCGTTATACATGTGCAGAGTGATCATTAAAAACATCAGTTACTCTTTGCAAATCTATAGACAGGGAAAGAGCTTCCATGTAAGAGGGCCCCCTCGTATGATATTCAGGCACAGTGGTGTAGTGGGGGCACATTTTTGGGATGGGGTGCAACCAGTCCCCCCACAAAGGCCCCTTCTCCACAGGGCTGCATGCAGCCCATCTATGACCTGGAGAGCAGAGAGAAGGAGCAGTGTTGCGGTAGCGTTGCAGCCCCTCTCCTCCACTTGCACCGGGCTGGGCCAGGTGCAGTGATTCCCCTCAGAATTTCCAATTTTTATGTTTGACTTGGGGCAAAATCATTCTCCCCCCACCCATCTCCCCCAAATCTTCGCATTTCTACACCTTTGACATTTTTATTGTTATAGCCCATTTTAATCTAATAGGACTGCCTTCTCCTGCAAATGCTCCTGAGGTATTTTCCATTTCTTTTAGGGCATCTTGGAGGTATAACGAATAGAGAATGCATGATGGATGTCATGGCCTTGCATCCTTGTAAAATTTCCTTAGGGGAGACTCTGTGAATAAATTTTTCATGTACTAAAGGCTCTGATGGATCACTGTGTCTGGGATGAGAAAGGGTGTGTGTGTGTGTGTGTGTGTGTGTGTAAAAAACAAGGTTTCATTTCCTTGTAGCTGATAGGTTGTTTGCTTGATATATCTGGAGATATATGCTGTAGGGCAGTATAGAGTGCTACAAATGGTCATTTTTCTTTTATAGAAATTTGTTTTATGATTTTGTGGGTTCATTTTTTTTTTTTATGGGAGGAGTGGAGCGTGCCAAATCTGAGCAAGTGCCAAATGCTTCTTCTCCAGATAAAGAGCTTGGCTCAACCTCTACTGAGGATTCAACCTCTCAGTTTGTAGTCATAATTTATTTACAGCTAATGGTCGAGACCATGCAGAACATTTTATTGTTGTTTGCAATGATGGGCTCATAAGGCGCTTTGAGCACCTCATGAGCTCAAAAAGCAGGACTCCGGTGTTTAAAATATATGAAGACACAATATGACGATGTCCATTTTCAAACCATAAAGTTCAACCAGGTTCAGCAGAATTACCTTTGGAGGCTGATTCCTGTTCTACAATGCAAAGAAGTGAGAGAAACCTTTGCAAGAGCAAGTGAATATCCTCTTATGGTAATGCTTGATGGAATAGGGCATACATCCCTGCTGATCAACATGCATATTCGTAACTATAGACTTCATAGCTAATTATATTGTATATGTGAACATCTATGAATTGTGCAGTCAAGGTTTACAAATATACAGTTTTTATTTGCAAGTTGTTGAAAGCATGCCTGCAGATTTTAAGATCTTGATCTTAGTAGTAGTTCTTAATCATGGTTGAATATAATAAACCCTGAACTTCACAATAAGTGCTAAATACAGGAAGAACTGCCATGTTAACCTCAGAGTTTCTGAGCATAAGAAGAAACAACTTCAGTGAAATCCAGACAGGAAAGCTTGTTCAGTTCTAGTCCTTTTGCTGGGATGAAAATACAAATGAGATACTTGTTTTTACATAAAATGTGTAAGATTCCTGGTAAGCCCATGGGGTTAGATTTAGGTTAAACCTTGGCAAACATGGGTCTGAGTTTCCAAATGTTCATAATCATTCTAGTTTTCTTTACAGCTACCTCTTAAATGAATATGAATTGGGAAGGACCCCTAATCCTGATATTATATGCAATAAGTACATCAAATTCAATTATTTCCTGGATTATGCTGTGAATAACCTTGGTAAGTTGCTTGCAGGTGTGTATTATCTACAACTTAACCAAAGGACTGTTGCTTAGTAGAGCACATGCTTCGATTGCAGAAATTATCTGGTTCCATCCCTGGCATCATCAGGTGGGGCTGAAAAAGCCCCATTTGAAACCATGGAAAGCCATAAAAATATTTAACTTCTTTATTTCCTGGTATCCTGTATCCTATATACATTCTACCCGAGGTGGCATAAATATAGTTCCCAGAAGGTCCCATCCAGGCAAGCAGTGACTTGTCTAACTTCAGTTAGGCGGTGGCCTCATAAACATTCACACCAGTGGTCTGACTCTGTATAAGCCAGCTTCTTGTGTTTCATTCCTAAATGCCAATAAAGAAACTGCAACCAAAATCAGGAGCAAGCCCTTGAGAAAGTGATACAGATTTTAAGACTGGCCTCTTGTTTTTTCAGGATTTAGGTGTACCATAGAAACTAGCATTGTTATGTAATATGTTGGATCTTTTGTTAACATAACAGCATGTTCTAAGCTTCTCTCTGAAGAATCTCCCATAACATGCACATATTATTTAAACGTGCCAGGAGCAGATGCAATTGCCAGTGGACATTATGCAAGAACTTCTTTGGAAGACAATGAAGTATTTCAGCAAAAATACATACGCAGGCCAGAAGGACTTTTCAGGAATAGATTTGAAGTAAGAAATGGTAAGTGGCCTACTGCTGAAACCCAGATCTTATATTTAATATAATTTATTATGCTGAGAATTGGGATGAGTGGGGGATATGTAACCTACATATTTTTGCCCATAACATGTATTTTGCAAAAGATATCTTAGGATAGGGTAAGATAGGGAAGAAAAAGCTGAAGCTGAAGCAGAGCAGACAATTGTTGCAAGTTTACCTTATTTGGTGAAGAAATTCTGGAAAAGCTACTGTATAGTACTGCTCATTGTAGACCCCATAAACAGGATGCTTGCCTTCGAGTATTGCCTGAACAAAAGTTTGGTTATTTACTGTTTTGGGTTGCCTTGTGTATATTTTAGGGCTGTTGATTGCCCGGATGTATCTTATTGTTTCAGCTACTTTGTAATGGCCCATGGGTGAAATAAATGAATCAGACTTTACTTGATTTCATAGCACATACAGAAAGTATTATATTCTGAACGACAATGTGCAGTACATTCTGATGCAAAGTTTTCTATATTTGTTTATCTGCAATTTATGTTCCATAGCATCTGGAATAATTCACAGGAATAGCTTCTTGCTGGGTTGGGCTAAAATCAAATGAAACGTTTATTGCAGCTCTAGCTGGAGTTTCTCTTTGGTTGGTTATGGAATAGTTTGTGCACGTGGAGCTTCCTTTATTAACCATGAAGCAAACTGCACATATTTCCATAGGCTCACACTGAGGAGCTCCATGTATATAGTATCCGTTCAATTGAAGTGAGTGGGAGGGCATAATAGTTGGCAGATGAAGTGTGTACATCAGCACTTATTTTGTCTGCAAACAATTGCTGCTTTGTGCAAAGAGTGTTTTCTTAACATTTCCTTAAAATATGCATCACATTTTTTTTTTGTAATGAGAAAATTTGGATAGTTTTCTTATTAAACTTGTTATCTTTTGTAATATTCTCTTTAAGTAATAGTCAGAAATACAGCGAAGGAAACATGCGAGTGAAATGGGCTGTGTATAGTCAATGTAATTTTATTTTATATCTTTTCCTTCACCTCCCTCTTCACAGCTGTAAAACTTCTTCAGGGAGCTGATCATTTTAAAGATCAGACATTCTTTCTCAGTCAGATCTCACAAGAAGCCTTGCGGAGAACTATTTTTCCTCTAGGAGAGTTAACAAAAGACTTTGTAAAGAAGATAGCTGCTGAACATCACCTTCACCATGTACTGCAGAGAAAAGAGGCATGGTAACTCTTACTGTCTTTTCATCAAAGCACTTAGAGGGGCAATGCTCACTGAATGGGTCTTGTGCCACCATCAAAAAATGAGTGCAGCAGTAGAATTCTGTCATCCTCAAATTGTTTTTATCACCCCATTGTTCTCCTGATAAGAGCTTGTTTTGCACACTGTGATTGAAATAGAGATGATTGTAACAGTTCAGTATGGTTGTTCCCTGGACATAGAAGCCACTTGTGGAGAAGGGGGAAGTTGCCTGGCTCTACTGGGTCCACCTTCTGTGTTATGGCCCTGTTCCTGGGCATTCATGCATTGGTACTGAAATGGGCATTGGAAAAGTCTGTGCCATGTGAGTGGGGCCGATACCAGCCATGGTATTGCGGGCATGATCACCGGTCCTGTTCTCCATGTGCAGCTGAATTGGGCTCTTCATTACTTCTGGAAAACATTTCATGGTCCCAACTTGTGACGTTTTTTGTTTGAACCATTGGTATTGCTCACTGAAAAAAACTAGCTTTTGTAATGTGTTTAAAGCATGAGTGGTTAGTGAAGTGTATATTTACAACTCTTGTAATCCACACACTGAAGTATAGTGTTTAAACAAACCTCCTGAAACACTGATATGATCACTGTTCTGTTTCTCCATTTTAATATACCAATTTGTGGCAGTAGTTCCGAAGAAGACAAATTGAAAGGGTTTGCCAAAGAGTGCTTTAGCTTTTACCACATTTCAAATTTCTGGTCCAGTAGAGTTGAATCTGCATGACATGTCACCAGAAGGTGTTGCATAGTAGAATCAGGCATGAAATGACCATGACTATATTATAGTATTCTTGCCATAGGGTGGTCAAAGAGTTTCTTTCTGGGATTATGTGTTTCCTGGAAGAGTTGATCAGGACGAATGTGGTTTTCCTCTCGTGAATTAAGACCCTAGTTTGTGGAGTAGGGAAGGTGTTTGGGGATCAACCCATTAATCTGGTAAGGGTTGTCATGGTTTTGTGTGATGGTTTTCTGGATATAATTAGCAATAAAGAGGTGTGTGGGAATTTCAGTAATTAACAGATGAGGTGATAATGTGCAGGAATTAGCATCCAAAGCAGGTATAGTGGAGAGACTTCTGCTTAACTTCTCTTTTTCATCTGAACTACACGGAATTTCACTTTCCTGCCTTTTTAAACCAGCTGTTAGTTACTGAGATCTTTTGTAGGAGAGACCAGATATAAATGTTTTAATAAATTAATATTAGATTTTTATTTATGTACTTCAGGGAAGGATGTTGTCTTTGATGGAAATTGAATTTTGCTCTTTGCTCTGCATGTTTCTAGGTATATCTTCTGTGCTGTTAAGACTTTTAAAATATCCATGCTTTTTTATTTGTTGTTTGGTCACGATGGTCAGAGTTTCTGTTCCCTTGTTTTATTTTAGAGTATGGGAATCTGTTTTATCGGTGAAAGGAATTTTGAAAAGTTCCTTCTGGAGGTAAGTAATTACGAATTCACCACATTTATAAATAACTTGTATCAAAAATGAAGGACGCTGCTGTTTTGCTTTGGTTTAATTTTCAGATTGTGGCCTGGGAGTGGGTTTTTACACACAGTTGTTTTCCTTGCAGTATTTGGAGCCCCGTCCAGGCA
The DNA here is from genome assembly GCF_965113315.1 of Podarcis vaucheri. Taxonomy (NCBI): domain Eukaryota; kingdom Metazoa; phylum Chordata; class Lepidosauria; order Squamata; family Lacertidae; genus Podarcis; species Podarcis vaucheri. The sequence goes on from NC_138748.1 coordinate 11,011,698, forward strand.
ACTTTGTTTCCATTGAAGACAACAAGGTCATTGGAACACACAAAGGTCAGCTGATATTTTGTTACTCTGTTAACGTTAAATGTCCCTTGTGTACGGAAAAAATGGACTGCTCTTTTGTAATTTATTTGCATTTAACAGCACGGTTATATATGAAAAGCAAGTTTTATACCTCTGTTTTCTGGCTCTCTGACCCCATATCTCATGAACAGGAAGGGTACAGAGGCATCAGAAAGGACTCTGAGTTCTGTCTTTCCTGAGTTGGCCCAGCTAACAGTAGATTAAATGTTGAGCCCCGGTGCTTGTAGAACGCAATTTGTGTCAAAAGCATCTGGTTGTAAAAGCTTCAGATTTGGTAGTTAGCTATTCTACTGCTGAGTTCTGTTTCTGTTTTATTAGCTGATAAATTGTAGGGAAATGAGCCTTTTTTAGGCTGACAAAATTTTGATCCTTTAATCTCTTTAAAGTAAATGGTAAAGCAGTATAAACATAAACACGCTTAAGGAAGGAATCTGTTAATGCTTGAAATTAGACCAGACATGTAAAGGGAGAACAATCATTTTAACAAAGAAAGGAATTGTAATAATTGCTGGGCTTGGCCTTCAGCAGCGTGAGACTTTGCGGAGGCTTTTCGGCAGGGTAGTTTTGCTGTGCATTTCTCATTAAATCCAAAGGAAGCTGTGGGTTTTGACTCCCCAAAGTTAAGCCTAAGGTTTGGGAATGGGGTTGTGAGACTGGAATGTTCATTTCTCTGGAGGCGACTGGTCTGGGGTCTTGCACACCCTTCATTCCCTTAATACAGAGATATCGAGGTGGTTCCAGTCCTTCACAGTGATTCTCTTCTTCATAGTTGGGTAAAGGTAAAGGGACACCTGACCGTTAAGTCCAGTCACGAATGACTCTGGGGTTGCGGCGCTCATCTCGCTTTACTGGCTGAGGGAGCCAACATTTGTCCGCAGACAGCTTCCGGGTCATGTGGCCAGCATGACTAAGCCGCTTCTGGCGAACCAGAGCAGTGCACGGAAACGCCATTTCCCTTGCAAGATGGAATATATAGGTTTAAAAGATTTGTAAGGAGGAAGAGGCCTATCCATTCGATGGGAAAACTATTGCATATTTATATTCTCATTTTAGTATCTATCTAAAAATTACACATTTCAAATTTGTGCATGTAACATGTAAATGTGGACTTTTATTGGCTATTGGTTTATTTATATGATTGAATGCAATCCAAAATATGTTCACTGAGAAATGCTGGTGTAATAAAATAGAAATGAATGTGAGTTATGAGCCATAATTCTCACTTGCAGATCCTTACCTCTACCTTCCACTCATTAGGTGGCCTTTTTCATGCCACGATGGTTGACTTTCCAATCTGTAACTTTCAGACGCTCTCTCATCTTACAGGGCTTCTGTGAGAATTACTGAAATAATAGTGCTTCAGGCAGTAGAAATATACTATATAACCCCAGTTTGAATGTGCCCATTGGTTCAAAAGGGTTGGCAACCCCTGTTCTATTGTCTACCTTGTGATTTAAGTTAGCCCCTCAGTGCAGTTTTGAAGGCAAATAGTACAAATAACCGTTGCTGTAAATACATCTACAAATGGGTGGCTTAAATTTGCAATCTCTATAGGCCAGTGGCATGATCAAACACAGTAAGATTTTAAATTGTAAGACAAAATGTTGGTAGAATTCTTGTCTTTGTAAGTTTTAGGTAGTTGAACTTTCTTCCATAATAACTGAGAACATTTTTTTGTTTCCTTGGTGAAGTAGAGCAATACCCTCAATTGTAACAGTTTCACAAAATATGCTCAAATCTCCTCTAATGCCTGCTTATTTGCCAATTCGTTATCTGCTACTTTTCTTGATAAATACTGTTCCAAAGGCCTAGAAGGGAACTTGTGCCTGATCCTAGCTAATGAAGTGTATAAATATGGAGTATTTTTTGGCATTTGAGGCAGGTGTAGCAGATGATTGTCAGCATATTCTGCATTGTTGAATCACACTTTTAGAAAAGGTTTTTGACTTTATATACTCAGGCTTACTTTTTTGGTCATTTTTAAAAACAAAAATGAAAATGCAACAGTTCATGAGTGTCTCCTAACTTTTCATGAGTTACTCATTCAGAAACTATGTTTTTAATCTGTAAGATTCTGTTCTCTGTTGAAATGGTAGGTTGCGATTTCTGGAGGAACAAAAGGCTTAGCAGTGTTAACAATGTGAAATATATATTTTATTTTATTTTTTATTTTTAGGTTGTTTCTTGTATACATATGGCCAGAGAGCTAGGCTAGGAGGCCTCAAAGATGCTTGGTTTGTTGTAGATAAAAATATTGCCTCTAGGGATATCTTTGTGGTAAGTTTTCTAATTCTGTGTACCGTTTGTAATTCCTGCCAAAAAGAATGTGGTTATTATTGGCCTAAGATTCTTGGCTTTTCCATTGAAAAGAAAAAGAAAAGCCGTTAAGTTAGCTGGTGTCAAGTTTTATTACATCCTGTTCAAACTGGCTTTTGATTAACAAGATTAACAAGATTCTTTGATTAACAAAGATTGAAAAGGATGTTGGCATCAAGAATCTAATGGCATGCACTGAAAGAAATTGTTGAGTTTTACCTTAGAACTAATACAAGTTAGTCTTAACAAATATATTACTATATCTTTGATTAATAATGTTTGTCCTGTGCAGTGTAGGGAGTGTTTATCATGGTATATTGCCTAAAACCTGTTTAAAATCCCAAATTCCATAGTAAAACCATGGTTTAGTTTGCATAGCTAAGCTTTGCCTACACACACCCCTAGACATGTACAGTGGTACCTTGGTTTAAGAACAGTTTAATTTATGAACAACTTGGATTAAGAATGCTGCAAACCCAGAAGTAGGTGTTTTGGTTTGTGAACTTTGCCTTGGAAGCAGAACATGTTCCGCTTCCTGTTGAGTGTGTTGCATTTGTAAATTGAGTCCCCCGCTGCTATGGGAAAGCACGCCTTGTTTTAAGAAGGGACTTCTGGAACGGATTAAGTTCCTAAACCAAGGTACCACTGTAAAAGGAGACACCCAGTAAACCTGCTTGTCATCTTGCAAAATGAGGGGCTGGTAAGGCAAGGAAAACTGCAAAACTGTTTTAGCTATTTTAGTCATGCTGGCCACATGACCTGGAAAGCTGTCTGTGGCCAGACGTCGGCTCCCTTGCCCTGAAGCGGGATGAACACTGCACCCCATAGTCGCCTTGGACTGGACTTAACTGTCCAGAGATCCTTTAGTTTTACCTTTACCTGCTATTTACAGATGCTGCACTGTGATAGGAGCCCATAACACCCGCCCACTTCAAATAATCATTTCACACCCTGCATTTTGGCCTTTCTTTAGCCATTCTTAGGCAAGAGGTTGCTAACCTGTGACCCTCTAGATCAGAGTTTTCCAAACTTGGGTCTCCAGCTGTTTTTGGACTACAACTCCCATCAACGCTAGCTAGCAAGACCAGTTGCCTGGGGTGATGGGAACTGTAGTCCAGCAACATCTGGAGGACTGCAGGCTAGGCATCCTTCCTTGAGATTCAGAAATCATGCTTAAAAGCAAGCAAGCCAGTTTTTATGTTTGTTGCCATCCCTTTTGTAGAAAATGTAAGTACTGAAATCTACAAACAAGATAAACCACTGTCCTTGTGATCCCAAGGTATTCTGTGTCCTATAGGAAACCCTGAATCTTGCAGAAATTTTCATGGTTTCACGGATGTAGTTTCTCTCTTCCTGAAATAAATATTTGAAGCAGTGACGTCATTAAGCATCAGACTTTTTAAAAAATTGAGATCCAAAGATCCAACACAGTCTTTGGCGATCACTCATAGCCGAGTAAGATTGTCTTCCATGAACACATTTTTAACAGTCACTAAGTGACTGTGGAGGCCAATTCTGGATCCACACGTCCTTCCACAGTGAGGACCTTTGTTTTCGGGTGGGAGTTGAGCATGGTGAAGGTTTACCAAGCGTGCCTTCCTCTTAGCACGTTTCTCCCTTGCGTACTGAGTTCGAGTGTCTTCAAAGCCCATGACGCCTTTGGTAAAGGCTGTTCTCCAATTGGAGCGCTCGCAGGCCAGTGTTTCCCAGTTGTCAGTGTTTATACTACATTTTTAAAGATTTGCCTTGAGACAGTCTTTATACCTCTTTTATTGACCACCAGCATTACGCTTTCCATTTTTAAGTTCTGAACAGAGTAGTCGTTTTGGAAGACGATCAGCCGGCATCCGCACAACAGGACCAGTCCAACAAAGTTGATGTTGAAGCATCATTGCTTTGACACTATTGATCTTTGCTTCTTCCAGTGCACTGGCATTAGTTCGCCTGTCTTCCCAAGTGATGTGTAAAATGTGTAGTCAAAAACCACAGTATTGCAAATGTGGCTGTGAAGTTACTAATTCATAATGAAAGAGTGGCTTTGTAACTGTTTTCCTTACCCAAATGCTGGTTTTATTCATAATGATCAGCCATGTGGTCAGCTAGTTTTAAATTAAAATTGTTGTACCCACTTCCAAGGCACCCTCTACAGACCATCCTGCACTTTATAGAGATCTCTTGCGGACAAACAGGGTACACTGGATCACAGAGGAACCTCCCGCAGAACTGATTCGGGACAAAATGATGGAGTGTCATTTCCGCTTCCAACACCAGATGGCACTAGGTGACTAGACTTCATTCATTCATTTTACTTCTGTGGGGAAGGTGTTTGGTATTACAGTGGTACCTCGGGTTAAGTACTTAATTCATTCCGGAGGTCTGTTCTTAACCTGAAACTGTTATTAACTTGAAGCACCACTTTAGCTAATGGGGCCTCCTGCTGCTGCCGCGCCACCAGAGCCCGATTTCTGTTCTCATCCTGAAGCAAAGTTCTTAACCCGAGGTACTATTTATGGGTTAGCGGAGTCTGTAACTTGAAGTATATGTAACCTGAAGCATCTGTAACCCGAGGTACCACTGTACTAGGAAAGGAGCCAGTATTACTGCACATTGACATTTATTTGGATTAGAAGATAGTATTCAAATTTGATGAGAATGCGAAAGCTAGTTCTTTAACATCTATTTTATTTTATTTTGTGTTTAGAGCCTTGCACCTTAACTCTAAATCAGGATGGGACTGTATGGGTGACAATGGTCAAGCCAATCAGGGCTCTTGCCCCAGGCCAGGTAGGTACTGAAGATGCTTTTGGTTTCTTCCTGTGTGTTAAATTTACAGCCTATCAGTGAACTGGGACTTCCTTCCTGGGTGGGGGGAAAATATGCTTAGGATTACAGCCTTAAGCATCTCACCGTATGAATACAAGAGCCCTGGACAGGTAAAAATCTTTGTCAAAATATGTTTGAATTTCTTTGTTTCTTGGCTCTCAATTGATCACAGTTTGAACTTTTAAAGTTGATCTTACATAAATTGTGCTCCACAATAAGTCTCCTTGGATTTTTTTCTGATACATAATGACTTCTTCTGTCAATAAGTTGCAGCGTATATTCAGTGCAGCAGTCTTATTCAGTTACCTGAGAGCAGGCCTCATTGCATATATCGGGACATATTCTTTCATTAACCTGAGTAGGACTGAGCTGTGAGTCTGGATCTCTCACTCGGAGGCAAACATTTTCTTTTCCATCCTAGTGTGCAGACTCCTCTGTAGGCTTGTTAAGTGAGTATTTCAGTATACCTATTAGAATATCTCCCGCCTGGAGGGAAATACTGTTTCTAATGGAATTTTCTTTCCTTGTTGCACAACTTTCTGATCCCTTGCAGTTTCATTTTACTAATTAGCATTTATTGGGTACTATAAATTCAGTCGTCCCTATTTCTTTTTTTTAAAGAAAGTTGTAGAATGTGCATAATGGACTGCTAATTATAGTGAAAGAGGCAACACTAAGCTCTACTTCTTTCATTTTCCGTGAGTCAGTGCCAGATCCTGTGGATGTCTGTTTGGAAGTGGGACCCACTGAGTTCAGCAAAGCTCACTTCCAAGTAAATGATGAGAAGGCAGTGGCGTAGCGTGGGGGGTGCAGGGGGGGCCGGCCGCACAGGGCGCAGCATCTGGGGGTTAGGGTTAGGGGGCGCAAATCCACGGGTTAGGGGGCGCAAATTACTTACCTTGCCCCGGGTGCTGACAACCCACGCTACGCCACTGTGAGAAGGGATGAGCTGTAGCTCAGTGAAAAAGCACATGCACAAGGTCTCATGTTGCACTCTTGGCTTCTGTAAGAGCAAAACTGGGAAAGACCTCATGAGATCCTGGGAAGCAGTTGCCAGCTGTAAAAGACAATGCTTGGCCATGATGGACCAGTGGTCTAATGTAAAGTAGTACAGTGCTTTGAGAGGGTGCAATACCTTTTTTAAAACAGATGAATAAATGAGAACTCTAGCTGTTGCCCACTTCCTTCTGTTCCATTTTCATCTCACACTATCCTAGAAGAAATGGGTTGCATTTTGGAAAGCAGCATAATGGCTTCAACAACCGACGTGAAAACGCTCAGAGCGCTTTCTAAACTGCAGCCTCGCTTCAAGGTGGTGACTCAAGCAAGCCCTACTGAAATCTTGAGAGAGTGATGCGAGTAGCCAAGCGCAGGGTTGTGTCCACAAAATAGTGAGACTTAAGAACACTTAACTTTTCAGAAGAGTCTTGCCATTGAATTCTCATACACAGCTGAGTAGTTTGTTTTATTTGGACCTAGCGATGTCTGGAGTCACCAGCCTCCAAAACTGCAGGATGGCTTTCAAATCCTGCAAATTTAACAAAAAAGGATCTACAATACAACATAAAAATGTGTGTATGTGTCCCGGTGTGCAGATTAATTGATGCTATGGGCTGTGTGCTTGTGGTCTATTGATGGGTGTGCTAGATAGTAATGATTAAGTTCAGATGTTAGTCTCCTAGTGAAGAGAATTTTTATTGGCACCTTTTGTGTGGTATATCAAAGGAAAAGCATTTAACATACTTGCCATGGAATGCAACACTTGCCTTTTTGTTTATTTAGAAGATTGCTTCTTTAAAACTATATTGTATATCTATATATCTGTGCAGTTTTTATATATATTGAGTTTCACACATACCAATAACTTTGATGCCCTTGCCTATTTTTTCACATTGCCATGTTCAGAACAGGAGAGCTTACATGTGACTTTGGTTCTGTGTTCAGTTTTCTATTCCTTGCAGTTACACATAACCCTCTGTGTGCTGTAAACATTGTTGCCATTTGTCTTTTCAGTTTGCTGTTTTCTACAAGGGTGATGAATGTCTTGGCAGTGGAAAGATTTTGAGATTGGGTCCTTCGGTGTATACTTTGCAGCAGGGCAGAAACAGAGAAAAGACGGCTGAGAATGGGCCTGAGGTCAAGGTAGAACCAGCCACGTGACTGCTTTCTTTCATGCAAAGACTTTGTTACTTAATGATGTTGAATTAAAAGAGAGAGATCAAACGGTCTTACAGTTACAAGAACACATATGAATACACACATTGACGTATTTGTTGGGATATTTTCACGAGGTGAATTATGATAATACTTTAGAGGGTTTTTAAAAAAATGAAATGTTTTTGACATGATGAATGACCTGTGGTGGTGAGAAACAGAAGAAGATTTACTGTTCCTAAGTTGCTGCGGTCCTCTGCAAGGAATTCCCACACATCAGGGTTGATGTTACCAGCCTTCATGTCACGTTTTCAGACATCTTTGTAATCCGGAGTTGGTTTTCCAATGGGCCTGGTGCCTGAAGCCAGCTCCCCAGAGAGCACGTCTTTGGGGATCCTTCTTCCATCTTCCATTCTGTGGTCATGACCAAGCCAGCTGTTGGGAAAACTCCATAGCACCTGGAAAACTAGGAACTGTGGAATAACGTCCTGGCTGTTTGCTGAATCTCCTAGATTTCTCTAACCTTGAAAGAGGTGCCTTTGCTTATCAGCTTGTGTAGCGTTCCCTGTGATAGAAGGAAATACAGCCATTTAAACATTTTGCTTGATGTAGACATGACAATTTGGAACACAGGAATCCGCTTATACTGAGTCCAATCATTGTTCCATCTAGCCACAGCACTGGTGATTAGCTGTGGCTCTCCAATTGCCCTGTGTAAGAGCAACATAATTCTATTTATATTGTAAACTGCCCTGTGATCCTCAGATGAACGTCGGTATACAAAATGAACCGATTAATTACTTAATTAAAAGACGATGAGCAAAACCTCCTGGCAACATCTGGGGGAAAGCCTTCTGTTAGTATGGCACCTCTTTCGTCTAATGAGGCTTGTGCAGGAGAGATTCTCCATGATTTTTCTCCAAAGTCTGAGATTGTAAACTTTATTAAGCTTTTTCCAACAGTGTGTTTCTTCTATGGATCAAAATTGTGCCTCTGTGAGGAAAGGTGCTTTAGCTTTTCAGGTTCAAAATTCTGTATTACTGAAGAACAGTTTCCATTTTCCACACTTGTTAAATGACTCATTTGCGAGTTCCTATGCCAACAATAAATAAAATGCTTATGAGTTACTATACATCCAGGAATCTAAGAATATGAACAAATGATTGAATCGTGTGTCTGGTTATTTGAAATGTTTTGATATGACGAGAGCATATACAAATCCCCACCCCTTATGAGGTAAATGTGGGGTTTTTTTTAGAGTGTTCCTTAAAGTTTTACATGTACCTCAGGGCAGCTTTTTCTGAAGTGCTGGGGATCTTGTTAGGGCTTATAAAACAACATCTGAACCAGTATGCTTTAACCATTTTCTCTATGTATGGTACATACACATTTGGGGAGAGGTGGCTGTGAGCAATGTAGGAGTGTCGAGTTAGAACAAGCTGTCCTAATATAAAGACCACCTAAGATGATTTTGTAGCTGCTTCCTCATAGCAACGAGTTTCTAAGGTAACAAAGTTATTCTGTCAACATTTGCTTTATAAAGCACCTGCTACGAGCATACAGTTATGCCAGCTGTAGATTTAACAGCAAACGCTTTAATTTTTTTCCTTGCTCTCCCTAGCCCAGGAAATGTTTGAAAGCTTACAATAATGGTGGCTATATTGATGAATGAAGCCTCACTTTGTGTGTCTGGTATGTAGTTGGGAATAGGCCTTGGGTATGCAAGCTCATTATCTTGTTCTTCAGGAGCGTGGGCTATTGAAATGGAAGGTGTACAGTCATACCTCGGGATAAATACGCTTCAGGTTGAGCGCGTTTGGGGTTGTGCTCCGCGGCGACCCGGAAGTAACGGAGCGTGTTACTTCCGGGTTTCGCCACTTGCGCATGCGCAGACGGTCAAAATGACATCACACGCATGCACGGAAGCAGCGAAATGCAGCCTGCGCTGTCGCGTCTTACGTTATGTGCAGGATGCGAATGGGGCTCCGGAACGGATCCTGTTCGCATCCCGAGGTATCACTAATTTGCATGTGGGATTTTGCTTGACCCTGTATGAGTAACCCTAGCTGAAAGTAGGAGTGTCAAGACCAGTAGGAGTGCCAAGGATCATTCTAGACCAACCCCCTGCAATGCAGGGATCTCAACTAACGCATCCATGACAGATGGCCATCCAACCTCTGCTTAAAAACTTCCAAGGCAGGAGAATCCACAGTTTCCCGAGGGAGACTATTCCACTATCAAACAGCTCTTACTGTCAGAAAGTTCTTCCTGATGTTTAGTCGGGATCTCCTTTTTTCTAAGTTAAAGCTGTTAGTTTGAGACCTACCCTCCAGAGCAGGAGAAAGCAAGCGTGTTCTCTCTTCCATGTGACAACCCTTGAGATATTGAAGATTGCTATCATATCTCCTCTTATCCAGGCTAAACAACTCCCTCAATCATTCTTCATAAGGCTTGGTTTCCAGACCCTGGATCTTTTTGGTTGTTTTCTGCTGCACATATTCCAGCTTGTCAACATCCTTCTTAAATTGTGGCACCCAGAACTGGACACAGCACTCGAGGTGGGTCTGACCAAAGCAGAATAGAGTGGTACTATACCTTCCCTTGATCTGGACACTATACTCCTGTTGATGCAGCCTAGAATAGCATTAGCTTTTTTTGCCGCTGCATCACTGTTGACTCACATTAAGCTTGTGGTCCACCAAGACCCCTAGATCCTTTTCACATGTACTGATATTAAGCCAGGTGTTCCACATCTTAACCTTTGTGCATCTGGTTCTTCCTGCCTAAGTGCAGAATCTTACATTTGTCCCTATTGAAAATCATTTTGTTAGCTTCAGCCCCATTCTTCAATCTGTTAAGGTCATTTTGAATCTCGATTCTGTCTTCCGCAGCATTAGCTACCCCTCCCAGTTTAGTGCCACCTGCAAATTTGACGAGCATCCCCTCAATTCCTTCATCCAAGTCATTTATAAAGACATTAAACAACAATGGGCCCAGGACAGAACCCTGCGACACCTCACTTTTCACTTTTCCCCCACGATGATGAGGAGCCATACTGTTTGGGCTCAGTCTGTCAACCCACTACAAATCCACCTAACAGAGAGAGTGAAAGCTTTAAACTACTGAATGTGAATTAAAAACTCTTCATGGAACCAAATATTCAAAGAGTATATATAACTGGTTGTATGGTTGCACCGCAGGGACACGGGAGGCGCTGTGGGCTAAACCACAGAGCCTAGGACTTGCTGATCAGAAGATTTGAATCCCCACGACGGGGTGAGCTCCCGTGGCTTGGTCCCTGCTCCTGCCAACCTAGCAGCTTGAAAGCACCTCAAAAGTGCAAGTAGATAAATAGGTAGGAAGGTAAACGGCGTTTCCATGCACTGCTCTGGTTCGCCAGAAGCAGCTTAGTCATGTTGGACACATGACCCGGAAGCTGTACGCCGGCTCCCTCGGCCAATAAAGCGAGATGAGCGCCGCAACCCCAGAGTTGGTCACGACTGGACCTAATGGTCAGGGGTCCCTTTACCCTTTACTTTTACTACGGTTGCACCGTTAAAGGGCGATTGTTCTGTCTACAGCAATATCAAATTTTCCCCCAGCAACATCCATTTTAAAGGGAGCAGAAAAGGTTAACCTTGGTTTTGTTTTTAAATGGCCTGTGAATTAACAAAAATGGAATGTTTATTGCATTAAGTAAAACGGCAGGTGTCAAAACCGCCCTTGTGTTGGTCATGCAAGATATTTCACTTTTTCTCTAATCCCCATATGGAGTGCAATAGTGTCCTTTGCTGCTTCCCTTCTGAAGATGGTGTTTTCCTTGTGAATGGAGCATCTGTGTCACCAGCAATGGTTTAATGATTTTGGGTTTCTCATTGAGCACAGGACTTCTATGAAGCTCATTATCTGCCATGCGGGCCTCTTGGATCCACTTGAGTTGCCAACTGTTTTCATAGCCTTCTTTTATTTCCTGCTAAGCCTTTATGTGACTCTGGCTGAGAGTAAGTGAGGCTCTTGGCTGCTTCAGTTTTGCTCAGAAATGACCTGCTTGGACTCCTTTCAAGATACCAAAGTCCAAGCTGCTCTTTCTGAAATAATCACATTTCCCCTGTCGTGTGTTTACTAAACAGAGAAGAAAAATGTTTTGTTTTATGTTCAATAGGACTTGTTGAACATTGCCAAAATCATGAGAGCTGGTTAGATTCTCACACTTGATTTTGTATTTTTGTTGAAATTTGTCCTCTAGATTATATATTCTCAAAGCAGTAGGCACGTTTTATCAGAAAAAAAGTTTTTTATATATTTAGACTACTTGTGCCTCAGGTTCATATAAATGCAGTTCAGAATCTTCTCTTTCTACTTAATTAGATTTCAAAGATTTTAGTGGGTCTTTTGTTGTTGGCGTCGTTCCCTGTTGTGTCTTCTGGACTGATCTGTAGCCAAAATTGATCTCAAATCTTTTACTCCAAACAACATTTTGGAGGGAAGGGTGGTGATTATAAACATTGATTCTGAAAACCTGTGTCCCTGAAAAGATAAGAAAAATGCATGGGCGTGATTTGGCCAAGACCACATGGTGAGTCCATGATCGTATTGGCTTCAAAGCTATGTAGTTCTTGAGACTTTTGAGAATACAGAAATTTGCTTGGGTGCTTTGAAAACAACTACTGGTATATTTCCTGCCTGGGATGGCTTCCTGTTTGGTTCTACTGCTTAAACACCTCTAACATACCTGCATACAGATCTTTTCGTCTGGGGATACTCTAGGGTACACTGTACCGGCACCTAGAAGAAAAGCACTGTCTGCAAAAATGGACACAGGGTTTGTTGTGCGAACCCCGTCATGCAGCTTCAATATTAAAATAGGGTGTGTGTGTTTACTTATGCCAGGTTTGAGTACTATGCCACAATATTGGCATATCTTGATTTTGAAAAATGTGTGCAAGAAGACACGTCATTTTTGATTCATCGTAGGGATGGAAATTTTCAGCCAGGCAGATTACAGACAAGCCTTGACCCCTGGATATATTCTCCCTATATATACATATATATAGTAACAATTGTTAAATGTAGAGTTGATAAACAAGTCTCTAATAGAAAATGCTCGTTATTAGGACTGGGTGATATATCGTTCTATTATCTAAAACTGGTTTGAAGTCTATATCATGATATCGGTTTCATAATTATTTTTTTAAAATATTTTATTTTCTTGTTTTACAGAAGTGTAGTGCCTCGTTTTTCCCCCTCCATGTAACATTTATACAAATCCGTTTCATTTGTTGAGGCATTAGGGGGAGAAGAAGAAGAAAAAAAGAAAGAAAAAAGAAAGGGGGGTGGAGAGAGGGAAGATGGATGGGGGTGGGGTCGGGTGGCGGTGTTTCTATTATGTTTAATGTATGTAGAGTTTGGTGTCAGCATTGCTTGTGTTGTTCACTTGTGTTCCTTTGGTGGTGAGAGAGGTTGGGGTTGGCCTAGGGTGTGATTGTTTGCTTGTGATTGGCTGTGGTGATCTTCGTTTTCGTGTGTGGGTGAGGTGGGTGGGTGTTTTGGATCAGGTTAGCCATATTGATTTGTATGCTGTTGGTGGATTATTGTCACTGTCCTGTTGGGCTGTGTATGTGATAAAGGGGAGCCATACCGGGGTGAAGGCGTCTTCTTCTGTTTGTCCCCATGTCAGTTTCAGTTTATTAGTTAATTTTTCTAGTAGGGCTGTTTCCCATACTATTTGGTACCATTGGTCCATGCTTACTCCTGACAGGTCTCTCCAGTGTCTGGTTATGGTGTTTCTGGCTGCTGAGAGCAGGTGGGTTATGAGTTCTTTGTGGTGTAAATGGGCATTGTTGTCTTGGAAGATGTTTAGTAGGGCCAATTCTGGGGTGATGTCTATTACTTGCTTGGTTATTTTATAATTTTTGACCTGGAAATCTATTGCAAATCACGACGTGTGTGTGCTATGCAAATCACGACATGTGGGGAAAACCTTGAAGTCAGCCATTGCTTCTACATAGCTCCATCCTTATTTCAGACATCGTGATATATCGGTATATTGTGATGTTTAGCCGGAGATATATTGCGATGTTGAAAACCAGATGTCGCCCAACCCTATTATATCCCCTTATTATCCTGTTCAGCAGATTCGATTTCAGAGTGATGACAAACAAAACACTATGTTCTATAAAACATACCCTTAGGGGGTGTTTTAAGAGCGTAATTCTTGTGGCTTATTGTATCTTCATTTTTCCACAAGCATGTATATGAAATTTAAGTCAGCACTGATAGAAATTGTTGTGGACACACTTCACCTTCATAGAAGAAATGAATAGATTCTATCCATTTGGGGGGGGGGGACCCTTAAAATTGGCCATACTCCCAAAATAGGAGGAAGCCTTTAAACAATTATGAATTGGTTTAGTCTGGATTTAGACATGTGGTCTATTATTGTTTGGTGTGGTTTTTTGTACTGGAAAATGACTACTATACTTGCTCAGTTAAGCTGGGTGGCAAATATTCTTTTCAAGGGATTAGGATTGTTCCTGGAGTAATTCACAAGGGCCATTAAGAGTAATTGCTTTTGCCAATTCTTTGCTTAGCGTTTCAGCTGATTCTTTAATTAATCAATTAAAGCAAAAGTTATTATGGCATGTTAATGCACATGTCATTTTGAGAATAATTTAGTTACTTTATCTGTTCCCTCTACTGGACATCAGGGCTGGAAAAATCCAACGATGTCAAGGAATTTGAAATACTTCCCCATGCTGTTTTCTGCCAGTGATGGGCTAGGAGCTGGTGAGAAGCTGTAACCTGTCAGTCCCAGTTTGTGCTAGAATAGTTATTTAAGCCCAGACACGTAAGCATGAAGGGGAGGGGGTGAGCATACCTTGCTGTAAATAGAGTTTGCATTGAGTTCTAAAATGTTCTGTGAAAATGCAGTGATGTAATTATTGGTATATGTATGTGCATATGTACATATGTACTTGATTTTAAGCAGTAGCACATGCCTCCATCCGCAGGTATCCTGCTCCTCCACCATTTTCACTGCCTTCCAGAACTCCAGTGTGACATCACCTTCCTGAGTTCCTTCAGATCCTCCTCAAGACCTACCTGTTCCTTGACACCTTTAGCACAACCACTCCGCTAATCTAAGATAAGGCAGGTGTGGCCAGAAAGAAACACAAGCTTTTCCCATTTCCCTCCCCATTATCTCTTGAGTTGAAATTTAGACAGTAAGCTTCATTGGGCAGAATCCTGTCCTCTTGTACTTTGCATAGGTAGCAGCATTGATGCACAGTCCTTCGAAAAATAATAGCGGCCCTTGTTCCTTACCCTTGTAATTTGACAAAATTTGCAGGTGAATTGGCTCATACCCTATGATTCCCAATTTATTTTCATACCTTTGGACTGTGTTGCGACTATGAGTCACCTATATATCGACTCTTAAGATTGGCATTCTTAATTTCTGTAGTAAATGCAGCTAACTGAAGGTTTGTGTATAGGCCAAATGGGCCACATAAATACTACCAACTGTATATTCTTCCAACGAGCAGGTGTGTTTAATGTCAGATCACAGCCTTAGCTCTTAATTTTTATTTTTAAACCATGGCTGATAAAAGGGTTGATACCAACCCTTTGTATTTATCCACCACGTCTAAGTTTCAAAGGAAATTCTTGTCCTGGACCACTGAAATTTATATTCACACTCTGAATATAAGGTCTGCCTCATTCAAAGTTTTTAAAATAGGCTATTTGTTCAGGAACTGTCTCTTACTAGGGCTGATGCCAATACTTAGGTAGATGTCTAGATTTTGCATAGAGCTTCTCTGCTTCCCCTTCCCTGGAAGCATTTAAACTTTACTTCCAGGATGAGAGGGTGTCCATTCTGTAAACACTTTACAAATACAAGATAGGGGGTTGCTCTTAACACTAAACACTCAGGAAACTGAAAAGCTGGCAGGGGAGGAACTTTCTACTGCATATCTTGTTGAGCTAGAAATACAATCTGCAATCTTTTTGGCTTTCTTACTTCACTGAGTGGGGTAGAGAGATTAGAACAGAACGATTTGAAAAGCTCCATTTCACTTGAACAGATGGATTCTGAACGTCTCAGATGTGCTTACAATCGGAGAGCTTTCACCAGAGGAGGAGGGCGGCGAGAGCCAAGTCCCTGGCTGCTTAGCAACTCTTCATTGGTTATTCAGAGAAGCTGAAACCTACTCTCCGCAGGAAGGTTTGAGCTGTGCGCATGTAATTGAACTATGCATTGGTAAGTCAATGGCTGTGTTTTAGTTCGTGGGGCGTCGCATCCAATGGAATTGGTGTTTACCCTGTCGCTTGACACTAGACAGGAGCAAAGACTTGTGGGAAGTAGGCTGGACTCCCTCGGTTAAATCTTTCATCTCGTCATCTGGTCCCCCCAGGAGGGAGATGCCCAACTCCGGAATGTGACATGACAGGAGGCTGGAGTTTGCTCCATGTAAAATTCATGAAGCAGCTGCCCTTAAGAGCTTCCTGTGTTGCTTCATCATGTGCCCAAGCATGCATTGTGTGGCTTGAGGACTTACTGCAATCTCCTCCCCAAGAGGTGGCCCATCAACGCCAAATTCTGAAAAGGCTCCAGCTTCTATGGCTGATGCCTCTATGGATTCTGTTCAGTTTTCAGCTAGAGCAATGGCATCCCAGATAACGGCTAGACGCACCTTGTGGCTAAAGAGCCAAAATGCAGATGCAGCGTCTTAAGGTGAACTTTTCTGGCGGCCACCTTTTTGGAGAAGGGGCATTGAAAGATGTCCTTATTGAATCAAAGGGTAAAAGGAAAATTTTGCTAACCCAGAGAGATGACAAGCGACCAGCCAGTCGTTTCTCTCCAAACGCTTCTCAGTCTCAATCCTTTCGCCCCTTTCGAACCCAAAATAGACAAAGGGACTTTATATTCCAATCCCAGCCCTTTTGTCAATGTTTTCAAGGGAGGCGAGGGTTCCACTGGTTCCAGGCTTCCTCAAATGCAAAGACAACGAAACTAGTCTGTGTCCCTTGTGGGGAGATCGTCTTTCCAGCTTGCTTCCTGTCTGGGAAAGGTCTGAGGTATGTTCCATTCCAATGGATACAACGCCCCACAAACTAAAAAGAACAATTGGTCTTACCCATGGGTAGGCAAACTAAGACCTGGGGGCCGGATCCAGCCCAATCACCTTCTAAATCCGGCCCGCGGACAGTCCAGGAATCAGTGTGTTTTTACATGAGTAGAATGTGTCCTTTTATTTAAAATGCATCTCTGGGTTATTTGTGGGATATAGGAATTCTTCATTTTTTCCTTCAAAATATAGTCTGCCCCCCAAGGGCTGAGGGACAGTGGACCGGCCCCCTGCTGAAAAAGTTTGCTGACCCCTGGTCTTACCTGAAGTTTTGGGAGTGTATTTACTGTATAACTCTACTATACACTGTTTGGGGGAGTATGGCCTATCTTGAGTGCTAGTTTGTCATGTTCCTTGTGTTGCGTTTCCTTGCCTTTCAGATATTTAGCAATTTAGAGATTTTATTACAGAAATTTCCAGAGCCGGGGAAGGGGGAAGTCGGCAGGTATTTTTTCTCTCTTTAGGTACTTTAGGCTTGGCGAATCCGGAAAACTGAGGGAGCGCCGCCGACTTCCCACAAGTCTTTGCTCCTGTCTAGTGTCTCACGACAGGGTGAACACCCACTCCATTGGATACGGCGCCCCACTCCCAGAATGACACTTCAGGTAAGACCAGTTGTTCTTTCTGCCTGCACTATCGGAGACAATATGCCTGTGAATGCTAATTGCAAGTAATTGCAGGTGAGGAGAGCTGAGGATCTGCTTCCTGTGGGCATCTCCTTGGCCACTGTGAGAACAGCGTGCTGGACTAGGTAGGCCCTTTGCCCAATCCAGCAGGGATCTTAAGTCACAGGAGTGGAAGAGGAAAAGCATGCCACCTTCACTGTGGTTGGTTCTGGCTTATCGAAAGAAACCCAAACACTGTGGATGTGAGCAACAGAAGGAATACCCCTGGGAGTTGGAGGCTCTTGGGAGAGCAGCAGTTACGGGTAAATGAGATTCTCTGCCTTCTCTTGGCGTGGGTTACCAAGAGGAGACCAATGGATAATAAATGGCTGGAAGCATTAATACAAATCCACAAACTTAATTTATTGTTAGGTTCTCTCATCTGTGCTTCAATTCCAGTGTTCTGCACGTTAATAAATATACATTTGTTTAAAAAATCCCTCCAGTGTCTAATCTGCCATAAACTAACAAAACAAAAAAAAACACCCCAGGATTTCACCCCCCACCCCCAGGGTTAGCACAGCTGACACACTTTAACAGTTCTGATAAAAAATGTAACTACATTTCATTGGGACAAAATATACACATAGATGTGAAACAGCTGTAGCATCATTTAGCACAACCCCAGGTATGATAGGCAGATATGTTCACATTTAAAACTTTCTTTTTTTTTTTACATCAGATTTTCATACAGCATGAAAGCAATACTTTTTAAAGAGCCATACTCTTTTCCGGTTCTCTGAGCTTGACAATGGAGTTGGTTTAAAAATAAAATAAAATTGAACAAAACAATTTCTGATTTGCTCTTGAAATCCAGTTATCAGGTATCCCTTAAATAAGGTAGTTTTGCAATATCTGAATGCAATCTAAATATTAAAGGGCTGCGTTCATAATCTCTTAAAACTGAATCGCTGACCTTATCCAAGTTAAGCATTTATAAGGCGACTTGATTTCAAAGGGAGAAAAATCTTAGCAAATGTTCAAGTCTGTCACTGAAATCTGGGGGGGGCTTAACTAGGCTGCATCATGCAGATTGACTCAAAAGTTTCCGTTTTTGGGTAAATGAACAAACGAGTGGCAGCTTTGTGCATTCTGAGACCAAGTATCATAAATACAAGTTATACGTTTATTATTTTGATAAATTGTGAATTTGTCATCAGCTATCCTCCCTGACCCCTGGGAGTCTAAAAGGGAATTCCACATTATGGAGAAATGCTGTCCAGCCCATTAAAGGCCTTTACTTCTGGAAAGGCACTTCTGGGCATTCAGGTTATCAATTCTGCTTCCAGTCCTTAACTGCGCGACACAAAAATAGTTAATTTCACATTTCCTAAGCAAGTATAAATTTTGAAGTGCAGAAAAATAAAGAAAATGTTTACATGTAGATGGAATAGTGGGGAAAAGGCAGACTTCCTTAAAAATCACCCACAAATACTTTTGTTGTTACTGGATGATTGGCTAGTGTAGAGGAGTACAAAAATACACACTGAATCCTTTAAAATATTTCAGATTATTCTGACAAATTCTGTTCCTGAATTTAAGTTTCCAGAGACAAGTGGCAGCCTTTTTTAAAAAGACTGTATTACAGTTAGGCGTGATGCAGACGTTAGTTATATTTCCCCACCCTGAAATGCCAAATTCAAGTACACTTGTGCAATTCTTTTTAATATAAAAAATATCAAAGCTCTTTCACAATTACTCTCCTGCTATCAAATTTTTAAGAAAACCGTCATATTACATGAAATGTACAAAAAGAAACTTTTAAAGAATCACCATATAAAATATATAAAAATTATCTACAGCTATATATATATTTATATTTTTATATATTTATATCAAAATGATGGTATTTTAAGACAAAAGTGTCCACCACAAGCTGGCGTGGAAGCTGGCAAAGGAATTGAAAGGGCACTTGGTGTGGTTATGTTTTTCTCCTGAGTTCACAGATCCTATTGGATCCCCAGCGTAGGCCGAGAGTGAGAGCAGGTAGGGCTTGGTTTAAGCCGGTATGTCTACTGTACAATGGACCATTTATTCCTCAAGGATATATCCTTGCAGCATTGCTATGGCTCTGTCCACTTTCCCAAAAGGCATTGCTCTCCGGTAGCGACTTCCATTCATCAGCCTCTGCTTGTTTTGGCACAACTGATGCAGTCAGGCAGACCCTGAAGGTACCATAAGCTGCTTTACTGTGTAGATTGCAGGAAATGGGGCATGGCCGCAGGGGTGCCGCCGTGAGAAACTTTCCCCGGACGCAACATCCCTTGGCGAAGGCAGAATCAAAAGGTCCCCGGGACGTGGCATCACCGGCAGAGTCGTCTCTCGCAAGTTGCGGCAGGTGTCACCATTTCCTGATGATTCAAATTGAAGTTTCATTACTGCCTCTGTTCATGAAGAGAAGCAATCATGCAACTTGGGGTTAAAACAGAGGCAGGCTGACAAATCCTTTAAGTGAAACTACCGAGCTCATTTTAATATGTTAGCATGCAGAGAGACAGACAGGCGTTAGCAGCTTGATGCAGTAGGAAAGTTAAAAAGTGGGTGAAATTAATGACAGGATGTTTTCGGGGAAGGTAATCGGTAAAAAGCATGTATTCTGTTAACTTGGATATGGTGGTAGGGGATATTGTGATTAATTAGGTTCCAGGATATGACTCTGGCTTATTATCCTGATGAGTCAACTGACATTAAACCAGAGTTCCCCGTTTCAGAAGCAACAGAGAACTTTGGTTTACAACAAAGCAGGATTAGTGCACAAGAGAAAGCAGGCAAAAAGGAGGAGCAAACAGTCCTGACGTTTGTTCCAGGCTTTGTAAGAACAAACAGTGGCAATATGGGCCACTGAAGTGTTAAAAAGTATGGAGAGGAGCAGGCGTCAGAAACCCAAGAAACACCACGCAACAGAGAGAAGCAATTCACAAACAGTCACACTCACTCAGAATCAGAAGTCTCCGCAGTTACGGTTCCCACATGGACGTTCATGGCCAAACCGTTTATCTGTTCTGGAGGCTGATCTCTTCTGGGGTTTTTTATTGTTACTCCAGAATCTGAAGTAGCGCGGATGCCATTGTTAGTCCCAATGGAAGTCATTCTTGACGAGATAGTGGTTTGATTATAATCTGACAGTTTTTCCCTTAATCTGTTCTTCATGTTCTTGTCTACCAGTGGCGGTGGGTAGGTGACTTTGTTCTTCAGTATGCCTTCCGTGGAAAGAAACGGGAAGTGATGAGTGGAGGAATTCAGTATAATGAAATGGAGACAAATTCAAAACCTGTATTTAAGGAAGACTCAATGTTCCATGTATTCTTAGATTGGAAATACCGTATTTTTCGCCCTATAGGACGCACTTTTCCCCCTCCAAAAATGAAGGGGAAATCTGGGTGCGTCCTATGGGGCGAATGCAGGCTTTTGCTGAAGCTTGGAGAGCGTGAGGGGTCGGTGCGCACCGACCCCTCTCACTCTCCAGGCTTCAGGAAGACATCCGCAGTGTGGGGAACCTTGCAGGAGTTCCCCGCAAGGCTCCCCACGCTGCGGATAGCAGCCTGCCGCCCAGCGCGAGGGACACCCTGAAGCAGAGCGCCCCCCGCGCCGGGCAGACATCCGCAGCGTGGGGAGCCCTGCAGGAGTTCCCCGCAAGGCTCCCCACGCTGCGGATAGCAGCCTGCAGCCCGGCGGGCGGGGCGCCCTGATGCAGAGCGCCCCTCGCGCTGGGCAGACACGGGCCAGCCCCACAAGCTCA
This sequence comes from Podarcis vaucheri, assembly GCF_965113315.1. Lineage (NCBI taxonomy): Eukaryota > Metazoa > Chordata > Lepidosauria > Squamata > Lacertidae > Podarcis > Podarcis vaucheri. The sequence goes on from NC_138748.1 coordinate 11,032,601, forward strand.
GGGGACAGCAGGGAGGCGCAGCGCCGCCATCCCGCTGTTCCTCGACCTGGTTCGGTTTCCCCGACCTGCTTTTGGGGGGCAAATAAAGGAAAAAAATTTTTCCTTTATTTCCCCCCCAAAAAACTAGGTGCGTCCTATGGGACGGAGCGTCCTATGGGACGAAAAATACGGTAAGTCTGGCCTATCATTACGCTCAACCACCAATGCCCACCAAGACTTTGTCCATCTGGAAAAAACAGTTTATACGGGAACAATCTGGTACCCAAACCTGCCCTTCACCTACCCTTTGGTACAAATCATCATAGAAAAGAGCTCAGATTGAGACATGAAATGAAAACCCAGCAAGGTTTCCCTGCTTGTAGGGATTGATTTCACAGCCATGTCCGGCAGGTGATTCTACGTACTCTCCTGCCTAGGCATCTCACTAAATTTACATGTGACAGTCAGTCATGGCTCCCTGTCACTTAGGATGCAGGCATCCTCAATAGGCATGTCTGCCACTTTCGAACTACATTTTTAGGCTTGCACCAAAGCTACTTATGTGCACACCTGCAAAATTGTAAGGTGGGTGAAGAACTGTTGTGTTTCATTATTTTGTATTAAATACATAACAGACCTGTTGGATCAGACCAAAGGGCTATTGAGTCCAGCGTTCTGTTTTCCAAAGTGACCAACCAGCTGCCTAGAAGAAGCCTACAAGTAGGACTGGACGACACAGCCCTTTCCCACTGTTCTTTCCCACTTCCTAAGGCTGTCTCTGATCCTGCACGTCTTATTCAGCCTGCATGACTATCAGCAACCAAGAGATTTCTCCTCTCTGTGTTACTCCAATTCCTTTTTAAAGGGGTCTAAGTGGTGGTCATCACCCACATCTCATGGCACCAAATCCCATTGTTAAACGCAACAGCTGTCAATCTTTTTGGGCCAGTGGGCACATTTGGAATTGTGAGATAGTGGCATGGCAAAAAACAAAGCAGCTGCTCCATCTGAAAGGGTAGGGGGAAAGGCAGGACCACAAAATGGAGCAGGCATCATTTCCCATTGATGGGGGAAAGGCACTGACATTAGGCACTGCTGTGCTTGCCTGAAGCAAAGCTCTCTGCACCTCTCCTTTGTTCAGAACGGATAGGAGGATGTCCAGTCATGACATCCATTGAAATATGGGTATGTTTAAGGTGGTGTGCTCAACGTAGGAGAGGCTGAGACAATGCAAACAGGAAGAGCTAACCGTCTCTTGAGCATTTATTTCTGGGGATATATTTACGGAGACCTTTCTCCATTACCTTTCCTCTGTTCTGGCTGCTGGTGGTTCTGCTGCACAAGTGGCTTGTTCTCCTTCTGCTGCCCTTCGTTCTCTTTATCCTGAGGCGCTTCGCTGCTGTGGTTGGTGTGGTTTTCCTGGTGAAGTTCCACGTTCACCTTGGTTTCCACCTTCAGCTTTTGCTTTGCACTTGGCTCCTCGCCGTCACTTGCCGTTACACCCTCAGAAAGCCAGTAGGGTTTCACGTGATTGGGAACAGAATCCACTGCAGGACACAGGAAAATAAAACCCCAATTAAAAACAAAAAGCGACACACAACATTAGAGCTTCTCTCAGCAGCTTCCTCTGTTCCTGGAAGCACAGAATACGCCCATTAGCAATGACACATCTTTGGCCAAAGCTGCCAAAATGAACTAGTTTCAGTCTGTGGTATCTCCTGCCTGGAAACCTAGAGAGTTGCTGCCAATCAGTGTCAACAATGCCAAGCCCAATGGACCAATGATCTGACTCAGGATGAGGCAGCTTCTTTTGCAGTCCTTAAATCTGGTTTGCATATAATTTCAGGTTTAGGTTCGTAGTTGCTTCTTTTCTCCTTATTTGCAGCCACCCTGCTGGCTACCTTCACTCCACAAATGAACTGGAAGCTCAGCAATGTAATCTGGGGTTGGGAAGCATATTTTTCTCACCACTGCGCATTTATTGGGCCACCACACACACAATCCAAAATTCATTCTTCTAAAACAGCAGGGTTATTGGCATTGAAAGTGTTCTCACTTAAAAATAAAACTAGGGCACAAGAAACTTAAGTTTTTTTTGGGGGGGGATAGGTGATTTATTGATCACAGGGGCCAAGAAGTAACTGGATTCCGAGTGATTCCCTTTTACAACAAAGGGTTTGGCGATTACTTGAGTTTCAAGTGTGCCACTTTCTGAGCCCCCATTTTCAGCCAAATAAAGTGACTTGCACATTTTGCAAATGATTTTTTATAAATGAAATTAAGCCTCACTAGGTGATGTTGAGGGGTGTGTGTGTGTGGATCTGCTCTGCTCAGTCTGCTTGTCACTGCCTCTCCTGTTATGGAGAGGATCGTTTGCAAACCAGGGCAGTCCTGCTGCATTAGGAAACACTGCATTCTTGCTCTTGCTGAAATGCCACAAGAGACACAAGGCCGGGAAAACACTCCACATTCCTGAAGAGAACAAGGAGCTGTTTTCCCTCTTGGTGGCTTCACGTGCTGCCCTGCCCTTTGCTCACCATGGACCTGTTGCCTGGATTGTGTCAGCTGATTGGAGCAGCATTCCTGTGCCTGCTGAGAGGTTTCTTCTTTCTCGGCCTTCCACGCTGTTCGGGATAACACCAAAGTGTGGCCAGGGGTATTTTTGGCTTTCTCTGAATTTACTGGTGCCGCAGCTTCGCAACCAATTCACCTAAGGAACTGCGACAGCAGAAGACCTTTCTAGACTAAGAATCCTCTTGCGCAGTAAACGCTCATTTTGACTATGGCTCATCTCTGCTGCCCTTTTAACTTTTAAAATGGTGTTTTCGTCTAGCCTTACAACCGGCACGTGAATCAGGTAGGGAATGTGAAATAACAAGTCAGTTGTTCCAGGGGGTGGGCAACATGTGGCCTGAGATTCTCTGTCTAATTTCATGCAGGTGAACAGAAGGGATGGTGGATGGAAAACAGGATGGAATAAGTACTGTAGTACTTTTGGCTCCGGTTCTGCTGGCTTCCCCATCCACTGTCAGCAAGAAGGGTCCCCCAGCCCTGTCTTGGGCCAAACCCATCTAGATTTGGGGTGCATTTTCACTGCTACTCTTTGAAGCACACCAGCCGTTTCAAAGTGACCTTTAAGGCCCCCACAGGAGGAAGCACATTTTTAGCTGTTACTCTCTTACCTTTGGGGGTGCTGTGGAGTGGACCCCGGTCATTGTTCTTTGAGCTGGCTGCGTTCCATTTTTTCCCTGCTTCTACCCCATCTTCCTCACTATCTGAGGAGTGTGAGGAGGCATAGGAGCTGCTGTGTTCGTCAAGGGACAACTCGCTGTCCGAGTCAGAATCGTTTTCTGTAGAAGTAAACGAATGAAAGTGTTGAAGGTTTACTATAGGCAAGAAACAGCAAGTTCATTAACTTATCACATCCTTCAAGCGTTCTTTAGTCACAGGTGTTTGGTCTAGTCCGCTCTATCAATCCTCTTTGTGCAGCATAGTCACAGAGGATAGGGCTCTTGATGGCTACTGCCTGCAACAGTTATGCTCTGCCTTCACTGCTGGATGCCTCTAAATGCAAGTTGTTGGGAAACCCAAGTGGGAAGAGACCTGTGGCACTCATGTCCTGCTTCCTGGTTGGCTTCTGTGCCCTAGAGAAGCCTCAGAGGAGGAAGGATAAAAGCCAGGGGAGTGGTGGTAGGACATGATGAGGCAGGGGGCAGGATGGGTGGATGCTGAACAAGCGACAGGCTTGAGTGAGAGAGGAAGGAGAGGCAGCTGAGAGGGAGGTGGGGGCTGAGGCTGCAACAGGAGCCTGCCGGTCCCACTGTATTCAGCTCCACTCCTCCCTTGTCTCCAAGGGCAAGAGAGCTTTGCGTGGAGCAGAGAAAAGCACAGAAAACGGATGGAGTTTAAGATGGCTGGGAAAACAGCTGGATGGGGAGGAGACTTAGGGGAAAGTGGGAGACACAGTTCTGGCAACTGCTTGACCCCCGGGGCCAGTCCTGCCTGTAGGTTTATCAGTTTGTATTCTGTTTCTTTGAATAAAGAATCATTTTTATTGCTCATCTCTGTGTCTCCGTGCTGACCTGCAGCTGAACCAGCCCTGACACCCATGCACAAGTAACTGTACAAACACAGCTTTGTATCTTGCTATATTATGCATTGTGGAGGATCTCTTGTTGCCCTTTTCAATACAGTAGTACACTTACGGCTCCTGACATTTCCTATTACTACAAATATTGATTTGGTCCTGATGCAATATGGAAATTACCGTATTTTTCCATCTATAAGACACCCCCTATTTTGGGGGTCTCAAAATTTAGAAAATAGGGGAAATGAGCTTTTGGGGAGGATTATTTGGGGGGGACTGCTGAAAATCGCTCACCCATCGGAACGCAGCACACAGCCGCTTGCGTCGCAGCTGCCTGATCGCCTCGATTAGCCCTCCTGCTTGCCGCTGCAGCAGCCAATAGACAGCTGCCAGAGCGCCACAACAATCAAGTGGCCAATGCTGAAAATTGCTCACCCACTGGAACAAAGTGCGAGCCTGAGTTTTTAAGCGGTGATTGGCCACTTGATTTTTTTTTGGGGGGGGGGGATATGCCAAAAATTGCTCAAGTACAAGCCCAAGATTGTAAGCGGCGATTGTAAGTGACGCGAGCGGTTGTGTGCTGTGATTTTCGGCATCCCCCCAAAAATCAAGCAGCCAATCGCCGCTTACAATCTTGGGCTCACGCCAAAAAACTGTTCGCGCACCCCCCCTCAGCTACCCGTGTATAAGATGAACCTAAATTTTGAACCTCATTTTGGGGTCAAAAAAGCTCGTCATACACGAAAAAATACGGTAGTTACTGTTGCTGCTGCTACTTAAGCCTGCCCTAATCAATGGCACCTGACAATGAGACAAACACCCTACAGTTTACTGAAACTGAGAAAAGCACTGATTGTATTAATACAAGGTGCTGGTTGGTGGGGACTAGAGGAGATGTTTATCATATATGGTTCTGAGAAGAAAGACCTCTTACCGTTGGATTTTGATGGCTTCTTGTGGAAGATGGAGGAATCGCCTTCTGTATGACCAGCTCTTGCTTGGCTGGATGACACACTAAGCTTCTGGGCGGCTTCATCTCTAAGAAGAAGAAAAGGGGGATGATAGCAAGCAAACCCACAGGGACATCTGAAATTCTAGTCTGCTGCTTCAAATGCAGTGTTTGCCTGGCGGACTGTATGGCATCAGTACAGCCACTGCATTTGGCATTCAGCCTATAATTAAATGGTGAAATCAAATAATGCAAACAACGTGTGCACAGGTAAGGTGCAAGATGCATATTGCACAAAAACGAATCTGCAGAAGCGTAAGGGAAGCACAACTTGCGCAAAAGCAGCAATGCATTTCATTTCATTTTTGCAAAAGCAACACAAAGAAAAGGGAGAGGCCTGAAAGCCATGCGCCGCCACCAGATTACCTGAGAATATAAGCAAGGTAGCTATTGTGACTCTTGGCTGACCTGACGGTGCTTTCTAAGGAGACGGTCGATTCCCCAAGAGTGGTGCGATACATATTTGGCTCTTCTACATACGTGTCGTTACAGTTCAGAGACCGCTGGGAGAAGGGGAAAAATAAGAGGTGTTGACCAATAAACACATACGTTTATTTTTGAAACCACCCATCAAACTGAGAGGGGTCAATATTATTAAAGCTGATCTATACACACAGGCCAAATCTGCGGTAAAGCTCTTGCTAGGCTGTTCCATTTCATACTGAAATTAGGGGGCTGCATACTTAACTACTCCAATGCCCCTGAACACATAAAAACTGGATCTCATGGAGACCTGCTAGCTTTCTTCCTGACATGCTAGTTTACTGTGTGTGTGTTTTTTTGGGGGGGTTAATATGATGAGCAATCGGTAACAGGTGACCCTCACGTCTTTTTTGTAGTGGTACACCCAATCAACAGCCACATCATGTGGTTGTCCTGATCATGAGCTTTGGTAGTCAAATGAGCCCTACATTTTTTGTTTGGAGGAAGCTTAACTTTTAAGTTATTTGTCCAAAGAAAGAATTGGTCTCGCTAATCTTTTTCTTGGGCCATCCAAAATTTGACTTTTAGGAAACGGCAAGCTTTTAGCAGGAGAAACTTTGCTCCTGAAAGTCAACGTTTGAGTGGCCAAAGGTTTCTGATGATCCCTCATTTGATTAATAAAAATCAGATAATAAATGTAAATTTGGGATCTAAAAATATCACAAACAGGATAGAAATAACACTAAATGTTTCCTTAAAATGAGTTTCTGCCCTTAAACACTAACAAGAAAACTAGTGAGTTGCAGTAGGGTTATATCCAACTAAGTCTTACTCAGAGGAGACCCAACGAAATCAATGGACTTAAGTCAACTCCAATCACTTAAATAGTTTAATAGGAATATGGCATAATTATATAAATCCCAATGCATATACTTCCATTTACATTCTAAAAAACCCCAAAGCTGAATGCAGCTCTGTTTTATGTTGGTAAGAGAGGATATGTCCTAAAATAAAGAGTTCTAGGCCAATTGCTGATGGCAGGGAATCCAGACAAAATTTGGCATCAGCAATTTTGTCAGGATACAGAACTATTATGCGTCAGTGCTGGGAAATGCTTTTTGCAGAATGGCTCCTTACGGTTAACAATGTAGCCCTTGTGGTGGTGGTGTCGTCGGTGAGTGGCTTCTTTCCAGTGAAAGTATTCTTCAAATGTTTCCTCACTTCTTTATTGAATATACAGTGGAAGAAAAAGATGAACAGGCCCTAGATTTTTTTGGAGGGATGAAGAGAAAAAAGGACAAAAGAAGAATATGTTTTAAAAAATAGAAAAAAACTTTGCAGGGAGGGGATCCTTTAATAACTGGAGGAGGAGGAATTCACTAAGTTTGCCATTTTTACCTATGAAGCCCTGACTCGGCACTGCATAATCAGAGAAGTGATAATCCAAGGAGCATGAAATGGATCTGAAGGCACGCCATAAAGACACTTTATCAAACTCACCTGTAAGCAGCTGAAGATAGCAAACAGGTAGTGAAATGTCATTACATCACTGTTCACCGCCATCAGACCGAGTAACCAGGTAGCGCTGATCAACAGTAGCAGTAGGAAAGCAGTCCGCAGTACAGAGCTAGATGAAAACCACGAAATTATTCGTATTAGGCATGAAATACGGCAGTCCCTGAAGCACACACACTGCTATTCCCAATTCTGCCCCAGGAAAGAAAGAAATTCTCAAAGCTCTGGCTGAAATGCAGAAGTTCAGAATGAAACACAAGGAAAGTCAAACAGTTTTGCCTCGTTTGCTATGTGACCTTGTAAAAAATCAGTTTTTGTGACTCGTCCACCAAATACACTCTAGGTAGAGATACTAACTACTGATCTGTGAATTCCAGTTTGCTGTCTCCTAGGTAGCCAGACCCCAGAGGTTTGGCTTATGGCCTAAGTAACACCCACTGATAAAGCAGGTGATAGCTAAAGGGGATTTATTCTGTAAAAGTAAAAAGGTAAAGGAGCCCTGGACGGTTAAGTCCAGTCAAAGACGACTATGGGGTTGGGGCGCTCATCTTGCTTTTAGGCCGAATGATCCGGCATTTGTCCACAGACAGCTTTCTGGGTCATGTAGCCAGCAGGACTAAATTGCTTCTGGTGCAACAGGACACCGTGCTGGAAGCCAGAGCGCACAGAAACGTCGTTTACCTTCCTGCTGCAGCAGTATCTATTTATCTACTTGCACTGGTGTGCTTTTGAACTGCTCGGTTGGCAGAAGCTGGGACAGCAATGGGAGCTCACCCCATCGCGGAGATTCAAACCGCTGACCTTCTGATTAGCAAGCCCAAGAGTCTCAGTGGTTTAGACCATAGCACCATCCGCATCATGTGCTAGCAAGTGTTTTCCTCATCAGGTGGTATGCTTCCACTGACACCAACTCCTCTCTCTGACACACACACACACACTCTTATACTGAGCACACCAGAAGTGCCTTCCTCAACAGAGTGATTCAGAAAACTACAACAATCTCTAGAAACAAGATGATATGACTTACCCTTGTTCATCACTGGGCAGTGGCAATACCTGCCTGTTATGTACACCGTTAGTAAAGTGGTAAGGGACTGCCTTGCCTCTAACTTGTACATATTTGAGGGTGGGACTCCTCAGAAGACAATGAGGCAAACTCCTGTACTGTACAAGCAGGGGGTGGGGGAGATTTGTGTGCAGATCAACAGAAGGGCTGCTTCTGTGCATTGGAATCTTTTATCATCACCTGATCCACCTGAAGTTCGTTCTAGCCCCATCCCTGCCAAGGGAAGATCCTGGAACCTGGATTAGGTCATCAATTACCTGGTACCTAATGGTAATGCCACAGGCTGGGAAGAGACAACAAGGTTCCCTCCAGATGTTAGTAGACTACAGCTCCCATCAGTCCTCACCAATGGTCATGTAACTGGGGCTGATGAGTTGTAGACTCATTAGGTCAACACACCGACTACCCATTCCATAGATGTACCCATGTTTCCTTAGTATATTGTGTAAAAGTGTTGAATTTTAGTATGCTGTAAGCAGCTCCGTGGGTAAATTCTGGCAGGGTATAGATAACGTTTTTAAAAATTAACATTTTATTCTCCTTGCTTACATCTTAGCAGAAGCATGCTCTCACAGGGTGTAGGCACCTTCTGGCCTGAAGGCAATTCTTTTACCTTTAGCAGCTGCTTTCAGGGAGTACATCACTGTAATTATGCTATGGGAGAAAGTGTCTCAAGATGGGGATCACAAGCAAGAGAAAACTGAAAGGGGACAAGGGAGGGAGTGGCTGAGCAAGAGCTGACAGAAGGGAAATGAAAGATTCAACAAATAGTAAAAAGAACAATGGCACTAAACAACGTTTCGAAGGAAGAGGTGTCCCAGTTTCAGTCTGGGAGCAGGAACAACATGTCTCTCTGCCTTACCACTTCTCATGATTAGTTTCTTTCGGTCACGGTTACAAACTTACACAACTCCAGTTTTTTCCAGTGAACGCTGCCGTCGTCTGCATGATGCTTTAACTGCTAGTATGAAGATCACAACGTTGATCTGGAGGGGGAAAGTATGGATCAGAATAGTGATGAGCAGGTGTTTTCCTTCCATGAATTCACCAAAACACAAATTTCTACCCAGCTAAGAGCCCCTCACTTCATGTTATGCTTTGCTTTAATTCAATAAACTTTGGCGCAGTTGTCTTGTAGATTCTGCTTTGCAAGGTTTGAAGTAAAACAAAGCTTCTGGAGCCAGCTTAGTAAGAACAAGAAAGATTTTGACCTTACAAATTGTACTTGCAAAAGGTAGATACAACTGCAAATGCACAGATACCATTATCATGGACATGAATGCTTGTAACTGTTGCAAAAACAGCATGCCGGATAAACTAGTCTACGTCAAAGTATGGGACAGGCTTGAGGCCAGGAAGGATTCACGCAGTACGTGGGAGGAACAAACAACCAGGAAATCCCTTGGGGCACAATAAGTGTGAGACTGCTGAGCTCTGGGGCTTGGTTAATAATGTTACTGCACGCCAGTGCTGAACTCAACTGTCGAGTACCGTAGTGCAATTGCTTTATAACACAGGAGTGCTGAGGTTTGGGGGCTCATCTGGCCCTGAACATTATCAGTATTATGCAAGAGGCCTTTTTTAAGCTATATGCCGGTTGACGGTGTGGTGAAAGATCAACTCATTATGATGTGCACCCCCCAACTTGACTTCCATCCTCCCCAGGCCAGAATACTTTGGATGTTTTGTCCATTTTGCAGTTGAAAGAGTCCTTAGAGAGGGGATTCATTAGGATAAGAGGAAACGATTTCTCTTCCCCAAATACATTTTGTTCTTTAGAGACCTTACAAGCTTACAGTATTCCAGACTGAGAAAGGAAAAGAGAATTCAGGGGTGAGTGATGCATATCCACAATACTATGTGAGGAGGCCCAACAGACCCGTTGCTTCGAATTGCAACTTTTTTTTTGTAATAAATGTTATTACACTTTCAAAAAGTTGACATATATACTTAAATACATTTTTTTAAATCTTTTCCCAACTTCCCACCCCGTTTTCCATGGTGTCTGAATTTCTCCCCCTCTGCTGTGCAATACCTTCCATCTCTGATACCATCACATCACTACTGTGTTCTCCAATTCCTTCTGCTGCTCATATTTCAAATCCTGCTTGCAGGTTCATTCCCAATTACAACTTCTAAGTGCGTGCAAGCCACACACATCATGATACTTACGGGCATAATTGTTCTCTAGATTTGATTCCTGGCCAGGAAACACACAAAAATATCCAAGCCTTTTAGCAATCGACAAAAGGTCGATTTAATAAGTTACAAGTCTCCTAGTGTGCAGATAGGGATGCCAAGTTTTGGTTGAAATTTGTACGGCAAGGCTCTTTTTTATAGTTTTATGATTAGTTATCAGAGCTGTGCTGTGTCCCATGTCTTTTGTACATTTGATTTGAATTTAGGGATGTATACGACAGATGGATTTTAAAGAATGTTCTACAGTCAAAGTGGTTGGCAGTAATAAATTCAGCTCAGACGCATTTCACGCCGAAATGTGTGATCCTGCAATACTTACAACCACAACGATCACAATAGGTCCTGCAAAGCTCCAAATCAGGGTGTCGTGAACGGAGAGCCAGCAGAAATCTGGGTTCCCATAGCCCTGTGGATCCAGCCCCACTGCAAGACCTGTATCGCAAGACAAAAGTGGAAGGAATCTCTGATGTGGAGTGTCTGTCAAAATAGTTCACACTCACAATCCATATCACGAGTACTGGGTAACCATTGCCAGAGAGGTATGGTCTTTCCCTCTCAGAGCAGCCACCACCCAAAAATACTTAGCCATCCGGAAATGTCTGGCATCAGTTAATTTGGCAGAAATAGTCTGCTTCTCAAGACTGAATATTCATTTGTGGCATTTGCACCAAAGTGTGGCCAAACATCTGAATCCAATATTTGCTGGCAGTTTTACTTTCTGCACATTGCCTTAAGATTTTACGAAATTAAAATAGACCCAATTCTTGCCCTTAAGTGTGCAGTTCACCTACTATGAAAATTAACAGGAATTATAGTATTTCTCTTATGTTTGGAGCTTGTTTTAGGGCTGCTCAGAATAATATACAATGCAATGCAATAAAATACACAAGTCCCAATGGGCTTTATCCACAGGAGTATGAAATGCTTTTGTAATGTCTGAAAAGTGCTAGAGAGCCTTTCTACATTTTTAGAACTCAAAAACTGCGCGATTCAAATAAATACAAAAAGAACACAACTAAAAACACAGCAACCATGCCTGTTAGTATAGAGTATGGTGGTACCTTGGTACTTGAATGGCTTGGCTCCTGAACAAATCAGCTCCCAAACACTGCAAATTCAGAAGTAAGTGTTCCGTTTTGCAAACGTTTTTCAGAAGCTGAACATCCAATGCGGCTTCCAATTGAGTGCAGGAAGCTCCTGCAGCCAATCGGAAGCCTTGCCTTGGTTTTCGAATGGTTTCGGAAGTCAAACAGGCTCCTGGAACGGATTAAGTTTGATAACCAAGGTACCACCACTGTATTCATTTTACAGAATGAGGCACAATGCAGACAACTGGATAAGAATCAAATAACATGCATTTTCTAGAGTTTAGTTACTTTTCTCAAGGAATGCATCTGCAGAGAAACAAGCTTGGTGGAAAAATTAGCTTTTCAGCATCAAAACAACTCAGTATAGGCTTAGATCACGAATTGATGCAAGCAATTCCCACAGTTAGAAGCAGAAGGGAAACTTCAAACACATCCTGGAGAATATTCAAGAAACATGTTTAGAGGTGTCATGCTGCAAGAGTTAAAACTTTCAGATATTTTCTCCAGTCATTTATCTTTATCAGGACTGCTCAATATTTTCAGAATATTTGTGAGTGGAAATAATCCCTTTACCCTTCACTGCCTCAGTTTTTGCCAAGGGTACCCATTTTACTGAATACCTCAAGCTTGGGCAGAAAACATTAGACTATATAATTGTCAATAATTTAATTTGACTGCAGATTATGAGTTTTTGTATGTGCAAAGGATCGTAATTTTACTTGTCTGTCAGCTACCAATGGAGAACAATGCTTTGTTTTCTAAGGAGCCTACTTCTGAACTTTTCAAGTCCTGACTTCCTGGGAAACCATGCATGACTCACAATAAGCTGTCAGCAACCTTATCATCTGCTTTGTTCTGCTACTGCTGATCATTTGCAACAAATGTTTGGCTTGCATTATTAATTATTCTGCAAACATACATAAGGAGTGGGACCGGTCAAACTGTAATTTATAGTTTTGCACTAGGAAAGCAGACAACACACACACACACACACACACACACAGACACACAGACACAGTTGAAAAGTTTATATTTTATAAAGCAGAAGCTGCTGACTGCTTTGGGCCAGTGGACACATTTTGAATTTTAAGGAAGTGTTTTGGGCACCACTCACAAAATCGCTTTATTTTGGGTGTGCAGCATTACACCAAATGGCTCCATTGGTGTGTGGCATGACAACAAATGAGAAAGAGTACAGTCATTTCTCCTACTGCCCTGCAGCACAACCTCATGTTTAATACAGGAGTTCCTGTTGGTCCTGATTTCCCTCCAAACAATGTTGCTGTCAAATAACAACAGGGGGCGTTCCCCTGGTACTAGAAAAAGTACTGCCCTGCAAAAAACCTCGTATAAAATATAAACTGCTGACAGATAGAAGGGAAAGGGGAGGTTTTGCCCTACCGGATTTGGGACTTTACTATGAGGCAGTATGCCTCTGCTGGATAAAAGACTGGATTAAGCTAGAGAATGAGCTACTCGACCTAGAGGGCTTCAACAACAGATTCGGCTGGCATGCCTACCTTTGGTGCGGTAAGAGGAAAGTACATAAGGGGTTTGAGGACCATATCTTTAGAGGCCCACTCATTGAAATATGGAAAAGATATAAGAATATATTAGAACCTAAAATTCCTCACTGGCTCTCACCTCTTGAAGTGATGAGCCTCAAGAAAATTAATATGAGAGGTGACTGGGCAACATATGAACAACTGCTAATGAAAGAGGATGGGAAATGGAAATTAAAACCGTATGAGCAGATTAAGGAGTATGTTTACAACTGGTTGCACCATTTCCAAGTTAATGAGATGTTCAGAAAAGAGACCAAAGACAGAGGGTATGCAGACAAAGAATCAAAATTTCAGACAGAAATTATAAATAACGAGGTGAAAATAATATCTAGAATGTATAAGATGTTGTTGGATTGGAATTTAGCAGACGAAGAAGTTAAGACAGTGATGATTCGATGGGCTAGTGATGTGGGCCATGCTATACAGTTTGAGGAGTGGGAGAACTTATGGAAAGAAGGCCTGGACTTTACTGCGTGTATGACTGTGAAAGAGAACGTCATGAAGATGTTCTACAGGTGGTATATAACACCTGTGAAACTATCAAAAATGTACAAAGTAGACAGTAAATGTTGGAAATGTGAAGAGAAGGAGGGTGTCTTTTATCACATGTGGTGGGAGTGTGGGAGAGTGAGAGAATTTTGGGAAGAAGTATATATTGAATTAAAGAAGGTGTTAAAGTATACGTTTATCAAAAAACCTGAAATTTTCCTGTTAGGGATACTAGGGAATGAAATAAAAAAGAAAGACCATAAATTTGTTTACTATGCAGTCACAGCAGCAAGGATAGTTCTTGCTCAGAAGTGGGGAAAAAAGGAAATGCCAACAATAGAGGAGTGGAGATCGAAGGTATTAGACTACGCGGATTTGGACAGATTGACGGGAAAGATTAGACATCTAAGAGACCAAAAGTTTATCAAGGACTGGGGGAAATATGTAGATTACTTGGAACATATTAGTAAAGGTCAAATAACGTTAAGGGGATTCAGAGAAGCACTGTGAAAGATTAAGAGGTATTGTTCAAGGAAAATAGAGGTAGAAGAAGGTCCAACGGCAATACAAACTAGGCAATGTGTACCTTAGAGTTTTATTGCGGAAGATTTACGGGCGGGCTGAAGGAAGTCCAGAAAGAGATGACAATGTTAATTTGATAGGTGATAATCTTTTATTGTATATACGGTGTGTCTGTTATGTGTTTTGCTAATATTCTTTTTCTTTATCTTTTGTTTGTTGTGTGTATCTTCTACTCTTTTCTTTTCTTTTGGAAAATTAATAAAAATCTATCTGGAAAAAAAAAATAGAAAAAGTACTGCCCTGCCGCCCCACCAGGAATGTGTGGTGGCACCTGCGAAGTGGTGGAAGGTTCTGGCGAGATCTTGCAGCACACACAAGATAATGCAGCATCTCACCAAAAGCCACCACTCCTGCTGCTTCTGCATTGGCAGTGGGGTGAGCGCGGAGCCCACGGGAGCTCAAGTGGCTGCCTCAGCTTGCCTTGTGGGTGGGCCGGCCCTATTATTTATTGAACTTATATACCGCCCTATACCCAGATGTCTCAGGGCGGTTCACAGAAAAGATCAACATAAAAATCAAAATATATATAAGCAAAATAAAAACAACCACCCCCCAAAAGTCCACATTTTAAAAGGGATGTCAGTCATATCAACCAAAGGCCTGGTTAAAAACGAACATTTTTGCCTGGCGCCTAAAATGAAGGCGTCTGGTGAACTTCCCTGGGGAGAGAATTCCACAAACAGGGAGCCACTACAGAGAAGGCCTGTTCTCGTGTTGCCACCCTCTGGACCTCTCGAGGAGGAGATATATGAAGGAGGGCCTCAGAAGATCTGAGGGTCCGGATAGGTTCATATGGAAAGAGGTGGTCCCTGAGGTATTGCAGTCCTGAGCTGTTTAAGGCTTTATAGGTCAAACTGGTGGGCTTATAGCCGAATAAAGTATTATCTATCTTTATAGGTCAAAACCAGCACTTTGAATTGGGCTCTACAGAGCAGACACACCTGTACCTGCTTCTCGCATGCACACAGACACTCCACATGTGAACAGCCACACAAAGATTTCTCCTCTCTTTGCCATGCATACTTTCCCCTCCCTCAACCCCTCTTTTCTACAGGCCTTCCATACACACAGACCACACATACAGCTCTACCCCTCTCTGACCAAATTCACCCCTCCCTCTCTTTCACAGGCCACACATGCATAGAGACCACAGATACAGACCCCCTTCCTCTTCTCTCTCATACACACATGCACATACACACAGAAAGAGGCCACACATGCATCTCCCTCCCTCTCTGCCCTCCATCACCCACCCCAGCATCCTTGAATGAACACCCCCCCACCCCACATACCTGTACATACAGAAAAGCCCCTCCATGGGTGAAGGAAGTACTTGCCATCAGCTCCAAGTGGCTGGCGAGCAACAAACAGCTGAGCAAATTGGACAATCCCTGCTGCTCCTTTCTTACCCCAGACAAAGAGCCCCTTCATGGGAGTGAGGCAACTCCCGGCTGCCAGCTCCATATTTAGTTTAATGGATCCGTTTAATTGATCCGTTTTAAAGGATATTCCACATTAATCAGGCAGGAATTGGTGTGTTTTTTTAAGTATAATCTAAGCACATACAAAATCGGAGGTGGCAGTGAGCAGCTTAAAAGCATTCTGCTTCCCTCACATAGAAGGAAATGCCTTGTATAAAATGTTGCTTGCTGTGCATATTCTTAAAAACAAATATTGTTTTACTCTGGTTTGATTCACATTACAGCACCCTATGCTCAGAAGAGTTCCACAGAATTTATTCCCAGATATGTGTGCAGCTTTAACTAACTGATTAAAAGTCATGCAATTAATTGGCTACTATTTTAAAAACTGCGCGACAGCTCTATCGGCTATCTTTATTTGAGCCTGCGGTGCACCACTAAGCATTTTTTTTATTAATGATTGCTATTTCATTAGCAGAAAAATATAGAACAAGTAGAAACCTAGAAAGTTTCATTTAAATTGTTTTTGGCTTCAAACACTGCATACTTAGTCTTTCACACCCTGTTCTCCAACCCCCCCCCCAAAAAATAAACCTTACAAGGAATACATCTCACAACTCACTAATGAGACTTTTTAAACAGGAGCACAGAGGCCTAAGGTAGCTTTCTTTCAGCCCCAAGCACTGAAAATCCCTGGATGCTGAACAGAACAAAGTAAAAAGAGCCAAAGTTCCACATCGTCCAGCATCCTGCTCTCGCAGTGGCTAACCAGAGGCACAAGAAACAGGTTTTTTCCTGCAGTGCTCTCCTCACCACGGAACAGAATTTTAGTGGAATTTAGGCAAACTCTGGGTCCTCTTTCTTTTAAATGAGCTTTAAAGACACCTTAATTAAAAAAGGGGGGTTGTTTGGACACAGAAATGTCATGCAGGGTACTGGGTTAGAATAATTGTGCTACAGTGGTGCCTCGCAAGACGAAATTAATTCGTTCCGCAAGTTTTTTCTTCTTGCGAGTTTTTCGTCTTGCGAAGCACGGTTTCCCATAGGAATGCATTGAAAATCAATTAATGCGTTCCTATGGAAACCGCTTGCCAGGCTGGCGGTGCGGAGAAGGGCTTTTCTCCCCACCGCAAGCCTTCAGGACAGGTACGGGGAACAGAGGGGAAGGGGCGCAGCGCTTCTCCTCTGTTCCCGGGGCTTGCGGTGGGAGGAGGGTTTTTCCTCCCCACCGCCAACATTCAGAACAGCATTCTGAATGTTGGCGGTGGGAAGGAAAACCCTCCTCCCACCGCAAGTCTTCTGGACAGCCATCCGAAGGCTGGTGCGGGGAGAAGGGCTTTTCTCCCCACCGCCAGCCTTCGGAGGAGCCTTCCGAAGGCTGGCGCGGGGAGAAGGTCTTTCCGCCCCACTGCCAGCCTTCGGAGGAGGTCCGAGGACAGTGGGGAAGACGCGCTGCGCTTCCCCGCTGTCCTGGAGATTTCCCTATGGGCTTTCGTCTTGCGAAGGAAGCCCATAGGGAAATTCGTTTTGCAAAGCACCTCCAAAACGGAAAACCCTTTCGTCTAGCGGGTTTTCCGTCTTGCGAGGCATTCGTCTTGCGGGGTACCACTGTATTTGTCCAATGTTGATTTTTCTTTTCTTTTTTTGTTGAATGTAAAAGTTTTTTTAATTGTTTTACAACATTTTACTGATTGTTTATTTGATGCATTGTATTAAGTATCAACAGCTTTGCAAGGTAATGGTCCTTAAAATGCAACAAAGAAATCTTCTAAGTAAAGAAAATTAAAATATGCATAACTTAAAAATATGGTGAAGTAGGTACCAACCAAGGAGAGGGCTGTTTTTTTTGTGTGTGTGTGTAGTGGAAACTCAGCTATGGAGAACAGCTTCCTTGCAGAGAGGCTTGCTTGGTGCCTCTTCTGTGGCCTTTTGGCACCAAATAGAGACCTTTTCATTCATCCAGTCTTTTAAACTGTGTTTGAAACAAGGGCTGCAAGTGATTTATGCTGTCTCTGCTGTACGGAAGCTTCTGTCTTCTTTTGTTGTTGAATTGTTGGTTTTAATTGTTATATATTGCACCTCTAATGTTGTTTGTTATAAGACTCCGGGGGAATATTTATTGGTGGGTGGCAATATAGATGTAATTAAATAGTAAACAAAATAATAAATAATCGTCTGCAGGGTCACATTTTCTGTGCGCCTGAGGGAATATTTCTACCAGCGCAAGTGAAATCTAGAGCATGTCCGCCTCTTTCTCTTCTCAGAATATGAAAAACACTGCAAGCAACCAAGTAATTATAATAAAGTGAATGAAGTTATTCCTGAGGTATGTGTGCGATTCTTGTTCCAACTTGAATGCAGCTAGGTTTTAAGTCCCTTTATCTGCACAGAAGTTACTTTAAGTAGGGCAAGAGGCACCCAGTACAAATGTGTGCCTCGTCTTCATTTTGTGCCTGCAACTGCTCCTAATATCTAAAGCAGTGGCTTTCAACCAAGACTGGCCTCTGTCCCTCTTTCCTTCCTTCCCTTCCTCTGATGCCCTCCTGCATCTCTGCTTCCCAAAGGCTTGCACAGCTGTTTGTTGCAGCAGCCCTGGCTACAAGCTCCGCAGGCGAATGGTGACTCTGGGGCTGGCCAGGGGATGCTGGTTGCTGAGAGCTATGGCGGCCTCAGAATAAGCAGGAGAGGGACCCTAGTCAGTCCTTGCTGTTGGGAATGAACAGACAAGTGGGAGGCTGGGCAGGCAAGCAGGCAGGCACTGCGCTGGCCTTTCTTGTGCTTGCTGTGTGCAAGGCCTGCCTGGGAGCTGAGTGCCCAGCGCCAAAGGGGAGCCTTTCTGCCATGCAGGGCTGGCAGCACCCGCTGCTGGCCTCCCAAGGTAAGGTGTTGGCCTCCCGTTCACCTTTGGCCTGTCTCTGTTGGGCCACTAAGGCTGGGGGCATCCTCTTCCCAGGCCCCTGTGGGGCAGTGTGAGGAGGCACCTCTCTTTGGGACGGGAGGGGGAGTAGCTCAGAGACCAGAGGCAGCAGTAGTGGCTGCCCAGAGAACTTGCAAGAGGGGAAATGAGAGGAGGCCACAAGGGAGGGTGTTCCAAAAAGGGTGAGAGGCTGCTAGCTTTGCAGGCAAGGGGCGGCATAACTGGACTCCTAAGCCCCACAGGGGTGCCACAGAAAGAATGCAGTTGTCAAGGGAGATGTGGACTCAAAAAGGTTGGAAACCTCTGATCTAAAGGCACCACTGATAAGTATAATCCTAAGGATGCAACTACTTCTTGAATTAGGCCCAGCACAAGGAAAGGGGAGCGATTATAGGGCTTATATCCATTGATTTAAAAACAGTTTCTCTCCACAGGGAACTGGAAGTCCATATGGAAGTGTTGCAGATATGGGGCATTATTGAACAGTTCAAAGTAAAGGTAAAGGGACCCGACCATTAGGTCCAGTCATGGCCGACTCTGGGGTTGCGGCGCTCATCTCGCTTTATTGGCCGAGGGAGCCAGCGTACAGCTTCCGGGTCATGTGGCCAGCATGACTAAGCCGCTTCTGGCCTAACCAGATCAGTGCACGGAAATGCCGTTTACCTTCCCGCCGGAGCGGTACCTATTTATCGATTTGCACTTTGACCTGCTTTTGAACTGCTAGGTTGGCAGGAGCAGGGACTGAGCAACGGGAGCTCACCCCATCATGGGGATTCGAACCACCAACCTTCTGATCGGCAAGTCCTAGGCTCTGTGGTTTAACCCACAGCGCCACCCGTGTCCCGAACAGTTCAAAAGCCAGAGCTAAATAGCAAAACTTTTAAAATGTCAGCATATCAAGCAGAGAACATGCAGCGATGTCACCAGGTTCCCATGACTCTTTGAAAGGATGCCATGACAGCCATACTGATAGAAGACAGTTGTAAGTTTGTAGTGTAGATATCTCCCCACCATATTAGTTTTTCCTCCTTCATCATCTAATTTTCCTTACCTGTTATAATGGCAGGAATCCCCCAGCCCATGACGTAGTAGAACCTCATGTGCCCAAAGTTGATGTTTCTCACTTCCGTCAGCATCCGGTAGATGTGAAGCTGTTCGACGAACATCCAAGCGAAGGTGCTCATGTAGAAGTAGTGCAAAAGAATGGCTATCACCGTGCACACAAACTAGAGAAGGAAAGACGCCATGAAATTAGAATGGCTTCTGCTGAGCCACAAAATAATCTGGCACAAGAGATGGGCTTCCGTTAGACATAAACAAGCCTCTAAACTTAGAGGTAGCCTTTAGCAATCACAACTTCCCTAATTACAGAAAGTTTATCCTAATGTACTAGTGCTCTTTTAGAAATACTTGCACAACATCTGCCTTGCCAAGCAGCCTCCTAGCCATGTACAATTGCAATCGAAATTATTCAACCTCCATTGTAAATCAGGTTTATTATCAAAATTTACAGACCCCCAGCTGTTTGCAATGCGCAAATCAAACAAATGCAATTGAAATAGCTCAACATGAACGGATGCTTCAAGTGGTTCCCCCAAATTCAGATGAAATTGCAATTTAGTGCTTTGTTTAAGCCTGGACAAACTGCAGCTAGCCGAAAGGGTGGTTTACTACATAGGTGGGGAACCTGTGGGCCTCCAGATTCCAACCCCCTATCAGCACCAGAAAGAATAGCCAATGATATGGGGTAACAGGAGTTGTAGTCCAGAAACAACTGGAGGGACACGCGCTCCCTTCCCTTGGTTAAGATCAATGACAGTTTAGGGTTTGGATGTAACTCAAAGCTGATTAATCAACAAAAGGAAGCGGAAGCTTCTGATTTCCCCCATTAAGCCATAATGGAGGAGTTGGTGGTAATATACCAGATCAAGACACCTAGGTTCATCCCTGTAACAATAAAGCCTAGTTTATCATTCCATCTGAACGCAGTCACCATCTCTTACACTGGACTACTGGGGAAGGGTGAGTAGACTGGCACTTGGCAACCTCCTCTAATCAAGGCATTCACAAAGGAGTCGGTGAGGAACTGAACCTCCCCTGGCAGCCTTACAGACCTGCCTCACACTTTGAGAACTATGGTTTTAGTTGCTCTGGCTAGTTCTTTAAACAAAACTAAAAATATGCCCCACAAAATAAAAAAAAAGTTTTTACTGCTCTAAACCTGTGTGTGTGTGTGTGTGTGTGTGTGTGTGTGTGTTGGTTTCTAAAAATATTAGTTTTGTACAGGTCACCATGATGAAAACTATTATTTCAGGTATGCAACAAAGAAAATATATCATTTTTTCCCCCATCAATCATCCACGGATGATTGGAACCTCTCCCTGCCATGTTACTGTTGCTTTACAGAAACTTATAAAAGCTAAACCAAATGACAAGGAATTCCATTTCATGTGTGCTCCCACATTCTTTGACTTTTCATGCTCATCCGCGTGTGACTCCTTGGACAATTCTTATTCCACAAGGAAGGATTAATAGTTGCTTGAAACACAGTCACTGCTACAGTTTCAAGGAGTGGCCCTTCACAGTGCAATACGTAGCTTGCTAAAGAAAATACCTTAACAAATGGTTTAAGGAACAGAAACAGGTAGTAGTACATTTTAGTTAATTGAGGAAAAAGAGGGGCAGAAGACTGCTGTTCTCATGCTATCCTAAAGGAAATTGGTTTCTGGAAATTCTGTCAAACAGAAATACGGGTTTATAAAACACAAACAGGCCCTTTGACTTGTTGAAAACGAAGGATGGACACAATAATTTTTAAAGAACCACCCGCAGGAAAAAAAAGGTGTCCTTTAATTTAAAATGAATCTCTGGGTTATTTGTGGGGCATAGGAATTCGTTCATTATTTGTTTTCAAAATATAGTCCGGCCCACCACATGGTCTGAGGGACGGTGGACCGGCCCACAGCTGAAAAAGGTTGCTGACCCCTGTAGGTGGAAATAAGATGGCAGCCACTGTGCCTGGTACTTCTTTCAACTCTGAAAGATGAAGAAGAAATAGTGCCAGCCCCATTACCTTCCCAAAGCGCAAACAAAGCTTTATTCTCCCTTTTAAGGGCCTAGCGCTGAGAGGAGCAGCTATAACAGCCTCTCCCTGCTGCTTATTCCTGCCAACGTTCACCCCAAACCGCTGGTAAACTTACTGGGGGTCCTGATGGGGTGATGCTTTGGGGTGGGGTGGGGTGAGACCTATCACGGGGCCTGGTAACAGGTGCTTTGACCGAACGGGACTTTCTTCCCAGTAAGCGTGCAGAGGACTGGAGCCATGAGCAATGCAGTCTTGCGCCCGCTTAACAATCTGTTAACAGTTCTGTGTCTGCCTACGTTTGTCACAGGAACAGGGTAGGGTTCCTGCTTAAAGCCAAACCATCTGCCAAGCTTCTGCTTGTCCCAAACGGTGCTAAATTGAATGTGGATTGGGGCCAGCGCAGCCTCAGCATCAAGCATTGCTTCTGTTTCGTTGGGTGCCCTGTTAAAAGCTAGCATGCGAAAGGCACTGAAATGAACTCTTACCGGATTTTCTGTCTGGTTGATTCCTATCAGGAAGACTAACTCTGAGAAGAAGAGGGCAGCCACCAGGTTTTTGTGGATGCTGTGCAGGTTGGAGCGCAGGGTCCGGATCAGCACAAGGAGGACAAAGGTGAGCAGCAAAGCTACCAGTGAGATGGAGACGGTTGTGTAAGTGATAATCTTCAGGGGAAGTGCCTCGCCGTTCTGTGGAGTTAAGAAGAATCATTTTTGCTACATGCCCTTTCTAAGTGCTATATAGAAAAAAATGTTACTTGAGTTAATTTCACACACACCCAATCACATAGTGTAAGGAAGCAGGAACTGTAGTGACTCCAAAGAGTGATAAAAATGCCTTTAAAAAATGCCAGGTACCTTCAACTCACATGATGGTTTTTCTTAGTAATAAAAAGAAAACCACAATTAAATTAGTTTCAAACCACCAAGCAAGTTTTTACTATTTTCCCCCTCCAAATTTATAGCTTCCTGAAGTACAGTGGAACCTCGGTTGTCAAACATAATCCATTCCGGAAGACAGTTCGATTTCTAAAACGTTCAACAACCGAGGTGCAAAGGGATGTCGGCAAATTCAATTGAGAAAATTGAAAAACATGCAGCGGAAGCTGTTTGAAAACGGAAGCATTTACTTCCGGGATTTTGGCATTCGGGTTCTGAAACGTTAGTCAGTGGAGACGTTCAAGAACAGAGGTTCAACTTTATATCCGGACCAATAGGAAAGACCATCCTCTAGATTAGTAAACTCAAGTAATCCTTTTGTGAGCCTTTATGAAGATACAATCTTTCAAGAGGCAGGGGTAATTCCATGCACTGAATACTATACTATTTACAGGTACAGTGCAGATTCACTCAGCTACAGCTAACCTTGCCTATAATCAGAATTTTGTGCAGACTCTCTGGCCTGAATTATGAGACTTTCAGGCTTACTTATTTCAATGTTTCTAGCCCTCATAGTTTTGGAGATAAGAACACAATTTTGCCTTGCCAGAACACGACCAGCAATTGGCTCTAGGGGACACAGTCACTTACAGAAAGCTACAAAGCAGTGTGTGCATATAAACATGAGTGTATATAAACTGGCCTACAGAGACCTGAGCAACCATCTTGGCTACAAAGGCCATAAGCAGGGTTTATTGCCAGGGATCCGTAGTAAGGAATGGCCTACATTCGCACCACCCTGCAGCTTACTGTCTTCTCCTTGATCATGGGTTAGCGACAGGGCAATGTCATTCTTCTCTGCATTTGGAAACATATGGGTAACTTCTAAAGCAGCTCTCAATTCTGACAAGTTGATTATTGAGCCAGGTGCAGGGCCTGTGACTTCCCTCCATCAAGATATCCAAGGACTTAAAATGGGCAAGCATGGACTGAAGTGCAGGGTAATGGTGCCCAGGCACAACTCTGCTTATATTTGCGAAGCCAAGGTTTCCTGCCCAGTTTTATGGCTGTCTATTCAATGGCCATTTTTGTTCAGTTGGTTGTATCAGAAAGGAATAATGTCAGCTCCCAGAAGGTTTACTGCGGAGCCTCCTCATCTGTAAAATGGGAGTCACAGCAGCTCCCGTCTCAAGCTTAGGGTGAATTAAAGCTGCAGAGCAACTTGGAAATTGGAACGGTGAAAAAACTGATATTAAGGGATGGAAATTCCGGGTACTAGTTCTGTATATAATTAGCCATCCTGCCGCCTTGTATGGGCCTTCAGGGAATGTGATGGAGATGAACACATTCAACAGGAATGTGGTGGTGATGTAACTTGTTTCAGAGAAATCTACAGTGTAAGATGGTAGCAAGCAAAATAAATTAGTAAAAACAAGCAAACTAACTGTAACAGGAATTAGTGTCAAGGCACGCCGTTCTGATAAACTGGTGATTTGCCTTTCAAGATAAACACAAAACACTGATGGAGGTCTACTCAAACCTGCTTAATTTCATAACTTTAACAAACCAAAAAAATCCCCACGAAACTGCACTTACTTCACGTTTTGAAATATCCATTAGGACAGCAAAACTGGTCATATGGTTGCACTGGCAAACAATTCGGCTCTGGCTTCTAGAGAACAGCTCACATCCCTTTGAGGACCAGCCCCCGGTTTCTCCAATTCTAATCAATGGGAAATGAAGCAAAAAAAACCAAGATCCAATGACATTTGTATGACTGGCTGGCAGATGGAACTATTTCAATGACGAATTGCTATTTTCCTTAAATGGCCGTCTCTCCTTCACTCGCCGACTATTAAGTAGCAATGCATCTGTTCTGCCAATTTCCATGCACAGAACTTTGTGAGGAAATACAGACAGGAATAACTTGAATAAATTTGGTGCTCTCCATGTCTTCCAAAGAAGGGCAGCCATTTGTTCTACCATGATAGCTCCATAAAACAGGTAGCAGCAGCAGCAGTAAATAACAATAATGATTTATTATGTATACCTTGCCCATGTGACTGGGTTGCCCCTGCCACTCTGGGCGGTTAGGGAAGCACAAGAAGCAGATGCTTAAAATAGTAAGATTTCTGCTTCTTTAAACCTTGCCTCAACATGACAAATGTCCAAATTATATGCAGGTAGCCTAAATAAACTATGTAACCCATTCTTACTACTTTATTAGGCTTAGCTGTCTTTTTGATCTTCAAATAGTACTGAATCTTCTCTTGGTTAACACACTGTAGTAAAACACATTATTATATGTCTCTTTCTTTATTTGATATGTGTATATTTTTATGCTCTTCTATTGATTGCATAAGTGTATAGCTAGTGAAAGAGCCTGCGTTTCCCATGCTTTCAATATGCCATTTTGATGTATGGCATTTTTTCTGCAGAGGCGGTAATAGCTGTAATCTTAGCATACAGGAATAAAGGGCATGATCCAGAGAAAAGTGGGCACTTTAGGTCTCACTGACTGCACCTGGAGAGCAAAGCATGTGCTCAAATTTCTTCTGTTGAAATTATCAAGTTCCTACTGAACTTAATAGCCCTCTTATCAAATGTATAGTTGCTGCTGCTCTTGTTCCCAGGCTGGTAAGAGACTGTCTAAAGTCAAGATCAGAAACTGATGGAATCAAAACTAAATTTGGCCCCAGAAGGAGTGCCGCTTAGCTGCCAAATTTGTCCCTCAAGTGGAGAACCGGAAGGCTGTGATGGGAATTGTGTTTCTGGTAACAGACCTGCCAGCACACAACCGAGAGAGATGTGAGTTGGCACCTTGATTCTCCATCCTTTACTTCACACTCAAAGTGGGCTTCCAAGAAAACTAACTGCCCACCAGGAGTCTAAAATTTACACCCATGTGAGCTGCAGAGCATTGGCACTCAGGTTCCGTCTCTGGCATCTGGAAGGAGCACTGGGAATGTCCCCAGTCTGAAACCCTGCAGAGCTGCTACCAGTCCATGGAGACAATACTGATGGACCTTGATGGACCCAGTATAAGGCAGCTTCCTATGATCCTGTCACAGTTAGCAAAGATGTAGGTGACACATGACTCCCCCTTAGTTAGATGTAAAAATATCTGGACAGGAAACCTTAGCTGCACACGACATATTACTCGGCTTATAGCCAAATCAAGGGATATTTAAAAATGGTCTTAGGTATGAGCCCCATGATTTCCATCACCACTACAGCAAGCAGGGAACCACGGCCCCGTTCCCTCTACAGCTGTGATCCTAATGGTATTCACCCCTGTCTTCCAGGTGCAATTAGCAATGGAAAAAAGTTGCCATTGGCACCAATTGGATTGTAAATTGCAGGGCCGGGAGTAGATTTCCATTGGGATGGTGGCTGGAGAGAGAGAGGGAAGTTCCTTGCATGCTGCGGTCAGCATGGAAATCACACACATACCCCTTACATTTTTAAAGCCCCTGGTTTGGCTACAAGTCATGCAATTAAAATTACACGTAGGAAGGCCCTTGCTGACATGGGAGCCCCAGCAGAACAACCCTCTGTTGGGCTGCGTGAGCACAACATATATCGCAGACATAGGTATTTTATGCAAGCTCCCCCTTTTTTTTTCTTGCAAGGAAATCCTTAGAATAAACTACAATCCCACCCATAATATGGGTTTGGAAGATGAAATATAGAGAGGTCAGAGGTCTCACAGAATCCACCACATTTCTGCCCACAGGCATGTATTTTCGATTTTTTTCATTATAACCAATGAAGATAACTAATGAGAGCAACAGCAAGTTACGATAAAGACTTGCAGGACTGCCTTTGGGCCAACTTGCATCTTCTCCACTTGGACAGTGTGTGCGCTGTCTCTTCGTGTGCTCCCTTTAGACTCACATGATACTTGTTACAAGACGACACACACATTTCCTCCTACTAAGCAGCCTGCCTTTATTTTAGCCAAATGCTCTGTCTGGACTTTGAGCAGAAATGTAATGGGGCATGAAAAACCTCCTCTCTCCCTCTCTCGCTCAGCACCAGGGCTAAACACTGCTCTAAGATTTACCCTTCCTAATAGAAAGTGGCAGCACGCAAGATTGTCACTGACTTCTTTCTCAGACTAGCTGTATGAAGAAGACCCATTAACATTAACAGGTCCACATGCAATAGCAACTTTCCAAAATAATACAGATTGTGAAACATACGCAGTTGAGTGGTTCCAGAACACACAGACCGGTTTTGTTCTCTCCTCTGTTTCCAGCAATGCATGATCAATCATAATGGGGCTGTCCAGAAGATTTGGTAAAGATTCCCCATCTCTGTAAATTATTGCACTGGTTATTGGGGTGTTTATGATGGGCCGATTGGGTAATCTGGAAAAAAAAAAAAAACCAGGGGAAAAGCATACCATTACAGATGTGAAAACAAAGCTATAGTATTTTGCCCAGTTTCAGATGATAGCTTTCCACTGAATTTAGATGGGTGTGGTGTCAGGAAAAAGTTTGAAGGGGTAGTTCAAATGTGTAAAGGTAAAAGGTAAAGGACCACTGGATGGTTAAGTCCAGTCAAAGGCGACTATGGGGTTGTGGCGCTCATCTCGCTTTCAGGCCGAGGGATCTGGCGTTTGTCCACAGACAGCTTTCCAGGTCATGTGGCCAGCAGGACTAAACCACTTCCGGCGCAACGGGACACCGTGACAGAAACCAGAGTGCACAGAAACGCTGTTTACCTATCTGCCATAGCGGCACCTATTTATCTACTTGCACTGGCATGTTTTTGAACTGCTAGGTTGGCAGGAGCTGGGACAGAGCAATGGGAGCTCACCCCGCCGCGGGGATTCAAACCGCCGACCTTCTGATCGGCAAGCCCAAGAGGCTCAGTGCTTTAGACCACAGTGCCACCCGCTGTGTATGCTTATCACATGTATGCTTATCATGTGATGACTGCAAGAATCAAATGATAGCTTATGCATGTTACTGAGCCATCATAAATCAGAAACCGCAGATAGAATAATAACCCGACATAACCTGAAACACAATATTTTTAAATGGAGTCAGGGCACATATTCTGCTGCGAGACAACGAGTCATTAGAAATCAGGTGATGTACAAGCATGTGTGAACTTACCCTAAGAAATTTAACAGCTTCTTACCAAAATGATATCTCTTTTAACATAGATTAATTAGATTATGATTTAGAACAACAGAGGCAGCCTTGTAGATGAATAGAGTTGTGGTCAATATTGGTCCCACTCAGAGTAAACCTGCTAAAATAATGGTCAGGAATAACTTAAGTCTATTAATTTCAGTGGGTCTACTCTGAGAATTAACTTTGTTAGCTACAACCTGTAAGTTTTGAAGACATCTAGTATTAAAATCGCAATACATGATTGCTCTTAGGTAGCAAGGCCTTCCCATTCCAGAACACAATAGACAAATGCTACCCAAAGCAAATGAATGAAGCTCAGTTTTACCTCAGGCTCCTTCGGTCGGGATCATAACTCTCAGGCAGAAACTGCCCCAGGGTTCGATATACAATCACGATAGCAACCGCATGCTGCACAGTGTCCTCTGGATGCCGACGTTTTCTTTTTGCAAGCACATTTTTGTTCTTCAAAAGCTCATCTTCTATTTTAGAAGGCAATCTAAGGTTTGAAGGCTTCATCGTAGGAAAGGCTGAAGATAAAACCAATGCCAAATTTTACTATCATGCTTTAAAGACCTAATTCTGAGCTTGCTAAATATGAAGTGATTTTAAAAGGACCCATTTATTTTTGCCTTATGAATATTGTAATTTACATAAAAACAAAACATGACTAGAGCTTTTTTTCCCTCTTCAGTTTTTCATATCAAGAAAATGGCCTTATGCTGAGCCAAACCTGGCGTGAGTTGGTACAAATGGACATGGCGGTACTCAGTTAATGGACAGGCAGGAGGAAACTGCTTCTTCTGTTTGTTGAGTGAACATTACCCATTCTCCAACCCCATATTGGGTTGTATCCAGACCTAGTCATGTTTGAAGTGGATCCGTTGGCTAGCTTAAATCCTGTTTACTTCACTGGGCCTCTTCCTGGGGAGGATTTTTGTTGTGAGGTGTTGTTTTGTTTTGTTCTTGTTTTTTATTATGTGTGTTGAGTTTTGTTTTACTTATTTATTATTATTTATTTGATTTATATACTGCCCTTCATCGTAAGATCTCAGGGCAGTTCACAAAGTAAAATACAGGATAAAAACATAAAAGTAAGTACAACAAAACAGCAAAACAACGCCCCTCCTTCCCACAGACACATTCAAAAGGCTGCATTTTTTCCTTGTGAACTGTCCTGAGATCTATGGATGAAGGGCTGTGTACAAATTTAACAACAACAACAACTGGATCCAACTGCCTTTGTCTCATAGCTGATCTGAGAATTCACATTACAGGTTTCCAAACGCCTGTAGAATAAGCATCCTACCTTTTCTATCGGAAGCTCTGAACAAAGTATCAGGAAACAAAACAGACGATTCCAAATCTCTAGGATAATCTTCTTTAATCGCATCAAACCGTGGTACTTTAGCTCCCGTAAAATTAGACTTTTCAAAGATGTCAACAGCAATAACTAAACAGATAAAAAGAGCTTGCCGTAATACGTATTTCTGCCACATACAAGTCAAACATCCAGTGCTGTTTTAGTAAACGTGAGGCTTTATTAGCTTTGTAAACTACATGGATGTTGAGAAGAAATCTGGATCTATTATTGTACATCATTCACACAATCTTAATAATATAAGCCTTGGCATTAAGATAAATGACAAAGGCTGCAGTGCCTTATTCTATGCTAGTCCTACTCAGAGTAAACCCATTAGTTAATATACATTTATTTCACTGGTTCTACTCTGAGTAGAACTTAGTTGAATGCAACCCACTGAATTCAATAACAGTAATAATAATAATAATAATATTTATACCCCGTCCATCTAGCTGGGTTTCCCCAGCCATTCTGGGTGGCTTACAGCACATTAAAAATTGTAAGACATTAGACATTTAAAAAATTCCCAATACAGTGTTGCCTTCAAGGAGATTGCTCTGCCAGTGCAAGCATTTCTGTTTGCCTGATGGAACAATCTCCCACTCACATTGTTCTGGGGCTTCTCCTGACCCCCCCCCCAGACCCAAAGCCTTTTTAAAATTAATTAATCTAGCCAATGAATCAAATAAACATTGCAGGCCTAGGCCTGAAGCATTAGGAAGTCATATCTGATCAAGAACGACAGCTACTTACTCATGTTTGCGGTAACAGTTATGAAAGGTTTCATGTAGGTTTTTTTCATGTTCTTGGCTACGTTACTGAAATATTCCTCGTAGTGTTTCAGCAAGTGTGCTGCGCCCCCCTCTGTCCTCTGGATGTGTTCCCAGTGCTCTTTGGCACGAGGGTCCAGTAGAGCACTACCTGCTTTTATGATGTTCTAGGAGAAAGAAAGGGGGAAATGCTGCACACAAAATGGAAGAACAATACTTCCTGTCCCGTCCCCCCCAAATAACTAATACTGTTGCTACAGGTAAACATGCAAATGAAACAATGCAGACACGTCCTGCTGTAGTCTTGCTTAAATATATTTCACATGATCAAGATTTATAAAAGCAACAATAGAAAAATAGCATAAAGACCCAGGCTCTATAAAATAGGGAAATAGCTATCTGCATTTGTTTTCAAGTGAAATGCATTTACAAGAGATTTGTCTGTTCTGTGACTTTTCCGTACGGCAGTTATTTTGGGGACTAGACGATGCATGCATCCAGTATATCCTACTCAAAGCCTTCGCAAAGTCTCACTCTTCAGAAACACTTAAAGGATCACCGTATGCTGTGCAGTTTCTGCAGCCAACTTTGTGATGTCTCCTTGCAGGACGTGGGTAGGACTGTGGTATGGAACACATCTGCGCTATTTCTGGAGCTAAAGTGGCGCAGCCCAAGTTTTCTCAGTTTCGGTTCAGCATTTCTTACCTCATTGAAATCCACATCCCTCGTTGCAGCTAGATCAAACCCCTGCTGCTCGCTTTCATACCGCAGCACCCTGAGCATCATCTGGTAGGCGGTCCGAATGTCATTCCCATAGAAGGAGCCCGTGTGGTTGGTGGCATTCTGGAGCACTTTGGCTATGTGCACTGACTTGTCGCCGTCCATGTTGGTCTCGTTACGGATAAGCTTTTCATTCTGAAGACCCAAAACAACAAAGGCTCCAACTTAGCAAGCAAACTGCACCTCTCTTCCATGTCAAAGGGTTTAATGGGATGCTGATTCCCCAAGTGTGTAGATCTACATGCAGCGCAGTGAGAAACTGACTCCTGGACTGTCACGTGATCAGGTATATGTGTGTGTTTGTGGGTGCACATCTGTATACATGTAAGAGGATACTTATGAGCCCAACACTTATTCCTGTGTTCCACTATGTGTACTGCCTGCCTAAACACTGAAAGACCGTGTGAACCAGCTATTGGTGGCCTCTGCACAATCTCAGATACAGAATCTGCACATACACAACCCAACAATCAAAAGCTTAAACTCCACCAGAGGAAATGCTAGTGTTCCTTCCCGGTTTACATAATTAATGCTCTGAGCATATTCTGTGTGGCAGAGAAAAGGCACTTCCTGCTTGGTTCCAGTTTGAATAAGAGCGCTAAAAGTTTCTGTAGCAGTAGCAGCAGGCAGGACACGTGAACGCTCAGAGAACTCTAAAGCGAGTAACAGTCATAGGTAAAGAATTGGGTTTTCTCTCTCTTTGTGACACACCTGTAATCCCATGTAGGAATGTGCAGTTCTCACCCTGTGGGCATAGCAGTTACTCGGCAACGATTTCCAGCGATATTAAAGGGCAACTATGACTACAACACAATGCACAAGTCAGCAGACATTTGGCTCTTCCAAAGCACCCTATACTTACCATGATTTTCAGATCCACAAAGGCAAGGGTAGTACAGTTGAAAAGTTCGGGAGGGAGCCAGCCTTTCTCGCTGTTACAGTGACGAACAGCATTTCCTTAAAAAGAAAATGTGTTTGTGACAGAGACAATGGTTGACGGCCATATGCCACATTTAATTGATAAGAAAACTATAAATGTTTAGCTTTGGGTTATCTTAAAGAAGAGTATTTATTGTAACTTAGAAGGCAGAATGGGCAGGGACACAGAGGGGCAGATCTAGCAGATCCACAGTCAGGCCTGCCCTGTGTCCAAACATCCAGCAGAGGACTGGCCTCTGCTGGTGGAAACTCCACCAACAGAACCTGGTGGAGCGACACTTCCACTGAATCC
The DNA here is from genome assembly GCF_965113315.1 of Podarcis vaucheri. Classification (NCBI taxonomy): domain Eukaryota; kingdom Metazoa; phylum Chordata; class Lepidosauria; order Squamata; family Lacertidae; genus Podarcis; species Podarcis vaucheri. The sequence continues at coordinate 11,064,189 of NC_138748.1, forward strand.
AACTCCTACCAGAAGCACAGATCAAGGGTTAGGACTGCTGTGTCTAGAATAAAAACTTGGGTATTAGGAACTGTTAGAAATATTACAGGTGTTCTAAGGCATAATTCTCTATCAGTGACCAGGGGTTTGTCTGTCCATTATTTACCATTTAAATTACATACACATCACAATGGAAAACATGTGGTGATATTGCAGAATGAAAGAGAATGTATCAGCTATATTTTCAGTAAAAATGTTTTTTCTTTTCCCATACTGCAGGGGTGGCCATCTCCCAAGAGACTGCAATCTACTCACAGAGTTAAAAACTGGCAGTGATCTACCCCCTTTTTTGGGGTTCGGGTCAAAGTTGTTGAGTTTTTTCAGGGAGGAGATAAAATGTTGAGCTTTTTTTAGGGGAGCCACAGTTGTTCAGCTTCTTTGGGGGAAGCCAATGATCTACCAGTGATCTACTGCAGACGTCCAGTGATCTACCAGTAGATCACGATCTACCTGTCGGACATGCCTGCCATATTACAACCATTTCATGATTTTTAATGTTCTACCTCCCATTGTGTTGCTTAAAAAAATGTATTCTTAATAGTTTCATGTTGATTAAACTTTCTGTCTATGCTATGCAGTTTCTTGTCTTCAGGCTCTAATAATACATTTATCTCTCTGTGTACAACAAAGTTTTAGAATCTCACTCCCCCACCCCCTGATGCTATGATAACACTTTCAAAATGTTAGCGGCAGCACTTACCTGTTGATCCCTTGGGACAGGGCACTGCAGCAGGCAGCCCAAATTTGGTCTGTGGCCACCATATGCCAGCTTCAAATGCTTTGGGACATCCATTGTAAACCACTATGTAAGGTGGAAGGGAAAGAAAACATTTCTTTTTCTGATAATATAATAGCACTTAAGTTATAACAGAAGGGATTCTGCTTCGCTGAGGACAAACATTTAGACATTCTTAGTTCTATTCTGGACTTTGAAAGGAGGAGAGGGTATTCATAAAACATGTCAATCGTCACTTTCAGTAGAAGCAAAGGGTAAAGCAGCTTCTCATAAGATGCTGTAAGGTTTGTACATGCTTAAACTAGCAAGCTCATCTAAGAAGTTTCTACAAGAGATGTAGAAGGAGATCTGAACAAAGCAGCGGGCAATTTGTTCTGCAGAAAAAGCCTCTGTTGGAAAGGCAGTTAGTCACAGCTATTTGGAATATTTTGTTTACATTAAATTTGCCCACTGCCAGGATTCTCTTTTCTCTGAAATTCCGTTTAACAATTTATTTTATTTATTACAGAAATTTTTCTATTGCCCTTCAATTAAAAAAATAATTATAGGGTGCTTTACATAAGAGGAAAACATAGCAAGAATTAAAATGCAGGCGAAACAAATCAAAACAACAAAAAGATGCAAAGATGAAAACGGATTTTAAGAGTCGGGATTAAAATTAAGGCTAAAATGGTCTGGTGTTGAAGTATGTGTAGGTACCTTCACAGCCATGAACAGTAACTTCAGCAAAGGGATTATCACAGCGATTGCACTGTCGCCCAATCACTCCTGGCTTACAGGGACACTGCCCTGTTTCTAGGTCACAGGTGCGAGTGTGGGAACCAGAAGGGAAACAGTCACACGGGTAACAGCGGTCGCTGCTCTGTGGTCTGTAATGGTTTGCCTGGAAAAAGAGAGAGCCTTGAGAGGTGCTTGCAAATCAAGGATATGAGCAGTGGGTAGAATTCACACTTCAATGCAATTTAAAGATTATCTCAGGTAAAGGAACATTCATCCTCCGTAAAAGGATGCTTAAAGTTGAGCGGAGAAAACTTGCCAAACAATCTGGACCTGAGAAGGTTGGTTTCAAAATACAGAGATGCACTTCTGAAACACAGTTTCCCCTCGAGTGTGAATGACTACTTAACAGCTTTGGACAAAACAAGGGCTGTCAAGTACTCTGCATGTTTCATCCTTTTTAAATGAAATATTCCCTTTCTATGTGTGTATTGGAGGCAGAAACGTGTTCAAAGTGAACAACATTTCTGAAGTAACTACATGTTTTTACTTCAACAAATTATATACACATGGCAAGCTGTGACTAGTTCAAGCATGTGTATGCATGTACATGCAAAAGAGCTTGTGAGAGACCCAACTGGAGAAATTCTTCAAAGCTTATTCTGCATACTCTTAATTAATAATGTGCAGAAGGTGCTAAGGCCGACTGAAAGTAGGTGTCTGCAGCTTGCCACAGCCAGCCCAAACAAAAATATGACCCTGTACAAGTTCATTTGGCCAATTCTCAGGTTGGCCAAATGTTTCTCTTCTTTTCCTTCTTGAAATGTCGCTATTGAAGCCAGGTTCATGGAAAGCAATATAGAAGGCTTGCAGAAATGATAGATAACATCAACACAACTGCTTCATTTTGAATTGCAGCTATTTGTTATGCTTTAGCTTGAACTTGAGTTCCACATAGAATCATAGAATCATAGAGTTGGAAGAGACCACAAGGGCCATCGAGTCCAACCCCCTGCCAAGCAGGAAACACCATCAGAGCACTCCTGACATATGGTTGTCAAGCCTCTGCTTAAAGACCTCCAAAGTAGGAGACTCCACCACACTCCTTGGCAGCAAATTCCACTGTCGAACAGCTCTTACTGTCAGGAAGTTCTTCCTAATGTTTAGGTGGAATCTTCTTTCTTGTAGTTTGGATCCATTGCTCCGTGTCCGCTTCTCTGGAGCAGCAGAAAACAACCTTTCTCCCTCCTCTATGTGACATCCTTTTATATATTTGAACATGGCTATCATATCACCCCTTAACCTCCTCTTCTCCAGGCTAAACATGCCCAGCTCCCTTAGCCGTTCCTCATAAGGCATCGTTTCCAGGCCTTTGACCATTTTGGTTGCCCTCCTCTGGACACGTTCCAGTTTGTCAGTGTCCTTCTTGAACTGTGGTGCCCAGAACTGGACACAGTACTCCAGGTGAGGTCTGACCAGAGCAGAATACAGTGGCACTATTACTTCCCTTGATCTAGATGCTATACTCCTATTGATGCATCCCAGAATTGCATTGGCTTTTTTAGCTGCCGCGTCACACTGTTGGCTCATGTCAAGTTTGTGGTCAACCAAGACTCCTAGATCCTTTTCACATGTACTGCTCTCAAGCCAGGTGTCCCCCATCTTGTATTTGTGCCTCTCATTTTTTTTGCCCAAGTGCAATACTTTACATTTCTCCCTGTTAAAATTCATCTTGTTTGTTTTGGCCCAGTTCTCTAATTTGTCAAGGTCGTTTTGAAGTGTGATCCTGTCCTCTGGGGTGTTAGCCACCCCTCCCAGTTTGGTGTCATCTGCAAATTTGATCAGGATGCCCTTGAGTCCATCATCCAAGTCGTTGATAAAGATGTTGAATAAGACCGGGCCCAAGACAGAACCCTGTGGCACCCCACTAGTCACTCTTCTCCAGGATGAAGAGGAACCATTGATGAGCACCCTTTGGGTTCGGTCAGTCAGCCAGTTACAAATCCACTGAGTGGTAGCATAGTCAAGACATGAAGTGAGCAATCTTTTGCTTACCTTACACCGACATATTCCATTAGTCTTATTGCAGTCAGGATCAAATCCCTTACTGATCTCACAGTTACATGGCCCGCAAATGGGATTTCCCCACCAGCCTCTAGGACAAGGCAAATCAATTCTACAAAGAAGGTGGAAAATATATTTAATGTTCAGCTTTGGAGCTACAAAAAAACTAAAATATCTCTTCTACTGAAACCATTGAGGCATAGTTTGTCAAGTTACAGAAAATGGGAGGGAAGGTGGGTGAAAAAAAATATTATTGAATAAAAATTATGGTGGCACTCGTTATATAGCACTTGATGTGGAATTTGTTACAAATATGCACCTTTTGCACATTTTCTACATGATAAAAAGAACAAAGGAAAATTCTGTTTTGAATAAGGTAGCTCCTCCTCATTTCTTTATACAAATACAAGGGATTTGGGGGAGGGGGATGGAGTAGGAAAGGAAGGCTAAGAATTAGCCAGTGTCATTTGCTTACTTGCTTTCACAATATTGCCCATAATAGCTTTGCCCACATTCACAGGTGTATCCATGAGAAGAGCTTGGCTTATGGACACAGGTAGAGACATGCTCACATGGGTTCAGGCTGCACACGTCAACACATTCTGTCCCAAAGTACCCTGAGGAGACAAGGTTATAGACATATAGCAACTGCTTTGTAATTTATGACCTGTGCATCTCAGGAAAGCAATCTATTTTATTCTTATGCGCTAATAGCACCTCTTTGGTTATCAGGAAATTTATCTCCTCCTGCAATACACTGTCTAGAGAGTAAAAAAATTCCTTCCAGTAGCACCTTAAAGACCAACTAAGTTAGTTCTTGGTATGAGCTTTCGTGTGCATGCACACTTCTTCAGATACACATGCACACAAAAGCTCATACCAAGAACTAACTTAGTTGGTCTTTAAGGTGCTACTGGAAGGAATTTTTTTATTTTGACTATGGCAGACCAACACGGCTACCTATCTGTAACTGTCTAGAGAGATTACTGTTAACAGCACAGTAAAGTTATACTTTTCTAAAAAGTTGGGATCCTATTTAGGAGCAATTTTCGCCTACACACACATTTTTTCCCTTTTTTTGCTTAAGGCATTAATTAAAAATATAGGGTTGGGCAGAGGAACCCTTTTGCCCAGTTCAACACATACACACCCCAGTGCAAGACAGTTTAGGTTGCAGTCTTACCTCTGAAGTAAACGTGCATTAACTCAACATCATTCTGCAGGTTGAGGGCAGAGGAACACCTCTGTCTAGTCTAATGTCCCACCTAGCCCAGTGCAAAAATGGTGTGGAATGCAGCCTTATTTCTGAAGTAAGCACACCTTGGCTCAGATTCAGTTATGTAGTTTGAACTTCAAAGTCAAACCCATTTTGAAAGAAACTGGCTTGCATAAAGACAGGGAGGATATTAAAACATTTTGAAAATTGAAACCAATTAAAACAAATCAAATTCTGTTTTGCTTTTCCATCACATATTTAACTCTCTGGTTATTTTCAAGCTCGTGTCAATCTTTCACTTTTCTCCTGAAAATCCCATTCTGCAGCAAAGAGAAACCTTTCAAAATTCTGCAAACTAAAACAAACGGACATTTAACAGGTCCTTTAAAATGCAGCTTTAAAAAAAATGACGTTGCAGAAGAATTTGCATTTCGGGTGGGATGCTTTTCTCCTCCAAGAGAAGGCATTCAAAATGAGTTCACGAAGATAACGGAGAGCAACAGGGTACCATCCACAACTATGATGGGTGCTTGCTATTCTTGATTTTTATGGGATTATGAGCATGAATTTCTGCAACTGTTGCCAAGTTCTTTAAGAACTTTCATAACCACAGAATTCGATAATCCCCTCAGGCTGTCATTACTATGAATAGTGTGCTTGAAGCCATTATTACCTGGATCACAGACACATGAATAGCTGTCCCAGTCATCGCTACAATAGCTGTGCTGGGGACAAGGGTTAGAATCACAGGGATTGTCCACTTCACAGCCTTCCTTGACATTAATCTTGATTGCCTGCTTCATGTTCAAAGTCGCTACATTTGTGGACGTTTCCCCCATTCTCACTCCCTGAAAAAGGAGTGAAGGAACATAAACAATGGTAACATCCAACTAGTATCCCAGCTTTAACATGCAGTGTTAAAATGGAAGAAAAGCATGCCTCCCCCCCCCAAAAAAAATAATAATTCCTGATCAGTCATGGAGAGCTAATGAACCGGAAACCATACTTCTTAAAAGCTGCTGTTAAAAGCAATCAAAGCCAACAAACTGCTGGATGCCATCCTGACACAATACGCTTAATTAAAATCAAACGGATCTGGGGACACAGTTATGTGCTTAAAGTCTCATTAATTTAAATGGGACTTATGCCCATTGTCCTCATAATTAAGTCAACTAAGTGTTCAGTGTTTAAAAGAGATGCAGAAAAACAAATGAATACCACCCCTTTCTGCCCTCTACCCCAAATCGGCCCACTCCCAGAGGAGATGAGAATGCTTCTCATGGGTAAACATCCCCTCGTTACTTATTTCAGCTTTCACCTGGAGACAACCATAGAAGCCTTGCTGAACAGAGACTTGATCTCCAGAGACGCCTCCTACAATGATGCTTTTCATTTTAAGTCCAGGCAGCTGATTTCCAATCTGTACAGTGCTCTGAAATGAAGAACATAGCAAAGGAGATTGCCACTTCTTTATACATTCTTGGTTACAATATTTCACTGATATAGGGGACATAATCAACAATAAACTTAAAGAGGTAATAGAAGCTGTTTGTGTTCTGCTTCAACAGGGAAGCATTTCCAAGAGGTAACATGCCTTTTCTCCATCAATTCAACTACAGGACAGCCAGTTCAGTCAGTCTTTCTCTCTCTCGTCTCTCTCTCTCTCTGTGCGTGTGTTCTGCAGCCAGGAAGGGATAAAAATCATTTGGCGCTAAAAATTTCTTATGGGCTCCGATGTGTGATATGTGGGTTTTGGAAAAGTTGCAAAATCTCGCTTATTATAACTACAGAGACTATGTTATCCTTCATGTACCATTGGAGGAAAATGGGTTCTTCTGAAAATTATTTTTATTGAAAGGTTTTCATGGAGGTACAGTGGTACCTCAGAAGTCGAACGGAATCCATTCTGGAAGTCCATTCAACTTCCAAAATGTTCAGAAAGCAAGGTGCGGCTTCCAATTGGCTACAGGAAGCTCCTGCAGCCAATCGCAAGAAGCGTAAGCTACGTCGGATGTTTGGTTCCAAAGAATGTGCACAAACTGGAACACTCACTTCCGGGTTTGCAGTGTTTGGGAGCCAGACTGTTCGACTCGCAAGGCGTTCAGGATTCAAGGCACGACTGTACATATAACATCTATGTTTTCAGTTCATGCAGTCCTATTTGCAGACGAGTTACATTTGGTGTGAGACATTGCTATCATAGGCTTTGTGAGGTTGGGGGGGGTGAGGAGAAAGATATGGGGAATGAGAAGTGGGGCAAGGAAGGGGGGTAATGATGGAAAAACAGGTTTTTGAACCCATTACAGACGTAAGGTAGAACACCTTGGCCTTGGTATAGTTCACAGTTATGCCGCCATATTGTATTACTAACAGTTGTTCATTCTGGTCTCATGTTTATGCTGAAAGGTTACTGATGCCACCTCACCTGGTACATCCCATAATCCAAGGATACAACAGCCAGGTATTTGATGTCTTTGCCGTCTTTTGCACTCTTCAGTTCTATTAGCACATGATGCCACTCGCCATCACTGATTCGGGACTGAGTCATCCGCAAACTAGCCACCTGGTTCAGTCCATCGTAGACTTCAAATACCACATATTTGTTCAGTATCTGTTGAAAATATTAACTTTGGTTCATTGCTGGAAAAAACGGGTTCTATTTCAATCCCTTGTCATGTACTAGTAATGATACCTGCAGTCTGCATAGTTTGCACGTTCACCTGGGCTGTAAAGTCTGCAGCAAAGCAAAGGTTGTTCATTTCAGACGATCCTATTACAGTGGTACCTCGGGTTACAGATGCTTCATGTTACAGACGCTTCAGGTTACAGACTCTGCTAACCCAGAAACAGTACTTCGGGTTAAGAACTTTGCTTCAGGATGAGAACAGAAATCGTGCTCTGGCGGCGCAGCAGCAGCGGGAGGCCCCATTAGCTAAATTATCTCAGGTTAAGAACAGTTTCAGGTTAAGAACGGACCTCCAGAATGAATTAAGTTCTTAACCCAAGGTACCACTGTATTTGTTTTTAAGTATATATTGAGAAATATTTGTATCAATAGTCTGTCTTCCATTTGAATGCAATCTGTTATTTTCTATCAGAAATGTCTGTTTATGGCAAATGGATTGATTCAGGGATCGGTGCTGTAGCATTTAATTTCTCCTACCTATTTGTTCTAGATTTATGAACATAAACTGTTACCTGGAGTAAACTTAGTAGGGAATAAGCCTCACTAGACACTGTTGGAGCTGCTTCTGAGCAAACAAGTATTGGACTGTGCTTTATGACTAAGTATACATATTTAAGTTTGGTGCTGTGTTGAACCAATCTACCTGAATGTTGATTTTGGACGAGACCCCTGCATTTGCTTGCATCAACATGCCATTAACCTTGCGCGTTCTAAACATGAGACCAATGTACCATGGCACAGAAATAGTGATATCAAGATCACTCCAGATGATGATGCTTTCTCCGGTGAAGCGTTGAGGGAAAGGCATTACTGCAACATTGGATAAAAAGAAAACAAAAGAAAAGGCAGAATTTTCATTGAAAGTTTTGAATTGGAGTGGGACACACACACACACACACACACACCACATAATTATTTTTCATGACATTCTCAGTTGCACTGGCATAAATCAAAGCACGGCACTCCTAAGTGTGGCTGGCTGAGACTGTGCTCAGGACATCTCTTCCATGGAAAGTGGGGTGTGGATAGACATGCTAGTGGATATTTGCCTGGAAGCACACAAATCCAGGTGGGCTTTGTTGAGTAAATTAAGGGCAAGTTGCAGTACTCAAGTGGCTCGGCTCTGGCAAAAGAATCAGTGTCTACACTTTAACAATAGTGAACTAATGGTCTTCACATGCTGAATTATGGCTTCCAAGAAACCAGTGGTCTATCATGGGGCTTTAAATGTATGTGCCATGATAGCCAACACTTCCCTCAGTTTGGAGAAACACAATGCATCAACTACCAGTGGAAATCAATATCTACTAAGAAAGAGCAGATACAGCAGGTGCTTGTATGGCAATATATAGATTGCAACCCTTTCTGAGCAGCTGATCTGTATATCGTCCTTAAATCCACACAAATGTTTAAAAGCTTTCGCCAGTCTGAAGCAACAAACCCTACAGCAAGCTTGCCACAGAATAGATTCGTTCACTGCATAACAGGCATGCTGAGCTCAGCTATATGTGTAAAAAAAGGCACCATTTCTAATATCAACTTTATAAACACAAGGTAACTAAACCCAGCTTGAATTTTATGGTTCAGATTTTCAACAGCAATATGGGTCTGTCAAGCTCTACTTCTCTAGGCTGTAGTAGACATGCCATCTTATGTATCAAGGCCTACCAGATGGTTAATAAACTTCATTTTCATGGCCCCAGGTGAGCCTCAAAAAGGTGTGTGTGTTTTTTTATAAAAGACCTGGTAGACTAAAACACATGGTTGGTGTGTCATGAACATCCCAGGGCCTATATTTTCGACAGCCCTCTTATAAATACACGTGGGTCTCCAAAGTATTTGGCATTCAGCAGCCATCATCCCCCCGCACACTTCCAATGTTTGCTTCACCTTGGTCATAAATTGCTAAGAGTTCCCTTTTATTGACATTACTTATTTCCCCTTATGCATATTTCTCCCCACAGATACGTTACGGGAAATAAGTAATTGATCTGGGGCCTCCTGACAATAAAATGAATCTAATGTTTTTCTAAGGAGATTTTTTTTTTTTTTTGCAGGAAAATCAGTTTACACAGGAATACGGAGCTATGTCTCTGCTCCAAGTGCATTTTATGGGATCGTAACGCAAAAGGGGACCAATAACCTGCTACTTAACATGAGTCAAACAGGTTCTGACTCAAATTGTGATTAGATATTAACACACCATCAAAATGTATTTTTGAGTTCATTAGTTTTACAGGAGGAAACGTGTGGTTTAATGTTCTTTTTTAAAAACAATTATTGCAACAAAGCTCTAGATCCTTTTTCCCAAGTTTGAAAAAAAAGGTGCGGTTGTACACAGTTTTGCTTATACTAGGACAATATAACAGAACCACACACACTACCCACCCTATTTTATGCATTTGTGGACTCTCCTTCCTCAGAGGTTTTTAAGCAGAGGTTGGCTGTCCACCTGTCATGAATGCTATGATTCTACGAAAGCACCTAATGGGCCAAAATACAAGGCTGAGGGCCCAGAAGCTGCTCTGTAGCAATTCATGTTTGTTCATATATTATGGGATGTTTTACACGTTAAAGGGAAAACGGACGAATTGCTCACCTTGCTCACAGTTCTTCCCTCCATACTGCAGGGGACACTCACAGGCGTAGGTATTCCATTTGTTCACACAGGTGCCTCCATTCTGACACCAGTTGGTGGTGCAGTAATTCTTCTGAGCTAAACAGCCTGGCATTCCAAAAGAATCAGTTTAGCCCTCCACTTGTTTAGCATTCTACCGCCCCCCCCCATGCTAATAACAAGCTACGATTAATCTCATTGTTAGCTTTCTGAATGGCTACAACTATACACAGTAATCCAGGGGAGGGGGTGGGGCTACTGCTATGAGTTATGCAGATACTGTGCAGCTTCCTTACCCCTAACTGCAGCACTGCTGGACAATTTTGAAACTTCTGGGGAGTTTTTAAAAAGCAGTTTATTTGCGCAGAAAGCAAACTGCCGCTGGAAGATCTGCAGCTTGCACACAAGCCCTTGCGGGCACCCAAACGTTTGTCTGGATTGTGACTCTTGGAAGTTAAGGAACTCAAAGATGCAATATCACCATCAGCGAGTGCATTAAATAATTCGCGGCATGACATGACCTCCCCTTCTTTTCAGTGCAGGGGGTCTACCCAGGATACAGACTCTTCCTCTCAGATTACTGAAACTGTATTGCAACAAAGGTCACCTTTGAAATCCAGTTCTTGTCACTTACCCTGCAGGGTAAGTGGGGTACATGTGACCCTTCAGACATTGTTGGACTCCCGTTTTAGTCCCAGTCAGCATAGTCAATGGTCAGGAATGAAAGAAGTTATCATCCAACAAGTGCCGGTACTCACCAGCAAGCAGAGGGAGGGGGCAGCGCATAGGGGAGGGGTGGGGCCTGACGCCAAGGCTGGGCAGTGAGGGTGGGTTAGCTGTTTGATGCTCCCTTACCCACCCAGCTACTGGGATATTACTTCTCAATGAAACAAAACCACATTTGTTCTGTTTTCGTCCCTGCAATATTGAGTTTATACCTGCAAGAGTGCCATTGTTGGCTATAAAACTGGCCATGTCAATTGGCTTGCTGTCAATGGAGAGGTTCCTCATACATCCAACAAACTGTCTGTTGTGCACAGGAAAATCTTCAGGCAAGTTTGGAACTCCTCCAAGGAGCAAAGGGCCAGTTAGATCCAAAGACCTTAAGAAATCAGAAATCCAAAGACGTTTAGAAATCAGGTATCAGAAAATCCCCTCACAATGGCTTTTGAGTGGTGGGCGGGGGCCACCCACCTGTCAATCACACAATATTGAATTTGGCTTGCAAGGCTGCTCATGATAAGGATTGAAATTTTAGATTGTAAACCTGCAGGGCTACGTTCTGTCCCCCCACCTATTTTCTTTTAGATTCTATTATTTTATACCCTGCAGTGCTTTTTAGGTATGTAATAAACCAGGATAACAACAGTTGTCTAGCCAATAGGAGAGACTGAATCTAAAATAATTATTCTCTCCAATCTCAAATTTACTTAGAAGAAATCATCTAGTGAGTTCAACACAAATGATAATAATAATAATAATTTATTATTGTTTATTATTTATACCCCGCCCATCTGCCTGCGTTTCCCCAGCCACTCTGGGCGGCTTCCAACAAAACACTAAAATACAATAACCTATTAAACATTAAAAGCTTCCCTAAACAGGAAAAACTCTTTCTTAACACAGTCACATTTGAAAGTGCACTCGCGTATGACAGTGACCCATCTTAAGCACACCTAAGAGATAAGGAGAAGGTCTTTCAAGATAAGTGGTTTATATCATTTGTGAACAGTAACATTTTTTTAAAGCGTCTTACTTTTTGGAGCCTGTCTGCGTTCCCTGAGCAGCACACGAGTAGTTTCCAATAAAACTTCCGAAACGAACAGCGACTGTAGTATCGCAATCATCCACTGTTACGACTGCCACCTTCTCCCCTGAAGGTCCATGAGGAATACCTAATCTTCCTATGTTGGGCTTCCGAACCAAAGAGATAACAACAACAACAGTGAGAAAGGAACTGTCAGCAAACCTGCAAACATTTCATGCAAGGGGAAAAAGTTATTAATGCAATAATTTCCCAAATGCTTTTGCGAGAGATAAAATGACCAGCATAAGCAATTAGATAATTTTTCCAAAACCAGCTCTGCCAAAGCAAAAACGTTTAAGCAGTTTTTAAAATGAAATTTGCTCCCCCCCCCCCCAATGAATATAATTCACAGCTATCTCCTAGCCAACAGCCTGGAATTATGCTTGGGAGAAGAGGAGGAAGATTTCCAATAAAATTCTTAATTACTGTCTCCTTGATTGTGGACAATATCCCAAACCAAAAAGCCCAATTGGGTCTACCAGTAAGTTGTCTCTTGAGCTCACCAATGTTGCTGTAAAACTGCTATAGTCAGCCCTATAGAGAAGTTAAGAGGATTGCTGGTGGCAAGGAGGGGCAGTTCAACAGAAAGGAAGTATAATCTCAATGACTGCCTCACCAATCCCAAATCTGCTTGCTTCCTTGGGAGAAAATGCCACTGAGGCTCAATGACATAACAGGAACTGCAGGAAATGTATTACTGCACCATTATTATAAATGTTCAGTAAATGACTGATAACAAGGAATCCCCACAACTGGCTAAGTTCCAGATCAGCAGACTATCTGGTCATGGGATGGAGACGCAGGTTCCTGTACATGGAGCTACAGCAAAATATTTAAATGACATTCGCCACGGGACTGAGAATGTTAGAAAAACCCTTTTAGTAAAGCCTGGCTTCTACTCTCACCGCTAAGAATGCAAGAGAATTTTAAGTACTATCATAGCCACGTCTACCCAGAAGTAAATTCCAATATATTGGGTTATTCCTGCATTGCAGGGGGTTGGACTAAATGACCCTCAGGGTCTCTTCCAATTCTGCAATTCTATGATTCCATAGTCAGCGGGACTCATTTCCTAGCAGGTGTGCTAGAGTTTCAGGATATTGTTCATAATCTCGCATGTAAATCCTGTTGCTGTTGAAGACACTGGAATCACTCAAATTAACAGGCATTAGCTAATATTAACCTGAAATAGTATTTACTGCTGCAATAATTAATGCATACAGAGCAATAAAAAAAGTACAGCTTGAATTACAACCTAATTCATTTTAATCCTGACAATAAGTAAACATATTGCACAGATAATCAATGTCGTACATGATCTTGACGAAAGGCAAAAGACTAAAATTGTCATATTTAGGGATAAGCCGCTCCAAAAGGATCACCACAGAATTTGTACTTTTCAAAAATTTCTCAAAAGCTGTTTCCTGATAGCAGACCATCCCAGTGTTTTCCATTTCCTCCTGTGTTTACGGTGACCACATCATTTGGCAGCTCTTCACACAAAGGGCTTGACATCTATCAGGTGACAGTAAGGCCTAGTTCTCGCAAACAGAAGATGAGATAAATCTCTATGCCTGCACAGCAACAAATCATACTGCAGGTGAGGGCCTCAACTGCTGGAAAGTTCGTCCACATAAAACAAAACAAAACTGCACATAGAAACTAGACGTCAAGAAGAAAACAATTCTTTTTCCTGACATCTATGAGCAGTACAGGATATTACTGTGAGCATGTGTGGCAGGCAGGCCGGGCGGGCGGGTGACAAACAGTTCAATCATGTCAGCCTCGCATGCAGTACAGGCTACAAGCAGTTCCACATCCTCATCTGCAGTTTGTGACAAAATTTTCCAAATTCAGCGAGCAGTAGATGTAGTAACGTGTGCAACGTCAGCACCAAAAACGCGAGGAATTTCATATTTCACCTTAGTATTGTCATATGAACACCAAAGCTGGCATCGAAGTTCTACCGGGTATATAAAGGATGTTTTCCCCTCACAGATGTTGGCATTTAGACATGAAACAGTAGTTATGTCTGTGATGCTCGCAATCTTAATGCAGAGTTTACCAGTGTTCCTACTTTGGAGCAAACAGAATGAGGGTTTCTTTTATATTCAGTTGAGCTGAAGGTGTCCTTGCTGGCCTAGAGTGCTTTCTATCAGCTTAGGCTCTTGTGGTGGCTGCAATCTTTTCTGGAAACAAGTGGTGTGTTCTCTGGAAACCTGTTTAAGCTGCTGTAATATGTTGCATATGATAAGGTTCTTGAAGATAGCGCAAAGTCAGTCCAAAACACAACATCCAAGATTTTGAGTGTACAGCTTGCTACTAGAAACATACTTCACTAGTTTGGCCAGATTTGCCTAAGTTTCCTTCCAAGCCCAGTTTGACGTCCTTATGTTAAACGCTAAACTTCTTTCATAGCTTGGGATCTGGGTTCCCCAAGGACCGCCATATTTCATGTCAACCTACCTCAACAATAAGTCTAATTCCAGCACTGCTGCTGTTGCTACCCATGTTTTATACCCCTAGCCCAGGGGCTCATCAGTTCCCACTGCCACACTATCCCTTGTTGTTTTCTAGCTCTTCCTTTACTCCTTTAGAGTTCTGGGATACCACATTTCTTCTTGCCAGAAGCCAGCCCTGATTCAAACTCACATTGTACTGCTTCTTATTTGGCTGTCCCTGAAACAATCTGGGAGACACTGCAAAGAAAGAGAATTATTCTCCTACCAATGGTTCCTAGAGCAAAATTTTCTTTACCTGTGTATTAATTCATTAGGACATTGTGCTGTTCTGTGCCTTCATATTAGTACAGTGGTACCTCAGGTTACATACGCTTCAGGTTACATATGCTACAGGTTACAGGCTCCGCTAACCCAGAAATAGTACCTCGGGGTAAGAACTTTGCTTCAGGATGAGAACAGAAATCATGCTCTGGCGACGCGGCGGCAGCGGGAGGCCCCATTAGCTAAAGTGGTGCTTCAGGTTAAGAACAATTTCAGCTTAAGAACAGACCTCCGGAACGAATTAAGTACATCACCCGAGGTACCACTGTACCCTGAAAGTGAGTTCTCACACTACCTTCCACACAGGTTACAGATACCTGAGTCAGTGCCATAGCTATGGGCAGGTGGAGGCTAGCTGGGTTTTTTTTGCCCCAGATGAAACCTCCAGAGGGCCGCTACTGAGGCTCCCAGCCTGTGTGTGAATGTATGCAACTGCATACATGGTGTGTGTGTGTGTGCCAAACTGGGTCTTTGTCCCGGGTGAAATAAAGCCTGGTTTCGCCTCTGCCTAAGGGCAGGTTTTGATTATCTCGCTGCCCTCTCCCTGATAAAGTGGGGGTGGGAGCAGGCTCTGGAGACTGACATGAACAGAAAGGTACCTGGAGCTGAAGAGGAGAGACAATGAACATCACCTCTTCTCCAGCGTAAATGTTTTGCTGAACCACAGGATTTGTTTTGGCCCTTCTGACTACACTGAGCGAAAACAAAGGAAGAGGTGTAATAAGCTTGCAGCTCTCAGCTGCAACTCCCAGCTAGATAAACCTTGATCTGCTGTGCCTCTGCTTCCCATTCCAACTTTGGGCTGGAACAGTAGGCAAAGGTTTCAGTTTTAGAGAGAGCCTTGAGTCCATTTTGCCCTGCAGAACCCTTCACACACCAGGTACGGTGGTAGAACGGGACTCTGCTTCCTGCTCCAGCTCTGAACTGTTGGGGACGACAGTTTG
Source organism: Podarcis vaucheri (assembly GCF_965113315.1). Classification (NCBI taxonomy): domain Eukaryota; kingdom Metazoa; phylum Chordata; class Lepidosauria; order Squamata; family Lacertidae; genus Podarcis; species Podarcis vaucheri. The sequence goes on from NC_138748.1 coordinate 11,079,798, forward strand.
TTTTCTACTCCCATATCCAGCCTCAGCTCCATGAGCTGGAAAGTGCAGGATATTTCCCTCTCACATCATGCTGCATATCTGAGACATTTTGGGTTGGCTGGTCGACTCCTGCCTGAGTGCAAAATATATGGATATTCTAACTGTTGAATGAGTGGTTAAATTGCCTTCTTCTTCTTTTTAATACAGTCAAACCTCGTTTGTTGAACGTAATCTGTTCTGGAAGACCATTCTGAAATGTTCGACAACTGAAAAACTGAAAACGGAAGCCTCAGTACAATAGGGAAACTCAAAACGGAAGCCACGTAGCACTTTCGGCTTCTGAAAATCATTTGAAAACAGGAACAGTTATTTCCAGGTTTTCGGTGTTCGGGAGCCAAAATGTTCCAAAATGGAGGTGTTTGGGAACTGAGGTTTGACTGTACAGTAAATGGAAGCAGCAACTGGAAAAAGATCATTCCATCTATTTTAAAACGAGAGACAAAAGATCTATAAAATACCCAGAGTTTTCAAAAGATGCAAAGCACATGCAAATTTCAAAATGTAGTGTGAGCTTTGTACTGATGGCACTTTAAATAAAATGATGCTTCTATGCTTGCATGCCTTGGTCAACGGTGGAGGTGAAGCATGTCAACTGTATAATTTTACACTCTTCCCCCATTTCAAAGAGCCTGGATCTGATGGCTTTCAAATTCTTTTGCAAAAAAGTGTTCACTCTCCCGGGTTGACCCTATTAAGCCCCATGTTACCTGAAAGCCATCTTTCATTAGCTGGAAATTATGCCGCAGCTTTGCATTCAGGGGTAAATGCTCAGCGTTGCACAGCCAAATTTACCAGCATGACTACTATTATTGTTAATGGGAGCTATTTAACAAAGTCTGCGCTTGTGGCATTGAAAACGTGCTTCTTGCTGCTTTCCTGCATACTGTTCATATGAAAATAGATTGTGATTAAGTCTTCAAAGGCCACATACTGTTGATGTAAGAGAAGAAAGAGGTGGGCAGGAATAATAAAAAAGAGGCTTAATTACTAATAATTGCCTTGAGATGGCTCAATTTCTTTTCTTTTCTTTTTGTTTCGTTCCATTACTTAACAGCAGCAACAGTCAGGTGGCAGCCTGTGGGCAGCATCTGGAGGAAGCAGACAGGGGCCGTTTCCAATCAGATGGAATCAGTTCCTATCGGTTTCTGTGTGGCCAGAAGTCCTTCGGCTGCTGTGCTTACCCTACCCTCCTCTACACATCCAGTGGCTCATTTGCGGGCTCACAAACACTCTTCTTCCATTAAATCCATATAAGAATATATTACCATATCTTACAATATTACTGTGTCTTATCTCTGAATAACACAGGATGGTTGCTGTAGCTCTGTGTCTGCTGTTAGACGGCAGAATGCCTCTGAATGCCTGTTACTGGGAAGCACTGGTTCTTCTGGCAGGCCTCCCCTGGGTCTCTGGCGTGATCCAGTAAGCTCTTCTTATGTTGACGGGTTAAAGAGAATGCCAAGGCACCCCTGCCCTTTGTGAGGATAACTTCCAACCAGCTTTAGTGAGGATTTATTTTCTGTCCTTTTCAAGTCAGAAGTCTGTACATACTTACCTGTGAATAGGAATGGGGCAGAAATTTGCTCAGTTCACATTTTAATGCAAACCTGCCTAATTTGCGCATGTGAACTGATATACTCCTCTGACACTATAAGCGAGAAACTGAGGTTTTGGCAGGATGAGCTGGCTTGGTTTGATGGGAGTTGGACATTGTGGAGGGCCACAGAGAGCCATCTCATCCCCAATATTATCTAATGTCTACATGAAACTGCTGTGAGTGTTTCTGAGGATAATTGGAGAGCAGTGTCACTGGTATGCTGATGACATTTAGCTCTAAGACTGCAGCTGGTACCCTGATGCAGTTATGGACTGGATAAGAGCCAAAAGGCTAAAACTGGATCCTGACAAGATGGAGGAAATGTGGATGAGCAGTTCTCTCAGGTCTTGGAACTGGGTGAAATACCTGTTCTGAACAGGGTTGCTCTCTGCCAGAATAAACAGGTGTGTAGTTTGGGAGTGCTCCTGAGTCTATTTCTGTCAGCTTGTTCTTGGTCGTCTCATCACATGGCAGCACAGCTTCTAGGTAGGATGCAGTAATTCAAAGCTGTGGCTGCCAAGAGGTGAGAGGACCATGAGAATGGGACCCAAATCACTTGTACTCCAAACTTTAGCATGTAGACCAGCTCTAAGAATGCCCCCCCCTTCCCTCGCGCACAAACAAATGATTATATTCCAGGGTCCTGGCTTTATTTAAAAGGGGAAAAATACATCTATATGCCCTGATAAACACAGACACTAATCTTATGTTGTGAACATTTTGCAAATGAGGATCTTTAAAATCCAGGAGATGTGGCTACTGTGTACATTGTATTATCCTTTAATCTCCAGATCTCATCTGTACAGTGTTTACTACAATGCCATCTGTATCATTCACAGATACTTAAGTGGCTATTTGATTGGATCAAGAATCTACTATAAGTGAACTGAGTTTGTTAGTCAGACTGAAATCCACCAAACTGGCAATGCTTCTGTTTTCCATCTTGACTTGAAAACAGAAAAGGCAGGGAGTTTTCTTTTTATCTTGTTCAGGAAGTTTTCAATCACACGTGGGTATTTATAATCCTGTCTTTTACACTTGGGACATTTAGCTAAGTCAAAAAATTCAGCCCTGTATTGGCTCACGAAGAGACTCACACAGCCAGTTTCCTTATGCTTGTAATATGGGGCAAGGTGGTAACTGAGGAGCATATACAGATGCATATAACTAGACTTCTGCCTTTCTATCTGTTCAGTTCCACAGCAACTGTTGCTACAACAACAGTTAATACACCCATAAGGATCGGGCAGTTAATCTTTATTTATTTAGCAATTATTTATTTATTCATTACATTTCTAGGCCAGCCATCCACTAAGTCCTCTGGACGGTTTACAAACTTATTAAAAATACAAAATACAATTGGGGTGAGGGGGAATAAAAGCAGTATATATAACTACGTAAAAATCAGCACAAAACAACAACAATGACCTCAAAGCCACCGTAAACACAAGCAGCATAAAATCAACATTAAAAACAGCAAAGGAAAAATAAATTAATGCAAGAATTTAAAAAGCACAAAAATATAGAAGTTATGGATTGAAAAGGCCTGGGAAAATAAAAATGTCTTCACCGAAATTATCTAGAGATGTATGCCTCAGTCCTGCAAAGAAGACCTGCCTTCTGCATATACAGCTAATATGGATACAGGCGACAACTGTTATGGGCACGTTCAATACGTGTGCAAACATGCATGTGTATATCACCATAACCCGGAATTAGCCAGAAAAGGGGGCTTAATGGGGGCAGGGCCATAACGGGCTTATGCATGCTCCACCGACACACGTAGTGGTCAGGAATGTAACCCCTTGTGGCAAAATGGTTGTTGTCTATACTCATTTGAGCCCCAATGAAGAAGCAGGGTGTGTTCTTGATGCATATGGGGAAAATTAGTTTTTATTTAATCATAAATAAATATTTTAGCCTACAGCATATAAAAAAGTTAAAAGCAAAACTTCAAAACGGTTAAGAGCAGATTAAAAAACATGGCTAAGTTTACATACACTAAAGACAACAACAACAACAAGAACAACAACAAAGCAGGGCATAGATGATGATGATGATGATAATTTATACACCGCCCTATACTCGGAGGTTTTAGGGCGGCTCACATAAAGACATCACTGTATATAAAATAAAAATAAAAGCAATAACCCAATAATACCCCCCCCCAAAAGAGCCATATTTTAAAAGGGTATGGGATGTTGATCAAGGCAACCAAAGGCCTGGATAAAAAGGAATGTTTTTGCCTGGCGCCTATAGGTGTCTAATGAAGGCATCAGACGAACTTCCCTGGGGAGAGAATTCTACCCATGTCCTGGCATGGGAGGAACACAGCCAAGGGAAAACTGGTGGTTTAAAACAACAGCAGAAGTGAAGCAGAGACAGTTAATTGCTGTTGCATCAATTTAATGTAAAACAAGTGTACCTATTTCAATCTAAACATAAGTCTAAGGGCATCAAATCATGTCTACAGTAAAAGTAAACCTTAGCTATCTGATTATTTACTTGTTTATTAAAAACACTTCTAAACTGTTCTTCATTGTAAGAGCTCATATCTTATCCACTGACTGAAGCCCAGAAGCTACTGAAATGCTTGGAAATCCTAATGGCTTTCCTAAGACAGCCAAGCAGGCAAGTGTCTTCAGGACTGTTTTGGAACGCAAAGATTACACCAAAAATAGGTTGCACTAAAAAAAAAAGCACACAAAAACAAAGATACAAAAACACAGGGGAATGCCCTTGAAAATTAGATGAAACGAATATCATATCCGGAACAAGCTGGCCTAGTTTTCCAGAGAAATGGCATAATATGACCGTTTTACTGACTACACTACTTACAAATCCACACAGGCCTAGACACTCAGTTATAATAAGCACATATAGTGTAAAATGAAGTTAGCAAGTTTGCCTCCAATTGTGCACACTATTAAGTTGCTTAATTCTCGTTGAGTTCAATGTGATTAAGCTGACTGTGTCCATAACTACAGGTCCAGTTCAGATGAGCCAGAACAAGCCCCAGACTCATAAGGGTAGCTGTAGTTTAGGAAAAACAAGAACAAACACGATGGGGAAGAGTGGGAGAGCCTGAACTTTCCAGAATCTCACGGTTTGGTGTTATGTCTGAACAGGGATTTCTGATGCTAGTTGTTCTTGTTGTCGCTGTTAAACCAAACCACCCTCAGCCAAGCAGATATAACCAATAAAGACAAACAACGAGCAAAGCTTTTTTTAAAAGTCACACATTTTTGTAAGTCATGCCAAATTTTAGGGGCTCACTAATCAGTAGTAAATCATTCATTCACTGTTTTGAATGGTTAAAGGTTACAGAAAACCTGTTTCCTACTGACTTTTGAAAAGCTAAATGACTATTTTCTTTTCATACAGTTGTGCAGCCAGATGGGGGAAAGGGCAGCAGAAGTAGTTGCGATTAAAAAGTATCATGCTCACAGTAGTCCATATTTTTCCCCTTGCAGCAATTAGGAGAAAACAGAGGAACCAGTAATGCAGTCTGCAGGAGAGTTGCTGGAAGCCGAGGGTGCACTTTTAGTTCAAACATGTTCAGTCTCATTAGGCAGATTGCCAGATTCAGAAAACCCTTTCATTAACCTACTGGTCTGAGCCCAAAAGACTGATGTATGAAACTGGGGGTTGGGGAAATTCGGATTCTCAGGCGATACTTCACTGGTTCAGTGGTCAGAAATCTCATTAACTGCTTTGCTACGGACACGTTTTCAACTGAGCACAGCTATCAGAGCCAAACCTGGGTGAAAAATTAAACAAACGGGAAACAAATAAAGCCGCAGGAACTGAAAAGGGCGCATTTGCAACCTAAGGGGAAGAAGCCAGTGAACACCAGACAAGCTTTTATGCCTTTAAGTGTGGGTTTGTAGCTTGTGAGGATTGGAAGAGTCAATTAGAGGCAACTGAAAATTAGGAGGCATCAAGGCTTGCATTCAGTAAGGTGCCCTACCTCAGCTTCAGGGTAGTGGCGAGAAGGGGAAAGAGTGTTAAGAATATCTGAAAGCAGACAGGCAAAAGAGCAGGGAACCCACCACGTATTTCAACAGGAGGGCACATTCCTGCTGATCACCAAAGGTATAAATGAATCCTGAGCACAAACACTTTCCTCCTTTGAAGTGTCTCATTGGCTCCCCTTCCATGTTCATTAAAGACACAGGGCTTTGTGCATGCTTGTTTTCGAGTATAAAGAATGCACACCCATAATGACACTTTCCACTGAATGAGCCAAGGGCTTCACAGACCTAGGAAAGCACTTCACCATTTCCTTTCGCTAAGAAAACCTAGGGCTTCTGTTTTCCAAGTTCTTCTTTATTATTAGTTCAAAGGAAACACCCAAAGTCCTGATGATAAACTCTATACAACTTTGTTTGTGCATGCATAGCTGAAGATGCACCTCTTTGCCCTGAACTTTGACACTATATCTATATCTATATGGACCCACCCTATTATTGGGAATGTAATCTGTTTTTATTGCTGCATTTTAAATTAATAGAACTACAGAATCATAGAGTTGGAAGGGACCTCAAGGGCCATCTATTCCAATCCCTGCTGTGCAGAAATCACAGTTAAAGAATTCCTGACACATGACCACCCAGCCTCTGTCATGGTCATGTGACATGGCAATTAAATAGCTGTTTGGGCAGACGGCCACTGAACTCACTGCCCGGCTAAGGCTGACTCTCAAGTCATGTGGATCTTCCAAGTCTTCAGAGATGCTTCCCCTCTAATCTTTAAAAGCTTCTCTCTCTCGTTAGAGATCCCTCCAGAGTCTCCAGGTACACTGTTGATGCAACTAAACACTAAGAAAGCACTATTTTTCAGTTCTCTTTGTCTTCCACAGACAGATGTGAAATTCTTTAAAGAGCTTCTGAGTTCCTGAAGCTTACAGTGTGATTAAATGCAGATAAGGGTGCACTTCAAAGTCCTTACAGCGAATTCCTAAGGTGCCAGCTGAATGACTATATGGAACAGTGTGCCATGCTAAATCCTTGCTCCCATTAAATGGATTATAGAAAAATGCCCATCATTACCATTTTTAAAAAATGTTTTGAATTAAAATAGAAAACTAATGCCGAAAGTCTGCAGCCAACGAATTGATTGACTTATTCACAGTGAAATTCACAGGCTCACATCTAAACCCTTTCTTATGTGCCCTTACTGCTCACTTAGGCTTGCCAGGTTACAATGCTAGAGCAATAGTAGAATCCCCACTGACAAAATTCCCCTCCTATTCATCTCCTAAAGGTGCAGCCCTTCTGGCAGGGAAATCCCAGGAGTACTATACTGAACAATCCTATTATCCTTTGGCTCATCTACTCCTTCTTCACAGCCTTCCAAAGTTCTCTAATTTGTTCACTTCCTGTCCATTGGCACGACTTCCTGTCCTGTCCCTTCCTGTCCTTGGTCCCAAGTGAAGTTTTGCTCCATTTCCTTTCATGCCTCCTTTTTTTTTTAGCTCCTTCTCTCTACCATCAGCTGTTCCAGCTGGTCCCTGCTTTTCAGCTGACTGCTTTCCTGGTCTCACTGGCTAGATAGCCTGTCGCTCAACCAGTCTCCCAATCTCTACATATATAGATCAGATAGTCTTGCTTGAGCCTGAGCATAAAGGTAAGGGACCCCTGACTACGAGGTCCAGTCATGGCCGACTCTGGGGTTGTGGCACTCATCTTGCTTTATTGGCCGAGGAAGCCGGCATACAGCTTCTGGGTGATGTGGCCAGCATGACTAACCCACTTCTGGAGAACCAGAGCAGCGCACGGAAACGCCGTTAACCTTCCCGCTGGAGTGGTACCTATTTACCTACTTGCACTTTGACGTGCTTTTGAACTGCTAGGTTGGCAGGAGCAGAGACCGAGCAACGGGAGCTCACCCCGTCATGGGGATTCGAACCGCCGACCTTCTGATCAGCAAGTCCTAGGCTCCTCACTGGCCCTTCTTGCTTCTCTTCCCCGTTTCCTCTGGCCCTTCCCTCCCCCCCCCCTTTCTCTGGTTTCTCTTTCCAACCTTCATTTCTCTATCTGCCACTTTCCTACTGGGCTCCCCATCCCTTCACTCCCCCACCTCCTTTCCCCTTTTTCCAGTCCTCAAACTGGTTCACAAAGCATCTTCCATCATTAGGACCTATGAGAGGTTTCAATCCCAAGCAAACTGCCCACTTTTTCTTCACACTGTATTACAGCTGTACTATAAAATGCTGTACTACAAATACAGAATTAGTCTGACAGATTTATTCTATGAGCATTCAGATCAGGTCAGCCAATCAGTGTCAGAGGCTTCACCTCCATCAACACAGTACAATATAGATTACTATATGGTATCCATGACATACTGTGATCTATTGTGTGTGCTTGAACTGATAATTAGCAGACTAGTGGGTAAAAAAGGAATGAGTGAAGAAAGAAGATACCGTAACTGGATGTGTGTAATCTAGAGTCCTGTGCAGGAACTCAAAGTGTATGTTTTTAGAGGTGTGGCACAGATTGTGACTGCACCAACTGGTCTTTGCCTATGGAGGACATATGAGCATAGTGCCCTATGGGCATAGGGCGCCACCATGCAATCAGCATATCCAATTCTTCTAGCGGACAAATAATGTACCGTATTGGCCTGAATATAAGCCTCACTCCCCCCCCCAATTCTGACCATGAAAAGTTAAAATGCAGCTTAAATTCGCGACCTTACAAAAAGGGCTTTTACGATATTGCTGCTGAAACAGACATACGTTAAAATGGAACACAAAAAAAACGTTTTATTGACGATTTGCGTGCTTGAGACTGATCATTTGCCATTTACGGGTGTGAGTGCCTGCGGAACTGTAGCAACTGAGTAGCAATTTGCGATTTTAGTGATTGCATGGCAACTTTTGCGGGCTTGCAAGATCAAAGCCTTAAATTGGCTCGGAGTTACAATTCTACCAATCCGCAGAGATTTTCAGCCTGTAACCCAGTTTTAAGGGAGTGGCTTATATTCGGGTATTGTCGTTTCTTCCCCTGCTCCCCCCCAAATTGTAAAGGTGCAGCTTATTTGCGGGTGAGGCTTATATTCGGGTTAATACGGTAGTTGGCATCTACACACACAAACCACTATGCAGAAGTGCCAATGTGTGAAGTGGATTGAAAGGGGCGGATACAGTCAACTAGTACATTCACAATCTCCAGTGAGTAGACTTGGAACTTCTGAACTGGGCAAAACAAACGGATAAGAATCAATGACTTAATACACATTGATATATGTCTGTCTTTTCCCTTATAAAAAATGCCAGATCACAAGACCATAAACTCCATTTATCAAAATGCCAGATCACAGAGGCTGGGTGAAGGTCTGCAGTAGACACAGGCTAACTGCAGAGCCATGCAGATCTTCTGGAGAAGAGGCAAATAAAATAGTTTCAGTTTTTAGTACTATTTGTCAATAGCAAGTTGTGACTTTACACATGTCACACAATGATGGCAGATTATAGATAATGCCATGTTGATTTAGTTAGGACATTGAACTCTTGTTCAAATACGCAGGCAGAAGAATTGACAATGAGAGAGCTGTCCTTCCAAGAGCTCTGCAAGGTCATGCAATGATCATGACTGACAATGGAATTTGGTTCATGGTCCACAACCAGGCCTGTAGGGATTGATGCAGGGGCAGCCTTAAGGGAAGTGGGCAGACAAAGTAGAGTATATTTGCATGCAAAATTTCAATATTATGATGAGAAATTTAAAATATCAGTCTTGGTAACAAAAAAGAAAGAAAACCTGTGTCGTGCTAACTTATGGCAATGAGTCCTGTGTGAATGGATGTTGCAGCGGTATAGTCATCTAAAAGAGTCCAAGTACCACTCTCTTCTTTCATCCCTATCTCTTGTCTAGTTCAGGAAGAATTGATATCATGAATCAATACCATGAAGCATTATGGAAAGGGAAGGGAAGTCTCACCCACCACTGGCATATTGCAAAATATGGGTTTGTTTTTTGTATAATTCCACTTCGTTTGAAAAAAATTATCTTCCTTTTTCTAACTGCAAAGTCTATGATCAGATCCTCAAAACTAATCTTAGGTAACATATCTGCTTCTATACTTAGTAGAGATAAGGCATCCAGCCTGCCTTGTTGCACAGTTTTTCTGCTGGGATTTTTAAAAATATACTTCAACTGAGAAAATGAATGCTCAGCTGAGAAATTTGTGGCCATTGGTGTTAAAAACCTGGGAATGGAAAATTTCTATGGTCCCCCCCCCTGCCCTAAGCATATGCTTAATGGTTAATCCAGCCCCCCCCCCCCTGGAAGGATATAGGAGGGCCTCAGATTCCTGGCCCTGATCACAGTGATGATTTCATCACTATGTGCCAGGGAGAGAGAGTTTACCTATCCCTAAATTCTCTGTATTGTAGTTGTGACAAGATGTCTGCATATGTTATTTTTTAAAAAATACTGTAATGGCACAGGCAAGGTCTGCAACTAACAACATGAATAAATATTCATTCCATCAACTGTAGACTGGGGCAGATTTTCCTCAAGTATAAAGTACAATGTTTTGCTGATGCAGCAAACTGCATTCAAAACCCTCCCTGAGCCAACTGTAAGGCTGACCAGCTAGCATATCATTAACGCAGACAAAAAAAAAACTTGAGGCACTTGAGTGTGAGAGCAAATTAAACATGCAAGCCCCCTGCCAGACCAAATGCATTGTGTACGATGAGCCAACAAATTTGTATCACTTGAGATGCGTTTGAGCTTCGTGTAACTGAACAGTTCACTCCAAATTCTTCTGCAAAGCAAAAGCCTTAGCCCAGGGGTCAGCAAACCTTTTCAGCAGGGGGCCAGTCCACTGTCCCTCAGACCTTGTGGGGGGGCAGACTATATTTATTTGGGGGGGGGGGATGAACAAATTCCTATGCCCCACAAATACCCCAGAGATGCATTTTTAATAAAAGCACACCTTATACTCATGTAAAAACACACTGATTCCCGGACCATCTGTGGGCCGGATTAAGAAGGCAGTTTGGCCGCATCCAGCCCCCGGGCCTTAGTTTGCCTACCCATGCCTTAGCCTTTCACAAAGAAGGGCCCCTCTCTTACAGTTTTGAACTTTGTCAAAGGCTTGGAAAGTTTAAGTCTCGTAAACCATCCCTGTTTGAAAGCCATGGAAACACAGGCAGTGGTGGGGAATCAAGTCTGTTACAAAGAAAGCTGGTTTTTTTCCACCGCCAGCTGCCCTACTGGATTACAGCTCACTTGACTAGTGGGCAATAATGAAAAATATCCTGCCACATATTAACTGCCACTAACAAAGAAATGTTTTGAAGTAAGATTTCTCCCTGGTGGGAGAGTGTTACAATTTTTCTGTTTATGCATGATTTGATAAAGTATGTGATCAAATTATTCTATTCAGATGGCTTGTGAATATTCCTGGTCTCTCCCTGTTCCATACAATTCTCAGAACCTATGACGTAAGGCATCTGTCATCCTTTGCTCATTTGAGCACCTGCTAGCTCCTCCTAATACAGGCTGTAGATGAGCAGCCTAGGAATAAAGGGAATCTACTTCCTGGCTTGCAAACGAGGAAGACGGAGCTTCCTGGAGATGAAGACTGCTGGGACTGTCAGACTCCCAAGCCCTTTCACAGATTCTGTTTGTATCTTCTGGCACCTATTTTGGAACTCTGCATATTTCCAGAATCCTGCAGGTCCGAAGTAAAGCTATTTCAATGCTAAACCGACCACGTGGGTATGCTTACATATTACTAGCTGGTATTCACAAAGATTCATGGATGTACATATGCATGTAAAATCTTAGTATTTTATTAGATATAAACTTTAGAAGATTGTTGAGCAATTCATCCAGAAATCCAATGTGGGCAAATTTTCTACAACAGTTCCAATAACTTTCTCCAAGGGAGAAGGCAGGCATACAAGTCTCTGTCCACTCCCCCCTCTCATTTATGCACTTGCTGCTGCCTTTTCTACCTAATCCTTCTTAGGAGAGCTCCTAGCTGGTGGCTTTCCATCTCAGGCACCCAGTTGCAGGATGCTTTCTTAATTTTCTCCAGGTGGAGTTGAAGCAGGTTGAGACGGTGGTGGAAAGGGAGGGAATGGACTGAACAACATTTGATTTGTCCAAATGCTTGTCTGCCACTTCAAGCCATGAAGATGAGCAGGCAGCACATCTGAAGAATGTGCTGTGATCACCCTCTATAGTGAGCAACCTTTGTAATATTTATGTCTGTCTCCTTATTATGTAATATTATTCATAGGAATATATATACATAGCCCCATCATAATAAGATTCTGTAACTGCAAAAGCAGTAGGATCAAAGCAAAGATCTTTTAGCTGCATAAGCACTCAAGTATGTGTTGCCACAGGTAGCAATTAATTGTTAGGGGATTCCCCCCCCCCCATTCTACTGATGGTGGCAAACAAAATGTTATGCTAGCCTTCCAGGGGTTCTGGGCTGAAAGAGGAGTGAACATATGGGGCAGTTGTTGACCCCACAACCCTATTCTGAACCCCTGTGCAGTAGCATCAGTGAGCACCTATACAGAACACTGGCTGAACAATACGAAAACGGTATCTCTGAAGTAGTGGGGGGCAGATTGGAATCATATAGGCCCTCTGATATTAAAGAGTTAATTTATAAGACTGGGCCTTTAGGAATCTCTTTCCAATAATCAGATGTGCATGACCCCATCTGCTACCAGTCTGAAAGAAAACCACCACACAGCAGGCCTGCACAGTGATATATAATACTGATATTTTGAATTGCCATCCCATTTACATACCAATTTACCAAGCACAAGTTTTCAAACAGCTGAAATATCCAATTTATAGACCATGTTTGTGACAGGAAACATTAACAAAGTTATAAAGTTCACATCCACATTCAATTCACACTCTGAAACAGATGTTATTTTCAGTCACAGCCTTGTTACAATAATCTTCTCCAATGATACTGTTTATGCAGATAATCCTTCTCAATCCTTTAATGAATTAGTTCTGAAGGCACTGGGACTAATATCTTTGATTCTATCTCTCTGACTACGATCTCTACTGGTGACAATTGCAAAACAAATTGTGAAAATAATTGCGTGTGGAATTTCAGCGAATCCTCATTTCAGATGTCATCCATAACTTTGTTATATGCTGCTGCTCAAGCCATCTATGTCCTGGCACCATCAAATGAAGTCATAGGCTGACCAAGACACAGGGATCAAGACAAGCAGGTGGAAAGTACCTTTATGGCTGCCTAGTCTTGAAACGTTCTTGAAGCACTACAGAATGAAGTTACAGACAGGCATCTGACACACTGCTGTATAACAAATGGAAGACACTCAAGTGTGCTAAAATAACATTTCAAAACATACCTTGTGTTCTCTAATAATCTGGTAATGTCTATGGCTATAACTCTAAGCATATTAACCAGGAAGTAAATCTCACTGAACTCAGCAATACATATTTCTGACTAGATAAATACATTTCTGATTAGTTTGTAAGATCTAAACTGGCAATCAAATTTCCAAGATCTAAGAAATGGAGTTGGGTAGTTTGTGGGCAAAATATTTTCATCAAGGAATGGCTAAAAGTGCAACCCAATAATGATTTTAGTTATTCTGTGGATATTCGGCTGCAGCTACAAATGGAGGAATTATAATTCAGTGGTAGAACACATGTTATGGATGCCAATCAGACAATTCTGAGAGGTATAAGGCAGCTTCCTATATTGTCACCGTGCCTCACACTCTTATTGATCAGCAAATAAAATGAGGACAGAACAGCTATACTACAGCTACATCATACAAAGATCCATTCACTGTTCAGCTAGATTATACCTAATTAGGATAACCCTGTCCTTTAATGTTATAACAACATGTCACAAAGTTATTGGATTTGATTAGGTGCACACTATTTCTTATCGATATAATACAAGTGCATGATTTTATCTGCATTCTCTAGATTGCCTTGAGTTTTATCTGTTTTAAAAGGCATACAGATGAATTGAGCTAGAATTTGATTCACTTTCTTAGTAGTTTTGATTTCTGACTGTGCCATCTACACTGCTGTGCTTGGGCGTGTGGCATCATGTCTGCACAATATTGTATAATAACAGGATACTTCTAAGCACATGCAATAGGTGTATATCTTAGATGAACAGAATGTGTTCTGTGAGCTCCATCCAGATATAAGAATTTTTATTTTAAGACTTGGCACCTATCGGCTTATATACCTTTAATACGTGTGTAGAAAGGAAAATACTAGCAGTTGCGGGTTAGCTAAGGGCTGTGACAGTGGTTGAAATTCTTCCTACCCAGGTACTGTAGACTGAGAATCCTTATACTAGACTCAGTCTGGCAAGCCGTTAAGACACATCAACAGTCAGCATTCTTGCATGCACACATGTTCTCTCTAGGCATCTACAGAGACAGGGAATCACAATGATTCATTGCTTTGGCTATTTTGCACCCTTTGCAAAGAGGATGAAGTTTCCACCTCAACCATCCCCTGAGATTGTGACATATACCCAACCTTTACCTTTATTGTAAAGGTAACTGTTGCCACCACACTTAAGACTTTGAATGTTCATTCCTCCAATTTACAGGTTTTGGGAAGGGAGAACAAAAAAGTTCTTGCTATTGTATTGCCACAATAGAACATGCTCCTCCTTAACCTCTTCTGGGGAAAGTGGCTAGACTGAATTGCCAGTGAGGGGCTGGTGTACAGCTGCAGTGTTTATTTCATGATAACTTGTGTAAGTCACCACTATGGACACCTTCTGGAAAGAGCTCACTGCTCCTAAAAAGTGCTTTCAGTAAAAGTGGCCTAGCTGTATGGATTCTTCTGACTGCTGGCTTTTATTTCCTTGTAAACTGGGCACATTACTACACATTGTGTAGTGAAGGTGTGGCTGGCCACAGATCTCTCTTCAACTACACATTTCCATATGAATCCTATTAGATTGTGATTATTATTATTTTTCATCCATTAGGCAAACTGCTAGTCTAAACTATCTGGAATAAAAGGTGTTTAGGTTCTAGGTTGGTCGATGACTTTTCAACAAATTAAAGGTATTGTTACGGAAAATCTGGGTGCGTATCTACCCTGCCACCCAGCCAATCGGACCAAGTCCGTGGATTCTAGCGGAAGAAAAGGAAGCTCAGCCGGACGCAGGAGCAAAATGCGAAGATCCAAGTTTATTGCGCAACAGGTTCAAGACGAGATTGAACCCCGAGAATGGGGCGACATAAACTTTTAAAAGTTCCCACCAAGTCCCATAACACAGTGCGAGAAACGTCATGAATACATTATGGGAAGGTTGGATTTCATGGGTTACATCATGAATACATTACACACGTCATGAATATGTCAGAGAAAAGGTGGGGTTAGACTAATTTACATTTGAGGAAAGGGAGGGGGAATATGCAGAGCGAGGGTCATACACAAATATACATTTCATGAGTACCGGTGGCGGTGAGACAATGGGTTACTGATATGCACTGTCTGCCACCTGGTATTGCCCGGGGGACGGGCTGGGCAGAGCGATCCGACAGGATTAAGGAGTTCCTGTGTACGTGACTTGCCGTCTCGAGGATTATGGAGTCGGCCAACATCATGGAGTCCTGGGGAAACTGAGTCGAATGACACCAAGAGCAAGAAAATTGGAGCTGCGGTTGATTTTATATGAATTTTTGAAAGGTTCTGATGACTTTCAGTCCGTTCCGTAGCCTAGATCAAAAGCGGAAGCAGAATGTATCCATTCTTGCAGAAATGGATACATTGTAACAAGGGTTTGACAGTTTTACGAGGTCGGGAGTTTCGGTTCTATTGTTCTCGCCATGGGGGGCCGTCAGCAGCTCGTCAGGAGGTTAAATGAGGCGTGCAAGAGCTCCCTGAGCTAGCTCCTGCAGGACGAATGCATGGCTGTGATTGGCCAAAGCGCGGCCATAGGAATAAGCGGAGAAGGGAAACACTCGGTCTACTCATTCTAAGTATGGAGCGCAGATAGGCATAGGAAAGGATAGGGAATATATATATACTCGAGCTTATTTCGCTCGGGAAAAGGTCTGGGAAACATGTGGTGCTTGTGCAACGGTGAAGGGGGTTCGAGGGTGGGTGTGCGGTGGTACCCTTGAGGTCATCGCCTCGGACCGCCAAAAGGAAGGGAGGAAATAGGCACCCCCCCCCTCAGTCCGTATCAGTCCCCCATTCGGAGATAGATTTGCATTAAAGTTCTGTAAGAACTTGCAAATCCTTTCTCCGCACCATTTGAGCACTAAATTTCGGTGATCTCATATTCACCTTCTCCCAAATGTTTCATCTGTACATAGTCTGGGAAAGTGGGAGCATGTCGGGAGCGGGAATAGGCTCGAAGAGGAAAGGAGCTAGCAGAAGCAGAATGACGGAGGAGAGAGCAGCAAGGGGTAATGCAATGCATAGTACAACATAGGATAGAGACACAGAGGAAAACAGTTAAAATGATGAACAACACGACTTTCAATAGTTGTCTGAGCCATCCCAGCTTGGGCAACCATCCCCATAAGTCTACGTCGGATAGCCCCTCATGCTGGATGTCGTGGAGTTTCCCTGCTAGTTCATGAATGTTATTTAAATGTCCAGTTATATTTAAGGTCTGGTCAGTCACGTATGTACAGCACTCTGTGCCTATTAATGCACAGGTACCTCCTTGACTGGACAAGAGGAAGTCTGTCGCGATCCTCGTCTGTAGGCTCAATTGTCTTACCTCGGATAGTTCCGACATTAGAGAGTCTGTGATCTGAGTCGCCTCCTGCATGAACTTAAGGAGGATGTCGGTGAGTCGGAGAATATCCACGTGGTTTGAACCGGCACCGTAGGCGGGGAAGAGTGCTCGGCCTACGGTCTCTCCATTTGCAGCAACGTCTGACAGGTCTGACAGCTCCTTTTGCTCCCTTTTGTTCCGTTGTCTTCCGGGCGGTAGGTGTGGTAATATTCTAATTCCGGGAACGATGTAGCCGATGAAGCAGGATCCGGACATGTGTGGGCTCACCCATGTATAGGCGCGGTGCCCACACACCCAGAATAGGCCGCTGAGGTAAGATTCCATTCGGCCTGAAGCAAAGGTTTGTAGTAGCTTGGTGTCTGCGGGTTGTGGCTTCCAGTCCAAGGGATGTCCAACCGCAGTGGCCCAGGCAACAGTAAGATTAGGAAAAGTTCGGGAGTCCCTTGTGTTAGAGACAGTGACCAGTCCAGTTGGTAGGATTTCCAGAGTGTTGGTGCATGTACTGGATCCGATGAAGGTTCCTTCCCCTGAGAAGCTGCGGCAAAGGGGTCCCTTCGTAGGGCCGGTGAGGTAGAGGTATTGATGTGTTAAGTTGAGTGCGGTCAGGTTCCAGGAGGTAACATTTCCGGAACGGAACTGTTCTAGGGTCACTGGTACAGGGACCAGTGGGAGGCTCTGTTGGAGATGGCTGGGTGCGTGAGCGCAAATCCAGCAGTCCGGGTAGGGTGACTCCTTCGCCACCTGGCTGAGAAGCTTAATATAGGAGTTTTGCTCCCAGGATGACAGGAGGTCTTCTCCCGGGAGTGCCGGGTCGGTGCCGAATTGTCGGGGTGCTGTGCCAACCGGATGGAGGGGGTCGGTGGTGTTCAGTAGTCGCCTATCCCTGGCGATACCGCCGCATCGCAGGGGTCCGACGTGGTCCCATGAGGGGGAGCGCGAGGGGTGTAAAGAATGGTGCCACCCTTCGAGATATTCAGCCCCTCTCCACTCATGAGTGACCCCTAAGTCCCATAGGCAGCAGAACCGTCGTAGGCAGAGTCCTTGGAGTTGGGGCTTCCGGGTTTCTGGGGTGGAGCGGAGGCACTGGAAGCCGAAAATCAAGTTTCCAGAGGGGTGGCTTGATTCCGTATAAGCGTGAGTAGCCCCTCCTGTCTCGACTTCGGTCCAGTTTGGGGTTTGCGAGACCTCCCCGTTCTCGTAAAGAAGGTAAGTCCCATTTCTGCAGGTCAGCCGGTAAGAGGAGTGGTCAAGAGTGAGAGTCGCAGAGCCGATACGATGTAAATCCTTGTTTCGAATGAAAAGTTCCCAATATTCGTTTTCGGCGAGTTGGGGAACTAGGGAATGGCGCAGCAAGGTCCGGGACTCGGGAAGGCAGAAATCAAAGTCCCCCATTCGATCAGGGTTAGACCTTCCCGTCTCGACCTCATGATAGTCCAAGAAGTGGTAGTTTGTTCGTAATCCTGTGCAGTGGTCTGATGAGGTAGACGTGACCCAGGATAAGGTGGCGAGGAGAAGGGCGGTGGTGACCAGGCGCATGGCTCGGATGCGTGAGCGAACGAAGGCGCCTGACAGGGTGAGGCTGTAAAGCGAAGGTATCAAATAGCGCTGTTGAACGGAGCTGTCAGATGAACTGTCAAAGGCGAAGCTGTGAAGCGAAGCAAGGTGTCAATGGAGCTGTCAAACGAAGCAGGCTGTCAATGGAGCTGTCAAACGAAGCAGGCTGTCAATGGAGCTGTCAAACGAAGCAGGCTGTCAATTGAGCTGTCGAACGAAGCAAGCTGTCAATGGAGCTGTCAAACGAAGCAAGCTGTCAATGGAGCTGTCAAACGAAGCAAGCTGTCAATGGAGCTGTCAAACGAAGCAAGCTGTCAATGGAGCTGTCAAACGAAGCAAGCTGTCAATGGAGTTGTCAAGCGTGGTTGTCGGCGCGTCTGAAACGTAGCTTGATGGTGTTGGTATCTGGGATGATTTCGGACGTCCAGTTGGGTGTCGCGGTGTCTGGTCCGGTCTGTTGGGCCCGACTTTGGCCCCGATCGGCTGGTCCGGTCTGTTGAGCCCGACTTTGGCCCCGATCGGCTGGTCCGGTCTGTTGAGCCCGACCTTGGCCCCGATCAACTGGTCCGGTCTGTTGAGCCCGATCTTGGCCCCGATCCGCTGGTCCGGTCCGTTGGTCGTCGTCGTCAATATATGAGGTCGGTAAAGCCGGTGGAGTCGAAAAGGTGAAGTCCTCGCCGTTGCTTTCTTCCGTCTCCTGTGGAGGGGGTGAGGACTTGCACCTAGTGTGATGTAACCAGGAATTCTTCTCACCTACTTTCACGGCGGTTGGCGATGTCAAGAGTACTTGGTAGGGACCTTCCCACGCGGGTTGGAGTGGTTCTTTCTGGTAGACCTTGACGAGGATCCAGTCGCCCGGGTGGAAGGAGTGAGCGTGGACGTCGATGGGAAGATTCTGTCCCTCGATGGCCGCGTAGTGGTGGAGACGCTGTAGCTGTGTCTGGAGCTGAATAACATAATTAGTAAGTTCTGCCTCCCCGAGCTCCAGTTCCGATAGTGGGAATAGAGTGTTGTAGACGGGAGGAGGTTTCCCGAATAAGAGTTCGAATGGGGAGAGTTTCAAACGTTCGGTTGGGGCGCTGCGGATGTTATGAAGAACTAGTGGGAGTGCATTGACCCATTTTAGGCCAGTGAGCTCGCAAAGTTTGCCCAACTGTATCTTTATTTCCTGGTTCATACGTTCCACTTGGCCAGAAGATTGTGGGTGGTATGGGGTGTGGAGGTCCCATTTGATTTGGAGTGATTTGGCCACTAATTGCACCACTTCTGCAGTAAAGTGGGTCCCCCTATCGCTGTCTAGGCGACGGGGTATGCCATAGCGGGGAATAATGTCCTGTAGGAGGGCCCTGGCAACTACGGATGCGGTGGCCTTTCTGCAAGGGAATCCCTCCACCCACGAGGAAAATTGGTCAACGATAATCAAAGCATGCTTAAAGCCTTGGCATTGGGGCAGATCAATGAAATCAAGCTGTAAGTTCTCAAAGGGGACAAAGGTCCATGGTCTGGCTCCCGGCGGCCTCCTGGGTTGACGCTTAGGATTGAAGCGCTGGCAGGTAATGCAATTCTTTGATGCTGCTGCTGCTGCGGCAGCTATCCCGGGTGCGTACCAAGATCTAATTACATGTTCCATTAATCTCCCTTTTCCCCAATGTGTTCGCTGATGAAGAAACCTCGCTACTTTTGGAGTCCAGGCCTTTGGAAGGACGGGTCTTCCATCGGGGAGGACCCAGATACCCTGTTGTTCGGTGGCACCTATCGATTCCCACGTAGCCTTCTCATCCCCTGGGGCAGATTTGTAAATTTCTGTGAGGTCTAGGTCTGCTGGCAGTTGGAGGGCTTGGAACTCGGATTCGTTGTTAGGGGTGCGTAAGGCTGCCATCTGTGCGGCTTTGTCGGCTCGTCTGTTTCCTTTAGAAACTGAGTCCCTGCCCTTGGTATGGGCCTTGCAGTGGACAACGGCTATAGCGGCAGGTAGGTGGATCGCTGTGAGAAGTCGCTCAACCAGGGCGGCGTGCGAGATTTGAGACCCAGCAGCGGTTAGAAAGCCTCTTTGGAGCCAAATTTGGCCAGTTGTGTGCACCAAGCCGAAACAGTATTTACTATCCGTATAAATGGTTATCCGCTTCCCTTCACCAATCTCGCAGGCACGCAGCAGCGCAATTAGCTCGGCGGCTTGGGCACTGTACTGAGAGTTAATTGGATTTGACTCTATTATTTCGAAGTCGGAGACCACCGCGTACCCGGTCTTCCTGACCCCGTCGATCACTTTAGAGCTACCATCGGTATATAATATTAGGTCCGGGTTCTCCAGGGGAAGATGATCTAAGTCTTCACGGGGCTTTTCGGCTTGCCGGACTATAGTGGTGCAGTCATGATGCGGGGTGCCATCATCGGGAAGGGGTAGTAGGGTAGCGGGGTTTAGCGAGTTGACACGTTTAATGGTGACATTGGTTGGGGTTAGTAGGAGGGCTTCGTAGCGGTTGAGGCGGGAGTTGGAGAAATGGTGACATCCTTTTAGGGTTAGGAGGGTTGAGACTGAATGGGGAACGTGGAGGGTGATTTCGTGGCCTAGAACCGTCTCTTGGGCTTTCTCGAGGAGGACAGCGGCGGCAGCAATGGCTCTGAGGCAACTGATAGCCCCTTTGGCAGTATTGTCAAGTTGTAGACTATAATATGCTACTGGCCTCTCTTGGTCGCGGAATGGTTGGGTTAGGACCCCAGAGGCTACCCCCATTTGTTCGTGGATGAACAAGTTGAAAGGGATTCGGTAGTCGGGTAATCCTAGGGCAGGAGCAGATCTGAGTTCCCGTTTTAGTCGTTCAAAAGAGCTGTAAGCTTCATCTTCCCAGACTAAGGTGTCTGGGTGGTCCTGGCGGGTCATGGCAGTTAAGGGCTTCGTTATTTCACTGTAACCAGCGATCCATGCCCGGCAGAAGCCGGCCATGCCAAGGAAGCCGCGGAGCTGTCGCTTTGTTCTTGGGAGGGGAATTTTAGTGACTGCCTCAATCCTGTCAGTGGCTAGACTTCTGGTCCCTACTCCCAAGATGTGTCCGAGATACTTGACTTCTTGCTTACAATATTGGAGTTTCTTAGGAGACACTTTATGTCCCTTCTTTGCTAATTCTGATAGGAGGCATTTAGTATCTATCTTACACGCCTCCTCACTGGTAGAGCATAATAAAATATCGTCCACGTAGAGAAGCAGGGTGGAACTGGCCGGTAGGTGGATGTCCTCTAAGTCCTGATGTAACACGGCCGAAAAAATGGCGGGTGACTCTACATAGCCTTGGGGCAGTCTGGTCCACGTTAATTGGCTGGGCCCCCAGGTAAATGCAAAAAGGAATTGGCTGGCTGGATCTAGGGGTATGCTGAAGAAGGCAGAACACAGGTCCGCAGCGGAGTACCAAGTCGTCCCTGCTGGAATGGCGTTTAGGAGGGAGTTCGGGTTGCCAACTACCGGGTGTCGGGGGATCACGAATTGGTTCACTAATCTCAAGTCCTGCACAAAACGGTACCGTATAGGTGCCCCCTCCTTAGCGGGTTTCTTGACCGGGAGAACTGGGGTATTACAGGGTGAAGCGCATGGGACTAGAATCCCCTTTTCGAGGAAGTCCTCAATCATGGGTGTTAGGCCTTCTATGGCTTCTTTGGGCAGAGGGTATTGCTTGGTGCATGGGAAGGGTAGGTCGCTTCGGTAAGTGATCTTGACCGGAGTGGCGGAGAGTAAGAGTCCTACTGAGGTTGATTCAGTCCCCCATAGGGAGGTGGGCAAGTCGTTTTCGAGTTCTAAAGGGAGTTCGGGAAACTGTCGGTCCGCTTTAGATTCCTGAACGATACCCTGAAAAATGGGAATGGAGTTCCCTGGCATATGTAGGTAAATGCCATCCGGGGAGCATTTTATGGTGGCATTAAGTTTGCAGAGGAGGTCTCTGCCGAGGAGGTTGACCGGGCTGCTTGTTAAGAGGAAAGTGTGTTCCGCTAGTAATGGTCCGAGGGTGACCTTGGCCGGTCGAGAGAGCGGGCAAGTGCGGGGTATCCCATCCAGTCCCATTACTTTCTTGGTTACTGTTCCTGGTTCCAGGTGACTGTCGGTTAGGGTGGAATAGGTGGCCCCTGTGTCTAGTAGACATTGGTAAGGGTGGCCGTCTATCTCGATAGTACAGACCGGGTCTTCGGGTGACAATGTAAGGACAGGGCAGATGGTTTGGGTCTGACTGGGATCCCCTTCTAATTGTCAATAAGTGTCCTGATCATCGGGAGGTGGTTGGTTTGGAGGGTGCAAGGGAGGAGCAGTAGCATTCGCCCAAGGGTGGGCAGGCTGGTCTATGGCTGGCAGTTGGGTGGCCGGCATTTGGGTCCGGGGTCCCGGTTGTGGTCGGGACTGAGGGATCGGGTTCGAGACCGCCGGTGGGGTATAAGCCGCTGGGTTGTGGTTGCTGTAGCCTGGAGTTACGTTGGCTTGCGGGGAGAAAGGGGGGTGGGTGATCCGTACAGGGAAAGGCTTAGGCTCCTGTCCCCCGTAGAGTGTCGCATTTAGGTAGGGGCAGAATCTCTTTATGTGTCCCTCTTCCTGGCAGTAATAGCATCCTCCAGTCCCCGGTCCCCATTGTCTATAGGGATTTGGGGTTCCTCCTCCACGGATTCCCTTTCCTCGAGGGAATCCCCTGCCTCGATTAGGACCATAGGCAGTTTCCATGCTTAAGGCTAGTATTTGTTCGACCTCGGGCTTCGTTTCCTTCTTCTTTCTTTCATCCCGAGAGTTGTAGACAGATTTTGCGATGGACAAGATTTCACTTACGCTCTTTCCATCGTATCCAATTTGGAGATTCAGAGCTTTCCTGATATCTGGGCAAGCCTGATCCTTGAAGAACCCTTTAATGATGACTTCATGCTGTGGGTTGTTGGGGTCTATTCCTCCCCATGTTTTAATGGCAGAGACCAATCTAGTGTAATAATCGGACGGGTGTTCATTTGGTCCCTGCATGACCGACTGGACTTTGGTCCAATTAACGGTGCGTTGTCCGGCGGCCTTTACACCGTCCAAGATGGCCCTTTTAAATAGGTTTAAGCACCAAATACCGTTAGTGGTATTATAGTCCCATTCTGGTTCTACTCTGAGACATTGTGCTGTGAGCGCTTGCAATCCCTGAGGCCGTCCCCTTTGGTAGTCAGGTAATTCTATGGCTTCTCCGGCTTTAGTTAAAATGTCCGCTTTCTCCGCCTCGTTGAAGAGGGCATTGAGAAGGACGTGGACATCGGGCCAGGTGGGGTTGTGTGTGGAGAAGATTGCGCTGACCTGGCGGTGGCACTTGTCCGGGTCATCCCTCAGTGAGGGCATCTGGTTTGACCAAGTTACCAGGTCTGAGGTATAGAAGGGTTGATGCGTGTAAACCATCCGCGGGGGCCCATCAGGTTCGAGAGGAGGAATGGGCAGGGCCCTTAAGGGCATCTGGACCGCAGTAGAACTCACGGTGGAGCTTACTTGGTCAGAAGTCCCCGGGGTCTCTTTATCGCGGCCCCGGGTCCCTTTTTCGGAGCCTTGAGGTTCCGTGGGAGCGGGTTTATTCCCGACTTGGGTAGAGTCCTCAATGGTGTTGTGGTGAGTAGAGGAGGGGATTTTAGTTTTAGCTTGTCCGGGATTTTTAACTTGTTTGGCCCCCCCCTTGTCCTTTTTTGCTTGTAGTCGTGTGACCCTCCTATTTTCGGTGTCTTGTGCCTCATCCTCCTCCCCCGTTTCCTCCCCACTACTGGAGTCGCTGTCGCTGGATGTCGGGGCTTGCGGCGGTGGTCCTTGATAGTAAAAGGGGACCAGGGTCTGTCGTACATCGTCATCTTCGTAAGGGGGGGGCATTGGCAGTCGCCCGGGATTTAATATAGGCAATTGGTAAGATGTTGTTCCCTTTGGGGCTTGGAGCATTCTCCTTACGGCCTCAAAGGTGGCCAGGTATTCTAACTGGCGGGGTTTTTCTTCTATCAGGGCTTTCCTTAGGTGGTTCAAGCGTTCTTCATTAAACGAACCCCCCGGTGGCCACCGCAGTTCGGGTCTGGCGGAGGCAGTCCTGGCGGGCCAGGTTCCGGAGCAGAGGTCCTCTAGTTTTTCCTTAGATAACAATTTGTGGCCAGGAATCGACTTCCAACACGCGATGACAAATTGAAGAGGGGAGTCGGGATCCTTCTGGGAACGGGATGGCTTCCGGGAAGCCTTCCTCCCAGAATGAGTCCGCTCGTGTTTGGAAGCCTGGGTACCCATAGTATATTTCACGCGTGTCTAGATAGGAAAGAGGAGAGGGGAGGGGGTCGATAAGGATTCGTGGGTCTAGGGTTATTCGACAAAGGACTAGTAAAATGAAAGGTCTTTAGTCGCTTGGCAACTTCCTAGGGAGGTTTTTAAGAGCTCTAGCTATCCGGTATTCCTTACTTCCTTTTTCCTTAACCATTCACCTGGGGTCCCTTTTCCACTCTGCCGATCCCGCCCAATTCCTCATGGGCTATTCCCTCCTGGCAACCTCCTACCTATCGTCACAACTCAGGAAAGGGGGCCCTACTGAACGCCCGCACCGTGCGGTGCCAGATCGGGTGGTCCCTGGACAGAGGTTTGGGTCGAAAATCCCCCTTGCTTTCGGAAGCGGGCTTACAGTACACGTGGTATTGTAGCCCGACCGGTGCGGCTGGGATTGGGATAGAAAGCAAGACCACTTCCTGCCCCCTAGAAAGGACGCTCGGGAAGATCGGAAAGAGAGCTCCAACCCCTTGCTTTCAACTGGGATGCCCGTTTGCGGAGAGTCGGCTATCTTTCAAGTCGGGTCTCTCCGTCTTACCTTTCGGGCTCCCAATTGGTGCGGCTGGCTGGAGGGTTTAGATAAAGAGATAGAGCTCAGAACCCCCCTTTGGGTCGAGCAGCGGTCCACGGTCTCTCTCACTGACTGGACCAAGAGAAAGGCAAGAAGGTACGATAGAGAGGAGGGCAGAGAATTCAGTTGCCAGGAGACTTCCACCCCTTCCCACCAGTGCACTGGATTTTCCTATACTCACGCGTCTTCCCCGTCGATCCGATCCCGGGATCGATGAATGAGCCGGCTGGATCCCTTTTGCTCCCCGGCTGAACTCCTGGGGCTTCCGATTACCGCCCGGGAGATGGCCGGAGGTCCAAAAGGGTCTTCTCGGGCAAATTGGCCCGCAGCCGGCTGAAGAATTCGGGGCCTCCGGTCAGCAACCCGGGAGAACCGCTAGCCCCACGTTGGGCGCCAAGCTGTTACGGAAAATCTGGGTGCGTATCTACCCTGCCACCCAGCCAATCGGACCAAGTCCGTGGATTCTAGCGGAAGAAAAGGAAGCTCAGCCGGACGCAGGAGCAAAATGCGAAGATCCAAGTTTATTGCGCAACAGGTTCAAGACGAGATTGAACCCCGAGAATGGGGCGACATAAACTTTTAAAAGTTCCCACCAAGTCCCATAACACAGTGCGAGAAACGTCATGAATACATTATGGGAAGGTTGGATTTCATGGGTTACATCATGAATACATTACACACGTCATGAATATGTCAGAGAAAAGGTGGGGTTAGACTAATTTACATTTGAGGAAAGGGAGGGGGAATATGCAGAGCGAGGGTCATACACAAATATACATTTCATGAGTACCGGTGGCGGTGAGACAATGGGTTACTGATATGCACTGTCTGCCACCTGGTATTGCCCGGGGGACGGGCTGGGCAGAGCGATCCGACAGGATTAAGGAGTTCCTGTGTACGTGACTTGCCGTCTCGAGGATTATGGAGTCGGCCAACATCATGGAGTCCTGGGGAAACTGAGTCGAATGACACCAAGAGCAAGAAAATTGGAGCTGCGGTTGATTTTATATGAATTTTTGAAAGGTTCTGATGACTTTCAGTCCGTTCCGTAGCCTAGATCAAAAGCGGAAGCAGAATGTATCCATTCTTGCAGAAATGGATACATTGTAACAAGGGTTTGACAGTTTTACGAGGTCGGGAGTTTCGGTTCTATTGTTCTCGCCATGGGGGGCCGTCAGCAGCTCGTCAGGAGGTTAAATGAGGCGTGCAAGAGCTCCCTGAGCTAGCTCCTGCAGGACGAATGCATGGCTGTGATTGGCCAAAGCGCGGCCATAGGAATAAGCGGAGAAGGGAAACACTCGGTCTACTCATTCTAAGTATGGAGCGCAGATAGGCATAGGAAAGGATAGGGAATATATATATACTCGAGCTTATTTCGCTCGGGAAAAGGTCTGGGAAACATGTGGTGCTTGTGCAACGGTGAAGGGGGTTCGAGGGTGGGTGTGCGGTGGTACCCTTGAGGTCATCGCCTCGGACCGCCAAAAGGAAGGGAGGAAATAGGCACCCCCCCCCCTCAGTCCGTATCACTCCCCCATTCGGAGTTAGATTTGCATTAAAGTTCTGTAAGAACTTGCAAATCCTTTCTCCGCACCATTTGAGCACTAAATTTCGGTGATCTCATATTCACCTTCTCCCAAATGTTTCATCTGTACATAGTCTGGGAAAGTGGGAGCATGTCGGGAGCGGGAATAGGCTCGAAGAGGAAAGGAGCTAGCAGAAGCAGAATGACGGAGGAGAGAGCAGCAAGGGGTAATGCAATGCATAGTACAACATAGGATAGAGACACAGAGGAAAACAGTTAAAATGATGAACAACACGACTTTCAATAGTTGTCTGAGCCATCCCAGCTTGGGCAACCATCCCCATAAGTCTACGTCGGATAGCCCCTCATGCTGGATGTCGTGGAGTTTCCCTGCTAGTTCATGAATGTTATTTAAATGTCCAGTTATATTTAAGGTCTGGTCAGTCACGTATGTACAGCACTCTGTGCCTATTAATGCACAGGTACCTCCTTGACTGGACAAGAGGAAGTCTGTCGCGATCCTCGTCTGTAGGCTCAATTGTCTTACCTCGGATAGTTCCGACATTAGAGAGTCTGTGATCTGAGTCGCCTCCTGCATGAACTTAAGGAGGATGTCGGTGAGTCGGAGAATATCCACGTGGTTTGAACCGGCACCGTAGGCGGGGAAGAGTGCTCGGCCTACGGTCTCTCCATTTGCAGCAACGTCTGACAGGTCTGACAGCTCCTTTTGCTCCCTTTTGTTCCGTTGTCTTCCGGGCGGTAGGTGTGGTAATATTCTAATTCCGGGAACGATGTAGCCGATGAAGCAGGATCCGGACATGTGTGGGCTCACCCATGTATAGGCGCGGTGCCCACACACCCAGAATAGGCCGCTGAGGTAAGATTCCATTCGGCCTGAAGCAAAGGTTTGTAGTAGCTTGGTGTCTGCGGGTTGTGGCTTCCAGTCCAAGGGATGTCCAACCGCAGTGGCCCAGGCAACAGTAAGATTAGGAAAAGTTCGGGAGTCCCTTGTGTTAGAGACAGTGACCAGTCCAGTTGGTAGGATTTCCAGAGTGTTGGTGCATGTACTGGATCCGATGAAGGTTCCTTCCCCTGAGAAGCTGCGGCAAAGGGGTCCCTTCGTAGGGCCGGTGAGGTAGAGGTATTGATGTGTTAAGTTGAGTGCGGTCAGGTTCCAGGAGGTAACATTTCCGGAACGGAACTGTTCTAGGGTCACTGGTACAGGGACCAGTGGGAGGCTCTGTTGGAGATGGCTGGGTGCGTGAGCGCAAATCCAGCAGTCCGGGTAGGGTGACTCCTTCGCCACCTGGCTGAGAAGCTTAATATAGGAGTTTTGCTCCCAGGATGACAGGAGGTCTTCTCCCGGGAGTGCCGGGTCGGTGCCGAATTGTCGGGGTGCTGTGCCAACCGGATGGAGGGGGTCGGTGGTGTTCAGTAGTCGCCTATCCCTGGCGATACCGCCGCATCGCAGGGGTCCGACGTGGTCCCATGAGGGGGAGCGCGAGGGGTGTAAAGAATGGTGCCACCCTTCGAGATATTCAGCCCCTCTCCACTCATGAGTGACCCCTAAGTCCCATAGGCAGCAGAACCGTCGTAGGCAGAGTCCTTGGAGTTGGGGCTTCCGGGTTTCTGGGGTGGAGCGGAGGCACTGGAAGCCGAAAATCAAGTTTCCAGAGGGGTGGCTTGATTCCGTATAAGCGTGAGTAGCCCCTCCTGTCTCGACTTCGGTCCAGTTTGGGGTTTGCGAGACCTCCCCGTTCTCGTAAAGAAGGTAAGTCCCATTTCTGCAGGTCAGCCGGTAAGAGGAGTGGTCAAGAGTGAGAGTCGCAGAGCCGATACGATGTAAATCCTTGTTTCGAATGAAAAGTTCCCAATATTCGTTTTCGGCGAGTTGGGGAACTAGGGAATGGCGCAGCAAGGTCCGGGACTCGGGAAGGCTGGGATTGGGATAGAAAGCAAGACCACTTCCTGCCCCCTAGAAAGGACGCTCGGGAAGATCGGAAAGAGAGCTCCAACCCCTTGCTTTCAACTGGGATGCCCGTTTGCGGAGAGTCGGCTATCTTTCAAGTCGGGTCTCTCCGTCTTACCTTTCGGGCTCCCAATTGGTGCGGCTGGCTGGAGGGTTTAGATAAAGAGATAGAGCTCAGAACCCCCCTTTGGGTCGAGCAGCGGTCCACGGTCTCTCTCACTGACTGGACCAAGAGAAAGGCAAGAAGGTACGATAGAGAGGAGGGCAGAGAATTCAGTTGCCAGGAGACTTCCACCCCTTCCCACCAGTGCACTGGATTTTCCTATACTCACGCGTCTTCCCCGTCGATCCGATCCCGGGATCGATGAATGAGCCGGCTGGATCCCTTTTGCTCCCCGGCTGAACTCCTGGGGCTTCCGATTACCGCCCGGGAGATGGCCGGAGGTCCAAAAGGGTCTTCTCGGGCAAATTGGCCCGCAGCCGGCTGAAGAATTCGGGGCCTCCGGTCAGCAACCCGGGAGAACCGCTAGCCCCACGTTGGGCGCCAAGCTGTTACGGAAAATCTGGGTGCGTATCTACCCTGCCACCCAGCCAATCGGACCAAGTCCGTGGATTCTAGCGGAAGAAAAGGAAGCTCAGCCGGACGCAGGAGCAAAATGCGAAGATCCAAGTTTATTGCGCAACAGGTTCAAGACGAGATTGAACCCCGAGAATGGGGCGACATAAACTTTTAAAAGTTCCCACCAAGTCCCATAACACAGTGCGAGAAACGTCATGAATACATTATGGGAAGGTTGGATTTCATGGGTTACATCATGAATACATTACACACGTCATGAATATGTCAGAGAAAAGGTGGGGTTAGACTAATTTACATTTGAGGAAAGGGAGGGGGAATATGCAGAGCGAGGGTCATACACAAATATACATTTCATGAGTACCGGTGGCGGTGAGACAATGGGTTACTGATATGCACTGTCTGCCACCTGGTATTGCCCGGGGGACGGGCTGGGCAGAGCGATCCGACAGGATTAAGGAGTTCCTGTGTACGTGACTTGCCGTCTCGAGGATTATGGAGTCGGCCAACATCATGGAGTCCTGGGGAAACTGAGTCGAATGACACCAAGAGCAAGAAAATTGGAGCTGCGGTTGATTTTATATGAATTTTTGAAAGGTTCTGATGACTTTCAGTCCGTTCCGTAGCCTAGATCAAAAGCGGAAGCAGAATGTATCCATTCTTGCAGAAATGGATACATTGTAACAAGGGTTTGACAGTTTTACGAGGTCGGGAGTTTCGGTTCTATTGTTCTCGCCATGGGGGGCCGTCAGCAGCTCGTCAGGAGGTTAAATGAGGCGTGCAAGAGCTCCCTGAGCTAGCTCCTGCAGGACGAATGCATGGCTGTGATTGGCCAAAGCGCGGCCATAGGAATAAGCGGAGAAGGGAAACACTCGGTCTACTCATTCTAAGTATGGAGCGCAGATAGGCATAGGAAAGGATAGGGAATATATATATACTCGAGCTTATTTCGCTCGGGAAAAGGTCTGGGAAACATGTGGTGCTTGTGCAACGGTGAAGGGGGTTCGAGGGTGGGTGTGCGGTGGTACCCTTGAGGTCATCGCCTCGGACCGCCAAAAGGAAGGGAGGAAATAGGCACCCCCCCCCTCAGTCCGTATCAGTATATTAATTCCAAAACACAAATATCATTACTATTAATAACTCAGAAATCAATTCTAACTGGCACATTCTCAGATTGCAATCTAAACAATTACCCTGGTATTTACCTATGACGTTAGATAGCATTGTTTTCCAGAGGATAACAGTGAGATAACTAGGGACTGGTATACAGTGGAGCAAATGATAATCTCAGAGGTACAGTATGACTGTGGTCACATAACAGGTGACTGCTATCATCATGCAAAACCTGTTTTCCAGAAGGAAGTGAGATAATCTATCTTCCAGTTGCAGAGGCAGCCAGGGCTGCAGGATATGTTATGCTACCACAAATGGATCTTGCATTTGTGACTGGAGATTGCAGAGGTGTATTTTTATATATATGCTTTGCTCAAAACAAATTGCCCAATCAGCCTGTCAAGGCTGCTTTACATACCTACCAATGGAAAAACAAGCTGCAGAATTCTGTTGACTCTTACACAGCATGCTAGGATTTAAGAGGCTACTCTCTAATTTTCATTAAGTGTATGCAATTGTTAGTATTTGTTCAAATTGTGTAATTTGTTTTGGCATTCCCATGAAAAAGACATGCTCAATTTAATTTTGGATAAAGCTTCACTTTGTATTAAAGAAAAGATAATTTAGTTGGTAGATTAAAGATAACATGATTCACAGCAAGGGGATTTGGAAGCACATCAAAGATTTTAATTTTAAAAACCCCTGCTCCACAAAATCAGTCAAAGTCCTGTTTTCCTTTCAAGACTTATTGCAGGTGGTGTAATAAGTTAAAGATACCTGTGAAGCCTTGAAACTTTACAACATAATTCATCCAAAGTGGAAACACTGGAATTTAGATGCACTAAGTAAGGGAATGAAATTCTTCCAAGTTTTAAGGAGGTGCATTTGTGATTAAGGGATGTTTGTAGCAATTCTGTCTCATTTGCCTCAAATGTTAAGAAAACAACAAAATGTTATATTTGCCTATTTCTATCACCATGAATTATATCTATCAATTTTTTAAAATAGTATAGTAAAAAATGAAATTGATACTGGAGGTTTCCTGGTGGTCACCTGTCTATTTGACTGATCTAAGAATAAAGTTATTTTGAAAATCTCTCTCGTTATGTATACATTTGTGTGTGTGTGTGTGTGTGTGTGATACACACACACATATATACAGTATGCAGAACTTGAAGAGATGTTAGTTATTACAAGTGTCTCAGAGAGAGGGCCATGTAAAGAGATCAGCATATAGATAAATGCAAATATGTTTAGGGAGCAAGAGAACTTCGTCTTGCCTTGGTTGCTAACACTGGCTAAACAACATAGTATTGAACCATTTTAGTAGAACAGAGATGAAATATACAGGAAGAACAACATTTAAACAGAAATCTAGAATGGTATGGTAATAGATTTGCTGGGAGAGGAAGGAGAAAGCAATAGAGAGAGACCTAGAAATAA
Source organism: Podarcis vaucheri (assembly GCF_965113315.1). Taxonomy (NCBI): domain Eukaryota; kingdom Metazoa; phylum Chordata; class Lepidosauria; order Squamata; family Lacertidae; genus Podarcis; species Podarcis vaucheri. The sequence goes on from NC_138748.1 coordinate 11,111,223, forward strand.
TGCAGATATGAAAATAATAGAAAAGCTGCCTTACTTCCAAACCTGCTCTATTTATGCAGTTTAAGTAGAGCAATACACTGAAGTTATTATGACGTGTCTGAGTTGTATCAAGTTTAGACATAACATCCATTTATCTTGGCACAGCCCATAATCCCTAAATTATCTATGTCTTAGCAAACCCCTCATAGTGCTTTTTAAAATCTTTGTCCTCCTTAAAACAAGAGTCTGCCAATGAATTGCCTCCAAATACATACCACTGGAGGCAAAAGTGCTGTTCTCTGCCTCAGTCACCCAGGGGAAGGAATCCTTATGAGAAAAGGGGAGCAGAAGGCAGGGCTGTGGCTTAGCCTTGCTTAAATCACCTACCCAGCAGAGGCTAGTGCGCACTGCATGTGTGCCAACAATACACCAAAAGGCCACTAGAGCTTTTGTAGCCTCAGAGAGGACCTCTATTGTTTCTAGTAAGATTCAATAGGCAGTTGCTTCAATGCAATAATTCCATAGCCATCATCCTAACAAGCTTTCAGGAAAATCCACCAGAAACAAGCTTTCTTCAGATGCCACCATTTGAGGTATGGAGGATGACTATTTGCTGGTGGGACCACCACCTGTGGAATGTCTTCCCCAGATGAGCTTACTAGGCACCAACCTTGATGTTACTTCAGTGCCAGGAAAATGACTTTTTATTTTATTTTCCCAGACTTTTTCATCCTCTGTAAATTGCCTTTGTTTGTTTGTTTTCATTTTGCAGATTACTTTCATATAGTGGTGTTCTAATGCTTTTGGTTTAATCTGTTTTGTTGCAATTTTAACTTAATGTACATAAGCTGTTGCAGGGTGAGGAATTAAGTAAATAAAAGCTAGACATCCGCTTGGCATGTGACTGTGATCTGATCCTGAGACTGCTTGCACCAATTTTGTTCCCAAAGCAGCATATTAATTTACTTGAGCTCAGAGAGGGAGAATCTGGTTTTTAGAATAGGTGCAAAATTAGCTTGTACATAAAATTTGCAAAGCATTTTCCCACCTATTTTCAAACATGAATAATTATACTAGAAGACATCTATCACTTGGGGGTGGGGAGAGCAAAAGAATCATGAAAATGAGACAAAGGTTTATTTTTAACCAGTGTGTGGGATCACTTTCCTTTTTAAAGAATACCCTGGAGCTGTCTCAAGTCCTTATCTTCTTGGCAGCTGCTTAGAATTCTAAACCAACAACCACGCTAAGAAATCCAGACTTCAGCTGATATATGCTCCTTTTCCCAGGCTTCTTGGCCAATGGGAAGGAATTGCTCCAGCAAAAGAACTATGGATTACTCTATCATCTGTCATTTTATCAGCTTTCTATTAAAGCTACTTTCTGAAATAACACCCAAACACAGAGTGTTTCTTCAGATTGTAAGGAAATTTATCACAGGGTCCAAGCACACAGATGAAACAAGCTACAAATATTTGTAATTGTATGGCAGGGAAGCAAAATAAGACTGAAAATAAAAGTACATGCAGGAATGGGTAAGTTTCCTTCATAAATGAACTCAAAGCAGGCTGAAACAGTGGAATTGCTCATTTTGTTCACACGCTAAACCATGGCTGAGGGTTACCAGAATGAGCAGCAGTGAGCCCTAGGCTTTATGTGCAGCTGCAAGGACCAGTTTGGAAGCCTTTGCTTCCATTTTTGCTTAACCACAGCTTGTTGTGATGTCCAAAGCCAGACAAACCATAGTTCACATGGTTTGTTGAAGCAAGCCAACTTCAAACCATGGGGTATGAAGGTGGGTGGTTCCAACAAACCATAGTTAAGATTGCTTCAGTCACAGAAGTGGTCCAGCCAGCCATTTGGAGCCAATATGCGGAGACTTCATGAAAATCCTGAATCTCCATATTCAAGCTATAATAGGATTTTCAATGACACAGCATCCTTATTGATATAATTCTTTTATCTTCTTTTCATCATCCTGTATACCACTAAACAGCAACTAGTTTACCCAGAAGGCTGCTTTGAGAATGGACGCAGAGTCAGAAGGCCAAGACTCCTATGTCCTCATGGCTACTAACAAATCAGGATGCTACATATGCTACTCAACTGACCCACCTCTTTTCTTCATGGTTTGGCAACTGGCGAGAGTAAGAAAAAGTCTATAAGGGAACTGAATTTGCCTGGGGTAAGTTTTCAGCTACTGACTCCTGCTATGTGGTTTAAACATGAGAACCCTCTACATATAATCCAAATTGCTTTGGCTATAGAAGCAGACCAGGTAACCATTTGGAGCAGCACAATTCAATGGGAAATGCATGTCCAATCTCTCCTTGGCTTTGGTACAGTTAGCTCTCCATGTGTATTGAGACTCTGCTGTGTTTCAGAATTCTCTCGGACAACTAGGGAAATCCTGAGGTCCACTTTTAGTTTGAATCAGAGTGTCTTGTCACTCTGCCCCGCCCTACCCCATCCTGCCTAAAGTGCCAACCAAACCATGAGACACCCCTGAACATTATAATACTTGAAACATTTGAAAACCCACAGACCTGCAATACAATTACAAGCTTATCATGTGATGAAAAAACCCCTACTCTCATCATTTTGCTTCCTAAGCTTAGGAAGAGAATGCATGGTGTACCATTAAAGTGCTAATTAATCAATCAACAATTGTATGAATATATCCTCTGTCTCATCAAGAAGCAACTATATTCCTCATAAAGTTCCCAAGCAGAAATTATTGATCATGCTAATGATGAAATAATTAAGTCAAGTCAGCCAGGGTTCTTGGAATTTTATCAGCTGATAATCAAGGCACGATCCAATCAAACCAGCATCTTGAAGCCCCATTTAGTATGTGCTTAAATATTTCTAATTGAAATTAATGAGACTAAAATGTGCTTAAGTTTGACTGGATTTTAAGTGTGCCAAATCTTTACTGTAAACTCTAAGGAGGATGTACTTAACTAAGACAAAGAATTCTAATCGTTGAACAGGCCAACAAAAGTATGATGGGATGGCATCAGGGATTCAGTGCCATTATAACAAGATACAAAACTGAACAATGTAAGAGAAACACCAAACCTTATCCACCAATTAAACTCTTCAGAATGTGCAACAGGTAACATTTTTACTTGAAATGCAGACTCAAGATTATATATTTCTTAAAACCTCAGAGATAACATGGTAGAGCCAGATGCTTTAGAAGTGGCAATTATTTGCTATTACCTTCAGTCTAAATTGTTAAATTGAAAATGGCATTCAGCCAATGAATTCAGAGCTATTTCTTTGTTTATGTTGTTTTCTGTCTCTCTGGATATTTACCAAGAGCTTCTGACTTAATTATGCTACAAATACAGCAGCAACAACAACAAAAAGAATCTGAATAATTGCTCTCTTTACGTTTAAAAATAAAGAAAGGCTTCCCCTGAATCAGCAGTTTCTTATGACAGGAGGAGTTCAGTGCACAAAACAGAGCTCTTACTCTCACAAGTTGAAACCCATATTGTTCATTTAAAGGAGGATGCTGATCTGTATGCAACCTGCTGGACTTTACATAGACTTTAATGCACCACTGCCTAGTGGACAGCAGCCATGGCAGCCTCACTGGCAGAGATACATAATCTTACACCAACAGTGCTAAGGGTTAGAGCCAGCCACTCTATTGCTCTTTTAAAGCAGGGGGAATTATGTATCAAATAAATACTTCCATTCCAGCAACATGCTTTGGCTAAATGTAGGTCCACTGTAAAAGTCTAAAGACTGGCTCTGGTTCTCTTGAGCAAATAAGCTGGCCAATTTGAATGAAGAAGAATTCAGTTCACAAAAATATATCCCAAAGATGTTGCCTTACCTTGTTATAGTACTGCACCTGGACAGAGTGCCACTGCCCATCACTAACCCCTCCTGGAACAAAGGGGGCAACTGTCGTAGTGGTTTCCCCTGAAAGGATGCATGAAAGAGAAAGAAAAACAGTCACCTTAAAAAGTTCCACTACACTCTCATCTTTGTAATTAACAAAAATGTTGATTAGCAGTTGAGGGAAAACTTTTCATTCATCTTCCTGCACTTGACTGCATTGAGGGCAGGACTGGAGAGAGGGTTGCCTTTCTCCAAGTTATGCATTCATTCATTCATCATTGGCATCATTCTCACATCTAGAAAACGAACGCCAAGAAGGTACTGACACTTAAATTCCTTCACAAATAAATGACAACAAAACAACTAGCTGCAGAGTATAAACTGTATTTACTATAAACTTTGGCTTGCTATAAATTATGTTAATGCAAACAATATTCAAGTTTGTTAATTACGCTCCTACAAATATAGAGGATTACATCCCCTATATCTAGTGTTCTGGTGCTTAAGAAGGTGGCAGTCCTCAAATTTTAACTGAAGAGTGAAAACACTTTTCCTAACAAAAGATAAATATTTAGGGCAAATACAGATTGTGCAAACAGTTGTTACCCACAGAAAGAATGTGCATTTTTGTGGCTTTCTTGTTTTTCCAGGCTGGGGTCTTACAGGACTGTCAGATAAGGTGTGAGGGAACAAAGAAAACATTTTTAGCCCTAGAAAGCTCCAGGAGTTCTAACCTTGCAATTAATGGCATTGCTTCCTTTCTTTTCCGTTAAAATGTCTTTTAAAGATTGGATCCGATAAAGCAGAGAATGTCAGATTAATTGTGCATACCAGTACAACCAGCCTGGTAACTATTCACTGCTGTTCTGAGGTAAGAACAAACATCTACAGCAAAAGTACACAAGGTCCTGTCAAATTGTTCAGGCAGGGTTTGTTATGAATGACTACTTAGACAAAAGTTTCCATTAGAGAAGAATAAGAAAAGGGGGGGGGGAACATTAAACACCCCCCCGATGCATACGATAAACCACCATATTTCTAGCTGTATTCATGCAAACGTTTCCTTCAGTTTAACATACACACCTGCTCAGTTTATACAGACAGGTGTTAAACTGAAAGAGGATCACAAATACAGCCTCTTTTTAGAGGTTAGGCATTTCCTAATTTCTGCAACACTGACAAAAACAAACAATGCAGAAGTAAGGCTCCCCTTATCTCAGTCCCGCACAAGAAGAAAAGCTACTTCCATAGTAGGAAGCATTAAAATTTCATTTCATAACAGTCGTAAAATATATGTGCTTGTCTTTAAATCTGTGACAACTTCCCAACTTCTGTTTATTTTACAACACTGGTTATTCAAACAAAGTGGAAACTGAAAGCATTTCTGTTTGCCCAAGGTAGAGCATCTGATTTTGGGCAGCCCCCACCCACTCTGTTATTCACTGCAGCCCACTACACCTCCTACAAAATGTGCTCCTGGGAGTTGGGCAACCCTTGGGAACAGTTTGGTATATGGATTAGAATTCATACCTGGCTGGTGAAAACTGAATGCCCCACCCCTGCCTTGCATAAGAGTAAGCACTTTCCACACCACTGAATTATATGTTGTGATTTTGCTCCATGTTGTCCCTCTGAGGCTTCTATACTCAAGAGTTTGTACATGTAGGTCATGGTTGTTGAGATGCTTTGTGACCTATATTTGCTCATAATACAGAATGCAACGTGAATCAGATGTAAGGCTATGTGTCACTTATTTTATTAAAGGATAGTTTAAAAATGATGTGCTGTATCTATTAGCGTAAGGATTTATGCCTGAGCGACAGGACTTCTTCTCCCTCTCCAGCCTTCCCAACCTGCTCTGAAACAGATTCGGGGAGGGGACTGGGGGGCACATGGGGAGAGGAAGTCCTGTTGCATAGATGGAAATCCTTGCGCTAAGAGGACCACTTAATTGCATACAACCCAAGTCACCCCAAAATAGTTGCACGTGGCAAGTTGTGACCAGATGGGAATGCATAATAGCTTTAAAAATAAAATTCTACCAGTTCAATGGGGCCCAGAATACTGGTATCACTTGCACCCACGCCCAGTGCAGGCACTGAAATATTGCTTTATACATTGGTTTTTCTTGCTGGATCAGAGCAATTGACTCTTCTCTGACTTATGAATTTTCCATTTTAAAAAGGAAATGTTTTCATGGATATGATTTTTCATGAAGCAGACTTATGATAAAGGCATGCAGCCATGCTGATAAAATTTAATATCTCAAAGATCTTACGTAGTATATAAGAATGTATACACAAGTATGGCAGTCCTCTTTTTCTCTGTTTCTTCTCTATAGTATTTTAGCACAAATCTTTCGCAAATAACGTCTGGCTTATACAGACACAAAACAGGACAAGCAGCCTTCCTCTTGCATCACTATTGCTCTTTCTTAATAAAAAAAAAGTGCTTGAGGGTGCAGACACCAACAAATAATTGATACCATCTAGACAGAAATCTTCTCTGGTTACTATATATACCATAGGTTGATTTCCAATTAGACTTAGCAGATATAGAAAGTATTGCTTTGGGCAAAATGCTTCACATCTAATTATATCTCTTGCGTGAAAGTGTAGGAGAGTGCATTTAAGGTCCAGAATACTCACACACCAAAGCTCCTATGACTCACAGAATTGATGCACAGCTTACTTAAGCCAACATATGTGCGTTTCAGCCTTTTTAGTTTTACTGAACACAGTAGCCAGCAGCATCCAGCAACTTCCTTAAAATGTGCATTTTTATGCTCCCTTCTCCATTTCTATGAAGCCCATCCCTCTACCTGACAACCCAAAAAACTATTGTCTTCAATTTTTAAAACTGTGTGCCCTGGCTAACAGATCCAACTCATCTTAAAGACAAGGTATGTTGCTGCTTAATGAGTGTAAAGAAAATACAAATAAGTTCCAATCAACTAAGCTTTCATCAGACATGCATAAAAGAAGTGGTAGAGACCACATACATTTCGACAGTTAAAATAATCTGCTTCCATGATCACTTTCATGAACCTAAGACCATCTTAAGTGCAACTATAATATTCCTATTGTAAACGGAGACATTCAAATGCAAAAACACCCCAAATTTATGCTTTTAAAAATCTCAGTTCCTTGTTAATACTTTGCACCCATGAACAGGAAAACTAACTGAATTTAAATTGGTAAGAATCATGGGTTACTTTATACCAGGAACGCTTACCCTTTCTCGACCCTAGCCTCCTCTGAAGGCCAGCTGTGATGATGGCCTAAGTCATTTTGGCCAGCAACTGCGCATTCAGTTTTGTGCATGCAAACACATCCACACAGACTGTACTTCAGTCCACACACTCACTACACACAGGGTGTGTGTGTGTGTGTGTGTGAGAGAGAGAGAGAGAGAGAGAGAGAGAGAGATGCAGACACCCAGCAAACTCACACACACACGGGAAGCTGAGCTGTGGCTGTGAGGAAGAGATAAAGTCCTCTGAAGAGCAAACACAGATTTTTTTTTCTACCTGCAGTGCTGAGCTGGGAAAAGAACCTCTCCTCTTAGAACATGCCCTGCTGCGATGGGAAGATAAATTGCACTTTCTGCTCTTCAGAAAGCAAACTCTGAAAAGCAAAGATAGTGACTTTCCTCCCCGTTAACAGCACCAGACTTCTCCCAGCCTACAGCTGCAATGGAGAGAAAGACCACCTGAGCGTTCTTCCTCACCTTGCAAAGGTGCCTTGGTTTTCTTCCTCTTGTGTGCCACTATTGTTAGGAGGTCTTAATGCTCAGAAAACTAGCAGGAGCATTGCCTTTTAAAAACAAAATTACTGTCCTGGAAGGCTTGGGGTGTCAAAAATCATATATTTAAAAAATATGCTAGGTATGTCAGCTTGGGAAGGAAGCTGCTCTGAACCATGGGTAGAATGGGAAGGGAGGCAATTTTGGAGGTTCTTGCTCCCCACTGCAGCCTCTGGAGGATTTGCCAACCCTCTGGAGTACTTTTTAAAAAATAAATAAAGTTTTTATTTATTTTCATGGTACAGAAGATAAATTGTGAGGAAACAATTATTACAACAGTAAACGCCAATAACTTGTCCTAACAAAATTACAAACTTTTACCATGCCATTGTATTAAAAGTTTCATTTGATTACTCTAAAAGATCATGCCACATTTTCCTGTGAGTGCTGATTTGATTCCTGCCACAGTCTGAACAATTTATGTATTCAATAAAAATTTGCCATACGTTATAAAAGGAATATGGATTGCGTTTGCCCTTTGCCGCTCTCACCTGACATGTTAAGTTTCCTCTGGAGTACTTTTAAGCCGTATGTCAACCATCTCAAAATGGTTAAACCCAAAAAATAGCTTCTTCAATGATATCAGAATCAGAGTTCCAAAAGACTACATCTTTGCCTTATGTACATCAAGAACCAATCCAGCACTTTTCAGTATTTCTGGCAGTTTTAAGAATTCCCTTCTTTAGTTCATTTAGTTACAGTGCCTGATGCCTGTTAGTTTGGGAGCAAGTCCCATTGTGTTCCATCGGGCATACTCACAAAAAAGTGTGAATAGGATTGCAGCCTGAGGCACTGAGCACAGTGGAACTTGCTTCTGCTACACATGAATAGTGTTGCCCTACTATGCATTTTAATTCACTTAAGTCGAAAATAGGCCTACTTTTTGCTGCACTTTCTATTTTCAGCCACTGTGTGAATGGTCTGGTACAAAATATTGGGGGCATGTGCTTCAGTTTAAGTGCATGAATGGTCCCATTGACTCCTAAAGCAAATTGGGAACACTCAGTACCTTGTAAAGTCACAGCTCACTATTGTAGCAATGAATCCTTCAATGTAGCGTATAGTTGACAATGAAAACTTCTCATTCTATTTTATAAAACCCATCATGTACTTTATGCAATTGTATAGTGCGATACACACTTTAAAGAGCATTAAGTTGTACAAAAGCATGCATAGGCTTATAATCTTATTTATTTCCCTTTTGAGAAGATCTCCTAATAGTCTAAAATCCATTTGCTTTGTGACTGTAAATCCAGTATTTGTTCCAGTGAACAGAACTGCAGACATTTTAGAAATACCCATGCACTGATTTGTTTGAAAACCACAGGTTTTGACCTCTCATTTATATCTATATCTGTATCTATATATTTATATCTCTATCTATCTATCTATCTATCTATCTATCTATCTATCTATCTATCATCTTCTACATCTACTGTCTTTCTTCTTAATGGTTCACTGGATCAAAATCATACTTCATACTCTAACACACTATCCCCAACTCCTCTGCACTCATGGACTAGGGGGTATGTGTGTGTGTGTCTTGGTGGACTACTTAATGATTTTCCACATGTAATGTGCTGTGCTAGATGCTGTAAAAAGTTCAAATATATTTTTACTGCTTCTTTCATTTATTATGTATTGCATCTTACTGTGTTGCGATTTGAATTGCATAAAATCCAAACTGTAATGCAACAAAATACAGTGTTAGTAATAAATGGAGCACTCAAAATACAGTTAAAAACAATGTGAATATTTAATATTTACCACTTCCGTCTTCAAAGAAAGACATGGCGTGAACCCCCTAAATGGAGTTTGTGGACCCAGACCACATCTTAGGAACCCCTGCTTTAGTCCATCACCAAGCATAGCCACATAGAATTGCTGTTACATGCTTTTAAAAAAAATCTGGATACAACTGAGTGACTCTCTCATGCTACTGAGTTACCGTCCAGTTTCACTGACACATGCACACATTCAATAAGGAGCTACTGGTGCTTTAGCAAGCGAAAAAGACAGAAATGTCTTACCTGCAGAGAATGTCAGCTGGATCTGTTCTTCAATTATTTCAAGTGCAATAAAATCATGTTTTTCATTAAAACGCCCATTGTAGAGAAGCAGAGCATTCCTTTCCCTGGTTGCAAACCTAAAACAGGTCAGGAAGCACAAGGGAAGAATTATCTACAGCAAAGTTGCTCTGTAAACAAACCTCTTAAGAATTTCCAGCCACTGTGTTAACAAAGAATGGACACTTAGTATATTCCTAGCTGTAAAATGGAACCTATTTCCTTTGTAATGTACCATATACTAGCAAAATGTCTGAAACTGTATCTACGAAGAGAGCCTATGGCATCACCACAACAGTTTCCTAAATATAATACATTGGGTGGCATTTAGTGCTAGTCCTAATCAGAATAGACTCATTGAAGTTAATGGACATGACTAATTTAGATTTACTTTGCCAATTAATTTTTTATTGAGTTTCACCATTTTTTAACAAATTAACATCAAATCCAATACACATTTAAAAGTTGAATCCCCACCCTTCTTCAATGATGTTTTTGTTCCCACCCTTTCCTGCTGGATTATATTTTTCTCCATCAATAACTCAGTCAATTCTTGTGGGGCCTGCTATAAGTGCCAATCAGCCGATCAGGAGTTACAGCCAGCCTTGCTTGTCAATGAATGAACAGGAGTGCACTTTAAGGCTCCATATTATTTCTTCTGCAGTTGTGTCTTTATCTGCATCACATCCAATGTCCCATTATGGCATCAGGTACGGAGAAGATAGCTGTGGTTTGGGGGAAATGGAGATGGTAGCTATGGTTTGGGGGAAATGGCTTAGCAGGCCAAATTAGGACACTGCTAACTTATTATTATAGTGCTTGGAATAGATGTGCAAGGTTACAAAAAATGGTGGCCACTATCACTTTCATGCTTATTGGAAGCCCAGTCCTAAATGTCTACTCAGAAGGAAGCCCCATTGTTGTGGGTGGAACTTCTAAGAATCTGATCTTAGGACTGCAGCCTGCATCGAAGACCTGCCTAGCTGTTCTGCCCTATTTGTCATGCAACCACCCATCCCCATCAAGGACATATTACTGGGATGTGTCCAATAAACTATTTCTTTAAAACAGTGATTGGTTGGTGGAAGGAAGGAAAGGAGAGAGAAAGGGAAGCTCTTCAGCCTTATAGTAGGTGGCACACAGCTGACAATTAATGCAGAAAATGTGACAAGATGCTTAAGAGAAAAGAAACAGCTTGTAATGAAGAAGTAGATGATTTTAAGCTGCCTCTACTTTATTTAGCTATTTTTATTACATCTGCTTTTTCAGCTGTGGTATATGGCATACATAACCTACAGCCTTCATACAGTTTTGAAACTAGTTAACTTGCAACACAGTTTGTGGGCATGAGGGTTATTTTAAAAACACAAATTGAAATCAAGTGGTGAACTTCATTAGATATGTCTTCAGCTCTTTGCCATGGTTTGGCTTCGTGTGTGAACCAGGTCAGTGACTGGAAATTTTCACTAGAAAGGAAGCAAACTTACATGAGAGAAACAGTGAAATGGAAGCGTTGCCTTAATCCTTTGAAAGTGACAAATGACTCTGGGGGAAAGCTCCTTGTGGTCATCTCACAGTAAGGTCTCTCATATTCGCCAGCAGGGCATTCGCATTTGAAGCCTCCTATGAGCAGATCGACGCACCTCCCACCATTCTTGCACACTCCCGGAGCGCAGCGCCCAGAGCGAGCGTTCACTTCGCAGTACTCTCCTAAAAAAACACAACCACAATAAAAAATACATCCAGTGTGAGGAAATAATAATATGCCTCCAAAACCTTTAGTAGATCAAAAGCATTTCAAATAGTGATTGATGAACTTCAGCAGAATAAACTATCATCTGAAATAGGCTATGTATTTATGTCTAATTCCATAAAACAATGTTGCCCACCCTAGCCTTGTGAGTTAGCTGTTAAGTGCCATGGTCTACTCTTGCACCTCTGACAGAAGACCCCTCCATGCTCTCCCATTACACCAGGCCAGTTGTTTCATTCTTATGAAAGTAATTGACACTGTTGCAGAGGAAAGAGCCTCTATTGCATGATTGTGGTGGTGGAATTAAACAGTCAAAAGGACTATTAAAATGTCATTAAAAATACACTAACATCAAAAGCATTTCCACCCACACTACAAGGATAGCACCATATCTTGCTGTCTGATCAGAGCCAATCCTTCTGTTACCTAGTAATCACAATGAAGTCTCTCAGGCTACAGTGCTTTTGCATGTTTGAACTGTTGAGAACAGCACAAACCTAAATAAATGGCTAAGTATGGTCTTATCCCTATTGAAACCGAAAGAGAGTATCTACCAATAAAGCCCTGACTTCTATCTGGAGTGACATCTTACAGGGCCGATGAAAGGGCAACTGACAACAAACAAACAAACAGGGCATTGACATGCACATATGTACTTGCAGAAACACTACAGAATCAAGTAAACAAGAGAACAGGCAGCTGTCTGTATGGTCTGTAATCTTTAAATCACTGCCATTCTTATGGGTAGAAAAAAATGGCCCTGGAGTTATTAAATAATAGCACATTCTTGAATGTAAATTTTTAATAACTACTTGGGTGATCCCTGAACATTTCACCAAGGTCAAGAATGTCTCCTGGCAAGTCAACAGCCCCGTTTGCTCATTCTATTGTTTGTCCTCTGTTCCTGTTTGAAACAGTGGTTGCCTTCATATTTAAAAGACCCTCTTTCACTTTCACTCACATCTGAAATCAAGACTGCAAATTTAAGGTGTTAGCAACACAGGAGGCGAAGCATAGGAATTCATGGTGGGTTGGAGTGATATTTGTCTTCAGTAAAGGGATGTACAGCATAAAGGGGCTATAATGAAATACTAAGAAATAACAATAGAGTGCCAGACCTTATTTGCTCAAGGTCTGTTTATGCAATCATTTATCCTGGGACACCAACTCCTGGACTTGACTGAACTTCTAATTTGTTTACACCTTCAAAATGTGAATGTGATTCTGAAGAAATCTGAATGACTGAACAATGCCTAGTTATCTTGAGGGCTCTTGACCCTTCTCTTCTTCATAAAAAAGCCAAGTGATCTTGTAAACAATCCTATGAATGGGATGGAGGGGGTGGAAGAGTACTGAGTTTGCTAGAGATGCAGAGTGAACTGTGAAAGGCCCACAGAGTAATGGGTTTCTTACATTGTATAGGGCAGGACTATTGACTCAGATTAACAACCCAGACAGAAACTGTGAATTCACACTCCTGTAAAAACACCTCTTCTCATACTTGTTATCTCCATATGAATAGTAAGAAATAAAATCATCTTTGATCTCTGTGTTGGTTTACATGTGTACCTGGCATGTAAGTGGAACACAGTTGCAAGACATAGTCTTCTTCTCTTCCCCCAAAACACACAGAACCTTTAGCATGAACTGAACTGAGGTCCACATGGCTATGCCTCTCATGGGACCTTTTAATTCCTTGAACGTTCAAGCAGGATCTATTCATATACGAATTTGCATACACATGATCTGGTATGCATAAGGTTCTGAGCTTCTGAGCCACACATCCATCATATGTTGAGCCCATGTGTGAATTAGCTCTGCCTCACACACATTAATATAGTGTTTGCTTTCTGCACACCAATATTTTGACAAAGTCAAGAAAAATGTGACAGCAATTAAGCCTAAAAGCTAGTGCAGCTGTAGTGCTTATTTTAGAATGTTGGGCTAATATTTGGGACACCAGAGTTAGAATTCTTTGGGCTATCTCTCAGCCTAACCTACCAAACAAGGTTGTTGTCAGAACAAACAGAGAGGAGGAGGAGAAACACATATGCTACCGTGAACTCTTTGGAAGAAAGGTTGGATATAAATGTAACAATACATTAACTTAAATTAATAAAATAAATTACCGTATTTTTCGCTCTATTGGACGCAGTTTTTCCTCTCCAAAAATTGAGGGGAAATGTGTGTGCGTCCTATAGAGCGAATGCAGGATTGTGCCATAGCCGCGCACAACCCCTCCAGCAAGGAGAGGCTGCATGGGGCTATGGCTTCTTTAGCCCCACGCAGCCTCTCCCGGCAAGGAGAGGCTGCACGGGGCTAAAGGGGAAGCCAAAACAGCGAGCGGGATCCATACCGCTTGCTGTCTTGCCTTCTTCCATAGCTGCGCACAACCCCTCTGGCAGGGAGAGGTTGTGTGCAGCCTGTACGCTGCTCTTTGGGGCTGGGGGGGGAAAATATTTTTTTCCTTGATTTCCCCCCCTAAAAACTGGGTGCGCCCTATGGTCCGGTGCGCCCTATGGTGCGAAAAATACAGTAATAAAAAGGCTGCATTGATTCAAAAATTCTAAAGGAATTGTTTCTACATAAGCATGTTTATATCAAATTGTCTTGTGTGATTTGTGCTCAAACTTTATTGTGATGGCCATTGGCTATAAACAATAAAATCTACTGACATCAGATTGTAAGGCTTGCAAATAAAAGTTTTGGAAGGTTATGTATCACTTTGATGGTAAGCCACTGCCGCAGAGGTGCTATTCTTGTGCTATACACAGATAAGACAGTGAAAATGCTTAGGATTGGGATGCTAATGCTTACGCTGTGCAAATATTTAAATGTGTGAATTGGAGAAAGTTGGTATGATGCTTCATGTCACTTTATCTCATTAAGGAGGATTGGAAGCTCTGCATTTCTCACAATAAATATAAACTAATTTTGGGATAAGACAACAAAAATGGGGTAATACAAGAGTGACAGCAGCAATTGGGTGGACAGGCCAGGAAGGTATAAGTGTGGCATTCCATCCATATTGTTCCAGCAGAAAGAGAGCTCTCACTACTCCCTCAGATTTCACAGAGGAGCCATGCTAGACTGAGGCATTTTACTTCTAGAAGCTACTGCAGTGACTAGCAACATTGTGCCTGTTGAACAGTTCAAGATAACTCAAAAGCTTTTGTGCCTTTTGGTTGGTCCTAATAAAGTCATTACCGGACTGTTTTTCTGCTTATGGACCAAAACAGCTTCCCTGATTTTTTATAATGCTAATAAAGTGAGCATAGTTTACCCTTTTTAATACAACCAGGGTTTTAAAACTATAGACAGAGATGGAATATCTGTTTTCTCCTCCTCCTCCCCTACAGTCTCTCTGTCTCTCTCTCTCTCTCTCTCTCTCTCACACACACACACACACACGGGCAGACAATTTGGGATCCCTCTTTTCTTTTTAATTTGGATTTTAAAAAATAATTTAAAGAGGAAAGAAACAATGTATTTGGGATTACAAATTATTTAGGGCACATCTGCTAACAGCAACAAAAGCAATTCCCCCATCAGCAGAAAATGCAAACACATTCTCAAGATTATATACTTAATTTCCATTGTTTACAAAAGGCTGTCCAGTGTCCTTAATCCATGATGTCAACAGAAGCTGTACAGCAAGCCTAAGAGCTGGCTTTATTTATTTACGAACTTACTTATAGGTTCTTGCACGATTCATGGAAATAAGTACATCATTTTTATCTGATTGGTCGTTAAATGTTCTTACAACCAAGCCTGGATAAATAAAAATGCAAAGTATGAATAGTTAAAAAACAAGTAGGGGATCTGAATAGAAAGGAAGAGGGGAATAACAGTTTGCCCAGAAGCTTAAATTTACCCGTTTAAGCCTTGTTGAATATACTGTAATCCAGGTTTCAGTTATTTGCAGACACACCTCCATACACCTGACAACTACAAAATTAGTTTGCCTCAAGCCAGGAATTCAGTATGATGATACCCTTTGTTAATTTAGCCTCTGGCTGTGCTGTGCTGATGGGGTGGGGCTCGGGGCCTTGCCATGCAATGTTCTAACTGAGGGCTAACTCTTCCAGATACTCAGTTAAAGGTGCCATCCTACACTTGCCTACTCAAAAAAAAAGGAGCACTGAATTCAATGTGACCTCCTACCAGTGTGTGTAGTGTGTCCAGAACTGCATAAGAATGCAAAAAACAAAACAAAACACCACTTCATGACATAAACAACAATAATAAAGCAGACCGTAGTTAGTTGAATTCAGATCTGCAAACAGTAACATGCAGATTTGAGCTATGGTCAATAACTCTGAATGTTAGCCAATCACCAGTTTGCATTACACAGTATTGAGATATAAGCAGCAATCAGTAAGTCAGTTACTTTGAAGCAATACCCTGCTAACTCTCAGGGTTTAACGCAGGATAAACATGTTTAAGATACACACATAAATATTAGTTATTTTCAGCACCATGGGTGATACCCAATGCTGGTGATATCAGTGGGTCTACTTTGAGTATGACTGATATTGGGGAAAGAACATAGCTCATTGGCAGAGCATCTGCTTTGAATGTAGAAGGTCCCAATTTCAATCCCTAGCATCTCCAGGTAAGACAGATACAGACTTCTGTCTGAAACCTTGGAGACCTGCTTCTGGTCAACGTAAACACTACTGGGCTAAATGGACCAAGGGTCTGGTTGGCGGAGACTGCCAGGTTACCTTGTATTAGCCATCTTGAGCTCATGCTGGAAGAAATGTATGATATAAAGTTATAAATGATAATAATTAGATAACAGGGCAGTTTCCTATGCTATCAACCAGAGACTTAACTGTGCTGAGGATAGCAACAGTGTGATTTTTTAGTATCAGGAGGAACTGGCAATAGTTGCAGCTATTATAATTTATCAGCCTATCAAAAATGCCAGCTGAGAGCAGAAGGGGCAAGCATTCAAGCCAGAAAAAGGCAATTGGCAGCCAGGAGCAGCCAGGAGAGTGAATATATGCATCTGCTTGTGGTGGTCTTAGCTGCTCTTGCCAGTTGCTCACTGCCCACTCTGAGCAGCAGATGCATTCAGTTACCTTCACTCTCTAGAGTAAGTAGGTAGGCAACTGGCAAGAACAGTTGAGAGAGCCAAATGTTTTGTGTCAATTAAAAAAACCCCCAAAGTGATTCAAGAAATTCACATATAGAGATTTTATATCACCTGGGAGGGCATCTCCATGTCGGTGCTCTGTGTCCTTGTAATTTTGTATTCAAGAATACATAACAGAGAAATTAAAGCCCAAAATTTCACGTACAAAAACGTATCTACTTTTAGTAGAAGAAGAAGAAGAAGAAGAGTTTGGATTTGATATCCCGCCTTTCACTCCCCTTCAGGAGTCTCAAAGCGGCTAACATTCTCCTTTCCCTTCCTCCCCCACAACAAACACTCTGTGAGGTGAGTGGGGCTGAGAGACTTCAAAGAAGTGTGACTGGCCCAAGGTCACCCAGCAGCTGCATGTGGAGGAGCGGAGATGTGAACCCGGTTCCCCAGATTACGAGACTACCGCTCTTAACCACTACACCACACTGGCTCTAGTACAATTAAATCTGCTTTATACCTTTTGCTAACATGCTTTTTATTTTCTTTTTTTTGCTGATGACATTCTGAGTATCTGGTGTTGAATTATTTGCTTTTGAATGGGAGAATAGCTCTGGTGCTGCAATAAATCTAATATTGTTTTAATCCTTAAATTTATATTATAAATTTATATTATAAATCCAATCATGTTAGAATGTCCAGTTACATATGTATATGTAATTTATGATAAATAAATAAAATTTTAAATTTTAAAATGAAAATAACATTCTTAGTCAAATGGGGGGGGGAACTCAGACCCAGAAGAACTGATTCTTTGGCATGGTAGCAATTTGATTAATTATTTAGCATCTTGTTATCATGCTAGTTCAGCGCTAATGAGAAGCCTTATTGCAAAGGGAAATGCGTGACTAGGCTGCCAGTTGGGATTCAACATCATGCTGATCAGGCAACCTAAAGGCAAGAATTCATAATACATGTATTTGTGCGCAATTAATCACAAGCAGTTATACCAAATTCAAATCAGAAAAGACCTGCACAATACCTTCCTTTAATATTTCTTCATTTTGCACACACAGCCCTGAAGTCCCATTATGATTAACGATAGAAAGATATACTCGGAGGGGAAGAGTTTATGCACAGCCTTAAAGGGAGAAAAAAATACTCAGAGGCTTGTGCAACTCAAATAAAACTCCCTCTGGGAAGGCAAAAGCATAGGTTTTGCATACCTTGGAAAACAAGGAAGTTGCCTTATACTGAGTTAGGCCATTGGTTCATCTAGCTTAGTATTGTAACTCTGGGCACTTCTCCTTAGCTGAAATTTCAGTAAGCCAGAGGGCATTCTGTGTAATACTCTGCCACTTTCATGATATAACAGGTTTCCGGAGAGCCAATAATGGAAATATAGTAATATTGCTAATAAAGATGCCTAGAGGTCAGGAAAAAGAGAAGCACATATCCACACCTGCCAAGACAAGGGGCAATGATCGTCCTTCTGTGTGTGCCCTCTCCAAGGGAGGCGTGGAGGGTGGCAACATGAGAACAGCCCTTTTCAGAGGCAGCCCCCTGTTGTGAAATGTTCTCCCCAGGGAGGTGTGCATGGCACCGTCACTCACTGCTTTTAGGAGCCAGGCAAAGTCGGTGCTTTTCAGCCAGGCTTCTGGAATTAACTTGGAGGGATTTAGATACTGTGGACTCCAGGATCCATTAGACCACCTTTTATGTAAATGAAAGTTTGCCATTTTTATTTTGTTTTGCACTGGTTTTAAGTTTTCTATTACATTGCAAGTTGTTCTAAGTTTACTTCAACTTTTAAAAAGTGACTAATCATTCCAGTATTATTAGCGCAATGGTCAAGAATCAATGAGGAAATACAGAAGAAACGTCTAATGTTGTGTCTCTATACAGCTCCCAAGCATCTAGGGTGATTTGACCCTCTTGACTTTGCCACTCAATTTCCTTTTTACCAATCCCTTCATTTTTGGGAAGTTTCTTCAATTGTTAATTTATTATCTCCTATCAACAATATGGAGAGTTAATCTATTTTCTTCTTCTTTAAAGTGTGGGTGACTATTTGCTTTTGCAAAGCAATGGAAAGGTATTCCATATCCACAGGAAACAATCAAAACAATGTATGAAGACTGGCATTTATGCAATTGACTAGTATCCCCAGTTTGATGCTGATGAGCATGAATATGGGAACTGGCCCTCTACGAATAGGTGTTTTTATCAGTATTATTATAATAGTGCTGCTTTTTTCATCAGGTGAAGAAGCATCTTATGACCTCAGGGCTAAAAATTTTCATACTCTCAAAATACCACCCAAAACTATTCAGCAAAGGGCAAAACCATGGACATACCCTCAACAGGAGTTATTTCTCCAGTCCGTGATGGAATCACCTTTATGATGAAGGTGACACGGTGAACTTCTGGGTTCGTGGGTGGGTGGGGAAAGGAGGATTTAGTGATTACACTGATGTTAGGCATATCACTTTCAATTGCAAAGCTTCCTTAATGCCAGCACTTTAAAATGCTTTTGTAACATCAGAAATCATGTCAGACCATTTTAAAGCCTAATTAAAAAGAACAAACAAGAATGTTGAATCTCCAGAAGGGGTTTCAAAAGAAGACAGACCAGGACTTTGATCTGTTGAAACATTTCCACAGGCAAAAAGCAACAGATGCCAAGAGGGGAGGGGGAATACTCAAGGTTTTCAGTGATGAGTGTGCATTGCACCCGGGGCTGGTTGAACAGGTCAACTGAATAGTGCTGAATTCTGTAGATGAACACCAACAGAGACATCTCAGTAATCAGTAACCGAGACAGAATGGAAGATCTGCAAATCTAATGGTCAGTGCTCCGTTGACAGTGCAGGAAAGTCGGAATTGAAACCTCATGGCAGAATGAAGTTAACCCCAGAGGTGATTTATGGCACTTTGACTTGGGTGAAACAGTCAACAGTAAATCAGTAATGTCAAAACCAAGAAATGAGCCAAGTACTCAATACTACAGTTAATTTAACAGCTTTCTCTCCTGCTAACAAGAAACTGTCTCTCATCAAACTGTTAAATTAACCAACTGTGCGTACACAAATTGACGGTTTCAACAGAAAAAGGGCTAATCTGCACTACTGGATGAAACAGATTATCTGGATCCATTTCAATCTGGATTCTGACCTAGATTTGGAATTGCTTGGTGGCTCTGATGGATGGCCTATATTGAGACATAGATGGAGGTATATAACCCTGCTTATTTTGTTGGATATCTCTGGAGGATTTAATACCAACTAACCATGGTATTCTCCCACATAGGGTCTCTGAGTTGAGGGATCAAGGGCATCGTTTTTCAGTGGCTCTGCTCCTACCTAGAGGGCCAGTTCCAGAGGAGGTACTGTGCTACTGTATTTCAGCCCAGTAGCATCTATGTTATGGGGTCTCACACGGATCAATTTTGTTTCTTATGTTCAACATTTACATAAAGTTAATGAAGGATATTATAAGAGGATATGTAATTGGATGGCATCAATATGCCAAGGACACTCAGCTCTACCTATATTTCCCAGCTATCTCAGGTGAAGCAGAAGTGCTGATCCAGTGCTTGCAAAAAGCAATGGATTGGATGAGGGTTAATAAATTTAAAATTAATCCTGACAAAACAGGTGCTGTTTTTGGATGGTTCATCTGCACAGGAAGGAACCTGCCTTCTCCTTAAAATATCAGGTGTGCAGACTGTGGGTGCTATTTGGTTAATCTTTACCGCCTGCACATATTGGGTGATATGCCCAATAGTAAATCCACTGTTATCTATAGATATATATTTTTTAAAATTATAGGCTGTATTTTAAAATAGTGTTGCCCTCTCAAGCCCTTGGAATAAGAGTGTGTTAAAAACAAATATAAATAAGTACGCTTTAGTCTTACTTTACTGTTGTGTAGCATAAAACAATCTTCAGAAAAGAAGGGAATACTTAAGAACATATGAGTCTGCTGGATCAAATCAATGGCCCCTATAGACAAGCATCTTGTTCACACAATGGCCTGTGGAAAGCCTGCAAGTTGGACCTGGGAGCAACAGCATTCTGCCCACTCAAAGTCCCCACAACTGGTATCCAGAGGCATAGTGCCTTTGACAGTGAGGAAGAACATAGTCCAGATTCCCAGACACAATGAACAAATGCTCTGCCTGACCTGCTAATCAAACACATAGAAACTGTAAAGAAAAGAAGTGTTTTAACTTGCAGAAGTGGGTGAAAGCTTGCTACTGACCAGCTCAGTAACTGAGATATAACTTAATCATACACTGCACAAGAATGATTAATTTTTGCATTATTGTGTTTTGCAATTCTCCTGAATGTAGTACATTGTGAAACTGGCAAAATTAATCTCTCCGCCTTGAAGACTCCAGAGCATTACTTCTCACGATTACAGAAAGAGACAGAGGAAAGCCTTCTAATGACTCCAGTGCTTGAATAAAAACACTGTTACACAGGCACAAGCAAGTTCACATGACCACTGTACAGGATGGTGCTGGTTGGGTTTTCTTTCCTTTTTTTGAGCACAAGCCAAAATTTCCACCCCACTGTTTGATCCATTTTGGAAAGGTTTGCAAGAGCACCATGCAAAATAGCAATTTTTGTGACCAACAAACAGCTCCAGTGCGCAGAACCCATCTAACCCCTGCCCCCCTGCTGTAGCAAGTAGGGATTTAATTTTTTCCTCACAAAAGGAGGTGGAACAGCTAAGGAACTTGCGGAAAAACAGATACAGAGGCTCCATACTGCAACAGAAACTTTTTTGATTCCCTGGGCAGTGACTAATTTGGCATGTTTCTTTTACTTGCATTTAGTAAACAAAGTAAAATAAAAAGTTTGAACTGTCATGCTTGCCTAATATGGTATTTGCAACTGACATCCACCGTTACAAATGAATGTTAAGAAAAGGGGGGAAATCAATGGGAAAATCAGAAGCTGGAAAATGTTCTGCCCACATTACTGCTGGAAACCCAAACTCTTGGACTGACATGCTGATTTTAGTACTAGATAGTGATTTTACAAAATGTGAACATAAAATCTGTTCTCTTGCTGCTTTATGTCCAAGACATATGCTTCCTACATACAAGATGGGGGGAATGGGACACTTGGGAATCTACTTTATATTCTCTAGTCTATGACATGTTGTGTTTCTTCCTTACGACAAGCATCTTCATAGACTGAGGTTGTTGTAGGCAGGTATTCAAGCAAGTGAATGTACGTTTTTGGCCAAATGAAATTAAGTTGCTCCAGATCTGATTTAAACCCACAAATATTATGTCTCCTTATCACTCACCTCCCTGCATCACAGGAAGTACAGTCTGTCCCAGGTAATTATAATTGGTGGGTATTTCCATTTCAAAAATAGCTCATAAAAGCTCTGTGTAGCTGACTATTTGAAACAGAAGACTCCTGAAGACAGAGAAACTTTCATCATGTATAAATTACATCTAAACAAATGAAAATCTTCAAAGTATTGTGGGAGAAATGAGAATGGGAGGGGAAAAGAAGCCTCTTCATTGGGATGTAATTGCCTTTTGGAGGAAATCAAGGTGTTTGGGGATAGAAGTATATCTGTAATATAATCTAAGCAAACAGATGAAAGATTTTGTGCTATTTTCTTGTAATTATTTTTCCAAGCATAGGGTTAAGTGGATTTTGAGAGCTTCCAAAGTACACTGCATTTCCTAGAGGATTACCACTCCAACAAGGGTAGTTCAGCCTTTTAAGTCTAGGATAAGATTTTCAAAAAGACAGCATCAGAAGGTTCCAGGGTGCACTGGCACTACAAATTCCCTACATTCCTCAACTTTCAGTCAAGCAAAAGTGAATACCCACACCACATTTTTGCCTGTATGCACCAGGGCAGCCACCATTGGGGATGATTTTTGTTCCAGCCATAAAAAGCACAGTTGATTCCTTTTTATCAATTTACATGGTCAATAGCTGTGCTGTGGCCATTCTTCTGGCAAATATACAGATTCTGTGGCCTCACATGCAGCTATAGCTCCAAACAAGTTTGAGAACTATGATCCAGAGTGTCTTGTCAAGGTAGATAAAGAATTTAGGAAGTGAGAGATACATTGTAGTTAAGGAAAGGAATATCAACCATCTTTTTTAGAGCATAGTAGAGGAACCCATGGCACTCTTAACTGTTGTTGGTCTCCAATTCCATAATTCCTAACCATTTACTATGCTGGCTGGAGCTATGAGAGTTCAATGATGTCTGGATAGGAACAGGTTCCTCATTCCTATTTTATACGCAACAACCATTCTCAGGGGAAACGGGAATATGCTTCACGGTAAATCCATTTATCTTCTATTATCTGCATCTGAGGGAACACTCATGACTTACATGGAGCATTTGCAGTGTTTATGCTAGTGCATAGTGACATGAAGATGCAAAAGTGAAGATGCATGTTCACACAGTGAACTCACTCCAACTAAAACACATAGTGAGCACACACCCAGAAACCATGGCCACTTGGGTTCATCAGTGCATATAAATGTACAATCCAATGGCCCCTGAGAGGGCACTGCAGGGGCCATGGAGTAGACTAGATCTACCCCACCCCCGCATTGTCAGAGACAGACCTGATGTTAGAGCTCACCTCTTTGATACCACCAACTTCTCTAAAGCCCTGGCCCAACCAACATTGCAGCTTCTGCACTGGAAAAGCCAAGTAGTGTTATAACAGTGGAAGGGATAGGATTCAAAGGATCCTAAGCCTTCCTGGTGCCAAGAAAGAATCAATTTAGACATGCGTCTGAGTGCATCTGTAGCTGTCTTTCCCTTCCCTCGACTCCTATTGTTCCCAATAGGAGGGGAAGGTGTATAAAGGAGGAACAACATTGTGTTCCACTGTTTGTTTCTTCTCTGTGTATATAAATCTTCACAACTGACCCCAAAACTGCATGCTTCAATATAACTGAACTGTTCTAGCAAATCCAGATTGTATGCAAGCATTTCCTCATCTCTTCAGAGTTGAGCTGGTGCAGTATAGCAGGTTCTGTTGGGAAGTGCCAGAAGCCCTGTTGTCCAGATACAGAAACATTCCACATGTGTAGGGTGTGTGAGAATTAACCCTGATAACCTCGGCCTTGATCTCTGTGCATTTTGCCATCTTTTCTGTCCATAGTTTATGACAGTTCTTTGGTCTGCACCATTCACCAGCTTCTATCACACCACAGCCATCTCAGTTGTTCAGAGGAAAGATAACAATTGAAACAACTGTGAGGTGGGATTTATATTGCCTTTATTTACTGCACTGGCCCTCCGTAGCCTATACCCCTGATTCTACTTAGACAACAGTCCAGTTAAAGAATCTTAGTTAACTGGGGATGCGAGGGACTGAACACTGGACCTTGTGCATGCAAAGCATGCTTTGGGTCTTCCCCTGCTCCTGTTTATTTATAGTTAGGTTTAAATTTGGCCTTATGCTTTGGCTTCTTTTTGGTATTTTGATTTACTGAGAAGCTGGAAGGTTGGCCTTTCTTAACACATAACACATGCATAATGCAATGCTTATTTCACAAAAGTAAGAACATACCTGTGTAGTCTTCATAACATTCACAAGTGTAGCCTCCTTCTCTGCTTCGGCAAAGGCCATTGTTTCCACAAGGGTTAGAGTAGCACAAGTCAATCTCCGTTTCACAGTAGTCACCTGTAAACCCAGGGGGACACCGACACCTCAGCCCATTGATGGGGTGTATGGGTCGGAACAGGACACTGTTTGAGCTGATAAATGGAGCAGAGCTGTCAAATTTAAGTACGGACACGCACTTCATGTAGTTTTCACAAGGCTCCCGCAGACAAATGTTGTCATCAAAAGGCAATACCCGCTGGGTAGATATCAATGTTAGGAGTGTCCTGTTGAGGTATATCTGCTCCTGAAGGTCCTCCGAGGGGAAGAACTTGTTCCGAATGCCACCAGGAAGCAAAGCAGAAAAGGTCACATTCAGAATATTGGAGCTGACATCTGTGTCGTTTTGAATATTGAAAACAAAAATACCCTCTTTGGTTGTCGACAGCACAGTAGCCACACCTTCCACAAAGAGAGCAAGCAGTGGTGAGAGAAACTTCTCTTGAGACATGTTTTCCAGTCGTACTGTGATACTGTTGGTCAGCATGTCATCAGTAATGATTGTCACCCGTAAGGTGCAAAGCGCTGTAACACTGTGAATGCCATCTATGGACGAAAGAGAGAAGAATCAGAGGTGTTTCCAGAAACATTCCCAAGTGCTTACACATGCAGGCACCATCAAATATGGGGTGCTGATTCATATCATGCACAAGAGCAGTAAAGAGTATGCCAGCCAACATCTCAAATGGCTAGTGGTAGTTCAGTGCTGTAAAGACTCCACAAATGGCAGCAGCCAGGAGGACCTGGCCCACTGATAACTGTGAGGTCAAAAGGAGCCCTGACAGCATGGAAATGGGTAGGATCAATGAAGTTATTTAGAATGGAACTTTATGCATTTCAGATCAGTAGCTGGCAGCTTACAATACACACTATGAAGTTCTCACTTTCTACACAACACCCACAATATCCACTCAAGCAGCAGGCTCAAATTCAAGGAGCTAAAACCAAAAGTAGACTTCCGTCAGGAGGGATTCCAGGAGCTCCATAAGCAAAAATACAATCTAACTCTCATTCTACCAGCCAAGAAAGCTTCACCAGTTCCACTACAATCCTCATATATCCGGATCTAAAGTACAAATGTAGCTAGTCTCAAAATCCAGGAAATAAATAAAACAATAACATTAAACCTTTTGATTTTGGAGGTCAATCTTATTTCCTCTCACCTTGCCAGAAAATTATGAACCAGGAACTTTTCCAGGGCTCCAAATGTAATGGGATCTGATAAAGCATACATAGTTACCACATCCTATGTACAAATAAATAAACTAATTATTTGTGTATGCGTGCTTGTGTATATAAACATACGCTTCTTAAATTTATTACAACATTGAAATTGCAAATCTAGCATTGTATCCATTCAATAATTTTATGCAACAATGCATTTTTGAAAATAAACATTTTCCATAGAATAAAATCATATTTTAAAGAGTTTAAAGAAAAGAAACTGAAAAAACCATGAAAAAATATGGTGATGGAAAAATTTTCTACCTTACATCACTGCAGCTAATTTTCTGAGATTTACTTGTGCAAGCTATATGGCCAAGATAGTTAAATAAAGCAGAAAACTGAAATACATCAAGTAAAGAGGAATTTCATCTCTAATGGCCATAGAAAATTGTTTTGGTTTGTATTCCATCTGTTATCTCTAAATTATCCGCAGCAAAAACCTAAGGATGACTTGTTTTATCTTAAGTCCCAATGTTTTTAATTGACTTGCTGCTAAGTATTACTTTAATAGTCTATTATTTATATTGTTGCATTTTCTGTGAATGTTCTTAACTGCCTTGAGTTCTGTTTTATAGGGGATTGGTAGGAAATAAGTTATCCCCATTAATAAATAAAATAAATGTGCTCCTCATCATAATAAACTCTTTGCTCACTTATCTAATATCTTTACAATTTTGAATTAGAGAAGCAGTAGGCGAAGGCTATTACTGAAAATGGTAGTGAAAGTTTCACAGATTAATAACAGAAAAAACAATCTCACGTGTTTCTAGTACATATCTCAGAAGTACTCAGAATTCAGCACAATGAGGACTGCAGCCTGAGTGATCAACTCTAATCTGTTAACTGTGTACTATATAGTATTTTTACTATATAAAAATATAGTAATTATATTAAAATTACCTACAAACCTGAGTAAAACAATCCATCTACTTGCCTTTAATGCTATGATGCAGTTTATCTATGTCAGTTTTGTTGCAAATTTTTAAAAAACTTTTTAAGCTGAACCATTTAAGTTAGGAAGGACTATGGATCTGAATAAATACATTAACCACACCAGCATTAAACATTTTCAGTCACTAGTGATCAGCCTAGACAGAAGTTCCTAAAACAGGCTTGTCAGGTTAACCAGTAGTGTCTTTTGCATCTTTTAACATCAATCATTCTGAAACCTGATTATCAAGCAGATGCATAGCTGGAATACTTAAAAGTATTCAGTAGCAGTGGTATATTGCAATGAGCAGGGGCATCAAAGACTTGGTGCCATTCATCAAGTTGCCTGCATGCTTTCACTCATAGTCTGAACACCCACAACCCCAACTTTATTTAAAAGGTAGATGTCTCATTGCAATTAGCATTGTCTTTATCTTGAAGAGATTGGTGAGCATTTGGATAAGTCTTAAGGGGCAAAGGAGAAAAGCCAAGTCTCTTCTCCTGAACAGCTCATTAGTGGAAGCAACTTCCTACCCCTGCACCCCACCGTATTCTCCTCCTATATTGGTCAACGAAACTGTACTCAGAACATAACATATTTGGGTTAATTAGCTATTTAACCCATAGTGTGCTTCAACCAAAGTAAAAATTGCATCGCTGTAACTAATTCTGCAAACGGGGCTGGCTTTAACTGTGAGAAACCTTGGTTAGACTAAATATCCCCCCCCCCAAAAAAAAATGGTGGTTGCCAAAAATTCCAAAAGCAGAATCCGGACATGAGAATAGATCAACAGATGATGCCTATAAATGTAACCATTTCTAAGTCCCGTTGATTTTAGTAATAAGGAGTTAGGGATGTGCTTGAACCACAAAGAAATAAGGAGTAAATAATTCCCAGGCTATCTCTGACTCGCCTTTCAAGCAAGGGAACCAATGCACCATCTTTAAAGCTCTGAAACCGGAAAATGACTGCTAATAATATTGGTAACCCAGAACCACTACGAAAAAACTATGAATTTTCTTGCTGAATTTCATGGGATGTGGATTGCACTTAAAAGGTACAGTTCAGATATCATTTAAGAAAACAGCAAAACTCTTGTTGCTTTTAACAATAAATGTAGATTCAGTGCATGGGCAGAGTGTGGATTTCAGCACAATAGAAATATAGGATGCAACTTATTACAGTAAATGAACACAAACAACACTAACTAATCATTCAGGCTTACTTTGCAATAACTGCCATCTAGATATAAGCCTCAAGTTGGTTTCTGGTTCCCGGTTCCTATGCAACAGGGGGTTTGCGTGTTTTGCCTCCTGGCAGCACAATGTATTATTATAGTTCCTCTCTCATAACTACAGTGAAGAAAAGGTACTGAACAAAGAGCTTTTTTCCCCCTTAAGAAAAGCACAATGATGTATATCACATGGTATGTATACCAAGAAGACAAAATATCATTACTGTGTGAGAAACCACTGGAGTCCAGGAACTGTCATAATCAATATCAACTGTCACAATATACAAGACGGCTTCCCCAGAATTCCCAGCATCTATTCTGACACAGTTAATAAATCACCATAAAAGGCACAGCGTCAAGACACCATACAGCTTTGTCCTCCAAAAAGTGAGCACAAAAGGAAATTGGACATGAATGCAAGCAGCTATGGTGATGCTGAAATACAAACTATAAAGCAGTTTAAAATAACTTTGTTCAATCCTACAACACAAGGATAGTGGGGTATTGAAAAGAAACCACATTTAAACATAAATAAAAGATTTTTATTTAAAATTGTTAGCGCAATAAGCACAACCATGTTTTTGCCAGACAACTGGCCTCTGACTAATTGCTATAGGCCACAGCATGCGAGAAAATCAGTTTGTTAGAAATTGTTCACTTAAAAAATAGGAGGGACTTGTGCCTAGCGCTTATGAAAGAACAATACGCCTTATTCTGAAGGCCTCTGCTAGAATGAAAATGCAATGAGCTAATAATACAACCCAACTCCAACACTTGTTGCAGCAACAAACTTGCTGAGAAGGGGGTCATCAACCTCTGCCCCAGCATGAGGCATGATGTTATAAAGGCTCTGCTGTGATGTTATGACTGCACCACAAAAAACTGAACACTGACACAAATGCTGATGATTAAAGACTGTGCATTAAGGTTTAAGCAACTTGTTTAAACTGGGGGATAGTAACTATAACTGTACATTGAATCTCAACTAAGGAGAGGTGAAAGGCTGATAATGTTTAACGCTGCAGTAATATTAAACACATGCAAGTGAATTCCATACAACATGCTTCTGAGTAGACTTGCATACTTATGTGCATTTAACATGCACATTCAGCTTTATACACCTGAAAAAAAAACTAAAAAGGGGACAGAAAGGGGATGAGTGTCCAGGAAAAGACTTTGGCAATCCCACCCACTATTGAACCCAATAGGTTTTGATTATACACAATTTTGGCTTTTAGACACAATCTTGGGAATGTAACCCCAACGTGAAATGAGAGTCGCCTGTACAAAATCCCAGTCAGTCACTTTGTACAACAAAGGCAGCTGACCAGATAAAAACTCATACAACTTTGTAAGTGAAATATAGATAGTCTTCCACCTCAGGAGGCACATTTACTGTCGTACTCCAAGTATGACAATGACAGCAATCTTATCCCCATTTTACCAGGACTAAGCCAAATTGAATTCACTAGGACTTACTTCTGAGTAGACATAGTTAGGATTGCAGTCTCTAAGTCTGGATTCAATTCCACAAAATATTTCTGAATCCTTGGATGAAAATAATATAAACAATTGAGGAAATATTATTAAAGAAAAGTTGAAAAAGTCATTCCAACGTTCTGTTCCATTTATGTAATTTGCAGGGAGACTGTTTTATTTTAACACACAAGCACTCACCATGAATCCCTCACTGATATCTTTTTAAAAGATGAGTCATATTTATCTTTGGTGATTATGGCTGGAGATCTGGAAATGCTTCATAAAAGGGAGGCAAATGTTTTGGGTTTCTTAAAGCTCCCACTTACAAGATATCACCTTTGTGGATGTCTGAATAGTGTGACTAAATTAAGAATATGACCTCAGTAAGGAAAGGAAAACTGGAAAAGGAACTGCATTTCCTTTGCTGTAAAGGGCAAAAGCCAATTCCTTTGCCACAGGCAGGAAATGCCAGCTAAATGCAGAACCACTGTCCCTAGAATTGGAAATAACTTTTTTTTTTTAATGCATTTCCCTATTTCACTCAAATAGGAGAATCTGCAGACAAATAGGGAGATTGTGATCTATGGACAAACCAGTCAGCAATGAGATTCAGGATTGAGTCTGGTACCTAGCGAATTGAGTCTGTTACCTAGGGAATTTGCAACATTTTAAAAAGACCTGCTTGAATTAACTTCCAGTTTATCAAACATATACCGCATTTTGAAAGTGTTTCGATGAAGAACATGTGGCTCTCCAGATGTCACTGGGACTGCAACTACCAACAGCCCTGAACACTGGTTTTGTTGGCTGGGGATTACAGGAGTCTGAGTCCAACAACGTCTAGAGGGCCCTGCTCTAAAGTCTTGTTTGCGCAGAACTGGTAATTTAGAGAACCCATAGGAACAAATCACACATACCCCAAGCCTTTCTAGATACTGTGCCTTGAGCTCATGTACTCCTTCCATGCTCTATCTCACGCGGATGCTGTAATTTTCTCTTTTACTTTCTGGTTTTCACAGACTAGTTTCCGGCTACATCCACATTGGGAAGACTGACTTGCACAATGCAATGTTTGCCAATTATGAAACTTCTTCCAACTGTTGTTTCCAATTTTATTTAAGAAGCAAACTGTGGTTTACATACACCATAAGGTAAAAGGTAAAGGTACCCCTGCCCGTACGGGCCAGTCTTGCCAGACTCTAGGGTTGTGTGCTCATCTCACTCTAGAGGCCGGGAGCCAGCGCTGTCCGCAGACACTTCCGGGTCACGTGGCCAGCGTGACAAGCTGCATCTGGCGAGCCAGCGCAGCACACAGAACGCCGTTTACCTTCCCGCTAGTAAGCGGTCCCTATTTATCTACTTGCACCTGGGGGTGCTTTCGAACTGCTAGGTTGGCAGGCGCTGGGACCGGACGACGGGAGCGCACCCAGCCGCGGAGATTCGAACCGCCGACCATGCAATTGGCAAGTCCTAGGCGCTGAGGTTTTACCCACAGCGCCACCCGCGTCCCAGTTACATACACCATAGTTTGCCCAATTAAGACACTCTCTGGTTTGTGTAAACCAAAGAGTGAGGGAAGGAAGTGTGGTTCACGGAAGGAGGGAGCATGCAACCGCTGACCATGCGATTGGCAAGTCCTAGGCGCTGAGGTTTTACCCACAGCGCCACCCGCGTCCCAGTTACATACACCATAGTTTGCCCAATTAAGACACTCTCTGGTTTGTGCAAACCAAAGAGTGAGGGAAGGAAGTGGGGTTCACGGAAGGAGGGAGCATGCAAGCAAGAGGACCATTCACAATGGGCAAACTATGGTTTAGTTGCTACCTCTGAATTGGCTGCACAATTCTAGATATGATAGTGAGTCGTAGCAGTGACTCTTACAGCTCTTGTTTGTCAAAGTAAAGCATTTCTACACATTTGGCAGGAAGCACAACTGCTACTAGTGCTTCCTCCAGAAAATGCATAAAGTGTATATGTGTGTGTGTGTGTGTGTGTGTGTGTGTGCGCGCGCGCGCCTTAAAGCCGTGCTTGTCCCATGCAGGCAAACCTCAACAGTCATTTTAAAAAATCCTTATTAAGGCTATTTTTTTCAGCCTTTATTGCTTTTGTGAACTCTTTCTCACATGTTTGTCTGCCTAGAAATCCCAGCTCATTGCAGATGATTCTGGGGCATATAGGATAGGGAACAAAACCAATTTCATTGGAATTTTTCAACGTAAAGCTATGGGCTTACTGTTACACCATAACAGTATGGGCTTATATGCACCATAGAATCCACACCACAGTTCCCTGTACGGGAGACTGATTGGTAGAAGTTGTAAACTATCTTTCTGAAAAGCTTTATCTCTTGCTCCTTATCTTCTCATTGAGGATCAGTTTCTCATGAATTTCAGGATTTGACACATTTGTCAAACCATTTGAGAACTTCTGCTTTAAGCAGTCATTTTCCATATACAGTGGTACCTCGTGTTATATACTGTCCTCCTAACGAACGCTGTGGGTTACAAGCTCTGCTAACCTGGAAGTAGAATCTCCGGGTTGCGAACTTTGCCCAGGGATGCGAACAGAAGTCGCGTGAAAGCGCGCCTCGTGTTAAGAACAGTTTCGGGTTACAAACGGACCTCCAGAATGGATTAAGTTCGTAACCAGAGGTACCACTGTAAATAGTTTTAGCTCAGAGCTAAAGTGCCTACATAAAAAGCCAACTCTTGAAAGCAATGTCCTGCTTACGAGCAGGAAGAATCTCCCCCCTCAATATAAAACATATACATTAACACTCAGAAAGTATCACATGTCATTAATTTTATGCAAAAATATAGCAGTTATGTGTAATCTTTAACAGGGCATCCCTACACAAAAACCACTTCCACCACGTAACAGCCGGACAACCAGCTGATTTTGGAGTCAGCATGATTCACATGATTACCGTAGCCTAAATATATGAGCTTAATCATGCTGGCCACATGACCTAGAAGCTGTACGCCGGCTCCCTCAGCCAATAAAGCGAGATGGGCGCCGCAACCCCAGAGTCGGCCACGACTGGACCTAATGGTCAGGGGTCCCTTTACCTTTACCTAAATATATGGGATGCATAGGTCTATAATCTAGTAAGAGCAAACATTTGTTGCTAATTCATGTGCAACTGAATTTGTGCTCACTTTCTCTCCCCTGCACACTCAAACCAAATACACACACAAAAATGAATACAGTTTGTACCAATAACGCATATTAACAAATGCAATGTGGTAAACTGAAATCCTCACATTTGTCAACCCCTTTGCTTACTTTCTCTTGTTACAAACTAATTCACGCAACGTAACAAAAGGCTGCATAAGGGCTACCATTCTAGTACAAATGACCCTGGGGTCGCAACAACTCTGTTTTATCAATGCAGAACTGCATTCTTTGCAACCCCAGCTACCCCTAAAGTATGTGCTGATAAGGACAGAAGCATCCTATCAATGGGACCATATCTCAACAGTTTTCACACACACACACACACACACACACACACACGCCCAATTCCTTTTCTTATGCTCAAATACAAGTAGCTTGCAAGCAGCTGCATTCCAGGCCTCTCTTTGCTTATGTGCTATTGCAGCTGCTGTGGCATGACAACAGTCCCTTCGCATTACGGCCTTTAACCACTGTAAGGCTTGGTTTACAGCCTTTCCCTCCTGCTGACCTGCCACAAAGCAGCCGCTTCACTCAGTCAAATGGGTTTTCTCATTGGAGTGTTAAACAAGGTGCAGGTTTTAAAACCTCTTCTCATTGTCAGAGCCCTTGCCTCTGTTTCATCCGCTGACCTTTGATCTGCAATTACTTCAGAGATGCCTGAGGTCTTCTGCTCCAGACCTGCCTACTGAGCACATGGTGTCAGGAAAAGGGGGGCATGAAATCATCACTCAAGACGGCAAGCAGGAGTTTCTTCCTGATAAGCTCTGAATACCTTTCCCTTTCTCAACGGTGCATTCATAACTAGTAACATCAAGCAAATACCCTGTGTCATATTGTAAGACTGGTTTGCAAACCCCAGATCACTATGCCTTTCATCTGTAGGCAGCAGTGTATCGGGAAATTTTTAAAGTCTAATGTTTTACAATTTTTTTCGTGCTGTAAGCTGCTCAGAGTGGGTGGGGTATAAATAATAAAATCATCATCATCATCATCATCATCTCATCCAGCTACTCACTTAGCAATTGGTTATGGAATGTAGGAACAATTTCCAATGAAAAGTATTGTAGCTGTTATTGCCCAGTGTGAAAGCCCTTTCCATGGCTCATTCTCTCACAAAGGCATGTGCTTGATAGAACAATGCATGTGTGAATCAACTTATCACATTAATATCTCACCTTTCCACTCAGGAGCTCAAGGTGGTGTATGCAAGTCTCTTAGGGAGTCTCTCATTGAGCCACTGACCTACACAGCTTCAGCAAGATTGCTGCATCATGTGCCTTCAGACCCCTCCCTGGATAGATGAGATTTCAGCTCTCTGTCTGGAGGCACTATGCATGATTTATTTCTGTTAGGGATTGAGGGAGTAGAGCAGGCATAGGCAAACTCAGCTCTCCAGATGTTTTGGGTCTACAACTCCCATGATCCCTAGCTAACAGGACGAGTGGCTAGGGATGATAGGAATTGTAGTCCCAAAACATCTGGAGGGCCAAGTTTGCCTATGCCTGGAGTAGAGCTTGTGTGGGGAACATTTGGCCTTCCAGGTGCAAAGCTACAACTCCCATCAGCCCCAGCAAACATGATCAATGCTCAGGGAGGAGTTGTAGTTCAGCATCATGTAGCAGAATGCTAGAGGGTGCTAACTGCATGTAAAGAGCTAGGCAACTCCTTCTTACGTTCTGCTTTGCAAAGCTATCTTTCAATTTACAGTGTTTATTTCTGTGTAGCTTGTCAGTTACGGTTATGACATTTTCTTTTAACAGGGTGAGGCTGAAACAGCTGTAATATTCATAATGGACTTGACAATAAATTACCTTGAATTATTCCAAACAAATAAGAACAAAGAGTTAATGTTCACATAATAATGATGTCTGAATGAATCATCTTATTTGGAAGTGGGTTTTAAGTGGGTTTGAGGGTGTTTGTGTGAAGGGGGTAGAAACAGAATGCTAACAATTTGAAATTATTCTTCTAACATTACAGACAGGAGCAAAAAATAAGTCAGGAAAATTAAATAGACACAGAGCAAGTGAGGTGTGATAAACTGATTTTACCCTGCACCAAGTTTCACAATCAGCTTTTAGTACTCAAAGAAGGAGAAACTGTCACTATAAGGGAAGACAATACTTCTCACAGGAAAATCCTAAGTGAACCATGGTCCTCATCACTGAGACTGAAATAATTCTGCTGTGAAGTCCCATGGCTACACACACACACACACACACACACACACACACACCATATACAACACAGAAAGTCAGGGAAGAGTTATGAGTTGATGGCCAAGGAATGTAGATGACGACTGGATGAGCACCTGATGCACATCCACTTCCTGCAGAAAAATCCTCAGAATGCTACACCTTTAAAGCCTGCAGCAGTGTATCTATAACCACAAACCATATTTCCCTCAGCTACTTGCTGCTTGCTCATTTTACTCCAAACAAAAGTTTAGTATGGCTACTTAGCACACAGGCAGTGGAGATTAGTTCACCTTGACTTGAATGTTGAATAGAGGAAGGAAGACCATGAATAGGTCTATTTGTGCAAAAAGGAATTATTTCCACCACTGAAGTTTGCAAGAAGAAAACAAAACTCTTATTTTCATTTCCTCCCTAAAAATGTTTAAGGGAGTATTTTAAAAGAAAAACTCCAAACACATAAAGCAGGATGATATCCCCTCAGTACCACAACCCCACATGTTCTGATGAGTGATCTGATCAGAAGGCTCCAACTTTGCCTTCATTGTACAGAATGACTGCCTATTCTGTACCTCTGAGTCTTTTTAATTTCACTTTGAAATCCAAATCCCTCTAATGCATGGGGCTCTCACAAAACAAGCAAGAACAACGTGCATTTCTGAAAAGCTATCCACTTCTTACAGTTACAAAAATGGCTCCTCTGCTTTCCAGTTTCCTAGAAGCATCTGCTGGAGTCTTTTGTTTCTCTCTAGTTGCAAGTTTAATCTGTACAAATTCACCTCAGCCTCTGCCCATAGCCAGCACCCACCTGCCTGATTTCTTACTTGCAACCTGTTCAGGGGTTGTTCTACTTGACAGGTTTGCTTGCCACTAACTCTGGCTTTCATTTACCGTTGGTCTCCCTGCCTTCTGCTCAACCAGTCTTTGTAGACATCAGCCACCACAGGCATTCGCTGAACACTGAGATACCAGGCTGAAATTTGGTACACAAGCTCAGGAGGCAATTCTGAATTTCAAGTTTGAAAACCCTTGCCATCTTCACACCTGAGGAAAGTGCGGTACATAACGCAAAACAGTATCTCCCTTGAAGGCTGAGACACTGACATCACACTAGCTGTGCAAATTCAGAACGATGTGCTGTGTTTACAGTGCAAAGCCCAGCTTGACCTCTTCCACATTCTTGAAGTGTCCAGGGGGAAAAGAAAGATGTACAAAACAGTATTTTCCTTGAACACTGCATCAGAAAGAAAGTTGTTTTGTTGTTATTGTTGGCATAATGGATGTAGCCCGGGGGAGGGGGGCAGCTGCCATCCCAGTCGATCAAAATCAATATAAATCAATACAAATCTGAGGTTCTGCCACCCCTAACAAAAGCCTGCCCCCCCCCAACAAAAATTCTGGCTACTCCCATGGTTGGCATCTTTTTTTCTCAAGACAGAATGGGGTGTGTCTCTGGGGTGAAGTCAAACCGCTGCGTTAGCAACACCGAAATGACCTCACCAGGGCACAAGCCTGGGCAATATGTATAGAGGTCCTGGGCTGCCCAGATGACAAGACCCCCCTCTTAGCCTCACTGGTGTGGTCCAGAGGAAAGAAGAGCAATATGTTTGGCACCAGCTTGGATGCAGAAGTTGCTGGAAGAAAGCGTACAAGGCGCCAAAAGTTGGTGTGCACATTTCAAGCACAAACTACAGCTCTGCACCCATTTCCAAGGGCAACACCAAATACACAAAATTATGCAATGCAATATGTCACCCAAAGACTGAGATATCAGAATAAAAGTTGCTCATTCAGGAGGCCATAATCTAAGCCCTAGATCCATTATTAAGCGGGTAGAGAGAAAGTGAGGTCTTTTGAACGCTTAGCTTTACTGCCTTAATTGGTTATTCAATTTTTTATCAGTCTTTTGATCGTCACAATTTAAAATTTTGGAAACCTCTAGAGATAGATCATGCGAGCAGTTTCAGTAGATATGTATATAAATAGTGTTGAAACCAGGCCTAGAGCACTTTTCTCCCTAGCCATGGTATATGCTACAAATCTAACCCTGTTACCTAGAAAAGCAAACTGAAAAGGAAGAGACAAAAGCAAAGATCTAGCCATGGATGTCCATCATGATTGACGAAACTAATTGTTCCCTACTTGAGAACAGTTGCAGTCTGGAGAGGACTAAGTTCACTACAAACACACCACAGATAAGCAGCAAAAACCAAACAATCAAACAGACTCTGAAACATTAAGACAATGAGCACACTCATGCCACAAGTTATTAAAATCAAGAAGATTTTAATTAAGAAAATATGGAATACTGAATTGCATTTCAGAAATTTAATCACACATTTTCCCAACACTGTACATTCTCTTACTCCAGATGGTAAAAAAATAGATCAGATCTTAAGTGAAAATTCCAAGTAAGCTCTTGTATTCAACGGGCATATACATATACACGTACAGTATAGAGCAAAGATCAGAATGCAACCCATTAATGTTTACAAGCCTGGATGTATGAGATATTAAAGAGTGGAAAGATCACTTCTTAATACTCCATTACTCTAATTTCTCTTCTTAAAGCCTTTGCATGAGTAATCAGAGGTGCTCAAGCAAACCCCATACAGTACCTTTAATTAAAATGTCTGTTTCTGAAAAGCTCTATCTCACACTAATCTCTCTGTGTTTAGCTGCTAGCTTTTCAAAACAGGGCACAACAACAGATGTGTGCTATGGGAAGAAAAGCCAGATAGCAGCAGCTTAGCTCAGCAGCCCACTTGCCTTTGCTAAAGTTTTCTTTTTTTCTTTTAAGAGGCTCCACTTCCAAGCCACGCACAGCTGATCAGTGGCATTCATTGGCTCTCACACACCCCCATTGCACCTGCTGGTAGACTGAGAGCTTGGTGAAAAGTCTCAGACTGGAAGACATGCAAACCAGCCCTCAGCAATGTGGACTGATACTTTCTCCTTGATTCAGTAATAGTTGAACAAGGATCACAAAGTCTGCCTGTTTGTGTGTGCCAGAACCCAGCTTTAAACTAGCAGAGCACATCCAATCAAGTAGTTGCTCCATTTTTGAACTGCTCTTTGACTGTGATAATAAATTGTTGTTGTTGTTGTTGTTGTTGTTGTTGTTGTTGTTGTTGTTGTTGTTGTTATAGTTGCTCCTTTTTATTTTGCTTAATGTCACCTTTTTTAATATTTGGCATTTTATCACATCTCTGAAATATATTTTGAAATATAGAACGAATTAAGTTTGTAACTAGAGGTACTATTGTATTCTGCAAGGATGCATCCACAACTTCATGAACCCCAACCTCCATTCTCCACCATGTGCTCAAACAGTGTTAGAAAATAGCAGTTTCCTTGACAACATTTATTTTTAAAACTTCTCTCTTATCTTCCAGGATGAAATTGCCCAAGACAACTGCCAAAATTACTTAGAACATCCATTCAAAATATAACAATAAATCTACAATAAAAGCTACAGAAATAAAACCAGAAGAAGAGATAGAAGATAAAAGCAGAACCATCCAAAAATCAAAACAGCAATAAAAGAACCCAGCGAACACTAAATAATAAGAAAGCAACTGAAACTGCAAATAAATAACAGGAATGCACTTTCCTAATACCATTATTTCTGCTCTTAAAAACTGTCAGGTAAAAGTTAACCAGAGACTACTAAAAATTGTATGCGCTTGCTCTAGTGGAACTGAACCACACAGTGGCTAAACTTTGCCTAATTTATCTGCCAAATGTTGTGTTCTTCAACCCAGTCTTCTTCAAAGATGCCAGTCCAAGGATGCCCTTTGCAAAAATTTGTTTTATGGTCCTTCACATAACAGTATTCACAATACGATATTGTCTAAATTGTGCATGTGTCTATATATACACAATTGTAAAAGTTAAACTGGCAATACATACTTTATAGAAGCCACTGAAATAATGATCAATCAAGCAATCTGACTGCAAAAACTTTTCCTGAGATTCCAACAATGTACAAAATAGACAGCAGGATTGTGCACTGTTTCTTTTGAGGAGACAAGTCAAAGAATGACAATAAGCATGATATATTACCCTGTACAAGGGACATATCACTCATTGTTGTCAACACAGAGACTATTGATTTCCAGGGGAAATCTTAGGTTCCTTACAGACCTTAGAAAATAAGTGGGGATAGATCATGTGACCTTTCCTAAGATCCTTTTGGTGACAAATGTGCAGAAGATTTCCTGATATTTTATGCTAGGAGACATAACGAAGGAAAGAAATTATAATTTTAATTATAATCAAGAAGTGATGCTTCTTTTGACAACCCGCCAAATATACGATTACGATATCTTTATCTTTGTCATTGTCCCTTGCAGAACAATGAAATTGAAAAACTACATAAAACTACCACAAAACTACATAAAAACTACATAAAACTACTACAAAACTATATAAGACATTCAAAACCCCCTAAAAACTCTAAAACCCCATGTTAAAATACACTATACTACAGAGACCCCTTATGCTGCGTTTAGAACCAGAATTGCATTTGCGTAGAAACTGTTTCTCAGGCGGCTAGTCCTGGCCTTTATAACCCTATACCTTCTTTCAGAAGGCAGAAGCTGAAAGAGATCATTTCCGGGGTGCGTACTATCCTGTATATGTGTGTGTGTGTGTGTGTGTGTATACACACACACACACACACACACACACACACACACATATATACATACACACACACACACACACTATTTACCTATATATACTATCCTGTGTGTGTGTGTGTATATATATATATACTATTTACCTATATATACTATCCTGTATATATATACACTATTTACCTAGAAAACCCATCAATTTCTAAATTTAGAATCACTTGTTAACCAAATCAAGATCTTATTTAGCTAGAATGAACAAAATTCCACAATGTTATCCAAGGCATTCTATTCCCAATGCTCTTTGATAAACACTTTGTTTCCAACTTAGTACAGTCACAAGGTCTCATTTGAAGTTCAAATTACAGCTTTCAAAGCTAAATAGGATGCTGAAGACTCTCTCTCACCCTAGCTCGAAGCTACTCTCTATCTTGGGTTATGCAAAAATCACTGCTTTCCATTCATGGAATTTTGTTGCTTAGATTACTGGGACCCCCTCGGTCCACAAGCATCCTTATATCTGTCCTTTGCTTAGGCACATATTGGTTTGGATCCTGTAGACCAGGTCTCATCCACCTGGTGCTCTTCAGATGTTTTATACTATAACTCCCATAAACCCAAGCTAGCACTGTAGTAGACTGATCTAATCTATGAATGACTGCAAGTGGTCTTTGGTCACTTATAGATATAGGATTCAATGAACTTCACCTGTCATAGATAGTAACTCAATGGTCACTTACCTCGGCATGAAAAAAGAAAGATATTGCTAATAATTACTGACTCTCTCCCACTTTACTTCAATCTTGTATTTACTCCTAGTACAGTGCATTCTTGACACTGGCTTCCTCCCTTTCACCCTTCTAGTGAGAACAGGGTTTTAGCTAGGCTACCATTGAGCACGGCCAATAAAGTGAGATTAGCGCTGCAACCCCAGAGTTGGCCATGACTGGACCTAGTGGTCATGGGTCCCTTTACCTTACCACTGAGCAAGCAATAGGCCTAGTTGCATTCAGTGCCTGTCATACTGGCTGCTGTCATAGCCAGGGAATTATTATAAATACCATTTTATTATGCAGACATGACAGAAACTCCAATTACAGCCCATTCAAGCTCAAAGAGACGTGTGTGTGTGTGTCCTGTCTTTATATTGATAAGAGGCCTCCCGTACACTGCCTGCCTTTACTCTTCCTCACCCATGTTATTTCTAATCTCTATGGTAAATCATACACTTCTAATTTTCTCAGAAAACATAAGAGAAACAACAGGATTGGTCCTTTAACAAACTTTTGGACACTGTTTACTGGCACCACTCTATTTATTGACATAGGCATTCATCTAGCAAAAGGAACTCAATGATCCAGGAAATGGTTTCACTGGAACACCTCTCAAGGTCAGCATCTCATTGATCCCACTGGAATTAGCCAACTGGAAAAAAGGCCCAGACTGTAGGGGTATACAGTATGTGTAACCAAGAGGTATTCCACAGTAAAAATAGGTGTTAAATTTTTGTTCTTCATCCACAGTACAAGTTTCTTCTAAGCCCATGTTTGTGTGTGTTACCATGTCTTCAGCAGAAAGGGAGGTCACACAATAATCACATAAAAAGCTCCAAGTGCTGCTCTTACAAACTTTCTGAAAATGTAACAATTCACACAGGATCCATACAGTGGTACCTTGGAAGCCAAACGGAATCCGTTCCGGTAGTCCTTTTGACTTCCAAAACCTCCGGAAACCAAGGTGAGGCTTCCGATTGGCTGCAGGAAGCTCCTGCAGCCAATCGGAAGCCGCGGAAGTTGTGCCAGACATTTGGGTTCCAAAGAACGTTTGAAAACCGGAACAATCACTTCCGGTTTTCGATCATTCGGGAGCCAAAATGTTCAAGTTTAAAGGTGTTCAGCTTCCGAGGTTCCACTGTACTTCAGTTACAAACAATTACACACCCAGTCACACCTGATCTTTCTAACACCAAATATTATGGAGATCAGAAACTTAGTAAACTGGAGAGACCAGTAGCATATAGCACAAAGAGATGGGAATTGAGAGCTGAGTTGATGGAAGATTTCACACCCCTAATCTGAAATAGGAATAGTAACAGTTATTGTTGAATAACTGTATCTACCTAGTCACCTCTCAGTTTTTTATGCCTTAGGCAGAAAATTTATGTTTCAAGGATTTTCATGAGCAACCCTGAAGGCTAGAAACTTGCAGTTTAGAATGAAAGCTTTGATTCTCCACATTCTGTGCATGCCAATCAATGATTGCTAGAAGAGGTCATATCTCGCACAATGTCCTAGACATCCTGCTCAGAAGTAAGGAAACTCCTACAACTAGTTTCCAAGTCCACATGACAAATTATACTTTGACCGTTTATTTCACAAAGCAAGTACAGTAGCCATGACTGCTGCTATACAGAATGGATTCTGTTACCATACTGAGACATAATTGTGTATTTTTGTTAAACTGGTTTGGGTGGTTATACAGTAGTTAAAATCCTAATGACTGACTAATCCAGTAAAATGTTTGAAAAGTAAATGGAGCACATCTTTAAAAAAACCTGAAGTCAAGCAAATCAAGTTCCACAAATACAAAGAGTGTTGGAAGTAAAAGCTTCTGAATTTTATTTAAATATTTAAAAGCTCACCTGTACACACATGCAATCACTAAATTGACATTTCAAAAGTTATTTTCATGGAGGAGGGGGAGCTGGGAAGGTATTGAATTCTGCCCATAAAGGAAGCCTACGGCAGGCTGTGCCTCAACAGCACTTTCAATTACCTCTCATAAGCAGTTGCTTTAAAACACACACACACCCTTTGACTCAAGTATGTGTCAAGAATTTTACAACCAGTGAAAGATTTAGGAGCTTGGTTTGGCTTTTCATAGGCAATACCAGGTATATGGAGTGTGTTTTTAAACTGAAGAACAGACCCAATGATCTCACAGCTTTCTGCTCTCCCTACATCTCTGCTCACTCATCCAGCAACCTGTACGAACATATCATGATCTAACATATTCACCTGACTCACAAATTAAGGCATAAAGCAAGAATTGATTTTGTGTCTCTAAAGCGAGCGGGGGGAGGGGGGCTGTTATCTTCTTCTAGGATCTTATGAGGAAGTAACTGATTGTTGGCAAAATTTGATTAAATGAGACCTTGGGAGCAAACCTTGAAGGGTAAAAAGGAACATGCGTTAAGAAAATCCACAAGCAGAGGAAGATTACTTCCCACCACTTGAAGATGAATTTTGCATTTTGAGAGTTACATCCCTTCTGAACACCAGGCAATATACAATCTGCTTCAACTGACTCCACCTAGTACACCACCCACAATTAATCCCTGGCTTTGCTAAATTAAAGACTGCCATGATTCTCTTTACTTCTGCCCACATGTCAATGATAGTGGGTGACTTTTTAACCTGCACTTGCAGAGTCCCTTTCAAAGTGCTCTGTGAGATAGTATTTTGCAAGGAGCTTGACAAACCCAACATTCTCCAGCTGAATGGCAGTGCCTGCAAACCCTCTTTCAGCTGAAACAGGTTTTTATCTGCCCCAAATGATGTCAGGTGTAGGGCAGCTGGGTGCAGTTTGGCCAAAATGGCCTGGTGGGTCTAATCTGGCCCACAGGCCAGAGGCTCCCCACCCCTGCTTTGCAATATATAACAGGGGTGAACAAAAGGTAGATTTCGACCTATGGGCAGATCTCAGTAGTGATATGCAGTACAACAATATGGATTTGGGCTTTCAAATTAAACACCACCAACAACAAAATGGCTTTCCCTCTTCTAAATAGGTTTCTGAGATGAAGTAATCCTGGTGGGGAAAATCCAGCAGTGGAGTTTTGTGTGCTGGGACTGTGTGACTACTGGAAAAAACAAATTCCTGAGCTGAGCATGTGATCAGAGTCACCCTGGGTGATATACAACTAATACTCAGTGACCTATGTCTATTGATCTTAATGGGGCTATTCTTGAGCTTGCTTCCTTAGTTCTAAGAGTGTGTCACTATTTTGCACATAGCTCCAGTTGGTTCTAGTGAAAAACCAAAGTAGACCCAAAAAGCCCAAACTCTACCTGCCCCAATGTTTATGGCATGCATAGGCAAACTCGACCCTTCAGATGTTTTGGGACTACAACTCCCATCATCCAACATACCAATTGCTG
The DNA here is from genome assembly GCF_965113315.1 of Podarcis vaucheri. Taxonomy (NCBI): domain Eukaryota; kingdom Metazoa; phylum Chordata; class Lepidosauria; order Squamata; family Lacertidae; genus Podarcis; species Podarcis vaucheri. The sequence goes on from NC_138748.1 coordinate 11,154,481, forward strand.
TTCATGTTTATTATATGTTTGTTCACAGTGGTAAGCTGGGTTATAATAGCAAACTTCTGGAACCTACTAGAAAATGTATCATTGCATAGGTATTGATATTTCAGGGGTTTCAATGTGTGTAAAAAGACACTAGTCTCCTGCCCCCACCATAATCCATAAGCCAAGTAGTCACATATCTCAGGTATCTCCCACCAAGTATTTATTTAAATGCACAAGTAGTTAAGATGCCTACCTGGGAAACATGACATGGGCTCTTGTACCTGACAGGGCTGCCTATGGCTATTTATTTGTGAGAATGAGCCAGGGGCCACTCTCAGGGGAGAGTTGATAAAAGCTGGGGTGCTTTAGCCATTTGTCCCTTGCCTCCATCTAAGGGGCCCATACCAATGGGAAGATGACCATCCTCACTGATTACATATACGTAGGTTAGAAATACTGTGTTGCTAGAAAATATGTTAGGTTTGTGGTATCTCCTTTGGCTTTTGAAAATTCTGTTGAACATTGGCCTACTCCCCTCTTCTTTCTATTATTAACGAAGTTTCATAATTGGACTAGTGGGATCTGTGTGTGTTTGCCAGACTCAGGATTCAGTTAATGGGATACCCCGAGTTTCCCTCTTTTTTCTCGGACTGTAAGTGAATAAATTATCTAAGTAAGAATTAAAGAACTTAATTCAAAATGTGCGCCTGTTGGGCAAATAAAAGTGTTAAACAGAAATCAGTGTGTTTCGGCTACTGGCCAAGCTGTTTGACTAAGTACTTTGTGTGACAAAGGAATAGCAAAAAGGGCTAATCAATGTATGTTACTTGTTAACTATTCATTTTGATTGCCACAACCTAATCTCTTATCTCTGTTTACTTAACACAAAATAAAAATTTGGAGAGTGGAAACGTGCTACTTAACAAACCCACTAAGTATTTTAAGGTGGGACTTAGGTTTGCTCTGTTAGCTTTATACACTGTAGGTCACCAGCTTCCCTCAAACAGATATAATGACCAAGACTTCTTATGTGGTGGGGAAATCTTATATGGAAGTGTGGAAGGGTCCTTTCAACTATCAAAATGGAAGGGATCTTAATATTTACCCAGAAAAGCTTCAAGAAGAGTATGAAGCTGACCAAAAATGGAAATTCTGACAGAGCAGAGGATGAAGTGGGACCTAATCTCGAAAAAGGCACTCCAAGCTGCTACCACCCACTTGGGCAACCAAGAACATCTCTTAAACTGAGAACCTGATTCTTAAAAGGAAGCACAGCAACATCCAAAAGAGGCTGAATATTAACACTAGATTGGTTCCACCAACCAACAGTACTTCCTTCTTGCCTGGGTTTAGCTCGTTTGTTAGCCCACATTCCATCCGTCATTGATTTCTCTCGTTTATCTGACAATACTCTTCCAAAATTCACTGTTGGATTCGTTTAGGCCATGGATAGGGAAGCTGTGGCCTTCCAAATGCCAATGAACTTCAACTCCAGTCAGCATTGCCAAAGGCCAGAGATGATGGGAACTAAAAGCCCATCCCAAGGTATAAAGTCAGCATTGCAAATAAATTCTAATTTTAAAACATTTTTTTTTAAAAAAAGAACTTCTGTAAAGATTTCTTACCCTAGTCATCTGGGGAGAAATTCTGCTCACCTAAAGCAATTAGGCAAGATTTTTACAAGTTAGTATGGAAGATTAAGTGAGTTTACTTTTTTTAAGCCCTCGCAAACAATCATTCTCCTTTGGCTGTAGCTCAAGATGACCAAGAGTGCAGCACTATGCATGTCTTCTTAAACGTTCCGCTGAGTTCAAGGGCTTACTCCCTTGTAAGTGATAATAGGACTGAAGCCATAGGATGCAATACTACAAGCAATTATCAGCCTCAGCCAGCACAATGAGGTTGGCATACAGTTAAGGGTTAATTATCTTTTCACATTAGCACTACAGTATAATCTAACTGAAAATTTGTAGGGTAGTTATTTCAATGTCTGCCTCTTTTGTGTGTGTGCATCTGATGAAACACTCTTGTTCATGAAAACTTGTGCCATAATAAATATGTTAAATGTGCTACAAAGTTCTTTCTTCTTTGTGCTGCAAACAACTGATACAGCTATTCCTCTGGAAGCTTTTCTTTATTTAGTTTTCTTTTGCTAAATCTGCCAGGTATTTTTTTAAAACTATTTTTATACATAAACAGAGAGCAAGCAAGTTTATTTTGAAAGTAGTATGGTACTGTTTACTGCCAAAATTGCATTTGTTGATTATTCAACTGTGCTGGAGAACAAAGGAAAGTCAACTTAATAAGTTTGGTAATTAAGATTTCTGGGCATCATTGAAAGAATTTACAGAATAATTAACAGACCTCTGAATAAGTCAATTTGCATAATTACAGTTTAGATAATTAAGGCTATTTCATTGTACATAAGGGCTAAATATGCAGCACCATTCACAACTCTGTGTTTTCTATTAGCAAACAGTTAGGTTCCCCATATATGGGTTGATGACATTATCTTGGGCTTGGCCAGCCTGTTAACATAGTTAGTAGCAGTTATCCTACATTGAGGGCCATGACTTTTCTTCAGCAGGGGATTACACAATTTTCAGTGCTGGTGGGAAGAGTTTTTAAGTCCATCATCTGCTACACTATTTGCTTGCTTCAACCTGCAGCCTCAGCAGCACGTTCCTCCTCTTTCCTCTTCTCTTCTCTAGGACAAATTCCCCACCTGACATCTCTTGTTTACTTTAATCCTGCTTTACCGATCCATCTTCAGCGGCACTAACCATAGTTAACACCAAGCGCTTTCCCTCTAAAACCCAATTCAAACCTTGGCGTCAACTATAGTTAACATGTTTTCAGGATATAAGCCAAAGCGAAACTGTATCCACAATACAAGTTTAGAGTGAAGACAAAAATATAGCACCTCCTCATTTCCAGCATATATATTTCCTGTTGTATCTTTGTACACTGTAAGTCACCAGTTACCATTTTCTGGGTCTTCTGCTAAGCACAGAACCAGCTAGCATGTTATAGTGGGCAGCATCCTGGTCTGAAGCTCTGTGGTTTCTGCGGCTCTCTTGATTTTGGTAGACAATGACTCCCATCATACCTAGCCACTGACCATGTTGGCTGAGGCTGATGATTCTAAAAAGACCTAGGTTCAAATCTGCACTCAGCTATGAAACTTATTAAGACGGACCCAATTCTTAGGCTTGCTATGAGGATAAATATCCCCATGGCAGCTACCATGAGCTCCATTGAGGATGGGTAGGATACAGATACAATAAATAATAGTATAGCCTCCTAAATAAATCCACCCTAACTGCAAAACCTTCCACCCACCCCCGCTCTGCAAATTACTAGCTCCTCCGCTTTTGCATCTGTAATAGTCATTTGTGTCCTAAAAGATGCTGCTTCCTTGCCCGGTCAACTGGAGACAATTTTTACTCGCCACAGGTAACCAGGTGAGTGACTGCTTACAAGTCTGTATTAATAATAATAAACTGTTTATTAAAACAATGACTTGCCTAAACATTGACAACACTGAAATATATAAATTAAAGTTTAAGAGAGCAGCAGTTTAAAGCCAACTGTTTTCATCTACAACAACTTTACCGCAAAAAACAGTGGGATAGCCGTTAGCACACAAACTTGGCTATTTGACCCAGTGGCTTTCTCACAAGCCCATTCAAAAAGAGCATCTCCATTTCCTAGACATAATACAGTCAGGAGGAGAAAAGCTCAATGCAATGCATTGGGGGCCCCTTTGCATAATACTGGAGCTTCTGCTGTTTGCTGCCAACAGCTTTCCCTCCCACTAAGTCAACGCAGACAGAATCTTCCCCTCCAGTTAAACAGGTGCACATGTCACAAAAGTACATTAGCAACAGTCTGAAAGATTTGTTGCCAATCAACTTTAAGGAATGTCACTTTACTTAAGCCTCAATTGAAAGAGATTTTTGCATATTCAGAAAGAGAGGCAAGCTATTTTTAGAAACTTGTGTGTTAGAGAATTGTAACACATGCCAAGGATTGAATAAAAGATCTGGTGTCCACTGAATAATGAAAGAAGTTAAATCTTACATTTCTTGCAGTGCCTGTTCACAGTAATGTAGAGGTTTGCAAGTAACTTAAAACTTGCCTGTTTGCCCCTGAAACGGTCCCATTCAGCTGACACTAATGAAATTAGGAAATGAAATTAGGATGTTTTATATTGCTTGTGGATTACACCTTGTCATAAGGAGGGAGATCATGAATGAAACAGGACATAGCATTATCCCACTCTCTCAAAACCCCCATCCATATGCAGAGCAACATAGCTCAGTTTGGGCACAGACTTGTGCTCTTGACCCTCATGGCTGATTAAAAACTAGCAAGCAAGTGATGGCTAGCTTGGCCAGAGAAATGATGACTTCCTACTTGCAAGAGGGGATGGTTCCTATTTGCCTAAATGAAGTAGTGGCATGTCAGCTGATTCAGCCCATATTTGAGTTATCTCCCTGAATTAGTTGGCACGTTCAGACATTTTGTTATATCACATGCAGTTTTTAATTTTAAACTGATGTTGGCTTTTGTTTTTCTTTCCTTTTTATTCTTGGCTTGAAAATAATATAATTCAGCAAAGATTCTATTTACTGAAATACCTTCAAAAACTTGGTTGGAAAACTACCATCAATGTTAGAACTGTGCTTAATGGCCTGTGACTCTAGTTATTTCTGCATTAAGCATAAAAAACAATGGAGCAATCTCCCTGTGTCAACCTAGAGGTAAGCAAGCCTGACTTCACATGGGCTTATGTCCAAGAAAAAGAGAAAATGTTTTGATTTTCCACCATGCACATTTCAGATACAATCCATCAGTTCCCTTCGGTGATAACACACCAACTGGTTAACATGATATTCACGTAAGCAATGTTCACACGATTATTATTATTATTATTACTACCCCGCCCATCCAGCTTCTAAAAGTTGTGTAGTTCTTTATCTCCTTGACATCTGAAGGGTGGGCGTGCCACAGGGAGGGTGCCACTGCCAAGAAGGCCCTCTACCTGGTTCTCTGTAACTTCACACGTGAGGGAACTGCCAGAAGACCCAAAGAAGAGGACCTCAGTGTCTGGGCTGAGTGATGGGGGTGGAGACGCTCCTTCAGGTATACTGGGCCGAGGTCGTTTTAGGGCTTTAAAGTTCAGCACCAACACTTTGAACTGTGCTCAGAATCATACACAATTTGATTTTTAATAATAATTAAAAATCAGCTTTGAACAAAGTTGAAGTATTTATTAAAAGAACTAACTTCAGGAGTTTATTTGAAGTTTTAATTTACTGTAACTGAGACTGTGTCCAAATTGAGTTATTGAAAAGGATAACAATCTAGATTTGTTCTAATGTTCCCTAAACATTTTTGGGTCAATCTATTGTGCCTTGCCACTAAATAAACATCTCCTGAATTAGACACAGCAGAAGAGACAGAGAAAATGGGGCACATTTCTAGTTACCTCTTAGGTCAGTTTACTCTTCTGGAAATGAATGGGTTTGACCAGTGGTGCAATGGAGTGCACCAAGGGGTGTGTGGGAGTAGCTCAAGGACATTTTTAGAACAATAACAAGATGCTGTCTGCTGAAGCAGCAGATTATTGGACTCTCTTGGTTCTTGCTAGGGAGTGACACAAAGTTTTCAAGTTTTACTGTTGTTTGTGACTGATAAGCATAGAGGAAGTCAGAGAATGATAAAAAATAAACAGTTTCACTGTTTCTCAAAGGTGTTGTTGGACTACAATTCCCATCATCCCTGACCACTGATCCTGCTAGCTAGGGATGATGGGAGTTGTAGTCCTAAAACATCTGGAGACTCAAGTCTGAGAAACACTGGGCTCAATACTTCTTCCCTCTCCTTTGACAAAGCTCCTACTTCATGCTATCAGATTAAATGGTAACACATCTCTTTGAAAGATATTATGCATGGCAGCTGACTGAATTTTTTTGTTAAAGCTCAATGTGTTTTGCAAGTCAGAAGTAAGCACCACTGAGATCAACAGAGCTTACACCCAGGATTTCAGTCATGCGAAGTGGCTGATCAAGAATGTGAGCCCTGGTCTCCCCAATCAAATTCCAACATGCTAACCATGACTCCACCATTTGTGAGCTCACTGTTCTATGTCTGTCAGCTAAACCTAATAAACTGGGGTATTATGCTATGTACTGCTGCTCTTTTTTTGAGTGGGGGGGAGTGTGTATATGTGGATGGCCAGAGAGACAGAGGATAGATATAGGGGCCTGCATTTCAGGCATCCTTAGAGATATGGCTATGGAGCTATCGTGATAAGCTCCTTCCTTTCAAACTTTATAACTGTACCCCTGGGTTTGGCAAAGTAGCAATTCCAGTGTGCACCACGGTTTCCAACAGATGCATGATTTAAACATTTAAGTTATGGGGACGGGTCTATTCATAAAAAGGAGATACATTTTCAGTGCTTCCTTTAAATGTTTGCATGGAGAACCACACAACTTTGGGTTGGGGCAAATGATTGATCTGTCTGAGCTCTGCACCCTAAAGGGAAACGATCACTGGACATTAGCAAATGCTTTAAAAGCCTTTTAAAATATAATGCTAATTATTCACATCCACACCACCTGCAAAAATTCTGGGAATTTGACCCAAAAATGTATTGATTCTCCATTTATATAAACAGGTGGGTTGGTACATTTTGTAGACTTGCTTATAAGGTTGGTGCACCAACTATTAATTATGGGCAGTCACTTAGCCGCAGTATTCCCAATATTCAGTTCTCTCTAATTGGCCCATGACTGTTGCTCAGAGAAATATATTCAAACAGCATTTTGCCAGGTGTTTTTTTGGGGGGGTTGGCCTTAAGGGTCAAAAATCGAGTGAGCATAATTTTGCTCTCAAAGCCTGATGGCTGCCATTTAATGAAGAGAAGCTGCTGAAGGCAATGAGATTTCTACATGAAAAACCTGAGACAGGTTTTAGGCAACCATGTTAAAAGTCTCGTGGCACTGAAATATGTCTTCTTCTTTGGCGATCACTCGTAGCCAAGTATGATTGTCTTCCATGAAACCATCTTAACAGTGAATCTGTAAGTGACCGTGGAGGCCAATTCTAGATCCACACGTCCTTCCACAGCAGGGATATAGGTTTCTGGGTGGGAGTTGATCACAATGAGGGTTTGTCAAATGTGCCTTCCTCTTAGCACATTTCTCCCTTTCGTCCTGAGTTCGAGTGTCTTCAGAGTCCATGACACTTTTGGTAAAGCCTGTTCTCCAATTGAAGCTCAGAGACCAGGGGCGGCAGCGGCGGCTGCTTGGAGGACTTCCAAGGAGAGGGAAGAGGAGAGGAGGCTGAAGAACACTCCACAAGGGAGGGTGTTCGAAAAAGAGTGAGAGGCTGCCGCAAGGGGTGACATAACTGGGCTCCTGAGCCCCCCAGGGGTGTCACAGAAAGAATGTAGTTGGTCAAGGGAGCCATAGACTCAAAAAGGTTGAAAACCTATGGCTTATGTTAAATGGTTAGATTTTAAATTTTCTCTAGTTATAACCTGTATTTTAATCTGTTGGAAACTACTTCAGGACCCTTGGTGAAAAGTATAGAAATATTGTGTGTGTGTGTGTGTGTGGTGGGATCTCAAAATGCCCTGGGAATATGATTGAAGGGCAATATAAAAATATTTTTAATTCTACAATGTTGGATTCTTCCCTCTTCTGCCCCCTCCAGGTGTAGGAAACAGGGCTCTGCTACTGTTAAGGAGACATAAGATGTAAAATGAAATGTTTGAGCATGAAGCACTGCAGAAATGCTGCCTCTTACGCCACTGCCAGTAATACCATGTTCCAATCTCCCACCAGCTTCAGTACCAGCCTTCAGTTATTCTAAGTGAACAACACCCTGTGTTTGGCCTTTGGTGTCTCCTCTTGATTACAGTTGTCTGACAGCTTGTGTATCCATAATTATTCTTGTCTAAGATTATAAGTCCAAAGCGGTTGTGTTTAGTTAAATTATAGGAATGTATGTTTCCTCAGAACACATGACACGTATGCTATCTTCAAAACAAAAGGGCAGGGATCTATCTAAAGTATCTAAAAAGTAAGCTGTAACTCATGGGATGGTTTTTGCATCACTGTATTGGACTCAATCTGGGACATTTAACAAGGGGCCTTGCCGTTAACCTTTCAGAAAATTTAGACTGCAATCCCATGCACACTTTTTTGGGAATAAGTCTGACTGAATTTGTTTAAAACTTACTTCCTAGTAAACTTTTGTATGGCTTCATGTAGCTAAATTAGAAATAGTTTTTGACAATATTATTCTACATTTGCCAAAAGCAGACGTCACTGAAACTCATTTTCATATATTTTTTCAAAAAAAAAAAAAAAGTAAACTCATTTTCAGATCTATTGTTAAAGTTTGAACCTGCAGGCTGGATGGAGCTGAACAGAATTGCAGAACAGAACTTGGAGGACATCAGGTTTGCAAAGGCTGGCGTAAGGCAATATGTATCTCTGCAGGGGTCAGCCATCCACTCCTAAATAAAACCAAGCCAACCCCCACAAAACAACTGGATCAACCTACAATAAGAGCTTGATAGGCAAGTGTACTCAGATGGCATGAAAACCATCATCTGTGATGGAGCTGACAGGCAGGTATCTTTTCTAAAGGATCCCCTCAAGAACCACTGGTCTGTTGCTTTTTCAGAATGCACAAGACAGCTACATAACAAAACAATATGACAGACACACAAAAGTCTTTCAAATGAAACTGTGAGCAATGTTTAATCAATTAACGAAACACTACATCATATGGCAGATCTCCCCCCCCCCCCGCCACTGTCGTTTAACAATTCACTCTCCGTTCTCAGGAGTCCTTCTTAGGATATAATCCAGAAAAGAAACCACTTACTTTGTTCATTGTTTACTGAATTACAAATCTCTCTAACTATGCCGGGAAAGGTTATGCTTTCATCAGAGAAGCACTGCATAGTGGGCTTCGGTAAGAAAAAGGACAGAAATGATAAAAGCAGCATCAGGATATGAGCAGAACCTGATGTAATATTCAGGGGCAGGCAAGTAAGTGGCAAGGAATGAAAGAAGACAATTAATGGACTAAGTTGCTATCAATCTTTTATTGTGTGCTGTGGCTACCTGTGACAAGAATGATTTTGAGGAAATGTTCTGCATTGCCCAGATTGTATGTGTGACAGGCATTTTATGTATGTACAATTTACTAGTGGCAAATTCCTGCATCACAGAGGGTTGGACTAGATGACCCTTGGGGTCAAACTCTACAATGCTATGATTCTATGAAATGTCCATGAGCTAGAGGGTGTTTCTTCCCTGCCCCTGTGGAGGAAGCGCAACAAGATAGGTAGGAACAACTTTCTTGTAAACTAAACTGGGAACTTAATTAAATTCTGGAGGGTGGAATGACTAGGTACTACTTTTCTCAAAGAAGCAACACGTCTTTGACACTGAACCTGCATCAGCTATGCACAATCCATGGTGGGAAATGCGTCAGAACAACATGCCTGCCAGAGGCTCTAAAATGAGTGAATCATGCATTATTACTTGAATCCTGAGCAGGAGGAGAAAAAAGATAAATAAGAGATGAAGGCTTAAGCCTTCTAAGTGCTAAATATCATCCACTACAGTAGGCTTTGATGAGACCTGGAAGTGCTGAAGACCTCTCACAGTCAGCTCTCTAAATAGCAGCTCTGATATCACTGTTACCACTCACAATGATTTGTCAATATGCTTTGTGATTAGAACTGTTTGTGCTCCAGGCTATAAACCATAACTCTGGACCGAGTAAATCAAAATTCTGTGATAACAACTGAATTCAACCTACCACAACTGGACAGATTTTAATATAGTTGCTTGTTTTGCATGATAGAGTCAACTTTGATTGGCCAAGGGAGGGGCTATTGGAGAACTGGAGGGCTCATCCCCTCCTGACTAATGGATATTTTAGCAGCACACACACCCTTGCCCCCTTTTCAAATTTTGTCAGCCATTGTCCACACAATGTCATGTCTATAATCACAGGTTTGAGGACTAGAAACATGCTTTTTTAAAAAGAAAAGAAAAGAAAAGAAAGGTAAGATGCATTCAACTCTGCAATCAAAGTCAGCTTTTGTGGTTGTGCAATAGTTTCCTCTTATGCTTAATTAGGTGAAAGAAGTGGACAGCATTGTTGAATAGAAGACTTGAAGAGGGGTTGTAATAGCTAACCTAAGACCAATAAATCAGGTACCGCAACTTCTTAAAAGTTATTGTGCAACTGAACTTGGCACTTTTATAACAGAAACAAAAACTGATTCTTCCCTATAGTAGCAGCTTACCATCTGACAGATGTTTACTTGCCTTAAGATACAGTCGTACCTTGGATCCCAAACGCCCTGGAACTCGGACCTTCTGGCTCCCAAATACTGCAAACCCAGAAGTGATTGTTCATGTTTGCAAACGTTATTTTGGAACCCAAATGTCTGATGGCGCTTTGGATTGGCTGCAGGAGCTTCTTACAGCCAATCTGAAGCCACAATTTGGTTTTTGAACGTTTTGGAAGTTGGACAGACTTACGGAATGGATTCTGTTCAACATCCAAGGTACGACTGTATAGATATCTTGTACAGTACCTAGCACAACTATGGCCACTTTATAAATAAAAGTGAGGATTTCACAGAAAGAGACAATCAAATATTAGTTCCTACCGAGCTGCTTTGGGCTCAGTGACTCAAAAAATAAATAAATGATAGGATAGGCTAAAATTGTGATTACACTTTCCAATTATTGATTACAAGCAACAGCTTGTCAGTGTTTATTGTCCTATACACACAATCAACCCATGGAAAAAGAAAAGGAATCAAGCTCAGCCTCCACCCTCACCTCTTTTTCTGTCATTCACCCCCAATGTCTACCGGTTGGGTATCAAATTTCTGTAGGGGTCTACAAACTCTCCCTCCCCCCCCCCCGTGTGTGTGTGTGTGTAAAAGAAAGAGGAAGGGAGAAAGAGATTTAAAACTCAGGGTATTTGATATGTTAATTACACTGGGGCCTGGATAGTTCATATCCGTGCAAAAGATCACTGGGCTGGTACCAAAGGGAATATATGTATTATGTTTCAGACTAATGAACTTGAGGAAGGCAGAAAAATTAACATTATCGATGTCTGATCCATGATTCAAAGAGTATTCTCTGGCAAATATGCCAGAAAGCAACTTATAATTATCGCTGCAGTTACAAATGCGGAATCTCGCTCAAATTTCAAGTAGATTGCAAAGTGAGAGAAAAGATCCTTCATGCTCTCTCACACTCATTGCAGAGGAGAGGAGGGATGTGTGCTATTGCACAGAACCAGCCTCTGTTTCAACTGGCTTGTATCAGATAACCGTCTACATATCAGAATTTTGTGTGTTTTTTCTTCTTCTCAGAGCTGCGAAAATCCCTGCGTACCCATCCAGAATGGTCAAAGATCACATTTACAAATGTAGCACAGTTCTCTGGTTGCCACAGCAACGGGGGGAGTCCTGTGAAAGACTTGGGTCTTTTTGAGCTTAGCAGTTCTGCCAGTCAGCCTGTTTATGAGTAACTAAGGAGAACAATGATATTCACTGAACACTTGTTCAAATTACCACATGCCAGACAAGCTAAGGGGGAAAGGGAGAGGTCTAAAAGAGAGCAAAGAATGAAACCACTGCACGGCGGCTGGAAAAGTTATATGACAGGAAGCCTTTTCAAGTGGCTTATGGAAGAGGCACCTGTAGCTTGTCGTGATTATTATATTTAGGTTGGTTTCCATGTCTCTCTCTCTCTAGGACCACTGATGAACCTTCCTACAGCAACAAGTATCAACACTGCACATCTTTCTTTTTTAAAAACATTTTGCTGCTGCGCTTCCAAACCAAATGATGAAGCCCTTTAAGATCCTTATTTCACTGCATATTTGGAAACTGTTTTTGTTGAACCATTTTTCTTCATCAGCTTCTGTATAATGCCAGGTCTAAAGCCCATTAGACAATGTTATAAGCTACATTTTTTTATTCCTTTTAAGAAATAAATCCCTTGAAATGCCAATCCAGCCAAAGATGGATCTATACTCATTTTGACATTTAGCAAATAAGATGTTATGCAGGGGTATGTTTTTAAAATACCCGTTTAAGGAAAAGGCTTTAAGCAAGATTAAGTAGGAATGGTTGCATTCTCATAGGCATATGGTATCTAGCACACTGGTAAAATAAATAACTGAGACAAACAGTGCCATCTGACTCTGGCCCAGAGAAATTCAGGTCATTATTCTAAATGGGTCATTGCATGTGAAAAACAACATAACACACAGTGAAACGAACAGGTTGATCACAGGATTCATCCTCTGGATACAGAACAGCAGACTATTCCTAATCAAGCAGTTGCCATACAGGAATTGTCTATGCATAATTGAGCAATTGTGACCAAAGATAGATAAATATATTCAGTACAACATATTCCAAAATTCAATAGAATTTAGTCATGAATAGGCATTCTTATAGCTTATGTATATCGTTCACATTTCATAACTGCCTAAATGCAACACAAGTTACTCTGCAATCTATATTTGATCATGTGTCTATGAGGCCGTGGCTCCCAGTTTATATCCCTATAAGAAACCTATTTGCAAATATAGTTGCAAGATATCTGTTCATGATGTAGCTACTGTAATTGTGACCTGGATGAAATCAGAACAAGTAATGGTTCGATCCCCGTATGGAACAGCTGCATATTCCAGCAATGCAGAGGGTTGGATTAGATTATTCTCAGGGTCTCTTCCAACTATATGATTCTATGAAGCTTCACAATGGCTGTATGTGGTTCTAGGTGCATCCTTGAGATCACTGTAATCTTGTTCCTTCACAAGACCAGTCCAGCACAGCAACTTATGACCAACCAAGGCTGAGACCATCCCAACCCCTTTTAATCTGCCAGTTAATATTCCTGTTTTACTATCTGAGGCAGAAGGAAAAACAGTAAGTTTATAAAACCCCACTGTGAGATCAGTGGGCTACATCAATCTTGGTGGATCACACTAAACTTTAGTGCCTGTCCACGATCAGTGGTTGTTGTTTTTTAACTGCCTTACACATTATAGTAGGAGCAAGTCCACTTTTTTAGAAAAGCAAACACTTCACTTCTACCCAATAGCATGTGAGGAAGTTACCAGTATATGTCTTTTATCCAGTATGTGCACTGATGAGAATCATACGACAGCAAGGTGGGGTCTGTGCCAACATCTCATAGTGTTTCTTCAGTGTACATGTGCTAGAAAGAGAAATGCAGCTGCCTCACACGTTACAGGGTAAAAGAAGACAAACATTAAACCTTTAACATTCATCACTGCTACTATAAATGGTGAAGGATCTCTGTGAAGGAAGAATTCCCAAGCTGTGCTTTTCAAGTCTGATCATAGCTATTCAAGCCTCTGTACTAGGGTCTATGTTCTTTCTCTGTAACTCTAGGGAACCAAACTGAGATCCATGCTAGGGCCCAAAACTCTGAGCCCTGCTGCACCACAGAAAAGGAACCTTCATTCTCATTAAGACATTTCTGGATGAAAAGCGATTAAAATAAGCATTGATACACAAACCGTACTCCAGAGATCCTTTCTCTTGCAAGTGACAGAAATCTGCATTTAGACAATGAAATGGGCTCTTCAATTTAAAGGGTCCCTTACTTTCAAAAGGCCATTACAAAGGTGCATCTTGCAGCCTACTTTTCTTGAGGGATGACTAAGTGTAGGTTTCAGTCACTATGGCAACCCTTTTTCTTGCGCCAACGCTTTTTCTAGCCCAGACAATTCTTTCTTGAGAAAGGGCATGTTGCAAGACTGCGCCAAAACTGTGTTCAAGCATTTACTGACAAGAGGAGAATCTATGAGGTTACCAGTTTGGTCAAACCTAAATTCTGAATTTTATGTTAATGTTGGCAAAGTAACAGCTGTTTTATGAAAAATTAATACAGAATATGAAGCATGTGATCTCAGCAAACATTTACAAATGAAACAATGTTTCCACAAATTAGTGTTAGAAAATAAATCAAACCCATAGTAGTTTAAGTACTTGATGAATCAGGAGGCAACAAAATAAATGCCAAAGGTGCTCTTTATCTTTATAAAAAGTTCTCTCACATATCTCTTATTATTGCTGTCTGCCAAACTAAACATTTATTTCTCGGCACTGCACATATGTACTTGGAAGTTAGCAGCACTGATTGCAATGGAGTGTATTTTCATAGAGGCTTAAACTACCTTAGATACTGATCTGTACAACATTAGAAAAATATTCCACTGCCAACATCCTTATTTACAAACGATCTCTTAGCAGTAATATGCAGGTCATGCTGCCATGTCTTGGTTTTAATCTCATTTCTTTATCTCTATAGAAATGATAAATATTTGGGCCTAACTGGCATGTGCAGTGTTCACATTCATTCATTTGTCTTTTATAGTCTACTAAGAAAGGTTTCGGCTGGATATATGTGATAGTGTTGCCTTTGTTTTAAAAGAGATATTAATGTTGAACCATGGATGTACTATTTCCCTTAGTGTGTGTTCTCTTGTCCTCATGTTATCTCGGATCAAGCAAGATTCCACCGCTTTTTGAAGCATTACAAAAACCTCAAGAACCTATGAGAGGAACACCATAGACAACAATCTCTCTTCTGGTCATGCTATACAAATGGTGAAAGGAAAGGCTATTGCCATCTATCATGTACGTTCTGAATACGGGAATCCAGAGATTTCCAACCTAAATGTTTTAATGGAGAGGTTATATATATATATATATTTAGTCATCTGCTCTTAATTGTGCGGCAGGCTGGCTTCCTTATGGTCAGCCAACACAAATATTAATTAAAAGTTCATTGTAGGGAGAGATTTTTTTAATGGCTCCAAATAAGGTGCTGCCACATTGAGGGCATCTGCCAGAAGGTAATGAAGAACATTTGCTCGGTCATATCTTTCAAGCAAAACATGCCAGATGTTTTAGGATGTGAATAAAAGAGCACACCATACGTAAAACCCAGGACTCAAGAGTTTCTCAGCCTAGCTTCCCTTTTACTTGGTTTCTGCCTTGGATATTAACTACTGCCTGCCCTTAAATAAGCAGCTACTTTGAGTCCTCCTGATCCTCTGCTTGACCTTGACTATGTTTGACTGCATCTGGTTCCTCCAATCTTTGTCTGACTGCTTTGGAACCCAACCACTGTCTGTTCTACATGGCACTCATGTCGCTGAACCACTTGGACTAGCAATCAACCAGTGACCCAGGTCTAAGGACCCAATGGTCTACAGCAGGACTGGGGAAATTTAGGCCTAGATAGGTATATGCAGCCCCCAGGTCTTACTATCTGGCCCCCAGGACTTTCTCTAGGCCACACCCTCACCAACTCAACTCTGCACCCTCAAGTGCTTTTGCTTGGTTGGAATGTATCCCTGAACTGCAATGACATGCCTTGCTTGCCAGATAGAGAGCTATATCATCCCCTCTCTGTAAAACATGTATTTAGCTTTTGCATGGCTATAATGTAGCCTACAAAGGAAAGAGTCACATTCATTGCTCTTTCTGTTTTTGCCCCACTGTCATGCAACCCCCGTAAGATAACCTGCAAGGAAATGCAGCCTTTGGGCTGAAAAAGTTTCTCTACCCCTGCCCTACTACAGCCTGGCCCTATTGCAACCTGTCACCAGTCCAAATTTCTACTGTGAGGCAAAGGTGTCATGCGCAGAACTACTTTTAAGTAATTTAACCTTAGGCTGATGCGTTCCATAGTTGAGACATGGCGTGTAATAATGGTGCCAGAGCTGGACTCTCACAGGTCCTAGAATGAATTAGATCCTTATGATAGAACTTTCTTTACAAGCCCATCAACAGATAACCAGAAAGATTAAAAAAAAGCAACAAAGCTTACCATACAGCAATCTTTAGTGTGCTAAATAAAAGAGCATGCTTTAGGGCAATACTAATATGCAGCTAGTTTTTGTAGCCTATTATTTCTTGTCATACAGTTACACAAACACATAGATAGCAGGTGTCCAGCGTATTTTGCTATAAATACCAGATAAGTGGTAAACTGGTTTTAGTTAAAAAGGCGGCAGTATGATTTTTGTGAGTGGATTTGCTCTGAAAGCCTAATCAACAAACTACTCATTCAAAGACCAACTGCAGAAGTAATTAACAATGAGTAAGAATCTGTAGGAGGAATACCTCAGGAATGTTATTAATTTTGTAAGTTCTATCAGCTGTTCTAGAGTCAGAAGCCTGGAAAATGTCACCAGCCTGTTATAATGGGAAGGGGAGAGATTATACATATGTAAGAGAACACTTAAAGAGAATCTTTCAAATATTTAATGAGAAAGGATGGCCTCGTGCCTAAGACATGGTTCTCACTTGTGGCTGTGCTTGCAGCACCACATATCAATTAGGAAAGGAATTTAACAGAGTTAATTAAACACAGGAAACGGGGAGGGGAATCAAAATGTTTATGTGCAAGGTACTCTTACCAGAAGAGTAGCAAGACAAGTAGTGCTATGAAAAGTAATATACTCTACTGACAGATGTGTACAGTACGGTACAAAAAATAATAATTCACTGCTGTTCATTTGATGAGAACATGTTTGGAACAGCAAAGGCTTTTTTGTTTTGTTTTTAGTATCCAAAGAAGGACAATGTGAGGAAGGTTTCAATGCATAAGAGTTCAGAACAGAACTGGTTACTCATGTTCTAATTTTGAGAACCCTCTGCAGATGTGCAGTGGCGGAGCTTCATGCTCCGGCACCGGGGGCGGAGAGTAGGCGGGGGGCCAGGGCTGGTGCGCATCCTGGGGGCATGGCACGTTGCCCAAAGGGGTGTCATCACATTCTGGGGATGGGGTGCGCTGCCTGCGGGGGCAGCTGCGATGGAACCCCACCGGGATCGCACTGCTGGGGGCGGCGAGCTCCCCCCGCCCCCTCTTCCTCCGCCAGTGCAGATGTGCACACTCAGAATTCCAAGAATTAATTAACTAGAATTTTATCAGAATATACTGTGTTTATTTTATTTAATTATTTTATACACTACCTCACTGAGTTCAAGGCAGTTTTACAACAACAAAAATACAACGTGAAGTCAATAGAAACATAGCAACAGCAATGTGGAAACAGTCACAGAAAGCAATAGTATCAAAAGCAATATTGTCAATCAAAAGCTTGAGGAAAGAGGCGTGCTCAGAAAAAAAAACTTCGAAGAGGATAGCTGTCATCGCCTCTTCAAGAAAATAGGTTCCATAAATAAAGGAGTAACTGCGCTGAAGGCCCAACATACTATAAGGCATGAGTTTTTGTTTATTCTTCCCTATGCTCCATGCCACCAAAATGCTGTCCCCACAACCCCCCAAGTCTATCAAGCAGGACAACATTAATTAATGTTTTACCTATTGAAAGCCCAAAGGAAAAAAGTCACTACACAATCAGAATGCACATGATACAGCTCTCTTAGGACACTTAAAAATGTCAAACAGCAGTCTAGTGTTTGAATATTATCCTACCTCAGAAATCCCCTGCCTGGAAAAGACAGCATGTTAGGAAGAGGGGTTCTAGCCTCAGCCTTCTGTTTGTTTTCTTCATGCAATTAGTTGTTTTGTTTTACTTGCTGGTAGAGTGATCAAGCATGCAATTTCCAGCCTGTATTTTTTTCCTGAATGTGCATTTCAGCTCAGCTCGCAGCAGCCCATTTTCAGATCTGCTTCTTCTGCAATACAGTTTCTTCTGCCATTTACTTGATTCAGGAAGCCTAATCTAGAAAAAGCTGTTAAAGGCTGCTCTTCAAAGCACCCTTCTGACCTAAGCTCATTTCAATTACAAATAGCCATTGGGGAGACAGGGGAGGCCTACGCCAACAGAATTGCTTTGAGGACTTGCTGTACCTGTCTGCTTCGAAAAGTCCCTGAAACTGTATCTAAACTCATCCCATGCGATTTTATAACCACAAGCAAAACCAAACAAATGCTACCTCAAAAAGCAACTACAAAGAGACGAAGAGCACACAAGAGGAATCAGGATTGCTACATCTTTATAGTTTCCATATCGTACTTGCTAATAGCCATTATCTTTATTAGCTCTTAACTGCTACTGTTTCCTTGTCAGAATTTGTATCCCAAGAAGCCATTCATATTTCAAGTGGTCTGAACTGAGACAAAAATACTATTTCTTATTATTTGTACTACTACCATACATGGTCTAAACCACAGAGCCTACGGCTTGCTGATCAGAAGGTCAGCGGTTCGAATCCCTGCAACGGGGTGAGCGCCCCTTGTTCGGTCCCAGCTCCTGCCCACCTAGCAGTTCGAAAGCACGTCAAAGTGCAAGTAGAGAAATAGGTACCGCTCTGGCAGGAAGGTAAATGGCATTTCCGGGCACTGCCAGAAGCAGCTTAGTCATGCTGGCCGCATGACCCGGAAACTGTCTGCGGACAAATGCCAGCTCCCTTGGCTTATAGAGTGAGATGAGTGCCGCAACCCCAGAGTCGTTCGCCCATGTTAATATATACTTAGCATATCCTCAAAAAATGTAGGTCCAGCATTTCACTGTAAAGAGGGGGGTTGCAATTTCACCACCCTTTTGCTCCAGCTGCTCTGGTAATGACTGATTAATTGACTGGTCTATCAAATTTATGTCCCTCTCATCCTCCCAAAGGAGCCCATAATGCAGTTCTTAGCTTCTTGCTGACCTTCAGCTAGGATAGCCTCAGAAGCCCTCTCTGGTTTTGATAACCAGGGTCTTGCTTCTCACTTCAGCAGGAGTAACTGCAAATCTTCTGTGAAGGTTCTTGTGTATGTGTGTGAAATACATTTTGCCTAAGATGGTGAGAGGAATCATGTACTATGTGGTATACAGCTTTAATAATTCAAAGTACCTGTCTAGAAGAAGTGTGGTTGAGATACAACCCTGCTAATACAGAATTAGTATAGTTTAGTAGAATTAAAACAGACTTTCCTTGGGAATTGTGTAAAAACACCCCTTGTTTGTCAAGGAACAAAGCTGACAGCCCTTTGGCAAAGCCTCAAGCAATCTGAGCTGTCCACTTCTTCTGCAGTAGCACATTTCACTCCACGCTGACAACTGTCATGAATTCTCTTGTAATCTTCCATGTCAGTTCTTAAATGCTGGCTGAATAATTCACCACTTCATACCAGGGAAGGAAACCGCACTGGCGAGACTTTCTCCTGTAGACAGAGCAAGCATGCCAGCTAGTGCATTCTTTGAACATATTATGTGAATAAATACCTTTCGGAATTGATAGGCAGAAGAGGCCAACAGCAAACAAGCCCGGCCCTGCCTCCCATTCCAGCACTGGTATCAAAAACTTGGATAAAGGTTGGCAGGGCTGGAAGTTGGGGGTGGAACAGTTTCCTTGTCCCCACAGGGTAGAAGACAATGAATGCCCCCAAACCTGGCTGAGCTTCCTTCATGCTACATGTCTGCGCTTTCAGGTGCACCTCAGCTTCAAGCAGGTGACAGTGGCAGTTGCAGGGAGTACCGGTAGTTCCTTGCTATTATCTTTCCTCACGAGTAGCAATCGTCCCTGAGAGTCTTGTCAGCCCCATTCTTCAAACAATCCATGCATAAGGAAGCTTCCAATATGTGGTACAATGCATTTGATCAGAGCAACTTGACTGATCCCCACAGTGAGATCTCTCTCTCTCTTGTCTATTTATTGTGCACCTTTGTTTCTGTTTGCCCAGTGCCCTATCTGTGAGCCTCTGCTCTGGGGCTGCTGCTTGCCCTCAATTCTGAATCACTTACACTGGCTGCCTCCTACCAGAACCCTAACAATTCTGCCCACAATAATGTATTGTACTTGCCCTTCATTTGATTGTGTCCTAGTTGTACTCCATTTCCTGCAAATGCCCACTGATGTCATATGTAGAAGAACCTCATTTGGAAGAACTGTCCTAAAGGTATGAGGAAGGCAAGGCTGATCGTACAAACTGAACTATTATAAGTCTTTCTCATATAGTCTTATGAGTAAGATTATTAGGACTGAGGCTAAAGGGTTTTTGCTCTGTGTATGTGCAAGTGCTTGGAGGTTAATCACTTCAAGTTCAAAAATTAATTAGCTAGCCTTTATTTACATACACGGACACCCACCCAGGAATTACTGCATATTATATTCCATACAGTTTCTGCTGTTTTGTTGCAAATATTTTTTAACGTTCTGGTCACAATTTATGGCATCACCACAGCAGTTTCTTTTTCATTAGAAGTCACACTTTTTCAGACTTTCTAGTCAGACGCATTTTGTGTTTAATCAGAAACACAGCATAAATCTGCTGTAGTCTGTTGCAATAGAAACAAATCATCCACAATCAGAAAATGTGCCAAGAAAGGCTCTTTCATTATTTACCTGTCAGAGTTGCACACCCATTTCTTTTGAAAGTAAAAGAAGGAAGTTTACTTATCGGCTAATATCAATACCACCAAGTCACAAACTAGGAATTCACACTGCACCTGAACACTCCTTTGAGAAAGAGAAATGAGTTCTTTAAAAAGTCTTAGTCATAAAATCTCTGTTGTATTTCATGATAGGAGCTTTCTACATCCCCCACCCCTTTTTCTTTCTTAGCGTAATTACAGGAGCTTGACTGCCTATTTCAAGTGAGAACTGGAATTGAAACTCCAAATGTCTCTCCACAATGCAAGTTCATCTCTTCTCTTCTGTATGTAATGCAGGGTCCCCAATCACATGAAGCATTCTACTCATACTGAAGCAAAAGTAAATTGAAGCACCCTGCAAACCTTTGCTGCTCAATGTGGAAAAGGTGGGCAACTGAGTAGGGTGGGACCACAGCAAGTGAAAGAATGTCAGGGCCCCCATCCACACTTTAAGCAGCTCTCCTTTCAGGTGCATTGCAAGTTCTTCCTTTGGGTGTTGTTTGGGAGGGAGGGAGGGAGATGAGACATCTCTCTGGAGAGTTGTCCTTTGATTCCAGTTACTTAGCTCTAGACAGCCATTCAAATTTTGGTCATGGCAGCTCTAGGTTGGGTAGGATATGGGAGTCAATCTTCAACAGCCATGTTTATAGAGCATTTTGCTTGAATGATGAAGAACTATGGGAATCTTTACTAAGCTTTCAAGAAGTAGTCACAGGGCAAACAAAGTGGCTGTTTAATCTACCCTTAGAAAGTTAATCCTAAAAGGGAGGTCAAGATCCCTAGCTATTTGCAAAGGGTGAGCCATTTTAGTCTAACGTGGATGAAAAGTTGGATGAATTATTTGCATCTTACTTTGGAATGGAAGTGTAGGGCAGATTCCAGTGCCTGAACTACTGTTGCAAAAAGGGAGTCTGAGGAACTGAGAGATGCCAGACTAGTCCTAATGAGACAAAATCAAAACTGACAAACCACCAAGCCCAAGAGATCTCAAATGTCTCAAAGGTGAAATTGCTGATCTTCTAACAAAAATATGTAACTTGTCCCCTCACATCAGCCCCCATGCCTAAGGAATGGAAAGTGGCCAATGTAAAACCATTTTTTAAAAATAGGAATTCATGGGGGAACCTGGAAATTACAAGCCAATTAGCTTAAAGTCAGTCCTGGGAAAACTAATATTGTTAAAGCTAAAATAACAAAGCATATAGAGGAACAAGTCTTGCTGAAGCAGAACCAGCTTCAAGTGAGTCTTATCTGACCAACCTATAGGAGTTCTTGGAGAATTTCCAGAAGCATATAGATAGATGTGATATTGCTGACATGGTGTACTTAAGACTTCCAAAAAACTCTTGACAAATTGCCTCACTCCTGAGTAATCTTAGCAGTTAATAAATAATTATAGAGGTCCTGTTGTGCATCAGGAATGGGTTACATAACAACAAGCAAAGAGTAGAAATAAAGGAACAGTTCTCCTGACGGAGGATGTCTAAAGTGGGGTCCCCCAACAATCAGTACTGGGATTTGTGCTTTTTAAGTTGTTCATAAATGATCTAGAGTTAGGGGTGAACAGTGAGATGCCAAAGTTTCCTGATGATACTAAATTGTTCAGGGTTGTTATAAGAAACAAGGAGTACAAAGAACTCCAAAAGGACTTCTCCAAACAGAGCACATGGGTAGTAAAATGACAAATGCAATTTAAGGTAAACAAGTGTAAAGGGATGGATGTCAGGGCAAAAAAATAATAATCTTAATTTCAAGGGGTATGAACTGGCAGTGACTGACCAGGAATGAGACTTTGGGTTTGTAGTGGATAGCAAGCAAAGGCTTTGCAAATCCCACTGCCTTTTGGTTATGCCCATTCCTACTGAAGTCTACAGATTAAGAAAGGGGTTTGTCTATGGTTGGGTTTTTTAAATAATGTGAATGTTGTTCCCTCCCAGATAACCATCTTGATATAAAATCCTAGTGATGAAAAGGATTGGGAACAATTTAACCATATGCAGGTAGTCAAGATCAATGGCTATACTGACCGCACATAGCTATGGTATAGGTAAATGTATATCCCTGTTGCTCAGTGTTCATTAGAATTTCCATCTCAGATACGAATCTTGGTGAAAGAGCATTCCTCACCAGCAACCCCACCCCACCCCCAGCATGATAGACAAACTTGATGAATGTTAGCTCTCCCAAGCATTTCAGTGAGCAAGAAAAATGGAGAATTGTTTGGGATATGGTCAATTTTTGTGCATTTCCATGCTCTAAGATTAGAAGAAACTGAGGGGGTGGGGGGAATCTGTGCAACATTTAATTAATCTGAGTCAATTAATTAACTGTTGGTATTTGTGTAGAAACGCACAGTTCTGCTGCAGGGATTGAGCCAATGGAAAAATGAGGGGGGGTTGAATTTAGGGAAATGGGAGGAGGGAGTTACCATTTCTATGCTAATTTTTTGTCCATTTTAATTATCTCTCATAGAGACAGATACATAGTCCTATAAATTTTTTTTAGTATGGCAGTGCAATACCTCAAGGACTGCCTCTCCGCATATGGACTGACCCAGACCCTGCGATCATCATCCAAGGCCCCTCTTTGTGTGCCTCCTCCACAAGAGGTCTGGAGGGTGGCAACACAAGAGCGGAACTTCTTCTGCAGCGGCTCCCCATTTGTGGAATGCTGTCCACAGGAAGGTTCGTCTGGCACCTTCATTATAAATATTTAGGCGCCAGGCAAAAACAATCCTCTTCAACCAGATCTTTGGCTAATTAATATTCTATGGCCTTCTAAATGGGTTTGTGGGGTGGTGGTACTGTTTTCTTTTCTTTTAACTATTTATTTTGTGCTTTTATCCTGTATTTTAGTGTTTTGTTTGAAGCCGCCCAGAGTGGCTGGGGAAACCCAGTTGGATTGGCGGAATATTAATAATAATAATAAAAATAAAAATTATCTTGTTAACTGCCCTGAGATCTTCAAATGAAGGGCAGTATATAAATTTAATTTTAAAAAATACACTTTTTTGTAAACCGCTTTGAGGTTTTTAAACAATCAAGTGGTGTGCGTGCGCGCACACACAGACACAGAACCTTTTAGGAGACATTCCCCCACAAACTGTTTTACTGGAGTTCTTTAACCTGGATATACCTTTGGAGTCATACATAGAGAGAGCATCTGCTCTGCCTCTGAGCTATGGCTCCTCCTCCATTTATAAAGTTACTAATGTCATTCAGCCTCCTTTTCTTCAAAGGGGTTTGAGGAAGAATAACAGAAAGGACCATACATAATTGCTGCCTCCCAATGGCAAGGGGGATTTTTGAAGATCATAATAATATAATCAATATGATCAAAAGCTGTAATTCATTAGCTGTTAAAATATGACAAAGCATGAATTAAAAACATTTTTTAAAGTGTAAGGCATGCAAGAAAGAACACAAAGAAAATTTCTTTGTTGGTGTTCTTAAATTATTAATTGTCTTGCTTTCCCAAATGATCAAATTACTGTACTCTACAGCTTTAACAAAGTGGTGTATCAAAAGCAGCTATCAGGTTTTTATCTCTGAAGGAGAGTAATAATCTCCAATAGTCAAGAGTGCAGCACAGGTTGACTGAAAGAATAGGCAAGGGAAATGCATTCCGTATTCTCTCCCAATGTGGACCTGCTCTCTGACATACAGGGGTTTTTATAAATGCTCAGTGCCCAATATCACACACCATGACATGGATATTACCCTGTTTCTGTGACTTAACGTCCATAGTTCGTAGACTAATGTTGAGTACATGTCCATTTTAAATGTCCTGCTTCTTGGTACTAAGATAAAAAAAACCTCAAGAGAAACGGGTTGTAACGCTGTCTAGTTGGACAACACAGCCAGGGATACCAAATACACACAACTATGCACCAGTGATGTAATTATAGAGCAGGGGTGGTGGGACCTTTTTCAGATGGAGGGCTGCCTTCTCTTCTGGGTAGTCTGCTGAGGGTCACATGCCAGTGGTGGGCAGGGCCAGATAACAAAGTGGGTGAAGCAACCTACATTTGTGAGGCAGACTAGTTTCTACACACTTCTCTGTGTCCTCCATCCTGATTAGCGTCATGGACTGGTTGGATGCAGAGGAATGGTGGGAGGAACCAGCTGGAGGAACCAAGGGAAGAAGGCTCAGAGCCAGGAGATTGGTGGTGGGACGACAATAAGAGGTCAAAGGGAGAAGACTGGGAAGAGGAAAGAGGTAACAGGGCTTCGTGAGCAGGAAGAGGCTGTGGCAGAGAGCAGCCCAGAATCAGAGGCAGAAGCAGAGATGGGGGGTGCAAGAGGCAGAGATTAGTCTGGCTGGTAAAGAGGCACAGGTGTCTCCCCCGCCTGTTGCAACAAGCTCCCCTCCCTCCTGGTCTCTCAGAACCAGGAGAGACATGAAGAGGCTAGAGAAGAAGTTAGCTTCATGCAGGTCCAGTCTCAGACTGATTGAGGAAAACCCAGGAGAGGAGAGGACTGGGGAGACGGGGACCTTAAGTCTCAGCAACTGCTTCATGGGGACAAGACCTGCCAGAGATTATTAAGCCTGTGCTCATTAGGCATGACACTCCTGTGCAGATCCTGCATTTGCTAATAAAGAGTTAACTCCAACTTGCTAGGTATAATTTACTGCTGCTCACTTCTGTCAACTAGCAAGAGATGTGAGAATTCAAAGACACATCCCAGTCAGATAAAAACACTCTAGGAGGATGTAGGGAAGGACCACCAAGGGGTGTGACTTGTGGATAATTCCAAGGGCCACATGTGGAAACCCAGTAGGCCACATTTCATGCCTCAGTCTGATGTGCCCCATCCCTTTTATAGACCAGGGCCACAATACAACATAGGCTTTGGGGGCACTTAAACTCATTGAAATAAATGTGCTTAGGCATGTTCTTTACAGGATTATGGCATTCATCCTACTTCATATCAGATTTATTTGCAGTGGTACCTCGGTTTAAGAACAGTCCTGTTTACGAACGATTCAGTTTACGAACTCCGCAAAACTGGAAGTAGTGTCCTGGTTTGCGAACTTTACTTCGGTCTAAGAATGGAATCCGAACAGTGGAAGGCCTCATTAGGGAAAGTGTGCCTTGGTTTAAGAACGGTTTTGGTTTAAGAACGGACTTCAGAAACAGATTAAGTTTGTAAACCAAGGTACCAATATATTTAGTTTTGTCACTCAGGAAGCTAAAATAAAAAATTCCTTCCAGTAGCACCTTAAAGACCAACTAAGTTAGTTCTTGGTATGAGCTTTCGTGTGCATGCCGTGATTCTTCTCTAGTGTCTGTGCTTCTCCCCAAGAAAGATGCTGCACTAACAGTTCCTCACTGTAATGCAAGGAACAGCATGTGGTCCAAACATACAACACATCTTAGAAACAAAAACATAAAAAACCTACCAGGTTTTATGCTTCTGTTAAGAACTGCCATCATATATTAACTTGACTGAGATTAGTTTCAGCTATATTCTACTATATTTCTATAATTCAGGGAATATTACTATGTTTCCTATTGGTTAGTTGTTCCAGTTTGGACAAGCTTTCTAAAATGCCAAGGGAAGCAACATTCCACACATGTTGTTATGAACAAGAATCCTAGCAAAACATGATCTTAGAATGCCTACGTAAGTCACACCATCTTGTGAGGAAGCTTGTTTACAGATGTTTACAGAACTGTTTGTTCTGGCTATACATGTAATAATTAGACATCAGGCATAACTAGAGAGCTGTCACTTGATTTCCCCCTGTAGGCCTTGAATTTCATATTTTGACAGTCAGTGGTGGGGTCCGACAAGACAGACAGAAACAGGAAGAACAAGGGAATAATTCACACCACTTCAGTGGCAGTTGACACTATCTGCAACGAAAGAATTACCACAGCAAATAAAGGCACTGCAGCTAAACCATTACTGATAACAAAGCGTTTGGATAGTTTTATCTTACCTTGGCACAAGGGTTCCATAGCTAGTCTACCAACTATGCACAAACTCTCAGAGATAACTCCCTGCATTGTTAATCAGCCTTGCTCCAGAAGGCCCTAACTACCAGATGCGAGACATATGTCTAATGAAATTGTACTTGACCTTGTATGACTGCACTATGTAGAATAAAATTCCAGCGAAACAAATACCCCAAACAAAAACAACACACATAGGTTCTAAATTGCACATGTTTACATCGCAGCAGTAGTTTCTAAAAGTACTACTAGATTTAAACAAAAAAGCAAGCAAAAAAAAACCCTCCCAAGCCTATGTTAGCGGCACATGTGTAAATTGCACTTAAATTTGAGAAACATACACATCAGCTCTCCAAAATATAAAGTCTGACAAACTGAAAAAAATGTGAAATTTGTGAAGTCGGATTAATTCTGAAAAACAGAAAGACCACCAAAAAAATTGAAATTCAGCAGACTAGAGAGTTGTAACGCAGTAGTAGAATGCATGCCACACACACCTTGGATTGAGGCCTTATACTGTAGAACTACATTCGGATGCTAGCAAACTATTTATCTGACAGTCTGATCATCTCATATATTGGTTCTTATTTACTTACTTACTTAATAAAAGTATTCATGTACCACCATCTCATAAAACATTAGGATAGTGTAAAGCAGTATATTTTTTTATTTTTTAAAAAAAACCTCAACTCTGATAAATTACAAAACAGGAACTATGTGACTTGCAAAATAAAATCCCAGGTGATGAAGTTGGATAAAGAAAAAAGTTCACTGATACCTAAATAAAATATTCTGACTAGCATAGTTCATATATTCAGAGAGCAATATGGGAATCACTCCAAAAGCTATCCCATACATGTGTTATATTGGAACTGGCCCTTATACACCGTATGACATCAAGCTCCCTCATAACCATCTGTTTTAACTATTAAGTAATTTGAAGCACAATCATGTTCACATATTTTCAGAGTACCAATGACACCACAGTTTACATTACCTTAAACATGTCTATGAAAAGATGAGCTGACTAAAATAAGTACAAAAACATTACTTATTTTAGGGCTCTATGCCTGAGCCTGGCTTCTAATTCCTGGATCCAGTACAGATTCAATGGGTGGAAGAGCCAGGCTACAATGAGCCACTAAATATGGGTCCCAAGGTAACAAAATGAGTGGCTTTGTGCCAGAGAGCAAATGACTGGCCCTCCCTCCCTCAGCTGTTAGCTAGAAAGGCAAAGGAAGAGAGCAGAAAGTTGCAGTGCTGTGAGCTAGAAGTAAAGCAGTAAGCTGGAGACAGAGTCAGAGCAATGTTTGAGACCAATGGTTTCTATTTGGCTCAAAGGCTGCGGCTATGGGAGAAAGATCACCCTTTTGAGGTGGTGTTGATGCCATTATAGGCTCAGGTTGATTATATGTGCAAATAAACCATTTATCATAATGACACCACAATCTCTGCTGCGTCTCATTTCCAAAAGGATGCAGAAACCATTGGTGAGTGCCTGAAATCTTACACAGCTCGGAGATTGGCGTGGCATGCAATATTATTATTAAAATAAAGCAAGCTGCCTTGTTTAAAATATGCATGTGTTATTATATATATTATATAAACAACTGTCTCTTAAGAATCAGCTGCAATTCATAAAAGAAAGTTGAAAACAACTGAACAAACACCAAGGACCTTCTAGTCAGGTGTAAGAGAGGATTTAAGTTAGCAAACAAATTATCTGCCAGATGGTAAGGTCATTTCATGCTATTCAAATTATACTTGTTCAATAGCTTAAGAGAGAGCAATTTCTGTGATATGCTCCACTTATACCAGACAGTTTCCAAAAGCTTAGGATAAGCTTACGTTCACCTTTTGAATGCGGATGTGCCATATATTTAAGCCCCTATTTCAAACTGCTTGTGTGCCTACACATTAGTCATTTCCCCCCAAGGATGGTTCCACCTAGTCACTATCGACAAAAACCTGTAGCATCCCTACGAAATGTATCAGGCAGGCATCACTTGGGGAACTGCTGGCAAAGCCGTCTATGCCAAGAAACAAGCTGTGGCAAGCCGGCAAATTACCAACAGGCCAACCAGTAATGAGGATTAGCAGTACTTAAATAAAAAAAAGTCCCTCATTTCTTGTTTTCTCAGCACTTCACTAGACATAAAATGCCCAACAAAGCCAACAGTGACTTAATAAAGCTGTGAGACTTTTAAAAAAAAGGCCATTTTACTGATATAAAGCCTCCTGTAGCATATTAAATTAGGCAGAAAACTAATTCTGACAAGAGACAGACAAGCTTCTGGATGACCATCCTGGAACATGGTGCTGAGTTCCTACTGTGAGGAATGCCCAAGTAGAGTAATTGACAGCAATTCTTGCTGAGTAATGAGGATATTGCAAGATACAGTATATGTATTTTGATGCAACACATTCTCAAAGTAATTTATGTCAGCTTGCAATGAAACATTGTGCAGACATACTTAAAAAAGCTAGTAGATTAAATTAGGATAAAAGGCAGGCGTCCTGGTGCAGCAACACAACAGACTGCTATAGGAAAGAATATGAGCAAATTCAAGTATAACAAACAAATCCAAGCAAAATTAACTACCCTAGCAAAATATAACAGTGGTTTTCAAATGTTTTTTTTTCTGGGCCACGCTGTCAGAATAAAATATTTAGAGGTAAACTCTGATTTGTTATTGATAAGAAATAAATTGGAAAGCAAAAAGAAACAACTTCTAGCAGTGCTTGATTTACAACATAGAACAAAAATACTTTATAATATTATTATGGGACATCCAGAAAGTATAAAACAATGCAGCTACATAAGACTATGAATCATTCCCAAAATATCCATATTCTGCTGATAAAAATATTATACTATACTTCACTACACTACACCAAAACAGTTAATGCTTCTTTGATGGTCCTTGAATATTCCCACCACACTTGCCATCTTCTCCTGCCATACTCCTGCACACCACACTCTTTAAGAACCACTGTTCTAGAACTTTTAAGGTATGCCAAGGGTTAAGCCTTAGCTCTGTGTGTGCAAAACTCATGCTCTACCACTAAATTATAGGCTCTTAGTTCAAGCAATAAGTTTCTGCCCTTTAACTCTTATTTCTCCAGGTCTCTTTTTTACTTGGTTTTGCTCCCATCTACCAATACTTATATAGATAGTAGCCATTAAACCTTTTATTTACGGTGGCAAAATTTCCTATCATCATAACACCTACATAGTAGATCTTGGGTGTTGTTGATGGGGTCCCCCCCCCCCCCGTTTGTACTGCCGAAATGTTTTGGGCTCTATTGCCACTCAGATGGTTTTGAGACAAATCATGCTTCCCCAAAGAGCGCTGAAAAGAGTTTGGCTCTACATCACTTGCTTTGTACATGATAAGGATTACATGTTCATGATTACATATGTCGGCAGCAATAGATCTATCCGGTCTTTCACTTTTCCTGTGATTGCTGTTTAGTGCTTGTCTCTCATAGGTGACAAAGTACATCACCATAGCACTACAACTTTAAATGTTGGGAGAATCAACACCCTTCATTTTCCTAGAGTCTGCAAGTGGATTGTTAGCTCCTCCTTTTTTCCAGTGCTACCAAGCAAAGTTTTTGCCACAAAATTACCGCATCCACTTCACTGCTTCTTAGGTGAAATAAAATGCAATATTTTTTTTTTTAAAAAAAGAGACGATAGTCCTGCAAGTGCCTTCTTTCTGAAGCACCTCTGAAAGCTGAAAAAATAAAACACAACATTCTAACCTTAACACAGTGGATTTCTGTTAGGGCTGTCACTCGATTAAAGAAATATTAATTGGTAAGTTAGATAAAAGATGTACAGAGCAATTCTAACTGGGGCCAGGAATGATAAGAACAGTGAAGTCAGCACAGCAGCTGAATACTGTCAGTTCTACTGGCCAGTGTGCGGGATGCTTTTATTTTATTTTTCTACCTATCAACAACTGTAGACCTATCAGTTCAACAGTGAAACAGACTCCCACGTGAGGTTCTGGGTGCTCTTTCTTTGGAGGTTTTTAAAACAGTGGATGGATGGCCATGATTTAGCTGAGTTTCCTGAATTGTGTAGGGAGTTGGACTGGATGACCCCCAGAGTCCCTTCCAACTTTACAATTCTATTATTCTATACTCCAGGTTCAAATTCCTTTCCTTTTCATGCATTCAATTTGCAGTTGCCAGAGTAAAAAGGAGGAAGATCTAATCACATCTTTTAAAAATTGCTCTCAGACTTACTAATTTTGCTTTCACCAAATTAACCTCATACAGTTTAATGCAGTGTTGGCCAAACTTGTCCCTCCAGCTGTTTTGGGACTACAACACCCATCATCCCTAGCTTACAGGACCAGGGTTCAGGGATGATGGGAGTTGTAGTCCCCAAACATCGGGAGAGCCAAGTTTGGCCATCCCTGGTTTAATGTAACCGTGGCTATGGGAGACCGATAATGTTGCACAACCTTGTGAAGTTGACCAATAATGTTGCACAACCTTGTGAAAGCCATTCTTGAGTGGCAGGGACCCTGTGTAATGATGTTCAATGTAGTTCAATAGATTTCAACCAATGGGGAGAAATCAAAGGGCCCATCTCTTGCATCAACAGAGGTGGCTTCCACTTGCACTATTGCTCTGTTGGATTCAAACCAGCAGCCTGCACCTAAGCCATAACATTCACTTTTGCTTCAAATTACTGCTATATTTTAAGTCTCTTTCTCAGTTTTTCCTTAAACAAAAATTTGAACACCTGTAGAAGTCTATCATGTCATAGAATTAAATTCAGTGGGGTTCCCCCCCCCTCTTATATTTATTACACAGCAGATGATAGATCAGCATCTCCTGCATGGGGGACATCACTATCTAGGCAAAAGTGTAAAATACATCATGCATTCAGAAGGGTAGGATAATCCAATAATTGTATGACCTGCAGTGATATCATGGCAAGGATGTTCCACACTTATGGAATTTATTTCCCTAGCGGCAAGGAGGAGGCTACTAGAACCATTTATGTTTTAATCCCTCCTTTGTTGACACCTGAAGCCAACCCTTTCTTTCCCAAGCAACAAGGTAACAGTGAGCTATAAAAACAAGTCCTTGCAAAATTAGGCTGATATGTCAATCATAGAAGAACTGGTTGCTCTGCATAATTCTATCAAAACAAGCCTTCACCACCTCCATGGAACTGCAGCCCAAAAATTTAATAACTGAAACAGGAGCAAGGTCACTTACATAAAGCCAGAGTCTGTTGCAGTTGAACAGGAGCTGGTGCTTAACAAGACGTATCAATGGTCTGTCAAACCCCCTACTGCCAACCATGGATTCTGTGCTGATAGTAGCCCTCCAGGGTTTCAGGCAGATGAGACTTTCCACCAGGCTGCCTGAGATCATTTAACTGAGAATTTCATAGTTTGATTCTGGGTGTGTAACCACCACACAAATTCTGCCTCCTTCTGCTTATAGTTGGTACGGAGAATAGTAAATGGCTGAAAACACACTACAGGCGCATGTGTCTCATAGGCAAGGTAAAATATTATGTGTCAATCTTGCTTACTGTCAGGAAGGAAAAGACAAAACAGCAAAAGGACCCTTTCAGGGAAGTGGAGGAATACAAGAAAAAGTGGGTGGAATAGTAGGAACAAGAAGTTCAAGTAAATTGAAAGAACTGGGAGGAAAAGAGGAACTCAGCAATAAATCTGAACATTTGATATTTCTACTTTTGGGGAATTGAATTGAGACTCACTGTTCTCTGGATGAGGGCCAGAGCATTTTCATAACGAATCTGTACCCGTAAATCAGATTCAGGCACTGGGTGGGATCTAAAGTTAGCTGCAAACAGTTCCCATTGAAATCAATAGGGCATAAGTTAGCCATGCCTAATCATGAGTATTTATTTCCATGGGTGCTCAGTGCAACGTAGTCTGGATACCCCCCCATTGTTCATGCTAACTTTCTTGCATTTCTCACTCAGTAGCATTAGAGTTCCAGTCACTTTCACCACAACAAAACAATATTTAGGGAGATATTTGTTAAAGCAAGCAAGCAAACAAACAAACAAACCTATTTCAAACTAGGGAAGTGATTAATTTGTCACATCAGTATTTGGATGAGATGCATTTCAACTGGAGCATAGAGAAATTGTGTAACTAATTTAACTGGAGGTGCCAGAACAGTGAGGGGTGGCTCTGTCTAACATATGATATACCTCTATGAAGGGAAATAAAACACCTAACTGGGTTTTATTTGAAAACACAAACAGCACTGAAATAACGCTCCCTCCCCCCCCCCTATTTACCGGTAAGCCCCATTGGGTACATTACTCCTATTTACTGGTAAGCCCCATTGGGTACAAGCAGGTCTTTTTAGTACAGAGCCTAGGGTATTTTTTTTTGTGCTGTACCCAAATAATGAAAGCAAAAGTACTTTCAGAAGAGGAGTTCAGTGCGAAAGAAAAAATAAAATACCTAACCCATTATGATCTTTGCTGGTTTCTACATCACATTCATACAGTGAGCCACCAGACACCACCTTTCTGTCAGAATAGTGTTTTTGCAGAGGATTTGTACTGGAATACCCATATAACTAGCTACATTAGTTCCCAGTTCACATATAAATATTCATTATTATATTATACAATTTGAACTTCTCAGAATCTAGAATAAATCAGCCTTGCAGCAACCAGTAGGTAGATTTAAAATAAAATAAATATAATAATTCAAAAGATAATACATGGTGACTACATGGCAACTATCAACATTTTAATTTATCACCTCAGATACCGTTTTCAAAAAACAACTGTTTCTCACAGAATTCTACTAGAATTGCAGTTTGTAGCTGCTTGGATTCTCTCTTCTGTTTAAGATGTTCACTTAAAATCAAGGAAAGAATAAACAGGCAAAATATTTCAAGAAAGTAATAGTCCAATTGTGTGCCAAACTTTTGGATGTGTTTTGGCTTCAGAAGTATTATGTACCTTCAGTAACTTCCTCATAAATTAACTACATTTTTAATTAATGTAGTAATATGTGTTTCATGTAGCTCTCTGTGATGAAATATTTTAAATTTTTCTCTGCCTTTTAGCACGGGGCAAGCTTCAGCTTGACAAAGCTTCAGATCAAGTATCCAATAAGTTGATTAAGGTTATTCAGTTTCAATATGATTTAATGTACCTGATGGTTTTATGAAAAGCAAGAATTATGCCAACTCACTTATTGGGCTCAAATGTTGCCGATATGCTGATATTTAACATTTCCTGTCAGTTTTCATTTTACTTTTAAAGTTTATGTTGAAGGTGTAACAAATATCCAATGGTCCAAGAACTGATGTTTCAGTATCTAAATGCTTACAACACCTTAGCGATTCATGAACTAAAACACTGCAGTGGTATGACAGGCTGCAATCCTATGCAGCTTTCAGAATACAATGGAATTTACTTGAGAATAAACATTTCTAGAAATGTGCTCTAAGAATATGTTTGTAGACAGATACATGAGTAGAGGATCAGGCAGTGTTAGAAATGTGCCAGGTGCATATTGCAATTGGTACAGGTCCAATTGTGACCACAATCTCTGGATGCCAGGCTAGTGACTGGGCAAAGCAAAATGTCCCTTAGAGAAGGGTCTGAAATATCTTCCTTGAAGCTTGAATTTGCTTTATTCTGGATTATTTTATTTGATGATTTAATGTGTTGTAAACAACTATGAGATTTGTTATTTAAAATATAAAGTGGTATAGAAACGATGATAATGATAATAAATCCAATTGAAAAGAAATGGTGCCTAGACATTCCACTGTGGCAACCACAACCTAGGTTTAAGGTGCCATTTGGAGATTAGCTTTTATATGTGAGTTTCTAACACTGGGATCAGGGTGACAGGATCCCATTTTTGTAAACATGAAGGACAGCTGATGAGGCAAATACACCTTTGTGTGTTCCACTCTACATATGTGCACTGTGATACCTGATTTGGACAAAGATCCTTTGTATATTTAGAAAAAAGGCGTGCGTGTGTGTGTGTGTGTGTGTGTGCACGCGCGTAATGGTCACACCTAATCAAAGACTTCATGCTCCACCCCACCCCCCAATATGGGAATGTTTTCCATGTAAAAATTAACCTGTCTGACATAGCCCTTGTTTTGGGCCTGCATGAAGATGTTTAGGTCAATGGGCCAAACCTATGGATACAAGCAGATAAAGCCAAATACATTGAGATCAATAGATTTGTGTACAGTGGTACCTCGGGTTAAGTACTTAATTCGTTCCGGAGGTCTGTTCTTAACCTGAAACTGTTATTAACCTGAAGCACCACTTTAACTAATGGGGCCTCCTGCTGCCGCCATAGCATGATTTCTGTTCTCATCCTGAAGCAAAGTTCTTAACCCGAGGTACTATTTCTGGGTTAGCGGAGTCTGTAACCTGAAGCGTATGTAACCTGAAGTGTATGTAACCCGAGGTACCACTGTACAATAGTTAAGTGATAATGTTGGAACCTTAGCATGTTTAGCTTTCTTTGGATAGCAATGGGAATCAAGATGATATGCTTCCTGTCCACCCACTGAAATCTTCAGAATTATTATAGTGTGAACACTAATAAACAGCTCCTTCCTGTCTTATTACCCCAAGCAGAGGCATCTGAGGTTTGTTTTATGACCTACTCTTCATCTTCTGACGTTAGATAAGAAGCTACTTTTCTCTATCAGTTGATTCAGCTTGTTGATGGCTCTGTGCTTGTCACCCAAATACAAGCCACTGCAAGCCCAGAGAATCGAGTGTATTATCTCTGGAAATCTTTAACTAGCGGGGAAGTAACAATTACATGCTAACCACAATTAGTCACTTCTAAAGTTGGACATGAAACCTAAGTCAGTTGTCAAGTGGAATATAGCATGGTTGTTAGCACCACTTTCACTAGTCCAGCAAATATGAGGAGCACACTGAATTTGGGTGTGACTTGTGCCACTGATCTCAGTATGGCCATTCAATCCACAAGCGCTACATTCTAATTAGGTGTTGATAGAATCAGACTAATTTGAGTAACATTCCAGGACAAAGCAGCCAGAGAGAAACACCTCCCAAAACGTTATTTGCCGAAGCCATTTCTCCCAAAAGTGAAAAGACTATCTGGAGTGAAAAGCATTACTAACAAGATCCTGTTCACAATGGGTCTCAAAAGGTCAACAAGAGTTGCAGCTGCCCAGGAGACCTGCAATAAAGACAGTGTGGAGAGGGACTGCAAAAGGCTAGGCACTGCATTATTGATGCACAGTATGGGCTTCGATTTATAAAGAGTTAAGTCCACAGTTTAAAATGAAAGCCGAACTTAAGGGCCAAGTTTTTGTCCAGGAGCTTTTTTAAAGGGTTATTCAAAATACCAATGTAGGGAATGAGCCTTCAAATAAAAATTTGCAACTTGTAAGCATATCATCAAAATCACTGAATCATTTAAAAGCATAGCACTTTAACACAATAAATGCTTGCTAGCATATAGAACACACACAAACACACACACACACACACACACACAGGCATATTATACTTGGCTATTTAAACAGCACACAAACTGCCTTGCTGAATCACACCAAAGACAATTTTCCCCCTAACACAAACCGGCCAGATGTCCCCAGGAAACTCATAAACACAGCGCAAAGGAGATAATCATCTCCTGACATTTGTCCCCTGCACCTGGTAACCACATCTGTCATTTCTAAGAACGCTTCTACCATTTCTTACCAACTCCTAACCTTGGATCAGAGTGCAGACTTTACTGAAACTACATTCAAAGCCAATTTCGTGTAACCATTGCAATTCAAACCTATAACTTCAAACCGATCTGCTGGTAACAAGCCTCGGAAGCAAATACAACTGATGGAGCAGGTCTTGCCCATGAAATCATAAGCAAAAATACATTTATTAAGACACAATCCAGCATGGATTAAGCACTTTTAAATCCTATTTATTTCAACAGAAGTATGTTACCTGCACATGGAAAAAAGAGATATCAAAATGTGCTTAAACTTGGCACAAGTATGGTTAACTTTTTAAGCACCATTGCACTTTATTTTCCTGTAACAGGCGATCAAGACTACTCTTCCAAAAAAAATGTCCTTCAAGATCCAATATTGCCTCAGAATATTTCTAGAGGCCTATTTAATTCTGAATGTGAACAATCTTCTTCTTTTCTCTGCTTCAGATCTAGTGGTGCATTGTTCCCACAGCAGCACCAGTCTAATCCTCACTAATATAGCAAATGCATTTAGATTCACTTTGGCTAAGCAGAATCTACTGTGTTAATCATCAAACAGGATGCTATGGAATTTGGCCTTGAAGTATTATCCTCTTACTAAGATGTGTTTGGAAAGAATGGCAACAGATGTACAAAAGGAATTGATTCTGGCGAGTCTTCTGTTTTGCTTTCGTATTTTGACAACTAATAATAAGTATGACCATTCGTATTTACAAATTTGGCTACTAAAATGCTAAGAATGCAAAAGAAATTCATACATTTTTCATATCTTTGTGTAATACCCCACTGTGATTTTACAATGTAAGAGACATTTTTTATGCAATATTAAGACACATTAATCTTAAAACACATTAATCTTCATATATATATATATAATATCCAAACATAGGCAGACATCTCTTGTCAGTGAAGCTTCCTCTTACTACTCTTACTACTAATTTAACTGTTCTTTTGACTACAGCCTTGAACATATATCAAAAACTGTAACTAGATTTAAATTAATTACCAGTATTATGCTCAACATTCAAATAGCTTAATCCTACCCAGCAGCAAGAATGCAGACACATTTAAGTTTTCTTCCTAAACAGAAATGTTTCTGTGGATCAAAATAAGATTGGTTAAATTCCACTACAAAGTAATGTCGGCAAAGCACACAGCTTTTCAAGTTTCCATGGCTGCTCTCCAAAAATTTACCCTCCCCCCTCAAAAGAAGTCTCAGGGTATCAAAGAGGCACAAAGTCCACACTTGCCTATGCCAACATATTTGGCCACTAAACAACTTTCAGCCACCATTTGTAGCTACTATCTGTAGTCAACCAAAATTAAAAACAAACAACGTGCTTCCTTACCTGAAACCGACACTTTCATTATGGCTTCCAAGGGTCTGTTGTTGTCCAAGTCACGGCTAAGCTTAAGTTCTCCAGTAGCAGAGTCCAAAAGCAGCAGATTTAACTCATTGCCCTGGACAAAGGTGTAATCAAGTTGGTCCGATATATCAGGATCATGAGCAGGGATCTTGCCAATCACTCCAGAAGGGAAGCTATTAGATTTATTGGTGACATAGTTGTTGAAAAGGATCTGGAAGTCTTGCAGCACAGGAGGGTTGTCATTCTGATCTTGAAGGCGTATGTGTACGGTGGCTCGGCTCACAAGTGGGGCTGAGGTAGCTTGCACCACAATTACATACTCTGTCTGGCTCTCATAATCTAGATCCATCAGGGCTGTGAGATCACCATTAAGAAGGTCAAGCTGGAAGACCTCAGGGATGTTCCCTTCCACGATCTGATACATGATTTGTGCATTAGTTCCCTCATCGGGGTCTACAGCACTGATCCGGGCTACAATGGAACCCACGGGGCTATTCTCCTCCACAAAAATGTCAAATTCATCTTGCTGAAATACAGGTGGATTATCGTTGATATCCAGCACAGTAACCTGAATATCCACAGAGGCTTTGAGGGGTGGGCTGCCCCTATCCACAGCAAAAGCCCTCAGGCTGTAGACAGCCACATTTTCGCGGTCTAGCTTGCGCAGCGTCCGTATCACCCCTGATGTGGCCTCAATGTAAAAATCACCATCACCATCATCACCACCCTGGAAGGTATAAAGGATGCGGCCATTAGGGCCAGAGTCACGGTCAGTGGCGGACACCTGCAAGACACTGGTGGAGAGGGGCACATCTTCGAAGACAGAACCCTGGTAGCGGTCACGAAGGAAACGGGGGGTATTGTCATTGGAATCCAAAATGAGGATCTCCACATAGGTGGTGTCAGATTTCTGAGGGATCCCATTGTCCTGAGCTGTGATGGCCAGTGTGTAAGAGGCTTGGTCCTCATAGTCTAGCTCCATCAAAGTTGTGATTGTGCCCGTGTCAGGGTCGATGCGAAATTGAGGGATGTTATCCTCCAGGATGTAAGTGATCCTAGCATTCTCCCCAGTATCCTCATCAGTGGCACTGATAGTTACAATGGGTGTGCCAATGGGCTTGTCTTCACTGACACTCACAGTATAGTGGGAACTTTGGAAAACTGGTCGGTGCGTGTTGGCATCTGTGACATTGATGAAGACTTGGACAGTGTCAAATAGAGTTCCATCGGAAGCAGTGACAGTCAGCACATACTGCCTCTCTTGCTTGTAATCCAGCGGCAAGGCCAGAGTGATCAGCCCACCTGCACTCTGACTAGTGATAGCAAAGCGGTTCCTTGTGTTGCCACTAGTGATCTGGTAGGTCACCACACTGTTTACATCCTTGTCCACCGCTGTCAATGCCAAGACACTGCTGCCTACTGTTGCGTCCTCATTAAGCCTGAGCTGGTAAACTTTTTCAGTGAAAGTAGGGCTGTTATCATTGACATCGAGGACGGTGATGGACACACTGGCTGAGGAAGTCATGACAGGGACGCCATTGTCCCTGGCCTCCACCCCAAATTGGTAGTTCTCGACAGTCTCCCGGTCTAGCTCAGCTGACACTGTAATCCACCCGGTGCTATTGTTGATCTGGAATGGGAAGCCCATGTCCCCACCTGGAGACACCGGTGCAGAAGGGTGAGGCAGCTCAATGAGTTTGTATTCCAAGCGGGCATTATCCCCAGAGTCAGCATCTACTGCCTGGATGTGTAACACTGAGTAACCCAGAGGGACGTTCTCTAGCACAGTGGCTTGAAAAGGGGTGCTTACAAAAATGGGGGCATTATCATTGATGTCCAGAACTTGAATGGACACCATCCCACTAGAATTTATCTGTGGAGGCCGGCCGGCATCCTGGGCCTTGATCCTCAGTGTGTATTCTCGGATAGTCTCGTAGTCCAGGGGGTTGATTAAGTCAATGGAACCGGAAAAAGAATGGATGTAAAACTGTCCCTTGAGGTTCCCGCTCACGATGCTGTAGTGCACCTGGGCGTTGTTGCCGCGGTCTCGGTCTGTAGCTTGCACCTGCAGCACTTGGCTATTTACCGGGGCGTCCTCTGGGATTTGCACCAAGTAGCGTTTCTCGCTAAACTGCGGCGAGTTGTCATTCTCATCCTCGACTGTGATATGCACCGTGACTGTGGCGCTTCGAGGACCGGGTTCTTTACCTTGGTCGTTGGCTTCGACCACAAGATGATATTCAGAGACCTCCTCTCGGTCCACAGGGGCACAGGTCCTCACGACACCAGAGTGAGGGTCAATCTCAAAGACTCCCTCCCCGGCACCCGGTTCCAGGATACGATAGAGCAGATTAGCGTTGTCCGGGGCATCCTCGTCCGTCGCGCGAATCGTCAGCACCTCGTAACCCACCTCCAGGTTCTCCCGAATGTTCTCCCGGTACTCCGGCTGCTCGAACACCGGGCCGTGATCGTTGGTGTCACTCACTGTCACTGTCAGGAAGGTGACAGCCGAGCGGTGCCGCGGCACGCCGTGATCCACCGCAATCACTTGAAGGACGTGGGTGTCCTTCGTCTCGCGGTCCAGGCTGCGGGTGGTGACCACCACGCCAGTGTCGGCGTCAATGGCGAAGTAGTCATCGGAGCGCTTGTCGAAGAATGCCTCCATGGAGTACGTCAGGCGGCCCGCCTCCCCCTCATCCGGGTCGTGGGCTTCCAAGGTGATGACGGCCGTGCCAGCCGGCTGGTTCTCCGCAATGGACACTTGGTAGTTGGGCAGCTTGAACTGCGGAGGGTAGTTGGCGCTCCTCAGCGTCCGTTGTGGCGGACCCCGGGGCCAAGAACCCCGGCCACCCTCCCTGCCCATTTGCCATTCCTGAGAGGCCGCCCGCCTCTTCCTACCCAACCTGTGCTGCCCTTCTGGCCCACCGGCCGCCCACTCCCTTCCCTCAAAATGGCGCCCACGAAACTCGACCAGGACCTCCCCGGGGCCCCTGGTCACGTGACAAAGAAGCTTGAGGCCTTTTCCCTCAGGGCTCCTGAGGGGAGGCCCGTCGAGGCACCGGCAGCGCGGGAAACTCGTCAAGGCCCGCAGCGCCTCCAGCAGCGGCGTCTCCTCTTCCTCCGTCCCCTCCTGAGGCTCCGGGGCGGCGGGGCAGCGAGGCC
The DNA here is from genome assembly GCF_965113315.1 of Podarcis vaucheri. NCBI lineage: Eukaryota > Metazoa > Chordata > Lepidosauria > Squamata > Lacertidae > Podarcis > Podarcis vaucheri. The sequence goes on from NC_138748.1 coordinate 11,195,148, forward strand.
GGCCGCGCAGCCTCCGCCTCAGCGCGGGGCCCGCCTCAGGGAGGGACAGGTGCGCGGGGGCTCCCGCCCGTCGGCGACTGAGGCAGCCGGGCCCGTGCAGGTAGGCCGCCAGTCGCAGCGTGAGGGAAACGCCGCCTGCGCGGGAAACCAAGCGCAGGCGCAGAGGCAGCGGGTTGGGCGCCCCGCCGTCGCACCGCGCGGGCACCGCGGTCCTCCTCAGCAGCCCGCCGGGCGTCACCTCCACGGCTTCCCTCAGCGCGCGCGGCGTGCGAGCCTCGTCCAGCGCATAGAGCCACCCGGGCCCCACGGACACGTCCAGCAGCGGGGCCCCGGCGGCGGCGGCTTCGTCGACGTGCAGCTCCCAAGCGGCGGCGGCCGCCGCGGGGCCCAGCAGCGCGAGCCACGGCAGCCAGGCGGCCACGGGCGAGCGGCGCGGCATCTCCAGGGCGGCCGCGGGGCGACAAAATCCATCCACCCGGCCGCGCTGCTGCTCATCCGGCGGCCGCGGCGGCGTCCATGAGCGCCGGCTTATGTGCCCCCTCAGGAGGGCAAACTTTCCTTTTTATATAAAGTTCAAAATGGCTCCCCGTATCCCGCCACCGGAGGCGAACCTGCCCCTCTCGCCTCAGCCCGGGCGGCGGCGTTGCCGGCGGCGGCTCCTTTCAGCAGCTGCCCCGAAGCATCGCTCCCTCAGGCGCCAGGGACTCGGGGACAGGATTCCCCCGCCAGTGCCCTGGCGGATCCCAGTCCGTCGATCTCCTCCACTTCTCGCCCCTTTTCACCGAGCCAGCGCAGACTTTCAATCCCCGGCGACGGGAAAAAAAGCCTTTCGCAACCGTCCGGGGTTAAGTTTGGCTCCGGCACGTGCGCTGGGGAAAAGTTCGCCGCCGGGCTCTGGATCTCCGCTTCTCCGCTGATTCCTCCCCACCGGAGATCTCTATGGAGATCGGCCGCTGCAAAAGCCGCCCCCGAGGAAGCAGGCAGGCGTCGGTGCCCGAGGAGGAGTTTCCTGCCTTTGCGCGATCTCCTCGCCCCTTTTCACCGAGCCATCTCCCTTCCCCCGCGGCAGATCCCCGGCGACGGATCCGTCCGGGGTAAGTTTGGCTTCCCGGCACGTGCGCTCGGGAAAAAGTTCTCCGCCTCTCCTGTCGCTGCTGATTCCTCCCCACCGGAGCTCTCTAGGGAGATGGGCCGCTGCAAAAGCCGCCCCCGAGCAGGAGGAGGAGGCAGGCGATCGGACGGGCAGGCAGCCGTCGGTGCCCGAGGAGGCGTTTCCTGCCTTTGCTCTCAACGGAGCAGAGGCAACCTGCGCCGAGGGAGAGGCGGGGAATCTGGGACGCAGGAGCTGCCGGCGAGAGGGAGGGAGAGGCGGTCCCGGGGCGGCTCGGGCCCCTTCTGCCTCGCCTGGTCGGCAGCGGCCCCTGTCGTCCGCAGGGCAGGAGTTTGCCGGGAAGGCACATGGGCGGCGTATAGATAATAAACATTAATTTCCGATGCCCAGAAAGCACCTTGAGGATCAGGAGCGGTGCCGGATTTACATATAAGCTAAACAAGCTATAGCTTAGGGCCCCACACTCTTGGGGGCGCAAAAGAAAATTAAAGGAAAAAAACCCTCGATGTACATTTCCAAAATATAAGATAAAAAACAAATAAAATCAAACCTGCATACAGCAAGTGTTTTATGTTGTGTAGGCTCCTATTGGTTATGTGCAAATGGCTTTAGATACCTATTAGGTCCATAAATTACCATACAGCATATATTCAACCAGTGGCGTAGCGTGGGGGGTGCAGGGGGGGCCGGCCGCACCGGGCGCAACATCTGGGGGTTAGAGTTAGGGGGCGCAAATCCACGGGTTAGGGGGCGCAAATCCACGGGTTAGGGGGTGCAAATTACTTGCCTTGCCCCGGGTGCTGACAACCCACGCTACGCCACTGTATTCAACCCAAAAAAATAGTGACAATTTGTTGTTGACAAAGGACAGCTGGGCATATAAAGGGCCCCATTACCTTCAGTAGTTAGGGCATCATCAAATCTCAGTCCAGCCCTGATCAGGAGTCCAACCCCACTGTGGTGCAAGAATATGCAGCTGTCCCAAGGGGGGGGGGATTGAACCAGAGCAGCGCAAGGAAACACCGTTTACCTTCCCACCGGAGCGGTACTTATTTATCTACTTGCACTTTGATGTGCTTTCGAACTGCTAGGTGGGCAGGAGCAGGGACTAAGCAACAGGAGCTCACCCCGTTGCGGGAATTCGAACCGCCGACCTTCTGATCGGCAAGCCCTAGGCTCTGTGGTTTAGACATTTCACTAATTCAGGTTTATACATTTCACTAATTTTGAATCAAAGCTTGACTTCCTTCCCCCTCTTTCTGCTTCTCCTTAAATTTATTTTCAATATCTTCTGCATATCTAGATTAACTTAATTTGCTCATTTATTCATCTACTTTAAATATATATATATAACTGCAGATTATTACAATAATCTTGCCAATGCTCTTATCTGTTTACAATTTATCTGTCAATATTCAATAAACCGTTTCCATTCGTTTATAAAAAGTTTTTGATCTTGATATCTTATTCTTCCTGTTTTAAAAAACAAACAAACATTTATTTATTTGGTTTTTTTAATTGAAATTTTATAGTCACAAACATACAACATAAAGACAAGATTCCAAAGACTCTCTAGGACTGCCCTCCTCCCCTTTGTGGGTCCTATTATTAATCATTTCCTCCTGCATCTTTTATAATAATCCAAATATTTTACATCTCAATTATATCCAAAATTCACCATTAAACTACAAGTGTTAATGCTGCTAACGATTCCTTATTAATATTTTGGTCTTCCTGATTTATTATTCTTCCAGTCAGTAAGTTTCGCCATTTCTGTATATTCCATAGGTTTTTGTATCCATTCTTCCTTTGCTGGGACTTCTGCTTCTTTCCATTTTGGGGTGAATAACATTCTTGTTGCTGTAGTAGCATACATGAATAAGTTTCTATATGGTTTAGCTAGTTCTATCCCTACAATTCCCAAAAGAAAAGCTGGGGTGTTTTTTTACAAACATTATTTTAAACATCCTTTTCAATTCATTATATATCATTTCTCAGTAAACTTTAACCTTACAACAAGAATACCACATATGATAAAAAGAACATTCTTTCTCTTTACATTTCCAACACTTTTTTGATTTGGATTTATACATTTTGCCAGTTTACTGCAACCTTGGCAGAGGGCCTTCTCGGTAGTGGCACCCACCCTGTGGAACCCCTTCCCATCAGATGCCAAGGAGATAAACAACTGTCTGACTTTTAGAAGATATCTGAAGGCAACCCTGCATTGGGAAATTTTTTAATGTCTAATGTTTTGCAATTTTTTTATGTTCTGTAAGCAGCCCAGACTGGCTGGTGAAAGCCAGCTAGATGGGCGTGGTATAAATAATAAAATTATTATTATTATCAGCGCCATGCTCAAAATAATAATGATTTATTATTTGTACGCTGACTGGGTTGCCCCAGCCAACATACAGAAAAACATTAAAAAGCTTCCCTCTCCTTCAGGTATACAGGGCTGAGGCCGCCTTAGGCTATCAAGCAGTGTAAAAAACAACAACCAAACAGGGAAATGCCACTTCCTGATAACTCTTTGATGTAAAGCCTGATCTGGTAAACTCATTATAGAATCATAGAATTGTAGGAAGGGATCCTGAGGATCATTTAATCCAAACCTCTGCATACAGGAATCCTGCCCACAGCCATCCCTGTGTGGGCTCGAACCACCAACCTTCCCATTAAGAGGAGTTATAATAGCCATCTTCAAATATCTTACGGGCTGTCCCATGGAGGATCAAGCAAATTTGTTTTCTCCTGCTATGCAGGGTAGGACTCAAGTTACAAGAAAGGAGATTCTGACTAAACATCAGGAAGAACTTTCTAACGGAGCTGTTCAACAGTGGAACGGACTCTCCTTCCTTGGAGATTTTTAAGCAGAGGTTGAGATTCCTGCATCGCAGGGCATTCGACTAGATGACCCCCGGGGTTCCTTGCAATTCTATGATTTTCCATATGTCCAAAATCAGATCTCTATGGCATCATGCTCTAACAGCACAATGCACCATATTCAGTTGTTCTGTTTGAGATGCAGAACTTCTACCCTCATACACAACTTGGAGGTATTTTAAATATATCCTAATTCCAACTGCTTCTGAATTTCCTTCTTTGAGCCGCACCTTTCCCCCGCTGCTACAGTGGCCTCTAGTGGCAAATGAGAGAGTTTCTTTTGCGCAGCCTTCCAACTGAATTCATTTTAAAGCCGTTCTGCGTGTTATTATTAGACAAAGCTGTGTTACAGGATGTTTGGCCGTCGTGATACTCAAAAAAACTGCTTGAACATTTTTTTGGACTGCTTATGGTGCAAAATAAGCATAGTTATGTGAAATTAAATTTCATTTAGATCACTAGAAGCAAAATTCAGTTGAGATAAGTTTTGTTAAAATCAGTCAAATACAGTCATTCACAAGGCTGCAGTATACTTACTTGGAAGTAAGTTCCGCTGAACTCAGTAGGGTTTGTGTCTGAGTAAACCTGCTTTCTATTTTTATAAATTTTTTATTGGTTTTACAGTTTAATTTTATATTCACACATAAAATAGAATCAAAAAGTGTAGAATTCTCCAAAATCTTGGACTTTCTCCCCTCTGTGGAGTCTGCTAATAACCATTTTCCACTGCATAGCATATCGTCCTGTATTTATCCCTAAAATACTTTATATCCATGGTTCTTTTCAGAAAAAAAATTCAATTCCCACTGATTTCAACAGAATGTGCACATGCTCTTCTTAATGGATTGCACTTAGGTTTCTATGGGTTGCATCTGCCGTGGCGAAATCAGTGGAAGTCATGGGAAAATTACAATGTGTTTAATAAGGTAGCTGTTCAAAAATATCTGTCCTTGATGAAATTGCTCCCGTGATGAATTCTCCTGCTGCAGTCACTATCAATATTTACAATCTATTGGTTAGGAAGGAACGTTGGGGTTTGTGTGTTGGAGTTAGGTGCAATGAAGGTGCAATCAAAATTTGGAATGGAAAAATAGATCTCTACTGTTTTGTCTATGAAAGAACATAGGAAGCATGCATTGAAACAGATAGACTTCTGCTTCATCAAGCTCAGCGTTGTTCTCAATGACTGGCATGAGCTCTTCTGGGTTTCAGACGGGGCATTTTCCAGAACTATCTAGAGATGCTGGGAAACGTGGGACCTTCTGTACACAAAATGCATATTCCAACACTGAGCTACAGCTACTGTGCTCTTCCTCCTTTTATCCTTGCAAGGACCTTGTGAGGCAGGGCTTCTACTTTGGCGATCACTCATAGCCACGTAAGATTGTCATTCCATAAACACAGTTTTAGCAGTGAGTCCGTAAGTGACTGTGGAGGCCAATTCTGGATCTGCACATCCTTCCACAGTGGGGACACAGGTTTCCAGGTGGGAGTTCATCATGGTGAGGGTTTGCCAAGCGTGCCTTCCTCTTAGAACGTTTCTCCCTTTCATCAAGCGTCTTTAAAGCCCATGACACCTTTGGTAAGCACTGGAGTGCTCACAGGCCAGTGTTTCCCAGTTGTCGGTGTTTATACTACATTTTTAACGATTTGCCTTCAGAGAGTCTTTAAACCTCTTTTGTTGATTACCAGCATTACCTCGGCTTACATACGCTTCAGTTTACATACACTTCAGGTTACAGACTCAGCTAACCCAGAAATGTACCTCGAGTTAAGAACTTTGCTTCAGGATGAGAACAGAAATCGTGCTCCGGCAGCGTGGCAGCAGCAGGAGGCCCCGTTAGCTAAAGTGGTGCTTCAGGTTAAGAGCAGTTTCAGGTTAAGAATGGACCTCCGGAACGAATTAAGTACTTAACCCGAGGTACCACTGTAGTTGCTTTGGAAGACAATAATCAGGCATCCGAACAACACAACCAGTCCAACAAAGTTGATTTTGAAGAATCATTGCTTGAACACTGGTGATCTTTGCTTCTTCCAGTACACTGGCATTAGTTCGCCTGTCTTCCCAAGTGATGTGTAAAAATTTTCAGAGACACCGTTGATGGAATCTTTCGAGGGGCTGGAGATGGCATTTATAAGTAGCCTATGTTTCACAAGCATACAGTAAGGTTGGTAGTACAATAGCTTTGTAAACAAGCATTTTGGTTTCCCTGCAAATGTCCTGTTAAGGCAGGTAAGGTGATAGGCTTTAACTGGCCCAAGATCACCCAGTTAACCTCTTGGCTGAGCAGGGCTTGCAAGAGAAGGACTTTAGCAAGATGCAAGGAGCCTACTTGCTCTCCTGTTTGTTTCTAAGAAGGAATAGCTCCACGCTTCATCTGTATGAAGAACCAAGCACTAATCTTATCGCTGTTTTTGGGAATGGCTCTGCAAAATTCCTCCCACTGACTTGTATTGTTTGAAAGCCAGGAAGAGTTTTCTCAACGGCTGACAGCCCTTATGCCAAGATTTTTTGTGCGAGACATCTTGGCAGCGCACCAGCCAGCCTTGTACCTGAAAAGAAACAAGTTGCGACTCTCCTGCTGTAAATTTTGTTCACCCAATAGCACGGCTGCTGTTTTTAAAAACTGCACAGGCGAAGGCTGTCATTGGCTGTAATTAACTTATTTATGTCTTTAAACCTGATGACATTCTTCTAAGCTGAATGTACCCTCAGGAGGCCCTCTCCACCCTGCGTTAGCAATACCTGTGAATTTTCCACACTCTAAACATGAAGGTCAACACCCCGCCTCCCCATATATCAGTGGGGGAATACACAAGTTAAAACTTGCATTGAAACAAAAGCATTAATTAAACAGAGACAATAAGCAACTCTGAAGCGCGGTCTCAGTCTCTGCTACTGGGGAGGCATGATTTATTCATTCTCTGAGTAGATTTGAGTAAGGAATATATCTAAACATCATGCTAATGACATTTAAAACTTAAAAGAGAATGCTTAGCAGGGCTCAATTTAGCTGCAAGCAGTCTGGCTTATATCTATGCTCAGACTATCGCCTCACAATTCATGTTTGTTTAATTGTCTGGATCTCTTGAAAGGCTGATTCCAATTAATCCAGCCATGTTCTCTTCCCAGAATTGCCTCTCATCTAGATAGACACTTCACAAAGGCTGCCCTGGAGTTCTTTTGCAGGAAAAATAAGCCCCTGAATCAGATTTTGTAGCCAGCACCTTGGCGCTTTAATGTATGAACAAATGTTGTAAAGAAACTTACAAGATACATTGTGCAACTGTCAGATTTATGCATTCAAGTAGGTATACCTTGCCATTTTTGTTCAGTCCCTCATTGGCAGCACAAAGTGGTCTTATTTTGTTTCGGTGCACAAAATCTTGTTCATTTCCTTTTCCTTTGTGCTATCAATGTCTGCAGCAATTATTTATTTACATTTGCATCTCACCCTCCAACAAGTGCAGAGTGGGCTCCACATTTCCCCCCCCCCCATTTTATCGTCAAAAAACCCATGAGCTGAGCTGAGAAATGGAGACTGATCAGCCTAAGACCACGCAGGAAGAAGCCCCTCACTCACAACCCACAACTCTGTTATCACACTGTCTTTCTCAGGGCAACTCCAGCCTGCTGGTATTTTTGAACGGGATCCAGCTACATACCGGCAATTTCAGATTGCACAAGTTGATTTTGAGGTCATGTGCAATAAACCTGCTTTCTCAGAAGATCTGACCTTTTGTGATAGAGAAGTGCTCCAGAAAGTGTGGGATAATGTTTTTGTGTAATATCACAAGCAAATCGGAACAAATGCTCAATAAATATCCAATGTGATCTAGCCTCCCTGCAAACAAATCAGGATGAATGCTCAATAAATTGGTCATTTGGAAGTGACCTTAGTCAACGAATGACCGTTAGGTGGGATGGAGCTATGACCAATAAAACTTGCTTTAGATGATGTTTTGGGTGGCTTTGCTCATGCCAGGGATCTTCCTGATTGATGTCTTTATTTGGGGAAAGAAAATATCATGTTTTTCCCCCTGTGGTCTGATTCGCAAGCGATCCTGGGGATTTATTGCTTTCCCTTTTCACACATACATACTTATTTGTATGCCACCTTCACACAGTTCAAACCATGATCAAGGTGGCTTACAACATGATAAAAATATATATCAAAGGTTAGTTATAAACAATAAATGAAACATTAAAAAAGACAAAACACAAACTGAACAATTTCCACATAAATCACAACAAAATCTAAAAAAAAGCAGCAAAAAACCCAACAGCAACAATCACCTTCCCCAGTCCAACAACCCCCGCCAAAAAGTCTGTTCAGCAGCCTCCACTTTTGTAGCTGGAGTCAGTCAGGAGCTCCACATTCCCAGGCCAGGTGGAAAAGGCCTGCAAGGCAAACCCAGGTTAGGGCACCAAAGGCTTATTTTGTGGGGTGGCATGAAACATGGGATGTTCAGCGTCATATGATGCAAGGGGCCTTTTCCATGTGTTTCGCACCACTTTGGAGTGAATCCGAGGACATTGGGTTTTTGGGTTAGGGCACTGAAGGCTCATTTTCTGGGGCGTCGTGAAACGTTAGGTTTTGAGTGCCAAACGTTGCAGGGGGCACTTTTCCAACGCTCGCACTGCTATGGATTGAATCGGATGATGTTGGCTTTTTGGCGAAACCATGACCCTGCGTGTTAGGGGGCCTCTGGCTCATTTTATGGCTTATCATGAAACATGGGGTTTGCACCGTCAAATGCTGCAGGGGTCATTTGCCAGTGTTTGGCACCGTTTTCAAGTTAATCAGATGATGCCAGGTTTTTGGCAAAACGGTGACCCTGCGTGTTAGGGGGCCTCTGGCTCATTTTCTGTGGCGTCGTGAAACATGGGGGTTTTACTGCCAGACATTTCAGAGCGTCTTTTGCAAGTGTTTGGCGCTGCTTTGGAGTGAATCCGACGACATTGAGTTTTTGGCGAAACCGTGACCCCACAGGTTAGGGCGCCGAAGGCTCATTTCGTGGGCAGCAGATTTAGCTCATTCACACAATCCTTGGGATCATATAACTTTTTTTGTTGCTTGGGGTACTGTATGTGGCATTCACATTAGCCATTACTCAGAGTAGATTCACTTAAGTTGTTGTTGTTTTGTCGTTTAGTCGTGTCCGACTCTTCGTGACCCCATGGACCAGAGCATGCCAGGCACTCCTGTCTTCCACTGCCTCCCGCAGTTTGGTCAAACTCATGCTGGGCTGGTAGCTTCGAGAACACTGTCCAACCACCTCGTCCTCTGTTGTCCCCTTCTCCTTGTGCCCCCCATCTTTCCCAACAACAGGGTCTTTTCCAGGGAGTCTTCTCTTCTCATGAGGTGGCCAAAGTATTGGAGCCTCAGCTTCAGGATCTGTCCTTCCAGTGAGCTTAAGTAAACAGGTCTTTATTTAATCATGACAAACTTAAGTCCATTGATTTCAGCAAGTCTTTGCTGAGCATGACTTGGTTTGGGGGCTGGGTGATTCTATACACACGTACCTCAGAGTCATCCCCACTGAATTCATCCCCACTGTTCGTTTGCAATCCTATACCTATTTACCTGGGCCTGGGCATAAATCCTATTTGTCTCCATGGGATTGACTCCTGAGCAGACATTCATACAATTACAGTGTTACTGTGTCCAGCTTCACTAAGTTATTTATTTAAATCATTTATAGCCTGCCCATTACAGCACCAAAAATGTACTCTAGTTGGACATAACAGTCTCATAAACTTTTAAACACCATATAAGGGAGGAAGGAGCATCTTGAAGATAAATGTGGGCAGGTCATTATAACATTGTGCAAAAATGCATGTGAGTTAATGCACATTTGTTTTAGCGCTTGGATGGGGTAAGCGATCTCTTCCACGGGAACAGCTTCAGCACAAATAAATAATTAGGAGACTCAAAAGAGCACAGCTGGACCGATTTCAGAGATGCTTTATTAATAGAAAGAGCCTTATGCATTTGGGGGGGGGGGCTGCATCTGTGCAGCAAAGTTGATTGAGAAACCAAAGAGGAACATTTGAAAAGCACCATTGAGTAGCACCCTGGAGAAAACAGCATTGGGGGACCATTTAAAGGATGGAAACTCGGCCACCATGTGCATTCCAGCCCCTCCAATACCCACCCTGGGTGCTGAGTGCCAACAGGAATGAAGCAAAAGCAGGGTCACTGAGGTCACTTCCAGGCAACTTGTTTATTGAGCCTTTGTCCTAATTTGCTTGCAGGGATATTAGATGACACTAGCTATTCAACGAACATTTGTTGCGATCGGTTTGACTTTGCACGGGTTTCTTTGCGCTCCCCCCAAGTTCATTTTTCCCTTGCTTCCCTTATTACAAAACGTCCAATGTTTTGGGAAAGGGGGTGGGAAGGGGTTTTGCTGCACAAGACCTCCAAATCAGCTTAAATTACGCAAGCTGAATTTAACAGTGTGTGATTGAATCCCCCCACCCCACCCCCCGACAGTTACCCAGCAGTCTGGGAGAAACAAGAGGGAGGTACTGGCATGCTTTGGGAAACTCCAAATGTTACAGAGCTAACTTTAAATTAAGAAAAAGAACTAATTAATCATCTCGCTGATACTGATCATGCCCGGTAGACATGGAAAGTTTGCTTATTCGTTCAGAGCATTTATACCACGCTCATCAGCTGGAAAAACTCCCTGAGGGGTTGAATGTGGGGGGTGGAAGGGGAAACTCGGTGAACGGGGAGCAGTATGGCCTACCTGAGCCCCATGTAGCTTATAATAACAAATAATTGGATCATATATAATGGTTTTAAGTTTGATGATTTTATTTATAGATGTTAACTTCATTTTAATGTATTTTTTTGTATTTTTCCTGAATAGTTTAGATTGCCCCTTATAAACCATTTAGATGGTTTTTGTTGTTGGCATCTGTCTGTCTTGAGAGACAATGGAGTGAGCCTCTGGGGGTGAAGTCAAAAAGCAGTGTAAGCAGCACCAAAGTGACCTCTGCAGGGCGCGAGTCTGGGCAGTGTGTAATGGATGTCCTTGGCTGCCCAGACAACAAGACCCGCCCTGTTGATCTCGTTGATATGGTCCAAAGGGGAGCAGAGCAATAGGTTTGGCTCCAGCTGGGCTGCTGGAAGGAGGCAACTGCCACCCAATTGTCTTATGCAGGCATAGGCAAACTTGGCCCTCCATATGTTTTGGGACTACAATTCCCATCATCCCTGACCACTGGTTAGCTAGGGATCATGGGAGTTGTAGGCCAAAAACATCTGGAGGGCTGAGTTTGCCTGTGCCTGGTCTTAGGGCTATACTCCTTAGCCTTGCCTTCTCCCAAAGATATCCCACAAGGCAGCAGAAGTTTAGGAGCAGAGTTTTCCTTCTCATAGATGGGCTACCTTCACACAAACAGCCCCACACCCTCCACACCAATTTTGTTAAGCAAAATAACTGCCATCCTGAACAGGAGCACTCTGTTAAACAGTGACCTTATGCTGCAACATGGTGGTGTGGGTACCACTGGTAAGCCCTTAGCAAGGAATTAACACCCTTCCATGTGGAGAGGAGCATGTTAACAATTCCCCAATTAGATTTCTAATTTTGGGGCAGCAGTGTGACAACCTTCTCTTCATTAGGTCATTGACAATTGCTCCTGAATGTCTTTTCATCTGTTCACCTAGCATTTACGGACCACCATTCATATCAAGGTTGCGGTATGGTCTGTCTCATGGTTGGTGGTGGAATGTCTTTATGTTGTTGTGAACTGCTCTTGTAGCCTTATGAGGCTTTGCCCTCGGGTGGGAAAAATATTGCACCCGGGAAAGGGAATGGGAGTCAACAGACACTCAAGGAATAGTTTCGGAGAAAAGGCTTCATTTCTACCATCCATGAACTGGTAGAAGGAGCAAGTGTGATAACTCACAAAAAGCATGCACGGGTTCACAGTCATGTGCACAGAGCATATATACCCCTTCCAGTTCCCTCCCCCTTTCTCCTCCTTCTTCCAGAGTCCTGCCCATGAGTTCCTCTGAGCATGAACAGAAAGCTGTCTTGGGACTATTGGGCTCTTGGCACCCTTCCCAGGAAGGGGGGGGGTGAGAGCCAAGGGGTCGAGGAGCCCTGGTGGTTCAGCATGTCCAAGATGTTGCAACTGAATGAGATAAGATTCAGTTCTCAGGCCTGAGTATTCTTGGCATTGACAGAGTCTATTCATTAGCCTTTAAAAGTAACATTTTGCCTATGCACAGCATCTTGTGAGAATAAGCAGAGAAGAGCAGAGAAAAGCTGTTTTGGATTTTTAGAAGACAAAAGGAATTTTGGATAGTTTTGAGGCCTGGGGTGATTATTGGAGCCTGGGGTCTTTTCAGACAGGATTTGGGTATCCTGTCCCTTCACTCTGACTTGTTGTTTTGCAAATAAAGGGCTGTGTGTGTGTGAGAGAGAGAGAGAGAGAGAGACAGACAGACAGACAGACAGACAGACTTCATAGTCCATTACAGAGGAGCAGTTTATTAAGTGGCAATAGCACTCTGGCTCCACACTCAGCAGATTGTTAATGTACCCGTGGGCCACACATTGTCAGGGACGGGGCAGGGGAGGAATGGCAGAGACCGCCTCCCCAGCTTGACTGTTCCAGGGAGGAGGAGGAGGAAGACAGTTGAGATTTACAGCAGGGGTTTGTGGGAAGTCACAGCTCAGAGGCAAAGGAGGGGAAAAGTTGGAAAATAATTGTAGAGGAGGAGGAGGAAGCACCAGAGAGGCGACAGCTGATGGACACAGTGTCTTTAGAAAGCATTCCAGACTCTCCATCTCCCAGAACCCGGCATGTCTTAAAAGTAGGAGAGCAAATAGCTCAAAGGCAGAGGGCACTTAGCTGCACCCGTAGAAGTGACGAATGAAGAAGTGGGGGAGACATTGAGGGTGGAGATTCACTTGGGAAAACGCCATTATCCAAGAGGCTGGGTTCTATAGCCTCTTTCTGTAAATACTGAATAAAAAAAACCGGTAAGAATCATTTCCTTGACTTTGTACGTTCCTGGCAACCGGCCGGGAGTCGCTGGCAGCAGCCTGACACACATATCCAGTTTTTCCATGTACACTTTAGGGCACGTTCATCCACGCATAAATGCTTTCAGCTGAATTCTGTCTCATTTCTGTCCCCTCTCCTTAGTTAGAACTTGCCCTCCCTCATTGAGTTCCAGAAACTTGAGGTCCATCATGGCCATATGCACAGGTCGTCGTTTACCTGCACAGAGGCATAAAAAATAAATAAATTAAGATACAAGTTTTCTAATATATCAGATTTGCACAAAAGAGCGGGTGAAAAATGATTTTTAAAGTGTATGTCACATTGGACTCCACCAGCAGCCCACCAAGGAGCCTCACCAATGGAAGCAAGGGACGTTACATGGCATCTAGGAAAACACCACCACATGTAGAAAAATGCTTCTTATACAATCCATTTCAGTGCCTTAGATAACATGTGATTCTGTGTTGGATTCCCTTACTGCATGGATTGGGGAAATCCCAATTAAATAGGGGGAAAGTGTAGGGCAATGTCTTGCGGCTGATGTGAAAAATACACATACATGGGATGCATCAAATTCATCATTAAACTGCCCTGCATGTGCACAGCCTCTCTCCTTGTCCTTTATCTTGTGAAACCAAGGAAGCAGGGGAATACAGGGTATTCTTGGGATGTGCCATATAGTTCAGCCCAGAAAATCCACCTATACACAAGCAAGAGGCTTGCGACGGGCTCATCAGACTGGGGAAATTCTCTCTTCTTGTTATATATGCACCTGAATCCAAGCCTGTACTTGCTACCCAGATCATTCAGGCACCTTGCATCGTTTCATTAAAAGGGATCACTCAGTAAAGTTTCATAAACAGAGAGGGAAGCAACCCTCCCACTTTTAATAAATTGAACTGGTATTGCTGCGTTGCTTGTCAGCTATGTATAAAGTGTAAGCTTGTTAGTTTAGCTATAATTATGTCATCTTGGGCAATTATAACCTAGGAAATTCCCCAATGTTTTTTTTCTTTCCAGAACGAAAACAAACTGGCCAGCCCAAACCAGAGAAGAAATGTGGCGCTAGGTGTGTTGGGGGGGTGAGTACTTTGTGAGTGTTTGCCCAAATGGGCAAAGCAGGGTGAACCATATCCGTCTCCCTGTTCCTCACCTAACCCTGGAATCCATGTCCTATATTTAGCATTATCTCTTGTTGTCCTAAGAATAAGTGAGGATTTGCTCACAAATTTATTGACAGCAGCACAAATTATTACAGCTAGGAAGTAGAAGGGGCAAGCAGAATATTAAATGGAAGAACGGTATAAAGAGGTGTGGGATATAGCTATTAATGATAAATTAACATGTGCTATTAAGGTAAGACGGGAAATATGCAGGAGATATGATTTTGAGGAGATATGGAAGGTGTTGTAGAATTTGTACTGTTAAAACGGAAAGGGGTCAAACCATCGCAAGAGGTGTTGAAATTTTGGGAAGTTGGATAGTTAACAACGGAATGGTCTTGGTGGTAGTGCACATTTTTATTCTTATTTATGATTATCAATTTGTCAAAATAAATGACCAGCGGAGAAATGGCCACTGGGAGGAGCGCAGGGAGAAGAAACACAATGGTGCATCTGCAGCAGCACAACTAGGCACCTTCATCTGCCCCAGCTGCAACAAAACATGTCTCTCCTGTATCAGTCTCCACAGCCACAGCAGGAGCTGCAACTTTCCAATAGCTTGACCTCACCCCCAAAGGCACACTCCTCTGTTGTTCCCCAAGACAGAAGGATGCCAACTCTTCCTACCCAATCACAGTGGCTTTTGGGAGCCAGCGGGAGGAGCAGGCAGCTTGGCCAATGAGGAGAGAATCTAGAACTCTGAATCTCTAGTCAGAGTGATTCTGTATTTCAGGTCAGTCCTACAGACTGCAAATAAGTCATCAAAAATTGCTAGCCCACAAATACCTGTACTGGTCTCTCTAGAAAAACTTCCCTGTCCCATTGACTGGAAGCAATTCTTTCTTGCTTGGGAAAGTGGCTATTTATGTACCATGATTCAGAGAGTATAAATCTTCTTCAGAGCTTGGCTTCAGAGCCAAGGCATGTATTCCTACGTTCTGAGCTGGCAGAGTTCACAGTTCATTGGTGCCAAATCCTTTACAAACAAAGGAAGCGGGGGCAGCCTTTTGCACAATTCACATTTCTACCACTAGGTAGAAGCAAAACCTCTTAGAAAATTGCTCCACTAACTCAAACATTTCACGAAAGCCCTATGGGTTTCATCAATGCAGATGTTTCCTCTGCAAGGAAAATGAAAGTAACATATCTCTTGGATTCTGAGAAGCAACTCCTGTTGAATTCAGTAACGTTTACTCCTAGGTAAGTCTAGAATTACAGCCCAAATCTCATTATACCGTCAATTTGCTAAGAAGGGAGTAGTAACAGTTCCTATAAATCATGCTCCAGCTATATAGTTATGCTTCCAAGGCATTAAAAAACCTGTATTGATTTAGTTTACATACAGATGTATACCATGGTTCGGCTGCTAAAGAAAATAAGTAAAGCAATTAACCGGAAATCAAAATTCCCCTAGAGCAGTATGTACTGTACAATGAAATATTATAGCATTCTCTGATCATAAACAGGAGAGCACTCTGGCTAGATATCGTTACCTGATCCCCACTTCTCTGAACACGTAAGGAGGCAGGGAGGGTGGTGAGATATCAGGAGCAGTGAGAGGCACTGAAGGGTTTAGTTTCCCTGAATGTGACAGCACTTGTTTTAGTGACAGGGATGAGGAAGCTGTTGCCCTCCAGATATTCTCAGACTGCAACTCCCATCAACCCTGACCACTGGCCATGTTGGAGAGCGGCGGATGGAAGTTGGAGTCCAACATCTGAGAGCTGCAGGTTCCCCATCCCTAAGTCAGAAGCTGCGTCCACTGCCTTTTGATCCAAAGATCATCAGGACAGCTTAGTGAAGGAGGAATGTGGGACATTTTTCAGGAGCAACGATGATTCTCTGCTGGAGTACCAGAGCAACTGATGGATTCTCCTTGCTCTTGCTAGTGAATGATAATGGAGCTTTGTTGTTGTTGTTGTTGTTGTTGTTGTTTGGGACATATTAGAATACAGGAAGCTGGAGAATGAGGGAGGGGAATTAGACAGAGGCTGCATACTTCTTGCCTTTTTATAAATGGGGTCCCTGCTTCACACCTGCTCTTTGCCAACAATCCTTTGCGCTTCGAATCCTTTGCACTAAGTCGCATTTCAGCTGGCTTAATTATCTTTGTTGAAGCTCACTGTTTTACAAGCTGGGCCCATGCAGTAAGAAATAATTGTAGTTTCTGTGTCACCTTCAAAGGTAGCACTCTATATGGGGCTACCTTTGAAGGTGACCCGGAAACTACAATTAATCCAGAACACGGCAGCTAGACTGGTGACTGGGAGTGGCCGCTGAGACTATATAACACCAGTCCTGAAAGACCTGAGCACAATTCAAAGTGTTGGTGCTGACCTTTAAAGCCCTAAACGGCCTCGGCCCAGTATACCTGAAGGAGTGTCTCCACCCCCATCATTCAGCCCAAACACTGAGGTCCAGCTCCGAGGGCCTTCTGGCGGCTCCCTCACTGTGAGAAGTGAAGTTACAGGGAACCAGGCAGAGGGTCTTCTTGGTGGTGGCACCCACCCTGTGGAACGCCCTCCCATCAGATGTCAAGAAAATAAACAACTATCTGACTTTTAGAAGACATCTGAAGGCAGCCCTGTTTAGGGAAGTTTTTAATATTTGATGTTTTATTGTGTTTTTAATCTGTTGGGAGCCGCCCAGAGTGGTTGGGGAAACCCAACCATATGGGCAGGGTATACATTAATAATAATAATAATAATAATAATAATAATAATAATAATAATAATAATAATAATAGCCACGGAGTTCAAGAGCACTTACTCCCAGAAAACGATGAAAAAGAATTCCAGCTGTACAATGCTAGCTAATTATGCACAGGATTGCTAAGAAATTGGGCTAGTATGTTATGCATTGCTTGCTGATAAACAGGCACCTTCTTTGGGGTTGTGGGCTCTCCCAGAAGAAACAAAACCCAGTGGGGAAGCAACTTAATTGGCTGCTAAGTGGGTTAAACGCCCTGTAGAGCTGATGGAATTATATTGTCGGTTTCATCTCCTTTGGAACAGTTGCTGATCTCTCTCTCTCCTGAATGATATGCCCCACCACCGTTGAAATATTAAGTGATCTGGTTACAGCCTTCTTGGCTACCTCCCCTCCAAACTTGTTTGCTATGAAAAGGAGAGGTTCATTTCTTGGTGAACCTTCTCCGTTTCCCAGGAGTACAGACTGAAAGGCACTGTGACTTCAAGAAGGCAGCTAGAGTGGGAAATCGCCACATCACAGAAGGGCCGGTGCCAAAATTAATATTTACTCAGCGCTGTGAAAGATCCCCCGGGAGAAGCAAGAGAGGGACAATGGACACTCAGACTCTTTCCACTTTCTTGTGCGTACGCACGTCCAGTTTTCACTGGGATTTCAGCCAGAGTCTGAAGACCATTATTGAAGAGGCGGAAATTATCCACCAACTTTCCCCCACCCTCCCCAGCTAAATCTCTCTGCCCGAGTTCCAAAGCTGTCCTGGGCAGCCTATTGTCTATCCTTTGTGTGGCATTCGGAGCCTACAATGTGCTAATTGCATTAATAGGTTGTGGAATTCGCCACTATGAGATGCTATGGTTAGGGTTTAAATGAGGGGTTTTTTTACTAATTCATGGAGGACTGGTTAAACCGATAGTTACAGGGTTATGATATCTAAATGGAACATCCGGTGCTATTTTTCTAGAAAAAGAGATGCTGGAACTTCACCATGAACACCTCCCTTGTTCTCTTATAATGGCAATGGCTCCCGCCTGAGAGGTGCTGGTGAGTTCTGGCCAAAAGAAAGCCCTGAGCACATCCATTCTGAGAAGCACAGTACATGTCAGGTGCCAAAGACCAGGATGGGGAAACTTTTTGCCCTAGTGGGCCAGATCCTTAACTGGTTCCACCCCTGTAGGCCAACTTTGACAGGTGGATGGGACAACCCACATGTCAATCACCTGATGAGATTATGTCATCATGTGATTGGTAGTGCAAAACAGTTTTAATCGAAACTGCTGCTAAAGCAGAGGTTTTTGGGTTTTTTACTCCAATTTTACCAGTGGGTTTACTTTAAGCTACCAATTGTTCCTTTGTAGCCATCTCAACACCTGCCCCATACCTGATGTTGCCTATGATGTCAGGTGTGAGGCAGGTGGTTTAGAGCATTAGTTGTGAGCACCCAAAGATCTGGCTGGCCAGTGTAGCAAACAGGAGATGGCTCCAAAGGGGATTAGATAAATTCACAGAGGACATGACTGCTCATCATAAGGGCTGTATGCTTTCTCCAGAATCGGAAACAGCATGCCTCTACAAACCAGTTCCATGGGAACACAAGCAAGAAGGTGCTGCTATAATCTTGTGAGCTTTCCCAAAAATCTGATTGAGCAATGTGGAAAAGCGGGTGCTGAATTAGATGGATTCTGCTGGGCTTTCCTTAGCTGTACATCAGAATGATGTACATTTGATAAGTTATATCTCATTGGCTTTTGTGAAAACCTTGTGTGAGGTCACTCTCATTCCCATTGCAAAGGTGGAATGACTAAAAGTGATTGACTTGCCTGTGGATTTTTATTGCTGCAGTAGATTTTTCTACCAGATGTAGATCCCTTTTGTATATTGAACGATGTGCATGTTAGAAGCTTGAAATGTAACAAGGCGGTTCTCCTTTTCAAGTCACTTCCATTTTCCAGCTGTTTGCAGTGGGCCCCTGTGGAATGCCAGAATTTGGTGCCCCTCGCCTCTCTCTTTCCATTCTGCATCATAGTTGTGGCAAGCAGAGGCAAATTTAGGAATCATGACCAGGTCTGATGCACTGGGAAACATGACCACAGAATTCTGAAGCATTCCATGTTCTAGGTAAGCAATCAGTTATCGTGTATTGCCAGAGAATTCTTTCTCTATGTTTGAATAAAGCTAAAATGGTCCTTCCATGTTAGTGTTTAACAACCTATGAAACTGCACTTGATATTTCCAGAATGAGCAGTTCTTCCGGCCTTATTCTGTTTCATAATAGCTGTTCAAACATGCTCCATTTCCTTCAAATATATTCTCTAATGTATCCAAATCTGGATTAAGTTTCAGACTGCAGGGTCTTCGTCAGCAATTTTCACTTTCTGTTGTGTCAACAAAAGCAGCAATATCAACAGTTTTATGTTTTCATTCTCTTTGCCTCTCGGATTTGCGATAAATCTTTCAGCGTTCTTTGAAGCTTAGCCACACTGTTGGGAAGCTGTTTTCCCCACTCTTGCTATTTTTGCAAACATATTCTGCCCGCCTGCCTTGGAAGACTGAGTTATCTGCTAGTGTTCCTGTGCAGGAATATTCATATTCAGTAGTATCCATGCCGTTTATTTTATATTTGGTTTTCTGTCTGATTCCAACAACAGCATCCCATTGCGTAGAATGCTCGGTATTTATACAATGTTTTTCCTAAGCACGTTGCATGCATTATATTTAATCTTTATCACAACCCTATAAACTAGGCCAGTAGTATTATCCCCATATTATAGATGGCAGCTGAGTCCTAGAAAGAGAGAAAGCTAAGGCCTGCTTCACACACGACTTTTTATTTTTATATTTTAACTGGAATATATAATGGAGAAGCGAGAAACTGTGCGTGCATCATCACAATGTGTGAAAATAATTTGTTAAGTTGGGCTGGCTCAATACATTTTGCTGCTGAAGCAAAGACAAGATAGCTCCCTCCCCCAAGGCACATACAGAAGCCAATTTGACTGGTAGTTGAACATGGCAAAAGGACAGTATCTTCCACGGGACTTGAGGGCAGCAGACTAGCAATATAATATAATAGTTTTAATTTATACCCTGCCCATCTGGCTGGGTTTCCCCAGTCACTCGGCGCGGCTTACAACATAAAGCACAACAAAACATCAAACATTAAAAAACAAGATATCCTATAAAAGCAACAAACAAACCAACAAATCAATAACACCAATAGCAACAATATTAACAACAATAATAAACATTTTACAGTTATACCCAAATTAAAGTAACAGCCAAACCCAACTAAACATTTAACCAACACCATAATGAAACAGACGAACCAAAATTAGAACCGTTTAAACCATTTAAAAACCTTTTAGCCAGTTGCCCCAACCCAAGAGTTGTTCCAGCAATGTCCCAGTGGCCTCCCAGGAGCCTCTTTTAGCATAGGAGTGTCAGGGCAGGCCACATGGTACCCACAGCTCTGTCGCTTCCCTGCACCTTAGCATCTGCCACCTGAGGCAGCTACCTCACTTTGCCTCAACATAGGGCCAGCCCTGTTGTTGGGTATACTCTATAAGAAACCGGTGATATACAGTACTGGCTTTCCAACAGGCACACCCTTGGCTTAGCCGGTTTATTTGATGTCCATATCAGAGTTCCTGTATGTTAGGATGAAACGTGGCACCATGCTTTGGACAGGTTTCTCCTTCAGGCTGATTGCCATCACAGGAGCGGATTTGTCTCTGACGCTACTGAAAAAGGAAGTCATCAGTACTTGTATTATTAGTGAAAAGGGAACTGATTCACTGAGAGATGTGTCAAATGTGCACTCAGGATATGGTGGTGCTCTTGTTTGTCTTCATCAAGCTGATCCCCATTATGCTGGAGTGCATAAGACCATCTTCCACATATTTGAGGCTTCTCCCAGTGCCACTTGGACAATCTTATTTGGCTTCCTAAACCAAGATATGAGCTGCAGACACACCCTATTTTTAAAGCACACAACTTTCCCCAAAGAATTCTAGGAACCGTAGTTTGTTAAGGGTGCTGGAAATTGTAGCTCAGTGAGGGGCAAATTACCAGTTCCCAGTCTTTTTTGGGGAAAGCAAAGTGCTTTAAGGAATAAGCCTTGTATGCTACCTTGCTGCTCCTTTTGCAGAAGCTGGGAAAGAAGCCAGGAAGCCTTTAGTTAACTATAGTTCCCCATTTCCCATCACATCTGAACTATGGTTAATGGCCCTCAAACAAGTCAGGATATGAAACCAACTTTAAATCCATCCATGGCATGCTTGTCCAAATGCAGCCAACGAGTCAATTCCCTCATCGGCAGTTACAGAAATAGTCATGACCTTTCCACGCACTCTAGTAATGAGACCAGAAAAATTATGGGCTGTAGTGTACACCTTGAGGGGACAGCAAGAGCAGAGGCCCGGGCCTTCAAATCCCTGCCATCTGCATCCGGCAAGACTACCAAACAGCCTGAGAGAATTCTGCCTTAACAAGAAAAGAAAGGAAAATGCTTTTTCACCTTTATTTGTCATGAAATAATTTCAATTGCAAACAGCCGCCTCGATTGCATTGGCAGAAAGACAACTATATATGCCGCAAACAGAATAAACAGTAGGCAACATGGCGCTGTGCAGATGTTGTTGTTGGACTCCCAACGCCCCAGCCATCATGGCCCAAGGTCAAGAATGGAGGAAGCTGGGAGTCCAGTCACATCCAGAGGCGACCATGTTGTCTACCTCTGATTATTCAGCATGGTACCCTCTGAATATTTGCCTGTTCTGAGCTGAGAAATGCACGATCAACATTTGGTATTGATAGCACTGCAAACCTATTTTCCCGTCAAACCAGTAGGGGATGATGCTATACATAGAATTACAGCTCGCTAACTCATAACTCCTAAAGGAAGGTTTCACACAAATGGCTGGGTTCACTGAACTGTATTGCGACCTTTATGATCAATCTGAGAACCGACCTTGTCTGAAGGAGCTGGTCTAGTGTAAAGCTCCGGTGATGTTCCGGTCACGACTGCAGGACTTTTGACAATGGTAATTTAATTCCATTGTGGCTGTTTTATTGCTATTGGAGATCTGAACAGAGGGAACAGTTGCTTCTTACGTTTTGTTCTGCTTCCGTAGATGAGATGGAGGGGTGAGGGTGGGGGAGAGACGCTCCAAATAATATGAATGACAGCGATGAGTCAGCAGTTGTCAACAAGCTAACGCCAGGCCAATGAGGAATTGGAGCAGACTGAGTTGCAGCTGAGAATGTAGGTGACAGGAGTCATCACCTTGGAATTTACAGGCCTGTCAACCCAGCAAATGCTTTCTAACCACAGGAGTTTCATGTTAACCTCTACTCAGCATCCCTTTAGAAGCTGCAAGCAACCTCCGGCTTTGAAACAGAGCATCTAACCATCAGATACCGCCATTCTTTGTACTCTCACTTGGCGCTTGCTTCAGAGTAAAAATCCATCGGACCACACAGTTAAACATTTAAGCTGAAATCCTATATATCCACGGGAATAAGCCCCACTTAACTCAATGGGATGTGTTTCTGTATGGGATCATTAGAGATGAAGAGGCAGGATTGGCGTTTGACAGTTCAGAAAGGAGAACAGAACAAATCTTATTTGTTCATTCCCAATATTTAGAGACTCCCTTCTCAGCACGAAAAGCAATTTAAGGAATCAACAACAAAACAATTCCTCCGTCAAATAATATACATGTTTAAAACAAACAAAAACCACAAGTAGAAACATTAATTCCATAAATAGGAGTTAGAAGCTGCAAACAACCTCTTGCTTTGGTAAAAAGGAAAGCTTTTAGGAATTGTCAAACAATAGCCAAGCATTTAAACGAAAGCTTTAATTCCGTTTCCTAAGAGGGTAGCAAATGGCAGAATTAGGCTAAAGCTGGAAATCTTTGCACATTTTCTACCCATGAAAAATGATACTTTCTTGTGCTGGGTGTTATGTACTGAAGTTCTTACCCTGGGCCAGCAGGGGGATACTGTAGATAGTTTTCACTCAGGTCCACATATGCAAATAAGGGATTGAAAGTGACATTCAGTGATTGGATAGTTACAGAAAGTTGTTACAGTTGCATTGTACTGGAACCCTATATAAGCAGGCTGGCTGAACCCTTCAGTTCAGTTATGTTCCAGCTTACAAATAAAGAGCTGCTTTGGAGAAATCGTTGCGTCGTCTGCTATGTCTATCCACTATTTAACACTGGGCATTTTGGTCCCCGCAGAAAATGCATCGGACTCAGAGACAGTCCTGACATCTGAGCAATTATGATGTGAACTGCTGTGATGACAGCTGGCATTTATTTCCTTTATGTGTTCCTATTCCTGTTCTCCAATAAGAGAATCTAGGCAATACGGCTTCATTGAGAGGGAAGAAAGCTAAACTGTGCTGCTGGAAAGAGTTGCTAGGCAGTCAAGACTGAGCTGCAGACAACTGGCAGAGCTCAGCCAGGAGACAGGGTCCAGCTAGTCGGGCACAAAAATTAAAGTAAAAAGTAAAAATAACATTATCCCTGAAGCCCCACTGCATACAGTGGGTAAAATACTGAATGCATTTTAGCTTCGGCTGGGGAGGGCGGGGTATAAATAAAATTTTGTATTATTATTATTATTATTATTATTATTATTATTATTATTATTATTTTGCATGCGAAAGAATACATTTAGGAGGGGACTAGCAAAGACCCTCCTCCATTTCATTTCCCCACATTCTTTTTTTAAAAATTGGGTTTTATAAACAAGAATGATGTTATGCAAACAAGTATAACATTAATATAAATATAAAGTTTTCTCATGTCAATTGTATATCACAAATATAGCATAATAAATGTGGAGTAATATCTACAGCTTATGGTTCATTATTAGTGGTCAATGTATAAGTTCCTGGTTCATGAATTGGTTTGAACAATTAGGAAGAAAAGAGAGGGGGAGAGGGGAATGGTAAGAGGGGTGGGGTCAGGTGGTTATGCTTCTGTTCTTCTCCTTAGTGTATGTGTGGGGTTTTGTATCAGCGTTACTTGTATGGGTTCTCTTACTATTTACTCGTTGAGTTGCCTTGGTGGTGAGAGAGATTATGGGTAGCCTAGGGTGTGGTTGAGGGACACGGGTGGTGCTCTAGGTTAAACCACAGAGCCTAGGACTTGCCGATCAGAAGGTTGGCAGTTCAAATCCCCAGAACGGGGTGAGCTCCCGTTGCTTAGTCCCTGCTCCTGCCAACCTAGCAGTTCGAAAGCACGTCAAAGTGCAAGTAGATAAATAGGTACCGCTCCGGCGGGAAGGTAAACGGTGTTTCCGTGCGCCGCTCTGGTTAGCCAGAAGTGGCTTAGTCATGCTGGCCACATGACCCAGAAGCTGTACGCCAGCTCCCTCAGCCAATAAAGCGAGATGAGCGCCGCAACCCCAGAGTCGGCCACGACTGGACCTAATGGTCAGGGGTCCCTTTACCCTTTACCTTTAGGGTGTGGTTGGTTGTTTTTGGTTAGCTGTACTGAGAATTGTTTTTATGTGTGAGCGGCGTGTGAATGTGTATTTTTGAGTCAGGTTAGCCAGATTGATTTGTATGCTGTCGGCAGATTCTTGTTGTTGTCTTGTTGGGCTGTGTATGTGATAAACGGGAACCATACTGGGGTGAAGGCATCTTCTTCTATTTGTCCCTGTGTCCGATTATTGCATGAGTAGGCAAACTAAGGCCCGGGGGCCGGATCCGGGCCAATCACCTTCTAAATCCAGCCCACGGATGGTCTGGGAATCAGTGTGTTTTTACATGAGTAGAATATGTGCTTTTAATTACAATGGGTTACTTGTGGGGCCTGCCTGGTGTTTTTACATGAGTAGAATGTGTGCTTTTATTTAAAATGCATCTCTGGGTTATTTGTGGGGCATAGGAATTCATTCATTCATTTCCCCCCAATATATAGTCTTGCCCCCCACAAGGTCTGAGGGACAGTGGACCGGCCCCCGGCTGAAAAGGTTTGCTGACCCCTGGTTTATTGGTTAGTTTTTCTAATAAGGATGTTTCCCATACCATTTGATACCATTGGTCCATGCTTACTCCTGACAGGTCTCTCCAGTGTCTGGCTAGGATGCTTCTGGCTGCTGAATTTCCCCACATTCTTGTACTATAAGGAGGATCTGGAAGATTACCTGCAACTACATTCATCTGCATAGCAGAGGCATCTGATCTCTATTTATAGCTGCATGAGCACAACTGGAACTGCAGAGGTCACAAGCCGAGATGATTAATAGTCAGCAACTACTGATCTGTAAGAATTCAGTTGCACAGAACCAGTTTCCAACTTTCCCCCGAAACACCCATGACTTGCTTAAGGCATCTTTCACTCGGCTGAGTTTGGCACCTGGCTAAGCCACCCATCGTGCTTTTTTGTGTAAATGAGTAACAAGTGTTCTGAAGACGATGAGCCTTCCTTCCTGGCTAATCTGCTTCACTGGCATAAGTTGCCAGACAGAATCATAGAAGGGACTGTGAGGGTCTTCTAGTAAAACCCCCTGCAATGCAGGTACCTCAGTTTACAAACTTAATCCGTTCCGGAAGTCCGTTCTTAAACTGAAACTGTTCTTAAACTGAGGCGCGCTTTCCCTAATGAGGCCTCCCGCCACTGGTGCCCTTCCACCATTTGGATTCCGTTCTTAGACCGAGGTAAAGTTTGCAAACCAGGACACTACTTCCGGTTTTGCAGAGTTCATAAACTGAATCGTTCGTAAACAGGACTGTTCTTAAACCAAGGTACCACTGTAGTATATTTAAGGATATTCATGGGGTAAATTATTAATGCAATATGATATACGATATACAATATCTTTATTGTCAATGTCCCATACAGAACAATGAAATTGAAAAACTACATAAAACATTCAAAAACTCCTAAAAACTCTGAAATCCCATTTTAAAATACAATATACTATAGAGACTCCTTATGCTGTGTTTAGAACCAGACTTGTATTTGCGTAGAAACTGTTTCTCAGGCGGCTAGTCCTGGCCTTGATAACCCTATACCTTCTTCCAGAAGGCAGAACCTGAAAGAAATCATTTCCGGGGTGCGTACTATCCTGCGCTATCTCTGCTGCTTTCTTATAGCACCTGACAGCATAGATTTGATCCAAGGTGGGAAGAGTGCACCCAATTATTCTCTCTGCAGTCTTTACAACCCTGGACAGCATTGGTTTTTCCCTGGCCGTGCAGCTCCCAACCCACACACAGAGACCATAAGTTAATACACTCTCCACAGTACAATGGTAAAATGCCATCAACAGGTCCTTTGAGAGATCGTTTTTCCAGAGGATTCTCAGAAAATATAACCTCTGCTGTGCTCTCTTCATCAGGTCTTTGCTGTTTTCTCACCAGGTTAGGTCGTCTCTCAACTCCTTTCAACTCCAATGCATAATTAAACATATATGTATTGTGTCTAATATATAGGATAATGTATATATTATTCTTTCATGGGGTAAATCAGTTAATGTGCTACACACATAATTGGTCAGGGTCACCCAATGAAACTGAATGGTGGGCAACTCAGGGCATGCAAAGAAGAGATCCTTCTTCACACAGTGCAGAGTTAAACTGTGGCTTTTGCTCTGACAAGATGTGCCGACTGCCTCCAATTTAGATGGCTTTAAAAGGGGCCTGATTTATGGAGGATAAGACTGCCAGTGGCTGCTAGTCAGGATGCAGAATGCCAGTTGTTGGAGCACAGCAAGAGAGAATTATTGCCACTGTACCCTAAATAGGGACGCGGGTGGCGCTGTGGGTTGAACCACAGAGCCTAGGACTTGCCGATCAGAAGGTTGATGGTTCGAATCCCCGCGACGGGGTGAGCGCCCGTTGCTCGGTCCCTGCTCCTGCCAACCTAGCAGTTCGAAAGCATGACAAAGTGCAAGTAGATAAATAGATACCACTCTGGCAGGAAGGTAAACGGCGTTTCCGTGCGCTGCTCTGGTTCGCCGGAAGCAGCTTAGTCATGCTGGCCACATGACTTGGAAGCTGTACGCCGGCTCCCTCGGCCAATAAAGCGAGATGAGCGCCGCAACCCCAGAGTCGGCCACGAATGGACCTAATGGTCAGGGGTCCCTTTACCTTTACCTTTACCCTATCAGTAGGCTTTATTGGATGCATCTGGTTGGCCACTGCGAGATAAACTTGTGCCATCCACTAGGGACGAAACTCAGTCTCAGGTGACCGCGCCAGTATTTTTGCATGGCCCTGTTTTATCAGCTCCCAAATCCCAAACTAAGTCCAAGTCATTTTTCTGCACATCCTGCTGCTCACAACAGCTCGGAACCTTCTCCAGGAGAGAAATGTCCATCTCACAAGGGATACATTCCCTGTAGTTAATGATGATTTGCGCCCAGAGATGGAAAGAAGAAAGAGTCCCTACCAGAGAAGAATGGCAAACTAAGCTGATGGACTAGACTGAAATGGCAAAGATGACTGGAAGGCTCAGGAACCAAGAGGACAAAAACTTTAACAAAGAATAGGCAAAATTTATAATTTACTTAGGAGACCACTGTAAGCAGATGAAAACATTAGCAGGATTTTAATATCACTTGTAATGTAAACAGGTGTTAGGGATAATATGGATGAATACAAAATATAGATTAGGAAATAATATGTAGCTGGAAATGTTCACATTAGGACACTTGGAAGGGATGGGGGATGTTGTGAGATTCAGAGAAATTTCTTTACATGGATATGTATTTGGTATTGTTATAAACTTATTTTTGTAAAATCAAATAAAAATGAATTCAAAAATAAATAAATGATGATTTGCATTGTTTTGCTGAGAGCCTTACGACACCATTTTAGTAAACGTGGCCGCCTACCATCTGCACTGCATAATACAAAAGAAATAAAAGACATTTGCCTATGTACATCACATTGCATTAGTTCTGTGTAGATCACAGCACATTAAAATAGCCTTCAGTAAAGGGCATTCAACTCTTGCATGTTAAGTCTGCCAGTCAAAGAACAACCTGTTCATTCAGCGTTCATCCTGGTCTGGTAGCACTAACCTTGCATGACGGTGGCATTATGCCCGTATTTATTATTATTGAGCATTCGTTTTGATTTGTTTGCAGGGCAGTTATATGACAATAAGCATTCACTCTGATTTGTTTGCAGGATGCTTATTCATATTCTCATTAACCATTTGTTCCTCCCTCTTTTCATTTCCTTTTCAAATTACCAAAATCTTTTTTCCCCCTTTTTTTAAGTGGCGTAGTTGCACTTAGGCAACAGAACACTTTGATTCGCTTTAATTGTGCAAACCTAAAGTCCTGCTCTGCGCTTGAAGCCTTCCAGCTAAATAGTGGCAGTCTGCAAGCACCCATAATGCATTCAGCTGTACTCCATGTTCTGTGCTCTGCTCAGAAGCAAGTGTACTGTTCTTTGACAAGATCCCAGCAGATATTTCCCTTCTTTATGCTATTAGGCTACATGTTTTATGGCTCTGTCGGTTTTTCTTTGCACAATAAGAACCTTTTCATTGCTCAGTAAAGGAAAACGACCGCCCTTATTCCAAACAACCCTAGAGTGGGCAAAACACAACTTAGCTGACCGTATTCTTCAGATTTTGAAGGATGAAATGGAAAGTAAATGAGTTCAGATGTGCTTGCACCTTGAATTTCTTAGCTCACCAAAAGAAGATGGAGATTTTGTACATTTGAGGTGATGTAAGGATTCTTCGGCTGCAACGCTATGTGTGGATCAAAGCCAAAGGATGCTACCCTCTGGTAATGGCATAGCCACAACACAAATCAGCAGGTTAAATATTTTCCAGAACAGTGATAAAAGCAGCAAGAAAAGGTTCTCCTGCTTATGTTGACCCGTTGTGCAGCTGCTAAAGACAATGAACAAGACACAGTGGCTGAGTGAGACGTTGACTGCAGCTCATGGTTAGGAAGAAGAGAGCTTAACCTTGAGCCCAAGTTTGGAGAGCACCCTAAGCCAATCCTTGGTTTAGGTCAGGACACGGGGTGGGGGCAGTAAGAAGGACTGGGAAGGAGCAAAGCTCTCTGGGATCCTGCACATCCAGCGGTCTTGTGAACCAGTTGGGTGTACTGAGCTACACAGACTGCATTATAGAACCTCTATCCTTAAAAATGATGGCAACATGAAAACAAAATAAGGACACCATACAAGAATGACTTGAGTAGGTGTGCTGAATTCAGTGGCTTACTCCTAAGCAAGAGTGCAACCTTAAGACGGGTACATTATTTGAGAGGGGGCCTGGGATGGCCAAGTTCAGTCAAGTCTTCATGAGAGATTGCCTTGTGCCTTTTCTCTCCCCCCCCCCCTTTTTATAATTTTTATTGATTTTAAACACTTTATCAAAACAAATAAAAACATTTTAAAAAAAACAAATAACAAATGACCTATATAAAAAAACAAAAAAACTTCCAAAACCAGTATATTTTTATACATAAGAATTTCCTATTATGACTTCTGATCTCCCCATCATGGGTTCTAAGTTTTCTATATCAACTATATATTATTTATTGCCTGACTTCAGTTTTTCTAAAACATCTGTAATTTATGTGACTTTGCAGGAGTCATTCT
Source organism: Podarcis vaucheri (assembly GCF_965113315.1). Classification (NCBI taxonomy): domain Eukaryota; kingdom Metazoa; phylum Chordata; class Lepidosauria; order Squamata; family Lacertidae; genus Podarcis; species Podarcis vaucheri. The sequence goes on from NC_138748.1 coordinate 11,224,643, forward strand.
AGGCCTGCCAAAGATTTCACATGATTACCGTTTTCTTTCACATGATTACCGTTTTCTTTTAAATATAATATGTATTTATCCCATTCTCTATTAAACCTTTGATCTGATTGATTCCAAATTCTCCCTGTTATTTTTGCCAATTCTACATAATCCAGTAATTTCGCCTACCGTTCCATTTTTGTTCTTTGTTCCATATTTTCTCCTTTCCAACCTTCGGCTATTAATTGTTCTTGTGGCGGTGGTTGCGTACATGAATACCCTCCTCAAATCTCTCGGTATATATGTACCCATTATACCTAAGAGAAATGCTTTGTGCCTTTTCTTCCGCTCAGTCTGCCGATGCCTGTCTTCACAGGCAGGGGAAGTCCCTAACTCACTGAGGGTTTGAGACCTGTGATGGGAATTGGGGTTGCTTGTGCGTAAACTGCAAACTGCTCCAAGCTAGCCGTGTTGCTAAAACTTTCCCCGGTTGACAGCCCTTGAAACGCGACTGTCTTAGTCACTGGCAGAATCCGTCAGTGGGCGGGACCTAAATTTCTTCCAACATAAAAGTTGCTTGACACCAAGTCTCCTCCTAGATTCTCTGCGTGGAAGCCTTCTGCGCAGCGTGGGCGTGCCAAGCGGAGGTCCTGTGCTCTCTCCGCTGATTTCACTGGAAGAGTCTCTGAGCCTCCCCTCCACCTTGCTCCCGACTTCCCCTTTCTCCCTGGTGTCCCCTGGATTTCTTTCCCCTGTGGGAAACCTCTCTCTCTCCTTGCTAGTTCCCTCCCCTGCATCACTGGAGCGACTTTCCTCTCCTCTTCCCTCTGATGGCAGTTCCCTGACAAGACCCATTGGCCACCCTCACCAGAATTAGCTGGCCAGTTGAAGCCATTCCAGGGTGTGGCTGCTGTTGCATGCTGCAAGCTTCTAGGAGCTGCAGGTGAGAGCTGAGTGCAGGGAAAGGGAACCAAAGGTGGACAAAACTCCAGATGGAGCATGAAATGTCCCCTACCAAAAGTACATACCCTGTTGTAAGCAAAATCTGCCCTTTTTCCCTTAGGGGTATCCAAGAGCCCGTAAAGAGTCCTTACATGGGTTCCCTATTGGTAGGAGAAAATAACAGAGGCCAACCAGAGAATATTGAGAAGCAAAGCAGCTAGTGAGCCTGATCTTTATTGATCTGTTGCAACAGGGTGCTCCCCTCACCCGCAGGAAAGGAGGAGGACCCAGACATTTTAGCCCAAGACCACCACCCACAAACATCATACCTACATCACAGAAAAGGTGGTCTAAAACAGAAATTTAAATGTTGTTGTTTGTCCTGTCTGCCAGGTTATCTGATAATGCCTTATCTGATTGCCTTTCCTGGTAGTCTGTCGCCCTTTGAAATGGTGATTACTCAATTCCTGAGACAATGGGAAGGCTCCCTGACTCTCTCCCTCCTTGCAGAGAAAACATTTGGTCAGTTTGGGAGTCAAAATGGTTTCAGGTCGGTCTTCCTGTGCTGATCTATGTATGTGCTTGGTTGGTACATTTATGAACATTTATTATATATCGAAGACCTTAAAATTCTTATCACAACCCCATACACCCCATAGTTGTGTACACATTCACATGCTGTTCTCCACCCGTGTTCTCGGTCCAGGCAAAGAAGAGGCATTATCAGGCAGGCAAAACCACTCAGGGCATGGCCTGGAGAGGATTCCAAGGGCCACATACGAAGGTTGGGAGAGCCACATGCCTCTGAGGTTACAGGTGGATAGTTAGCAATTTTTTTCTGTATGCCATGAGTACTTTTAGTTGGCTCAATACTGTGGCAAAATCAAAGTCCTGGGCTGGCTGGCATTTTTCTCCAGGGCGGGCCTATTAGCCTCCCTGACCGGCTCACCTGAGGTCTTCTCACTTCGCAGCTTGAGCTCTTTGAGTCTGGCTTGAAATAATAATAATAATAATAATAATAATAATAATAATAATAATAATAATTTATTTATACCCCGCCCATCTGGCTGAGTTTCCCCAGCCACTCTGGGCGGCTTCCAATCAAGTGTTAAAAACAATACAGCATTAAACATTAAAAACTTCCCTAAACAGGGCTGCCTTCAGATGTCTTTTAAAGATAGGATAGCTGCTTATTTCCTTCACATCTGAAGGGATGGCGTTCCACAGGGCGGGTGCCACTACCGAGAAAGCCCTCTGTCTGGTTTCCTGTAACCTCACTTCTCGCAATGAGGGAACCGCCAGAAGGCCCTCGGCGTTGGATCTCAGTGTCTGGGCTGAACGATGCTGTGAATCGGCAAGTCCTGGAAAATGTATAGATATCCTTGGCTTTCGCTTGAGTGAAGGTTTTAAGTCGATGGAGAAAGAGGAAGTTAATATTTGCCAAGGGTATCTTTGCACAACTGGGACGCCTGCCATTGTTCCTGTGAGGATGGCCATACAAAGCTCCAAAGGGTAAACAGCCAATTAAGGAGCACTAAGCAGCTCTTTGAGGGCATATCTTGTGCTAATTCATGTCACAATGAGTCCTGGTTGCTCAAGCTTATGGTCAAGGGCCTGAGGAAGAAGTCTCAAGGACCCATGAAGGGCACAGGACAAATAGCCACCAGGATAAATTCCCACAGGCCTTTTTTTTTTTTTACTTCAAAAATACCACTTTCTTCAAATGGGGAATTAGAATAAATGGCTTCAGAAATGGACCCAAACCTGAAAAACACGAAGGTGGTTTTAACACGCTAAGGACAACCCCAAGGTTTGCAGAAATATGAAAAAATCTCTTTTGCCTAGGGCAGAAAAACTCCCCCAAACAGCCCAAGGAGGAGAACAGCCTTTACCAAAGGTGTCATGGGCTTTGAAGACACTTGAACTCAGGACGCAAGGGAGAAACGTGCTAAGAGGAAGGCATGCTTGGCAAAGCCTTACCATGATCAATTCCCACCCAGAAACCTATGTCCCCACTGTGGAAGGACGTGCGGATCCAGAACTGGTCTCCACAGTCACTTATGGACTCACTGTTAAGACTGTGTTCATGGAAGGCAAGCGTACTCAGCTATGAGTGATCACCAAAGAAGACATATGGTGGGATCGGATTCTGCCATAGCCTCCCTGAAAGTCACCAAAACGCCTCCTAATTTTGTTGGGGACTTTCAAAAGTATGTGTGTTTGCATGTGCACGCCCTCCAACCTTTCTCTGTTGAAAATAGGGACGTCCTACCATACCCACCCATATTTCTCCAAGGAAAATAGGGACGTCCTAAGGAAAAGTGGGACATTCTGGGGTCAAATCAGAAACTGATACAGCTTCTGGGACTGTCCCTGGGATCTGCATGTGTGAATCTGGGCTGCATCAATAGGAGTATAGCATCTAGATCAAGGGAAGTAATAGTGCCACTGTATTCTGCTCATGTCAGACCTCACCTGGAGTACTGTGTCCAGTTCTGGGCACCACAATTCAAGAAGGACACTGACAAACTGGAACGTGTCCAGAGGAGGGCAACCAAAATGGTCAAAGGCCTGGAAATGATGCCTTATGAGGAACGGCTAAGGGAGCTGGGCATGTTTAGCCTGGAGAAGAGGAGGTTAAGGGGTGATATGATAGCCATGTTCAAATATATAAAAGGATGTCACATAGAGGAGGGAGAAAGGTTGTTTTCTGCTGCTCCAGAGAAGCGGACACGGAGCAATGGATCCAAACTACAAGAAAGAAGATTCCATCTAAACATTAGGAAGAACTTCCTGACAGTAAGAGCTGTTCGACAGTGGAATTTGCTGCCAAGGAGTGTGGTGGAGTCTCCTACTTTGGAGGTCTTTAAGCAGAGGCTTGACAACCTTATGTCAGGAGTGCTCTGATGGTGTTTCCTGCTTGGCAGGGGGTTGGACTCGATGGCTCTTGTGGTCTCTTCCAACTCTATGATTCTATGATTCTATGATTCTATGATATGACATTGTTCTAGACTGGTCAAATCTAGATGACTAGCTGTGATGGCCTGGGATTCAGACTCAGGTGCTGAACCTGAGGAATCCCAGCCTGCACAGGAGTCCCCGCCTCTAGAACCAGCTGAGCCGGGGCTGGGGGCTTGAGCCTGAAGGGTCCTCACCTGTGCTGGATCCTCAGGTGCAGGCACCAGCTGAGTCTGCTCTTGCTCCTGAGGTGATGGAGGACCCATTGCCTGCAGGTGCTCCACTCTCAGCCCCGTCAGGGGAAGCTGAGGTTGCCTCTGGGTCCAGTAACCCTCCAGCCTCTCCTGAGCTGCAGAGGCTCAGGGCAGAGAGGCGGAGGGAACTAAGTTCCCCCAAGAGGAGTGCTCGCCTCCAGGCCAGGAGAGACGAATCACCAGAGGATCGGGGCTGCCCTATGCCTCGGGGCAGATAAAAGCCTGCCAGCCCCAGTCCCAAGTTGCAGGAGCAACATTGTTGGTTGCTAGTTCCTGCCTGAACCCTGTCCCACTTTTCTGCCACAGCTCCTGCCCTGCCCTGGCTCCTGCTTGCATGCCTGTTCCTGACTTCAACTGACTCCCTGTCCTGCACCCAGCTTCAGCTACTACGGACTGCCTCCGCGTTGCACCTTTGACCATGGACCGGACTTGGACCTCGCCTTTTGGGTAACCCACGGGACCAGCACACTAGCTCCAAGCCAGCACACTAGCTCCAAGCCTTGTGCATATAAATGACCTCGGCCCAGTATACCTGAAGGAGCATCTCCACTCCCATCGTTCAGCCCGGACACTGAGATCCAGCGCCGAGGGCCTTCTGGCGGTTCCCTCATTGCGAGAAGCCAAGTTACAGGGAACCAGGCAGAGGGCCTTCTCGGTAGTGGCGCCCACCCTGTGGAACACCCTCCCTTCAGATCTGAAGGAAATAAGCAGCTATCCTATCTTTAAAAGACATCGGAAGGCAGCCCTGTTTAGGGAAGTTTTTAATATTTAATGCTGTATTGTTTTTAACACTTGATTGGGAGCCGCCCAGAATGGCTGGGGAAACTCAGCCAGATGGGCGGGGTATAAATAAATTATTATTATTATTATTATTGTGCTGCTCTTGAAGGGAAGAAAAAGTTGTTCTGAAGTGAGAACAAACCTGCATCACTTCCTGCCTTTTGGGGTATCTCTAGGCCAACCATAGGAAAATATAATAGCTGGATTTCTCTGTCTTGTAGGCCAGCATCTCCCAATATATCATATTCTCCTCCGCATCGTGGGGTGGGGACAGAATACTGATTTATTAGGTGCTTGTGCTACTCTTCTGGATAAGCAGAAATGACTGCACACCTGGAACATGACCTGACTTTCCTCATCTGCCTGTGCCAGGTGTAGGAAAATAAGATCGCTGGTTTTCATTTGCTCATCGGAAAATAAATACATGAAGTGATATATTATCTGCGTGTGTCACTTACGGTAGGCAGAAATTTGAATAACGCCAGTGATGATGCTCCTGCAGTCTCTGGGCCTGGCATGGGAGTGCATTTGCACAGTTAAATCTAGTGTGCAAGCTGTGCTTGCGCCTTGAGGTGTCTGAATTTGCTACAGCGACACGCCTTGGATCCAATCCTTTTGGATTACTATAAGGCGCTCTGTGTGGGGCTGCCTTTGAAAAGTGCTCAGGAACTTTGACTGGTTCAAAGAACTGCAGACAGATTGATGACCGGGGCTTGTTATAGGGAGCATACAACTCCCTGCTGAAGCAGCTCCACTGCCCTCTAAAACCCAATATGGCTTAGGTCCAAGATACCTGAAAGATCGTATTCCCTCATACAAACCTGCCTGGGTTGTGAGATCTTCAGCAGAGGCCCTTCTCTTAGTCCTGCCCCCCTCACAGGCATGCTTTGTTGGAACGCAATGGAGGGCCTTCTCGGTGGTGGCTCCCAGAATTTGGAACTCCCTCCCTGGAGAAGCCAGACTGGCTCCCACCTTGTCCTTCCTCCGGCAGGCGAAGACCTCCTTGTTCCAACAGGCTTTTGGGAACTGACTGCTTTTAATGGAAGGGCTGGTGCTGTGCTATTTTTGTTGTAATTATTGGTATGTTCCAGACCAGGCATAGGCAAACTCAGCCCTCCAGATGTTTTTGGGACTACGACTCCCATCATCCCTGACCACTGGTCCTGTTAGCTAGGGATGATGGGAGTTGTAGTCCCAAAACATCTAGAGGGCAGAGTTTGCCTATGCCTATTCCAGACAGACTTTATATCTGTGCATAGTTCTAATTCCATTAAAACTTAATTGTTGTTGTTTTTCCTAGGTTTTTAACAATTCTTGTGTTTTTTTCTGTAAGCCACCTTGAGTCCCATTAGGGAAAAAGTCGGGGTATAAATGAATATAAATGATAGGAAAACAGCAGGCTTTCTCAGGACTCATCTACACTAGTAAAGAAACGATGATTTGGATGTACTATAAACATGCAACAACACCAGATGGCGCCAGAGAGCAGGAAATTTTTATACACATTTTTCCATAGGGGTTTTTTATTTTGTTATAACGATATAATTTCTGACTTATTCATAATGTTTTTCCCCTATGTGTAGATCCACCCTCAGAGGCCCTACAAGTCATCATCCCCCCACCTGTAAATGATTTTGTTCTCCGTCTCAAGGGCGTGGGTCAGGGGGGAGACCTCTTGTTGGTTTCATATGTACGTGCAGAAATTAGTGTGGATTCATACTAAAAGGTAGAGGTTAGGTTATGTTTATCACAAGGGTGGAGAGCCTGCGGCCCTCAAGATGTTGTTAGACTGCCCCCCAGCTCTTATTAGCCCCAGCTAGCATGCCAATAATTAGGTTTATTTTTTAATAGCGTTAGTTTATTGTTCTACCCAAAAGCCATGACAAACCCGTAGCAACAGTACGTATAAAACAATACAGTTCATACATCCATAATATGAACCAAGATCCATGATGTAAGAGTGACGTTACCCGATACACCAACAAACTCACCTCCAACTTGATTTCAAATTAAACCTCTGAATCATCACAACAATTTATAGTGATTTTTTCTAACTCCTTTTTTTCTGACTTCTTTTTTCTTTTCTTTTCTGCAGCTGGAGCATAGAGGTCTCTGTGTTGCAAAGCTATTATTGTCACTCAAAAGAAACTGGACCATTTCTGCCAGGGTACCCTGGTTTATTGAACTGATGTATTGCTTCTTGAAACAACTGTTGTTGTTTAGTCGTTTAGTCGTGTTCGACACTCCGTGACCCCATGGACCAGAGCACGCCAGGCACTCCTGTGTTCCACTGCAGTTTGGTCAGACTCATGTTTGTAGCTTCGAGAACACTGTCCAACCATCTCATCCTCTGTCGTCCCCTTCTCCTTGTGCCCTCCATCTTTCCCAACATCAGGGTCTTTTCCAGGGAGTCTTCTCTTCTCATGAGGTGGCCAAAGTATTGGAGCCTCAGCTTCAGGATCTGTCCTTCCAGTGAGCACTCAGGGCTGATTTCCTTCAGAATGGATAGGTTTGATCTTCTTGCAGTCCATGGGACTCTCAAGAGTCTCCTCCAGCACCATAATTCAAAAGCATCAATTCTTCGGCGATCAGCCTTCTTTATGGTCCAGCTCTCACTTCCATACATCACTACTGGGAAAACCATGGCTTTAACTATACGGACCTTTGTTGGCAAGGTGATGTCTCTGCTTTTTAAGATGCTGTCCAGAACAACTAGTCCAGAACAAATAAAATACTGTAATTGTAGTACAGAAACATTGAACTGTATCAAAGTAAAAGCAACGAATACCTGGCGCTGCCCAATTGTGCAGGTAAACAATAGCATATTTACCCCTGTTACCAAAACAATGGCAAAGTTGGTGCCAGGCAGGCCTCCCGGGGCAAGGAATTTCATCAACAGGGAGCTGCTATAGACAAGGTAGTCTTTGATCTCCAGGACAGGTCAAAGGCACACATAGAATCATAAAATGATAGAATTTAGAGACAGACGGATGCCAACAGGGAAAGAACAAATCATATAATTTCCACGTGCTGTGAATAAAACTAAATCTTACCCCCTCAATTTTCAGTCCAGTTTGAGATGTATAGGATGGTTGTTGTTTTTAACCCATTACTTGTTTAAGAGCTTATGGAGAATTTTTTCCCCCGTGGCAAATGTTTCTTTAAAAATGTGTGTATGTGTGTGCTTGTATATATCATGGGGAAGGGACTCCCCAGTAAAGTTATCTATAAATCAAAATCAGTTCAAACCCTGAGAATGTATTAGCAAATAATATATCTGTCATTCAGAATATCAGAAGGACTCTTGATGCAAAGAACCAATGCAGTATTTTTATGGCTGTGGAAAGCAAAAATGAGGTTTATGCAAAAGCTGATCTCTCTATATATATTTCACAAAGTGCGCTGTGATAATGACATAGCATATCACAATTTATTACAGCAGGATCCTTCCTCCCAACCCCCAATAATTACATAGGTTTTCCAGAAAGAAAAAGAAAAATATGGGATTGGTTTTCTGAGCATAATACTATATTATTATGGATCTTTATTAACATCTTTAATCTTGACTCAGCTAAGTGGTGAGATGAGTATCTTGAACAATGTAATATGGTCAGAGTACTTCTGTGCTCGAATAACAAATCCTGACCTTTAACCCTAGGGTAGCCATGACACTCCAGGTGTTGCTGCGCTCCAGCCACAGCCAATGGTCAGAGACGATGGGAGTTGTACTCTGAGAACCTTTGGAGGTCTTCAGGTTCCTTCTCAGAGAAAATACCTTGTTTCAACCCCCCCAGATTTGGGATAAGAAAGGATTAATTTCTAGGGTTCCACCATTAGCTTTACTTCTGTATAGTAGAATCTTTCAGTTGGTTGGCATACTCAACAAATTTGAGATATGCAAACAGATATGTGATATGCCTCTTCCAAAGATATGGGATTTAAATAGCAGCTTATCTAGATGCTAATCGGCTAATGCAAAATATAGATCGGTTTTTTTCAGATAAAGAACTTGCACAATACGATAAATTCTAATAAGTCAGTTGGCTAAATCTGACATACTGCTAAAATTTTGTAGCAATACTCTCTGTCGCTTGGTCACGTTGTCTCTATCTGGCTGGCCTGCTATAAAAACAAGAAGACTGTTTTCTGTGGCTTGATTGATGACAATTCTTAGAACGTGATAAGATCCAGAGAAATTCATTCAGTGTGTGAGTCAGCTCACACATACACCCTGCCCTCTCCCCACCCCCATAAATGGGATGTGGTAAGTTCCATTTATATTGCACCTCAGTCTTGCTGCTAAAGAACCATTTCTGTGCTGCTTTTTACTGTTTTTGTTCTATGTTAAGAGTTTGTGGGTGCCAGACCCCTCTAATCCCTGGATCCAGCAAGTGTTAACATATAAACCAAGCTAGCTTCCTGTTGAGATGATCACCTGGGTGATGGGCCATTAAAAGAACAAAGAGTGTGGGAATGTTATGGGAGGCAGGAGAGGATATATTGTTTAATGATATCCTTCCTAACTTGTGTTAGCAAGTTCTATGTCTTAGCAGAGTTTAAAGATTCCCCTTTAAACACACAGTGGTTTGCTTGTTGCAGGTTTGTCTGAAGCTCTCTATATAAGATTCCTTCTTGTCCCTCTTAAAAAGAATATACACAACAACCTTATTAAAGTGAATATAAAAGTAGTTTACTCACATTCATTCAGTTCACAGTTAGATCCCTGAAGGCAGACTTATGTTACAAAAGTATATACACATGTGGAACTATCCCATAAGGGAGTTAGTTTCTAAGTGACTACAAACAAGCAGTCACTTCTCCTCACACACAGAAAAACAAAATGGAGAAGAGCCGAAAGAGAGAGGTGTACTCCCTGTCTTGCTCTTGTTCCCGGGCAGAGAGAGGACCAGATTAGACCACATCCTCCTCTAGTCACATGCAGAGGAAGTTTGTCCCAGCTCAGGAGGAAACAGGAAGTTTTCTTCTGGCTGGTACAAAGCATCCCCAAGCATGTTCACTCTAGGAATGTTGTACTTGACTGCTATGTGTTCCCCATCCCACAAAGGGAATGGGGGGAATCTGTGCCAGATGCGAAATGGGTGGGGGCAAAGTTTTAGACCAGAGTTTGCTGTGGCACAACCTAGAAGCAAAGCAGCAAGCAGAGAGTCAGAGAGCAATGTTGAATTCCTGTCTGAATCTGAGGTTGCAGCTACGGGAGAAGTATCCTGTTAATACTGTGAACTCCTCCATCATAGGTTCAGGTTGTATGTGTGTGTGCAAATAAACCATCTATCATAAAGACGCCACTGTCTCTGCTGTGCCTCATTCGAAAAGGAAGCATGAACCCCAGGTGAGCACTTGGAACCCCAAAATAGCACGCTGCTCGGAGATTGTGGCAGTGTGCAACAATACTTAGTATTGTATTTTATTATTTGACATTTCCAAGAGTCACGTGGACAGCTTATGCTGCTGGGGAGCCAAAAATGCAGAGTTAAATGAATGAATAAGGAGGAAAGGAAGAAAGCTGTGTTATATAAAAAATAGATGTAATGCGCTGTTAGGCAAATAAGCTGTCATTTCTCTGCATGTCAGACCCTGGGAACAAATGGAAAGGGTGTGGGAAATGCACAAGGGACATTAGTAAGCTCTTTCTACAAGGGGGACAGCTTCTGTGACATATGAGAAGCAAATTGGAGGGAGGAAAACAGCCGCTGAAACATTGGAGTGAAGATCCAGACAGTCCAAATAAGCTGATTTGCCAGTTTAAGAAACGTGAGCTTTACTAACAGCAAATGGAGACCGAAGGAAAACATGTATGTAAGTGGCAGGTGGTGTTCTCAACGTTCCCTCTCTGTGTTTGTTCTTCCCCAGTTGAGTAGCTCAGAGCCTGCTTGCCCTCACTCTCTTACTGCCGCTTAATTCATAACTGCCTTATGAAGTTACTACGCAAGGATTTTATGTGAGCAAAGGACACAATGTGTTATGAAAGCCGACAGCGTTCCCGAGGACGGGAACATTTTGAGTCAGCGTCACGGTGGAGGTGGGTGGGTGGGGACGGGAAATCCCCACTGCCCCGAGAAAGCAGAAATATAAAGATGACAGGACCGCTTCCTGCACAGGGACAGAAGGATACATCACTTCAGATAACAAGCAGGACCAGAGGCTAAATCTAACCCAATAATGAGGTATGGCTTATTGTTTACTCAAATTAAGGCTGCAATCAAAGTAACCTGGGAGTCAGCCCCACTGAACTCATTGCTTCCGAGTAGGCATGTGTGGGATTGGAACTGTTAGCTAAACAGTTTGCAGGTGAAAATGATGAAATATATTGTCTATGCCTAAGCAGTGTGTGCTAGAGAGGCGCAGGAGAAATGTAGTGTATTTTAACAAGCGGCAAATATTGCATGGCAAACGTGCAACCGGGATTTAGACTGAATTGAGCTTGTCTGTGTATGATCAGTTGAACACTGTGTCATCCAATGCAATATAGAACATCAAATAAATATGCAGTATAGAACGCAGGGCCCTGGATCTAGTTACAGTTAGTCACATTAACAGGGCAAGCTTATGTCCACTCAGAAGTAAGTACAAGCTTGTAGATTTATTCAGAAAGAGTCAGACACGACTAAACGATAACGACAAACTTGAGCTGGGCTGGGGCATTTCTAGTTGGCAACTCATTTTTTTTGGGGGGGGCATATACAGTATTTTAAAAAAACATTTGGAACAGCTTTGGCTCCCCTGCCCCAATCAACTCATTCTCATTTATTTATTTAGCATGTTTTATGCCGCTTTCCAGACAATTATTGTTCGCATCTATTATAAAGGTAAAGGTAAAGGTACCCCTGCCCGAACGGGCCAGTCTTGACAGACTGTGGGGTTTGTGCGCCCATCTCACATTTATTGGCCGGGGGCCAGCGCTGTCCGGGGACACTTCCGGGTCACGTGGCCAGCGTGACATCGCTGCTCTGGCGAGCCAGAGCCGCACACGGAACGCCGTTTACCTTCCCGCTGGTAAGCGGTACCTATTTATCTACTTGCACCCGGGGGTGCTTTCGAACTGCTAGGTGGGCAGGCGCTGGGACCGAACAGTGGGAGCGCACCCCGCCGCGGGGATTCGAACCGCCGACCTTTCGATCGGCAAGCCCTAGGCGTTGAGGCTTTAGCCCACAGCGCCACCCGCGTCCCTTCGCATCTATTATAGATGCATTTATATAAGATATAAATAAAAGAGAGAGAGAGAATAAGACTGAAAGAGACAAAAGGGGAAAGGGGTAGAAGAGAAAGGCAGACAGGGGGGAAAATAGTTTTTTTAAGCTGGTATGAAGTCTTGATCTATATATATTGGCCTCTACTCCTGGGTGATCTCCCCTTGCTGGTGCCTTTTTCTCCTTCGGCTAGTGGGATGGGGCCAGATTATCTCTCTCCCTGCCTCCTGCTTCTGGCAGAGACAACTGACAGTTGGAGCCGAGTGTTCTTTCTGGCATGGGAAGCGAAGCCGCTGCTCCTCGCGTGGCCGATGGATGGGGCCAGGTCGGTCTTCCCCTTGCCTGATGCTATTTCTGGGAGGTAGGAGGTGCCATCTCTGGCTGACCCTTGGTCCTCGGGTCGGTGGCAAAGGCCACAGTGTGCTTCCCTCCATCTCTGAAGATGTTGGGCAGTTCCCGTAGGAGCCAAGATGCAAGCGAAAGGAGAACAGCAACAGGTGTGCCCCCCCAATTATCTATTTGACGGGCTCATTCCCTTCTGTTTGTGTCTTGACTTCAGGCACAAGAGGGGATTAATAAGAGGAGAATCTTGGCTGAGTAGCGGAGGTGGGAAATAGTTCTTTGGTAGTGGGGTGGAAGTTTCAGGAGCTATGTTGGGAGCCCAGTGGGAAGCCTTTGGGGGATGGTGGTTTTATGCAGTCAGCTTTCCAGTTCTCGGTTGCTAGCGGGGACAGCATGTTCTCTCTCAGTGGGACCAGCAAGATGGTTAGATGTTGTTAGCACATACCTGTAGGCAACCTCAGAATAAAAGATAAAGGACAATGGGTTTTGAATTCACATAAAAGCACAGCGCAGCATATATATTTCATATGACTTCCTTTGTCATCTGAAAGCAAGGGCTGATAAGTTGCTTGAGGGAACAGAATTCATCCTAAGAGTTGATGGCTGTTTTGGGCGATATCTGGTTTTCATCATCATGCTATGTAGGGGCATCGGCTGGCTTCACAGTTTCTCCCGCAATGTGATTATTGGAATTCGCTGCCCCTTGCATGAGACAAGGCCATGCTGGCTGGGGCTAATGGGAGTTGGAGTCCAGCAACTTCTGTCAGCCACAGGTTCCACATTCCTGCATTAGATAAAATAAACACATTTATCCTGGAGTCACTGTGACTAAGCAGGAATCGGGGCTAATCTAGATTGCTTGGGAAAGAGACATGGGAAAATAGGATAGCTAGCTTTCTCAAAGAACACATGCCCTCCCTAGCCATAAATCATTTATTTTTCACATCCAGAAAATGCAAATGATGTGTTGTGGTTGTGCTGCTCTTTCATGACTAAGCAAAATAATCTGTATTTAGAGGTCACACACCTGGAACACTTTATGCCTCTCCAAAACAGAATAGGAAAACATAATCGCTGGTTTCTGCAAACCTCGACATGCCAGCACCCCCTGTCTGTTAATAATTTTCATTCTCCACACTTGGACTAATAAAATGATTTTTCGTTTGCTTGCTGTTGCCCTTTTTCTGGTAAGCAGAACTTTTTGGTAGTTCACTTTCACATACCTGGGCTGAGGTGGCTTTGAAAGAAAGCGATGGGTAGGATCTACAAATGGAGGTACAGTGGTACCTCTGGTTACGTACTTAATTCGTTCTGGAGATCCATTCTTAACCTGAAACTGTTCTTAACCTGAAGCACCACTTTAGCTATTGGGGCCTCCCGTTACTGCCATTTAATTTCTGTTCTCATCCTGAAGCAAAGTTCTTAACCCGAGGTAATATTTCTGGGTTAGCAGAGTCTGTAACCTGAAGCGTCTGTAACCCGAGGTACCACTGTATTCTCAATCTGCCTTAATCCCTCCCCCTGGAAATAACACTCTCCATCAATCATGCTTGAGGACTATGGCTCTAGGGCAGCTGGAAGTCTAATAAGTGCTAAAGCCCTTCTGCTGAATTCGGAAGATGCACTTCCCATTTAATCGGACGGCAGACCTTTGAAAAACTCGTGTACTTTGGACACAAGTTCATGTGCTCCCCTGCAGAAAGATTTCTTCTAAGATGATACCTGCTGCCATCCGAAACTGAAGGGCTGCCCCATCCACTTGAGATATGCACACCGATATAGTCACAGTGCTTGGCATCCGTCTGTCGAGAGGCAATGGAGTGCACCTTCTGGGATGAAGTCAAACCAGAACTTGAGTGACCTTGTATGGAGCTCCTGGGCTGCCCAGAAAACAAGACCCCCCTCTTGGCCTCACTAGTGTGGTCTGAAGGAAAGCAGAGCAATACGTTTGGCGCCAGCTTGGCTGCAGGAGTTGCCAGAATAAGGCCCACAAGGCACCACCCAACTGCCTTAGGGACTCCACTCTGGATTTGTGCAGGGTTCCTCCTTAACCTTTCCTTCTCCCGAAGTGATTTCGCAAGGCAGCAGACGTTTAGGTTCAGAGTTTTCCTTCCTCCAGATGGGTTACCTTCCCAGGTTGACGAGCCCCATTTGCAGAAAAGTCCCTCTTGACCGTTGGACACGCTATTGGTCTTGTCCACTCAATTCACTAGAGCCCATCTTTGCAGCCAGTCGAAGCTATTCCCGGGACTGTGGTCGCTGCCGCATGCTGATAGCTTCTAGCAGTGGGTCCCTTACCTCTCTCGCCCTGATCTGGCCACAGTGATCCCTGCGACGGTCACCTCCAGGCTTGATTATTGCAACTCGCTCTATGCAGGGCTGCCCTTGAAGCTGAACCAGAAACTCCAGCAGGTGCAGAATGCCGTAGCGAGGCTCCTAAAGGGGTCCTTGCCCCGGGATCACATTCATCCAGTGCTTTCTCAACTGCACTGGCTCCCGGTGGAGTACAGGGTCAGGTCTAAGGTGCTGGTTTTGTCCTTTAAAGCCCTATGCGGCCTAGGACCCACGTACCTAAGGGACCACCTTTCCTGGTATGCCCCACGGAGGACCTTAAGGTCCACAAATGACAACATTTTGAAGGTCCCAAGTCGCAAGGTGGTTAGATTGGTCTCAACTAGGGCCAGGGCCTTTTCAGTACTGGCCCCGACTTGGTGGAACGCTCTGTCACAAGAAACTAGGGCCCTGCGGGAGTTGACACTTTTCCGCAGAGCTCCAAGACAGAGCTGTTCCGCCTGGCCTTTGATTTGGACTCAGTCTGACCCTTATGTTTCCCTCCCCTTATGGTTGATCTATGGGCTACTTTTAAAATGAGGCTGCATTTTAAATTCCATTTTAACCTGTATTTTAAATCCCCCCTTATGTTTTTACTGTAATTTTACTGGTGTTAGCCGCCCTGAGCCAGTCTCTGGCTGGGGAGGGCAGGGTATAAATAAAATTTATTATTATTATTATTATTATTATTATTATTATTAGGAACCACAGGTGAGAGCTGAGTACAGACCAAAGGTGGACAAACTACTCCAGAAGGAACATGACATGTCCTACACCAGAGACAGTACCTGTCCCCTAACACCCCATAGCACCCCATAGGCTAGTTTCTACATTCACATTCCTGTCTTCCATCCAGACAAGAAGAGGCATTCTTGGCAGGCAGAACCACTTAGGGGCATGGCCTGGAGGATTCCAAGGGCCACATACAAAGGCTGGGAGAGCCACATGCCCCTGGGACTGAGGCTGCAGGGGGAAAGTTGGCTTGCATATTTTTCTTCTTGATACACCATGAGTACTTTTAGTTGGGTCGATACGGCGGCAAAATTAAAAGTCCTGTGCTGGCCTGTATTTTGCTCCAGGGCGAGCCCATTAGCAGGACATGTCCCCCACCAAAGGTACTACCCATGGGTGTAGCCGGATTTTTTTTTGGAGGGGCAGGACACACACCTGTCATCAACCCTGTCTGGGGACTCAGCTACAATAGTAAAGAAACAGCAATTTGAATGCGCTATAAGCAGGCAACAACCAGATGGCGCCAGAGAGCAGAAAATTTTAAAACGCTATTTTCCATGGGGATTTTTTCTCTTTTGTTATAAAATCTAATAATGTCTGACTTATTGCATTTCCCCCGTGTGTAGATCCACCCTGGCTCTGCCTAGCGGATTTGGAACAAACTATCTCAACAACAGCTATTTCAGATTTCTTCCTTTTGACCTCAAGAGCTCAGAAAAATCGATGAAAACATTTCAAATACAGCATTCCGATTTTTTCTACTTTTTTATTTACTCACTTGATTTACTTACTTATTTATTCATTTTTGCCAATTATTTTTAATCGATTTTTACAAATTACTGCAGATCGGACAGAATCAGTTACTTGATTTAGGGTGGGGCCCTGCCCACACTACCAGGGGTGCCAATTTGAATACAAAATAATAATAATAATAATAATAATAATAATAATAATAATAATAATAATAATAATAAGTTATTTATTATTTATACCCCACCCATCTGGCTGGGTTTCCCCAGCCACTCTGGGCAGCTTCCAACAAAACACTAAAATACAATAATCTATTAAACATTAAAAGCTTCCCTAAACAGGGCTGCCTTTAGATGTCTTCCAAAAGTTTGGTACAGTGGTGCCCCGCAAGACGAATGCCTCGCAAGACGGAAAACCTGCTAGACGAAAGGGTTTTCCGTTTTTGAGCTGCTTCGCAAGATGATTTTCCCTATGGGCTTGCTTTGCAAGACGAAAACGTCTTGCGAGTGCTCCGCTTTTTTTCTGCTCCCCCCCCTTTTTCTAAGCTGCTAATCCGCTAAGCCTTTAATAGCCGCTAAGCCTTTAATAGCCACTAAGCCTTTAATAGCGCTAATCCGCTAAGAGGGTTGCTTCGCAAGACGAAAAAACTGCTAGACGAAGAGACTCGCTGAACGGATTAATTTCGTCTTGCGAGGCACCACTGTAGTTATTTTTCTCTTTGACATCTGGTGGGAGGGTGTTCCACAGGGCGGGTGCCTCTACTGAGAAGACCCTCTGCCTGGTTCCCTGTAACTTGGCTTCTCACAGCAAGGGAACTGCCAGAAGTGTCCGGGCAGAACGATGTGGGTGGAGACGCTCCTTCAGGTATACTGGACCGAGGCCGTTTAGGGCTTTAAAGGTCAGCACCAGCACTTTGAATTGTGCTCGGATATGGGGGTGGTGTCCAGGTAAATCCCGCCCTGCACAATTGATCACGCGCCGCATTGCATGGCAACGCCCATCAAGTTTGGGGGAGGCAGCCCCCTCAAATATTTTATGGGGGGGACCGAAGACCCCTAGTTTCTATGCGTGGTACAATCCGTCCCTTAACAGCCGTTTAATTAAAGGATCAAAAACTCATGCAGCTAACAGGGGGGGAGCAGCCCTCGACTCCCCCCACCCGCCCCCGGGCATGGGGCAGCAACTGACCCCCGCCGCTCCCTTCCCGCCAAAGCCAGCCGTCCCTTGGAGCGCGCGTGCGTGCGCGCGCGTTAGGCGAGCTCCTCCTCCCGGCGGCACGCAGCGGAGGCGCGCGGCCTCGCCAATCACCCGAGAGGAGGCGGAGCGGCGCGCGGGCCGGCCGGCCCCCTTTGCGCGCCGAGGATGCTGCCGCTGCCGCTGCGAGCGCTGGAAGGAAGGGGGCGAGCGGTGACGGCAGCGGCGGCTGCGCAGGGCGCACGGCACGGCCTTGGCACGGCGGCGGCGGCGGGCCTGGCGGCCGGAGCAGGAGGCGAGGCGGGCGGGCACCTGCTGCTGCTGTCCCCGCCGAGGGGTCCGTGGCGCAGCGGGAGCCGGAGCAGCGGAGCCCAGAGCGCGGACCTGGCCGGAGCGGCAGCGTGAATGAAAGTTTGGTCCGAATTGCGCGCCGGGTAAGGAACAAAGCGCTCCTGTTTCCCACTTTCGCCCGCCAATCCCACCCCCGTCTCTCTGGGTTGTGTTTTATTTTGCCTCCTCCTGATGTGGGAAGGACCCCGCAGCCCCTTCCTCATCCACCCCATAATATTTCCCGACCCCAAAGGAGCCCCCTTTTTTGGTACCCCCTTTTGTTCCCTAAGCGCCAATGCGCACCGAGGCAGTTTTGGAGAGGCCCACATTTTAATGCCCCCCAAAACCGAGCCTGCTAGTGTGAGGCCCCCCCTCCTTCCCCCTCCGACTGACTCTTATCCCCACATCTGTCTTGGGATCGCCCCACTCGTTCTGTGGGTCTCTCGAAGTTCCTTAGGTCGGCTCAAGGAAGCAATCCCCACCCCCTGCTTTTACGCACGGCTCTCGGCTAAGCCTTTCTAATCCGCTGCTACGCTCCCTTTTTCTTCCATTTCCTCCATTATTAAGGTTGGGGAGGGGAGACCCCATTCCTAACCATCTAAAAAAAAAAGCCTCGGTTTTTCCAGAGGATTGAATCCTCTTTCTGTCGGAAGCAAGGAGCTTCATCGGTTTCCTGGGAACCGCTTTTCCTCTTCCTTTGACCTCTTCTCAGCCATATAGTCTTCCCTTCCCCTTGTTACTATTGTCGCTTATGCCTTGCCTTTGGCTGAGTTTCCGCCTCCCCGCCATCCTCTTTAAAGAGAATTACATTCCTGAACCCCTGTAGGAATGATGGACAATATCTTGGCCAGAGAGATGGTTCAGTTTTCAGGAGGGAATGCCATTTCTTCTCCTTTTAGTGGAGGTACTGGTTCTTATGTGCTGTAAGCCGCCCAGAGTGGCTGGGGAAACCCAACCAGATAGGTGGGGAATAATAATAATAATAATAATAATAATAATAATAATAATAATAATGCCTTTTGTCCATATTTTGTGCCTCTCAGCTGTCTCCCCCCCCCTTTTGTGATTTTTTTTTCTTGCTTTGCCATGTGGTTAATAAGGTTGCTTTTCTGGAATAGGAAGGGTTAAGTGTGTGTGTGTGTGTGTGTGTGTGTGTGTGTGTAAAGGGCTGGTGGTAGATGTGGGGTTATTTTGAATTTTGCTCCAGGGAATGAGATGAGGAAGGACACTCATGTGGGTTGCATGGGAATTGTTTACTTGTTGGGGAGATTCAATCTGTGTCAGGGAAGGCGTGCTGTGGTCAGTGGCGCTTTGGTTTATTTCGATTTGGCTCCTGGCCGAAGGGGTCTGATCCCTGCCTGCCTTCTCCTCCGCTCCCCATGCAACACGAAAGGCCAGTGTGCCCTTTCATTAAAAGTTGCAATTTGCTTTGCTTTGTTTCCCCGTGGGGTGTGACATCGTCACTCTCCGCATTAGTAGCAAGGGGACTTTTTTTGCCACAGCTTGTACGTGATGGCAAAATCTTGCCTATGAGCCAGTGACTTAAGAGAACAGTGTCCCGTGAGCTGGATATCAAAGTTGTAAATGCCTTTTGTAGATAAGTGATCCCTCCTATTCTCCCTTGTATCCCCTGATAGCTGGAAGGATTCTGGATGCACTCATGAATGGAGGCTGCTCATTGGCCTTGGGCAGAACCACTACTGGTTTGCCTTCCCTACTTCACAAGGTTGTTGTGATCTTTCAGCCTTATTGGAGGAGGAGTGGAATACTAACCTCACACATAATTAACAGTTATTAGCAAGCTTGAGCTGCTTGATCCCCCTTGCCAGATGTAGTCACATGATTACGGACTGAACAATTTATTTGTGTATGTGTGTGCACTCCTGGAGAGGATTTTGCTTGAACCTTTGGTGGATGACGTTCTTTGTAATGCTCTTTTGCGGTTAATGGTGTGTTTTTTTATGTGTCTTCTTGTACAGTAGAGCACTCTTAACAGATCTCCATTAAGTTCACACAGGGGATAGGATTTCCATCACAAACACTGTCTGCACAAAGTTCTTCTAAAACACAGTACTAGATCTAGTTAGATCACAGCCTTGATCTAAAGAATAAGTTCTGAGGGGGTTGCTGATAGAGTTCCTAGCAGAGTTGTTGGGTTGAAACTGAGTTCCTAGATTCTTCAGCCTCATAGTTGGCATGTCTTTGTTGTATGTTCAGAGTTTTGTTCCCATAAGAGTGAACAGACCTTCTATCTATCAGTTAAAAGACAGGATATACTCCTTTGCATTCACACGGTCAATTTTAAATAGAGACTCCTCTGCTCTTGCCTGGTGGTCAAGCAAAGAACCACAGCAAGTGAGACACAGGCCCTAGCAGCTAGATTAATCTAGAAGCTTTAAATAATTGCCATACTTGCCCATAGTCTTTTGCTCAATTAAAGTTGGAAGGACGCAATTTTCTTTTATTTTCCTGGTCAACTCCCAGCATGTTGAGCAGATACACTCCTTGCAGCAATGGGCTTGTCTAATTCAGCCTTTCTCAAACTTGGCTCTTCAGAGGTTTTTTGGGACTACAACTCCCATCATCCATGAGCACAGGCCCTGGTAGCTAGGGATGATGGGAGTAGTAGTCCAACAACACTTGGTTACCCAAGTTTGAGAAAGGCTACTTAATCTTGCCCAGCCTGCCAGGGTTTAGGGCTGAAATGGTGCTTTCTACACATTGGCGACAATTCTAGGACCTGTGTCACTGTAGCGAGGGGCAGGGATGGGGAAGTTGTAGGATCACAGCTCTTTAACTTCTCTGACCTTGCTGGCTGGGACTGATGGGAATTGGAATATGAACGCATACAGAGGACTTTCAGCAGGGGGCTGGTCCACTGTCCCTCAGACCTTGTGGGGGGCCGGACTATATTTTGAAGGGGGGGGGAAATGAACAAATTCCTGTACCCCACAAACAACCCAGAGATGCATTTTAAATAAAAGCACACATTCTACTCATGTAAAAACACGCTGATTCCTGGACTGTCCATCGGCCGGATTGAGAAGGCGATTGGGCCGGATCCAGCCCCCGGACCTTAGTTTGCCTACCCATGACTTGCAGGTTCTCTACCCATGGTTAGTCCAGTGTTAGTTTCAAAATTGCAGTGCTGTACAAAAAGCTGGGGGGGGGGAGTATCCCTGATGGGGGGGAAGCCAGTTTGGAAAGCTGTGTATTAAATCTTGCCGGTCTTGTTTTCCCTAATCCTTCATTTCTCAAGTTGTGATCATGTGAGTCGGCTGCCGCTGCTGGATTCCTTTGAGCTTTTTCTTTGGAGCCTGTGTTCTTTTCTGGAGTCAAGGGGAAATGGACACTTATGTAATAGCTTGGTGGAGATAAAATGTTGACTTAGCTGAACCAGGAGATACACAATGTGACCGGGTGCAGTGGAAGAAGATGTCAACTTGGAGAAGAAGCATTTTAACAGATTGCATTGTCTTTGGAGGGAGATTTGCACCCCACTCTTATTTAAGTGTCCACACAACCATGCTCTGCTAGACAACCACCCCATAGGTTCTTTCTCTGAAGGGCCAAAGTGTGTGTTGCAAGCATGTGTGTGTACAAAGTGGCAGGCAATGGAGAAGAATCTCTGGAGAGCTGGGTTTAGTCCGAGTAGACAGTGCTGTTCTCGAGGGATGAGTATAAAAACTGTCTTATTTATACCAGGTCATACTGTGCTCCTGCACCTGCAAAATAAAAACACAACGCAAAAACCCCCAGTGAGAATAAGAGCACAGTTTTGTGGGGTTCTGTCTGTTTCCCACAAAGGCTGATTTGGTGCAGGGTTCTTAATATCTGTCAAATGGAGCGTTCCCAAGAAGTAAATGGCTTTGGCCTCCCCATTGATGTTGGTTTTCTGGAAATGAGGGCAGTTTGTGTAGGATGTTGTTATGGTGCCTCAGAGAGCTCTCTGACGTAGTTCGTTACGTTTTACTTGTACTGAGTAAGCAAAGCTAAAAATCTTTGCGACCACCAAGCTTGTCTAATACTGTATTCGTAGTCGGCATCCGTTTGTTACTGATGAACTTAAGCAATGGAAAAATGTTCACGGGAAAAACACAGTGCTGGAAAATTTGCCGCCCACCATCACTAGACAGATCTTTTGTACTGCTTTAAGGGACGCGGGTGGCGCTGTGGGTTAAGCCACAGAACCTAGGACTTGCCGATCAGAAGGTCGGTGGTTCAAATCCCCGCGATGGGGTGAGCTCCTGTTACTTGGTCCCTGCTCCTGCCAACCTAGCAGTTTGAAAGCACGTGAAAATGCAAGTAGATAAATAGGTACCACTCCGGTGGGAAGGTAAACGGCGTTTCCGTGCGCTGCTCTGGTTCACCAGAAGCGGCTTAGTCATGCTGGCCACATGACCTGGAAGCTGTACGCCGGCTCCCTCGGCCAATAAAGCGAGATGAGTGCCGCAACCCCAGAGTCAGCCACGACTGGACCTAATGGTCAGGGGTCCCTTTAATGAACCTAATGAACTGGGATTGAGAGCTTACGGTTAGCACAGGGCCAGGCAGGTGGCTGGGAGAGGGAGGGATCAGGCCCATTGCTCTCCCTTGTCATTCTGTAAGATCTTCAAGAGAGAATTAGCAACTGCTAATGCACTGTATTGTACCACCACACTTCCATCTTGACATAATCTGAGGGTGGTGGCACCTTCCAAGAACCTCCAGGCTGATGTTTAATTTCTCTTGTTGCAAATAATCTTGTGCCCAAAGCCTATGTGCTTTGCGAAGGATCAAGCCTTCCAGGTTCTTGATCCCCTTAGGCGTGTGATGGGATCAAAGGTTTATTCACAGGGGCTGTTTTCAGCTTGATAAGACTGTAAATTTTGCAGGCCTATGAGATGTGCCACACATTCTGTTATAATGCGGGAGTCCTTCAACTCTTGGGTTGAATCTATAGGAGCCCTGCAGATGCGTTGGGCTACAAGACCCATCGGTCCATGCCAGCATGGCCAGTGGTCAAGAGATGATGGAATTCAGGAGGCACCAGGTTGTGTGTCCCATAGAATAAACACACTCCTCCACTTGTGCCCTTTTGTCTCCTGAAAGAAGTAGCGACGTTCTGAAAATGGCTTCTTCCCTGTAGCCTTTTCGCGACTGCTTGTTGATACGGAAGGTTCACATGCAGCTCTTTACACCTGCGTGTCACTATTACTCAGTGCTTGATGACTGACGGCTGACTGCAAACAAGCTGGCAAGGGTTGTTTGAGGTGAGATTGGGTGTAGCCGAGAGCTCCTTCTCTGATACTAAATCTGTGGAAGGTTGGCCACACCAATCATCACATGAAGTATAGTACAGTGGTACCTCAGGTTAAGCACTTAATTCGTTCTGGAGGTGCGTTCTTAACCTGAAACTGTTCTTAACCCGAAGCACCACTTTAGCTAATGGGGCCTCCTGCTGCCGCTGTGCCACCGGAGCCCGATTTCTGTTCTTATCCTGAAGCAAAGTTTTTAACCTGAAGCACTATTTCTGGGTTAGCGGAGTGTGTAACCTGAAGCATATGTAACCTAAAGCTTATGTAACCTGAGGTACCACTGTAATTAAATGATGTGTGTGTATGTCTATCTATCTATCATCTATATCTATCTATCTATCTATCTATCATCTATCTATCTATCTATCTATCTATCTATCTATCTATCTATCTATCTATCTCTATCTGTCTGTCTGTCTATCTATCCATCCATCCATCCATCCATCCATCCACCCTAGAGCAGCAGAACCAATATTTAGTCATAATAAATTCAAGTCATTGTCAATGCCATTGCCAACAGCTGGGACACAAGTGTCATGAGAATACTTAGGAATGATACCACTCAGTCCACTGGTTCTCTTCCAGAATCAATAAGAACGTGGCGTTTTTGAAAGCGGAGAGCCTGTGCAGGGAAATAGGGTCAATAGGGAGCCCGTGCCACCGGAGCCCGATTTCTGTTCTTATCCTGAAGCAAAGTTTTTAACCTGAAGCACTATTTCTGGGTTAGCGGAGTGTGTAACCTGAAGCATATGTAACCTAAAGCTTATGTAACCTGAGGTACCACTGTAATTAAATGATGTGTGTGTATGTCTATCTATCTATCATCTATATCTATCTATCTATCTATCTATCTATCTATCATCTATCTATCTATCTATCTATCTATCTATCTCTATCTGTCTGTCTGTCTATCTATCCATCCATCCATCCATCCATCCATCCATCCACCCTAGAGCAGCAGAACCAATATTTAGTCATAATAAATTCAAGTCATTGTCAATGCCATTGCCAACAGCTGGGACACAAGTGTCATGAGAATACTTAGGAATGATACCACTCAGTCCACTGGTTCTCTTCCAGAATCAATAAGAACGTGGCGTTTTTGAAAGCGGAGAGCCTGTGCAGGGAAATAGGGTCAATACCTTTTGTGCCAGAAATGTTTCAGAAATGAATGAAGCCATAGAAGCTACTCTATAGCTTAGTCAGCAGATCTGGAAAAGATCTGGGACAAGGGTCAGCAAACTTTTTCAGCAGGGGGCCGGTCCACTGTCCCTCAGACCTTGTGGAGGGCTGGACTATATTTTGGGGGGAAAAGAGAACAAATTCCTATGCCCCACAAATAACCCAGAGATGCATTTTGAATAAAAGGACACATTCTACTCCTGTAAAAACACGCTGATTCCCGGACAGTCCACGGGCCGGATTGAGAAGGGGATTGGGCCGGATCCAGCCCCTGGGCCTTAGTTTGCCTACCTATGATCTAGGAGGTCCATGACTACACAAGGGTCCACTATAAAGATAAAGGGACCCCTGACAATTAAGTCCAGTCGTGAGCGACTCTGGGGTTGCGGCGCTCATCTTGCTTTACAGGCCGAGGGAATCGGTGTTTGTCCGCTTCCGCAGACAGTTTTTCCGGGTCACAGGGCCAGCATGACTAAGCCGCTTCTGGCAAACCAGAGCAACGCACGGAAACACCGTTTACCTTCCCACTGGAGTGGTACCTATTTATCTACTTGCACTTGGACGTGCTTTCGAACTGCTAGGTTGGCAGAAGTTGGGACCGAGCAACGGGAGCTCACCCCGTTGTGGGGATTCGAACCACGACCTTCCGATCGGCAAGCCCTAGGCTCAGTGGTTTAGACCACAGCGCCACCCGCATCCCCTTAAGGTCCACTGCAGAAAGCAAGAATTGGGTGCAACGTGACACTTTTAAGTCTGAGATACAGTATGATTGGGGGATTAGAAATGGCATGCCGATCAAAGATTCCCTGGAACTCTGTAAAGCTGTAAAACTCTGTAAAAATGGCTGTCCATCTTTTCTGAAATTGGGTGTGTGTGTTATGGGTTTCTTTTGTTTCTGTTCTTGCTTAGCGCTTTAATTTTGCATTTTTAGGCTGTCACCCACCCTGAGATCTTTGGATGAAGGCCCGTATGCAAATTCGTTAATTAAATAAATAAAATCGCACCACGGAGTCGTCTCCTAGCAATGGCAGGCGCAAGGGCCCTTTCCTTCCAGTTGTGATGGGGGGGGGGTTCAGGGTCTCTTCTCTGCCCTCCAGACACTTGGCTTTTTCTTCTGCTTCTCCTACTAGCTGTTGTATCTCCTGAACAGATGTGTCATCCCAGGGGCACAGCTTGTTGCAACTGGGTGTCACAGTGAAACTGGGCGTCAAAGCTGCATTTGCATAGCTGAGCTGCTCCCTATATCTTTCCCCCTTAGATAAGAAGGCCGCAAAGTGCGCATGAGGCAAGACTGAATGCAGTTGTGTTGTTCTCTCGAATGCTGTGTGCAAGGCGGCCTGCCAGATGAGTAGAGCTTTTGCTACTAAGCTTCTGCCGCCTCAAGCCTTTGCTCACGTCACAGACGCTGTTGTAAGTGACTCTAGCCTCTGGGTTGAGGGGTGGAGCAGACTTGTCAGTTAAACAAGTCTTCTTCTTCTTCTTCTTCTTCTTCTTCTTCTTCTTCTTCTTCACAACTGATTAAAAGAGGAGAACTTTGGAAATAACTTGAAAAGGTATGCTTTGAAGGTCTTACGGCCTACACAGTCGTACCTCATGTTATGTTTGCTTCAGGTTGCGCGTTTTCAGGTTGCGTCCCGCAGCGACCCAGAAGTACAGGAAAGGGTTACTTCCGGGTTTCGCCGCTCACGCATGCGCAGGCGCGCAAAATGATGTCACGCGCAGGCGCAGAAGCGGCAAATCACGACCCTGGCGTGCGCAGATGTGGGTTGCGTTCTTTTCAGGTTGCGAATGGGCCTCCGGAACGGATCCCTTTTGCAACCAGAGGTACCACTGTATTTCCATGTTTTGTGATTTCAAACCACCGCTGCGGTTCTCTCACCAGAGTACTTGCCACAGACTTGGATCTTGGCATCCAGGAAATTCACGTGTGTGTTTTAGTCTGGAACCAGTGGCTTCAAGTTTCAAGAAAAGAGATTCCGACTAAACATACGGGAAAACTGTCTGACAGTAAGAGCTGTTCAGCAGTGGAATGGTCTCCCCCAGAAGGTTGTGAGCTCTCCTTTCTTGGAGGTTTTTAAGCAGAGGTTGGATGGCCATCTGTCGTCAATAATCTAGTTGAGATTCTTTCATTGCAGGAGTTTGGACTAGATTACCCTCAGGGTCCTTCCTATATATATACACACACATAATCATTTTAACACTTGTGCATACAAGTGTTCATATTTGGGGGATTCGTACAGTGGTACCTTAGTTCTCAAACTTAATCCGTTCTGGAAGTCTGTTCCCAAACCAAAGCGTTCCAAAACCAAGGCGCACTTTCCCATGGAAAGTAATGCCAAATGGTTATTCCATTCCAGACTTTTAAAAACAACCCTAAAACAGCAATCTAACATGAATTTTGCTATCTAACGAGGCCTTTGATCCATAAAATGAATCACAATAACAAATTGACAGGAAAAGCCTCAAAAACATAAAACAAATAGCAAAAAAAGCGCACCAAACTTAATCCGTTCCGGAAGTCCGTTTGACTTCCGAAATGTTTGAAAACCAAGGAGCAGCCTTTCATTGGTACAGGTGCCCCGGAAACAATTGCCATCAGCCGCATCGGACGTTCGGCTTCCGAAAAACGTTCGAAAACCGGAATACTTACTTCCTGGTTTTTGGCATCTGGGAACCAAGGCATTTGAGAACCAAGGCACCACTGCATTTGGGGGACTATTAGGGGGTTTCTGCAGAAGAGGCTTCAGCACCAAAGCCGTGGATCGAAAGAGTAGCATTGGTCTGACCTTGCTTAATGTGCAGCCGCTGTCTCCTTCCTATGTAAGCTCTTCGGTTGCTCACTTTCGTTTTTTGTAGCCACAAGGTCTGAAACTCTGTGTGTGGAAGAACACAAAGAGCAGCTCATATAACTGAGCTTCGGGTCCCATAGCCACAAGAGCATCCATTTAGCTTTTTTTTTTTTTTTTGTTAGGCTGCTTGTTTTATTTTTTTTCCTGTTGACTAATGATGCAGATTTTTCAATAGTCTAAAAGCGTGCTTTTAGTGCTGTTATGTACTGCCTGCAAATGAATGCTGCTAGATAAAATTCCTTTGGAAACGGTTCTGAATGGCACCAGTGAAGAAAGCTACTTGCATTCCATTACCCTGTGTTAATGCTGTAAGTGAGAGAGCGCATGCCAGAATTATGTGCAGGCAATTTAGGGGCAGAGCAATACTTGTATTTATGGATTCCATCTCTCTCTCCCACTCCCCCCCCTTATCATGCGGTTTCAGAATGAATGACAACATGCATTTAAATGCCTGCAATTAAAATCCAGTGGATCAGAACAGTGATAAATGCAAACTAAAATGATTTAGAAAGTGTAACATAGATGTGCAGTGCAGTCCCAAACAGGTTTAGTTGGGAGTGAGACCCTTTGATTTCCCTGGCATTTTTTTCTTTCTATAGACCAGTGATCATAGTCGTGCATCATGGAATCTGTCAGAGTTTGTGTTCTGCTTTCTTTAATTTTGTCCCGTGCAAAATTGCTTTTGTTCCTCTTATTGTCCCACCCCATTGTTATCAGAGCCTCTTTCTTTTCATTTTCTAAACGCTCTTTTCATAGTGGGTTTGCACCCTGTGCTTTTAATCCATTAATTTTTTACACCGTCTGGAATAAATACCGTATTTTTTGCTCTATAAGACTCACTTTTTCCCTCCTAAAAAGTAAGGGGAAATGTGTGTGCGTCTTATGGAGTGAATGCAGGCTGCACAGCTATCCCAGAAGCCAGAACAGCAAGAGGGATTGCTGCTTTCACTGCGCAGCGATCCCTCTTGCTGTTCTGGCTTCTGAGATTCAGAATATATTTTTTCTTGTTTTCCTCCTCCAAAAACTAGGTGCGTTTTGTGGTCTGGTGCATCTTATAGAGCGAAAAATACGGTAACTGCTGTTTTACTATTTTATAGCTTAGCTGCCTTATGATCCATGCCGGTGATGTACCTCTTCTTTTGAGATTTGAGGGGGGGTGGCGGGGGGAGGAACGACTGCATTGAATTTATTGGTGCTATATGTTTGTCTCTTGGTATGTAGGATCATTTGAGTGTATCTAGTACAGTGGGACCTTGGTTCTCAAATGCCTTGGTACTCAAACAACTTGGAACCGAAACACTGTAAACCTGGCAGTAAGTGTTCCGGTTTTTGAACGTTTTTCAGAAGCCGAACGTCTGATGCGGCTGACGGCTATTGTTTCCGGGGCGCCTGCGCCAATTGCAAACTACCCCATCGCAGGTATTTGAACCGCTGACCTTCCGATCGGCAAGCCCAGGAGGTTCAGTGGTTTAGACCACAGCGCCACCCACGTCCCTATTAGCAAAGACTGTCGGATGACCTTATAGGACCAGTTGGATCAATGGACGGTTAGCTGGTTGAACGCCAGAATATCTGGCACCAGAGGGACAGTATTGCCTGAACTGGTGTCTGGAGCTGCGTAATGACCACCTGCTTGAAAATCTTCCCCAGAAAAGAGAAATAGATTGATAACTGACGGGGGAATTGGCATCGAGTTTTGAGTAGGTTCCAAATGACTGCAGATTAGCATCCATCTGGCGTCCTGCCTTCCCTGAGGGGACACATCGATTACCTCCACTGGCGAAGGGCCCAGCTGATAGAAGTCAGCCTTGACCAGGCAGGAGGAGAATGGCACTAACTTGATTCTGGTTCATTTGCATACTCCAAGCACAGCTTGTCTACCTTCCTACAGGCAAGAGTGGGAAGCTGTCTCATCTTGAAGCTAACAAGCACCAGAGATTTCCCCCACCCCACATGTAGATGCTAAACTTTCTTTTCTGATACATTTCAACAGAAGAAAAACCCGAAAGTAATGAAAAATAGGAAAAGAGACAGCTACATATCACATATTCTATTACATTCAAAATTACAGTCATTAAGAAGAGAAAGTCCCTGCCAGAGAGGAATGGCAAACCAAGCTGTTGGACTTTGCTGAAATGGCAAAACTGACCCAAAAGCTCAGGGACCAAGAACACAAAAACTTCAAGAAAGAATGGGGGGGGGGTGTTATAATTTATTTTGGAGACCACTGTAAGTAGATGAAACATTAGCAGTATTTTAACGTCACTTGTAATATAACAAATACTGTGGATAATATGGACAGATGTAAAAGATAGAGTACAGTGGTATCTCAGGTTAAGTACTTAATTCGTTCCGGAGGTCCGTTCTTAACCTGAAACTGTTCTTAACCTGAAGCACCACTTTAGCTAATGGGGCCTCCCGCTGCTGCCGCACCGCCGGAGCACGATTTCTGTTCTCATCCTGAAGCAAAGTTCTTAACCTGAAGCACTATTTCTGGGTTAGCGGAGTCTGTAACCTGAAGCGTATGTAACCTGAGGTACCACTGTATGAAATAATATGCAGTTGAAAACGTTTGCAATAGGACCCATGGCGGGGATGGGAAGAAGTCTTGCGATTCAGAGAAATCTCTCCATATGGATATGTACTTGGTTTTGTTATAAATTTATATTTGTAAAATTAAATAAAAACAAAACAAAAATACAGTCATTGACAGACTTCCTTTCCTTGCCTTCCTTGGTTGGTTTTATATTCCACTTCCTCTCGCCTCTTCTTAGTTTCCCCAATCTTTCTTTGCTCCCCCCGTTAAATCAAGTTATAACTTACGCTGCTGAAAATACTAACAGATGCCAAACTTTCTAGGATGAGCAGTAGACAACAGCCTGGATGAATTAAGCCGCAGTATATAGGGCACCTAGACAGCATCTTAAAACGTAGAGACATCACCTTGCCAACAAAGGTCCGTATAGTAGAAGCTATGGTTTTCCCAGTAGTGATGTATGGAAGTGAGAGCTGGACCATAAAGAAGGCTGGTTGCCGAAGAATTGATGCTTTTGAATTATGGTGCTGGAAGAGACTCTTGAGAGTCCCGTGGACTGCAAGAAGATCAAACCTCTCCATTCTGAAGGAAATCAGCCCTGAGTGCTCACTGGAAGGACAGATCCTGAAGCTGAGGCTCCAATACTTTGGCCACCTCCTGAGAAGAGAAGACTCCCTGGAAAAGACCCTGATGTTGGGAAAGATGGAGGGCACAAGGAGAAGAGGACAACAGAGGACGAGATGGTTGGACAGTGTTCTCGAAGCTACCAGCATGAGTTTGACCAAACTGTGGGAGGCAGTGGAAGACAGGAGTGCCTGGCATGCTCTGGTCCATGGGGTCACGAAGAGTCGGACACGACTAAACAACTAAACAACAACATATGGGGCACTTATTTGCCTCGTGGCACTTTGCAGGCGTGTTAGTTGCAAGGAAGAAAAACAACAACACCCTAATATGTTTATTTTAAGACTTTCTGTGTGCAACAGAGTTGGGTGCCATGTGTATTCTAGTAACTTGCCTTTCTCTTCCATTTATTTTCCATCTGCTGCACATATTTGACAAGCGACGTGTGTGGGAAGGAGGCAAAAAATGCAAGTTTTGCCAACTCTGGGCTGAATGAGGAAGGACGGAATGCCAGTCCCACCCAGAATCGACGATGCACTCTGTAATATTTCTTTATCTTGCAGATTTTCAGTAGCAACTTTTATGAAGCCCGACATAACAATGTGATCTCAATGTGGATAATCATAGTCATAGTCAGAGTGGGCCCATTGAAATCAGCAAACCTGAGTAACTGAAATTTCTTTCACTGATTCTACTCTGAGAATTTGCCCGATATTCACAGTATTTGCACTGGTTAAGCGAGGAAAAAGTATTTTGTTGAAACTTAGGCTGCGTACACACCAGACCTTTAAAGCACATTCAAAGCACCCCCCCAAAGGAGAATTGTGGGAGCTGTAGTTTACCTGTCACAGAACTACAAGTCTAAGCACCCTTAAACTACAGGTCCCACAATTCTTTGCAGGCGGAGAATGTGCTTTGAATGTGTTTTAAAGGTCCAGGGTGTTTGCAGCCCTGGTTATAAGCACTTAGTTAGCATCCAGCCTTCTCCTTTTACATGATTTGTCTTGGGGCCAAACCATGTGTAAGATCTATAAGATGATACCATGATAGCTTCTTCTTTGCCTAAAAGCAGCTGCGAGGGTTTGTATTGGTGCTAAGTGTACACACTAATCCCCCCTAAAAGCTGCTATTTAGCCTTTGAAAAGGTAAAAAAGAAGTATAACACGTATAGTTATCTTCTCCTCTCACATGGCTAGTGGCAACTATAGGGGCTGAAGTGATTTAAATCGGGGAAAGCATTAAAAAGAAGAAGTTCCAGCTGTGTTGTTTTGAGGCAAGAAAAAGGATATTTGATTGTCACAGGTTTACCAACGTGGTGGTGGTGGTGTTAGCATAGCGTTGGGATAAGTGTTCAAAATGTGGGTTTTATTGACAATTATCCACATTCACAACAGGCAGTGTTTACTTGATGAGCTATAAAAGGAAATTCA
This sequence comes from Podarcis vaucheri, assembly GCF_965113315.1. Classification (NCBI taxonomy): domain Eukaryota; kingdom Metazoa; phylum Chordata; class Lepidosauria; order Squamata; family Lacertidae; genus Podarcis; species Podarcis vaucheri. The sequence continues at coordinate 11,256,361 of NC_138748.1, forward strand.
GAGTAAACTAAATTTTGGGATGGATGTGTTAACTGCTCTATACCTACTGTAGCTTCAAAGCAACCTCCTCTTCAAAGATTCTTGAGAACCGTAGTTTACTCACCACAGAACTACAGTTCCTGGAATTTCTTGCAGGAGAGGACGTGCAAACTATTCCCACACATTTAATGAAAGTTTCCCCAGCCACCCCAACAAAAGTTTCCCCAACCATCATTCCGTTTAGTTCCTGATGAACGCAAGTAAAATAAAACACGACGTGGGAATCCTTTCTCAAAGTGGATGCACGTTTTGAAAATAAGCTAGGCCTCCAAACCTTCAGATTTCTCTGCCTCACGAACTTTCTTGAGAGCCTTCTGGCTTTTTCCTTAATGTGGTTTGCATATAAATTTTGCCGGAGAAAGGCCCGCAAGAACGTTTGTGCTTCTAAGAAGGTGGAAGAAGTGAAACACGTATTCCTTTACTAAGAAAATGAGCTATGGGGTTTTGTGGGTAAGGAAGTGGCTAGGTACTTCTGCTAAGAAGACAAAGCTTCTCAAATTCCATGTCTGCCCTCGCATCGGCCAGGAAGAAAGTCTAAATGCAGTCCGTTGTGGAAAGAGTGGCCTAATTAGAAGTTGGTATGTGCCAACCTTATGCATGTCTACTTGCAAGTAAGCCTTGCTTACTGCTGTAGGACTTGCTTACAGGTGAGTTGTAACCTAGAGATTGCATTTGAAGATGGTATACTCGGAGCAGGTCTGTTGAAAACAGCTGGCTTAAGTTACGGCTAACTTAAATCTTCTGAGTGTGACTTGGTTGGACGCCAGCTTTAAACTGTGAGTGGTGGACTGACTCTTGCCTTTTAAAGCTGAATTTTCTCAAAACCAGTGTACATTTATTTGGCCGCTTTGTTATCATAGCGAGCAATCAGTTATATTTTATCTCACAATCAGACTAAATTTGTGGAAGCCAAATGCCTTTGCTGCTCACCCTGAGCCAGGAGCAGTCACCATTTGGAGAAAGAGGCTGGAACTGGTCAATATATGGTTCTAGTGACCTTTCTTCTTTTAAGTTCTCTCACCTAGTTCAGTGTTGCCATCTGAACTAGCCAGATGTTGAACTGAGAATCAGTCACAGTCATCGTTTGAAAAATAAGACTTTAGAGCCGTCTTGCCTCAAAATGGCAACTAGACATTCCATTTTGGTGACTGCAAATTTGGTTAAAGGAGCTATTTGGCACCTAGCTTATACAGTATATCGTGAGACTTCCGGGGTTGACGAGATCTGGGAATGGCGGATTCCCTCCGAGCTCCGGAGGGAATCGGCTCAGCAGGGGACGGGTCTTGCCGTGCCGGCGACACGGGGACCCTTAAAACCGCAGGCGCGGTGCCTGCGGACTGAAGACTCGGCGGGTGCCTTAAGCGCCCCCCCTGATTCGCGAAGAGCCTTTTTAAAGGCTGCGGAGGGGATACGGGGGGTGGCGCGGCACTGAGAGTCCATCGCTACCTCTGCTGAGCGAAGCCGCGAGCCATGACCGGAGAGCGCTGACTTCCTTCCTTGAAATTCGGCTGAAAAAACAACCCGTGAGTAATTTGGACTTGGCTTTTAAGAAATTTATCCACTGAATTTGAGACGATCGGGGGATGTGCTAAAAGGAAGTCCGCACCCCCTACCTTGCAGACGATCTAGAGCAACGAAAAAAGAACTAAGCTGGAGTGCCTACCCTGTAAAGGGTGAGTTTTAAAAAAGACAGTGACTTCCAAGATTTGGAAATTTTGAGCAGGAGAGAGGAGTGTTGGATGTTTTATGCTCTGTTGTAAACAACCCCCCCTCCCGGGCCCGGGAGCGTCCTGCTTTGGAGCTGGTTTAAGAAGTGCAGAGTTTGACAGCTGTCAAAGCTGTCAAACGGACTGTTAATAGTGGAAAATTGCTACCTAAGTTACCTCTGGATTAAAAAGAGTTACAATTGATCTAAAATTGTTGGAAATAAAGAAACAATAACAAGACAGAGGACTGTTGGGGAAAAGAATACTAAGTAACCAGATTCCCTCTAGAGGGAATTCTGTGGAACTACAATGGCTGTGGATGGAAAGATACTGGGAGAAATCGAAAGGATGTTTTATTTGGTTGGAATCTTACAAGAGCAGACTACGGCTATGAGTGAACAATTGATGACCTTGACTTCTGAAACAAGTAGTCCTGCTGAATGTAACGAGGACCTCAATGAGAAAGAATCCACAGCTGAACCAGAAATGATAATAAAAGAAGAGGAGAAGACAAAACAAGAAAGAGAAGAAGTGATGTGGGAAAATACTGAGCAGAAGCTGACGCCTGTGGAATACAAACAAGGAGATTATTGGAGTAAATCTACTATAAATCCACGAAAGATGCAGAAGACGAAAGTGGAGGCCCTGGGAGTCTATGAAATTAAGGAATTTAAAATAAAGAAATATAATCGGGGCCTCCACATAGACTCTGACTTTGATTACCTTCAAGATTCATGCCTTGTGGAAACTCTTCAGCAGCTGTTTGCAAATATGGGAAGAGACTTTGGATTGATGGTGAAAGAACTCTTTCGAGATGTGACGACTGGCATAAAGGATTACCAACAAGACCGGCGGAGAGGGACTGAAAGAGACTGGAGGGCCTCGGACGTGAGGAACCCGGGCTAATAACTGTTATTTTGGACATGCTTTGGGAAGGGACGCAAACCGGGGATGGGAGGGAGGGAAAAATTAAGTTCTAACAACACTCATGATTATGGGATTTGGTTAAAAAGATCATTATTCAAGACAAAATGGGAAATCGATGGAAGGGAATTGAGGTCCAACTTAGAAAAAATTAATTTTGTTTGCTTTTATAAAAGGACTAATATTAAGACAGGGAAATGCCAATTTGCTGACATAAATTTGGAAATGGGGATGCAAGAGAGGGGGTAGGGGGAAGTCAATGACCAGGGTTAGGAAATAACATTTTCGGGAAAGTATATATGTTTGTTGTTGTTTTCTTTTTTTTTCCTTTGTTTATGTGTTTACTTGTTTTTTGTGTTTTTGTTTTTGTCTATATAAAATGTGAAAACCCAATAAAATTTTTTTTTAAAAAAAAATATACAGTATATCGTGAGTTTCTAACATTTCTGGGCCTGTCTTTGTCTCTTAGCCAATCTTGTTTGTTGTGAGGATAGTATCGTGTTGCCCATTGCCTGTGTGCGCGCAGGGCCTCTGTGTATTTCTTGGTTGACACATCTGAGAGTTTTGGCATGTCTCGGTGCTGCACAGCAGTGGCAAAGCAGTGCTCAGGCATGTGACTCGAAGACTCCACTGCGAGTCTCTGCTTCCCACTGTTAACACAACAGAGTGTGCTGCTGTCGCCAAAATGCAAGTGATTTGCCTTGGCATGGCTCAGCCGACAATGGCTTTGGCAGCTGCTGCTGAAATCCAAGAGCTGACTAGCACCGGTGCCCTTCTCATCCTGCAGTGCCAACCAGGCCTAGGCTTCTACAGGTTGTACCACCAGGACCTTACCTTGGGGGAGGGAAAATTCCTTCTGTCTTCAGTATTTCTTCTGAATATGACCTATGGGCTTCAAAACACAGGCCATGTATGGTTTTTGTATTTTGTATTCGTGACAATGGATGGAAGCCTATGAGGGCCATATACAGTGGTACCTTGGTTTTCGAACTTAATCCATTCCGGAAGTCCGTTCAACTCCCAAAACCGTTCGAAAACCAAGGCGCGCTTCCGATTGGCTGCAGGAGCTTCCTGCACTCAAGCAGAAGCAGTGTCAGACGTTCGGCTTCTGAAAAACATTCACAAACCAGAACACTTGCTTCCGGGTTTTTGGCATTCGGGAGCCGATTTGTTCGACAGCTAAGCCGTTTGAGACCCAAGGTACAGTGGTGCCTCGCAAGACAAAATTAATCCATTTTGCGAGTCTTCGTCTTGCGGTTTTTTCGTCTTGCGAAGCACGTCTATTAGCAGCTTAGCGGCTATTAACGGCTTAGCGGCTTTAAGAAAAAGGAAACAAACTCGCAAGAACTTGCAAGACGTTTCGTCTTGCGAAGCAAGCCCATAGGGAAATTCGTCTTGCGGAACGACTCAAAAAACGGAAAACTCTTTCGTCTAGCGATTTTTTTCGTCTTGCGAGGCATTCGTCTTGCGGGGCACCACTGTACCACTGTACTGGTTTTCAGTCTAAAATTCAGCTCATTCGTTGTATCTGTTAGAGATTTGTGTTGTGTTGTGCTTCTGGCAGAAACAAAAATCGTGTTAGGACCAGAACAGCAACGTCCGTATATAAAAACCTAGCAGCCCATACCCAAAGTGTAGAAGTACTGATTTCTTTTTTTGCTGGTTCTGATATATGGAATTTTGAACTTTTCCTCCCCGCCCCCATCTCCTTTTGAGGCTGAAAATGGCTGAGTTTCATCACTTATCCGGCTTGTCACTTGGGTTCTATTAAAAGGATAAAAGAGCCAAAGATGGGTTATTTAAACCACGTCATCACATGAGTTCCGTAGGACAGTTTTAATGTTAAAAGGTCAACGCCTTCTTTTTTTTTAAAAAAAAAAGCTATTTCAGAAGGTAAAGGGGAAATAGAGGGAGCAAATACGCCACCGCGTACAATAATAAGAAGAGGATTTATCATTTAAAATTGCTTGTCTAGTACAACCAGTGATTCAGTTGCATGGACATTGGACCAACTCTGTGTTATAGAAGAGATGAATGGTGTTCTCAAATATCTGAATGGCTTCCTATGAATGTTTTATATAAGCTAGGATGACTCTTAATAATCTGTATAGGGAAAAGTTCTAGATTTTGAACACCGAAATAGACTGTGTGTAGGATGTTTGTGGGAAGACTTGAGAGATTTTATTTTTTTTAAAAAAGCACTGAGACGCCACTGCTGCTATTGCTCTCCTGCTGTGCTAAATCGAGTTGAGTCACATCCTCTTGCAGCTTCCCTGAAGGGCTTTCTCTTAATTGTTGGGATCCCTTTGCACCCTAAAAATAGATCAGGGAACACTTTTTGCAGGACTCCTAACCTTGACCCTATAAAGGCTCCTTTGCACAAGGGGGTTTCCTGTTTTATTCAATTATATATTTCTACCTTGCCTCGTGGCCCAGATGGATCTCCAAAGCAGCTTACATAAAGTAATTAAATTTGGGACTGTACTGATATATGTTTATTAAATCAGTATTTGTTGTTAATGTTCTGTGATAGAAACTCAGGTATATAGTCTAGTTGCCCAATGGCGCCTTAAACCTAGGTTATGATCACCAGAATGGAATGTCTAGGCATTATTAATTTTTTTGCAATGGGATTTAGCAATAAAAATAAAAACACTACAGTACTACCAATAATAATTTCATTTCTATACCACTTTATATTTCAAAGAAGAATCTCAAAGCAATTCGCAACACATTGAAACATCAAATAAAACAATCCAGAATCAAAACAAATTCAATCTGCAAGGAAAATATTTCAGATAATTCTCTATGTGACGTTTTGTTTTCCCCAGTTGCCGGCCCGGCATCCAGAGATCTCCATGTGGTCGCAGTTTGACCCACGCCAGTCACAAAATGTACCTGGTGTCTGGCTAATTTCTAATGCTGGTTATAATTAATGTATATATTATGAAAAGTGGCCTTGGAGAAATTTTCTCCTAGTTTTCTATGATCATACATATTTTATTGAAAAAACAAACTAACTATTTGGGTGGGGGGTTCAAATCCTGGATGTGCATTGGCAAATTAAATTCTGTGGCTTCTGTTGAAACCACTGAGCCTCTTGGACTTGCTGATCAGAAGGCTGACGGTTCGAATCCCCGCGATGGGGTGAGCTCCCGTTGCTCGGTCCCAGCTCCTGCCAACCTAGCAGTTCGAAAGCATGCCAAAAGTGCAAGTAGATAAATAGGTACCGTTCCGGTGGGAAGGTAAATGGCGTTTCCGTGCGCTGCTCTGGTTTCGGTGTTCCGTTGCACCAGAAGTGGCTTAGTCATGCTGGCCACATGACCTGGAAAAACTGTCTGCAGACAAATGCCGGCTCCCTTGGCCTGTAAAGTGAGATGAGCGCCCAACCCCAGAGTCGTCTGCGACTGGACTTAACTGTCAGGGGTCCTTTACCTTTTACCTATTTAAAAAAGGTAAAGGACCCCTGGACAGTTAAGTCCAGTCAAAAGCGACTATGGGGTGCAGTGTTCATCTCGCTTTTCAGGCTGTGGGAGCCAGTGTTTGTCCACAGACAGCTTTCCAGGTCACGTGGCCAGCATGACTAAGCCACTTCTGGCATGACGGGACACCGTGACGGAAACACCGTTTACCTTCCCGCCATGGAGGTACCTATTTATCTACTTTCATGGGCATGCTTTCAAACTGCTAGGTTGGCAGGAGCTGGGACAAAACAATGGGAGCTCACCCAGTGGTGGGGATTCGAACCGCCAACCTTCCTATTGGCAGGCCCAAGAGGCTCACTGGTTTTAGTCCACAGCGCCACCCGCATCCCTAGTTTGCCTTTAGCATTTAGGTAGGCACACCAAGCAACAGGTGGGGCGGGTTTCTGAGGCGCTGTGCACATGCTACTCAGGAACCGTGTCAATTGCAAAGGAGATGGGACTTGTGATCTGCAGAAGGCTGCAAGAGATGGAAAAGGAGCTGTTTATCTGGAAGTGAGACTTCCCTTCTTCTGGGCTATCACAGAGGGTGAGAGCAGTTGTCCAATGTTCTGGAAACCCAGTTCACATGTCATGAGTATAAGTCTCAGCTAACACACGTCCACCATAATGGGCGGTTTGCCTCCTCCTTGCTGGCGGAACAAATTGTGGTTTTTGGGGGAGCGAGAACAAACTACAAGCATTGACTTGGAGATAACAGCAAGCCAGGAATTGTGGTTTGTTTCCTCCTGACATGAATCCATATATGTGTGAGACAGTTGTGACTCATTTGTTCACAGGAAGTCACGATTTCTAGCTGACATGTAAATATGATGGGAGCCTGGATGCATGAATGTGACGGTTGATTAAAAAGAAATAACGAGAGACGGTTCTTCAGGTGTTCTTGTTTTTTATTTGAGTAATAAACCAAACGGCAGGTACCTGCCCGCATTTCTTATGCTGTTTTGTTTCTTAATTTCACGTCGGATGACGTTAGTAACGCACCACACTTCTCAGAGCACAGCGAACGCCACCTTGCATCTTTGCTCAGGGCTGATTCATATGTGTGTGTATAGATAGATAATCTCATTACTCGCTGCCACATCCCTTGATGAGTCTTGGCTCAATGTCTTCAAAAACCGTGGTTTGAGGTGAGATGGATATTCAAAGCTTTCTCTGTGTACAGTGTCTTATTTGTGATATCTTGATATTATAGTCATTGGATGCTCTTTGCATCTCCCAGGAGATCCAAAGAGCTTTCTCACACTCCTGAGGTTCAGTTGGCCTTCCCTGGGGAGGAAGGCTTTAGTGTGACAAAGCGCTGCCCTGTGGAACTCCCTGCCACTAGAGTTTCGGCAGGAACCACCCTTCTGAAAACCGCATTGCTTAGATAGGCCTTCACAACATAATTTTCTCTTTTTAACCAAGCAGTGCCTACTGATGTTCTTAATGGCATTTTGTGGATATTTGTGGACCGTTTTTCCTTATCTTTCAAATGTTGTAAGCCGCTTTGATACACTTTACGAAGGTGCGGGTTGTAAATACATGAAGCAGTTGTGATTGCGGTATGGACCTGCGGATGGGGTGGGGTCCAAACTATTTTAAGTGCCAAAAGGGGCATTGTGGGTGAGGGTCATAGAATGGTGCCTCTGGGGCTGGCCAGCAGGTGCTGGTTGCCAGGAGCTGAACCAGCCTTGGAGTAAGCAAGCAAGCGGGCAAGGGAGCCCACCCAGCCAGTCCTCCATCCCTTGCCGTTGGGACTGGACAGACAAGTCTCAGGTCCCTGTGGGGCAGTGTGAGGAGGCCCCTCTCTTTGGGGCAGAGGGGGCAGCTCCAAAACTAGGGGCGGTGGCAGTGACAGCGGCTGCCCAGAGGACTACCAATGGAGAGGAGAGGAGGCTGAGGGAACACTCCACAAGGGAGCGTGTTCAAAAAAGCGTGAGAGGCTGCCAGCTCTGCAGGCGAGGGGTGACGTAACTGGGCTCCTGAGCCCCCCAGAACATAGTTGCTCAAGGGACCCCTGGACTCAAAAAGGTGGAAAACCTCTGAGCTAAAGTGTGCACAGATTTCCTTTACACCCAAAGTGTCGTAATCTTGGTGTGGTTTCCGCTTCCAGAAGGAGAAGCGCAAATTTAGCCTGACGGAATCGGCTTGCGAGCTTCTCCGTGGTTATGTTGCAAGGCAGACTTTTCCATCCGTTGACTTCTGCATTGTTTCTTCGAATCTCAAATCTTCGCCTTCCAAGAATCTGTTAACACAGTTGGCAGACAGGATGAAGTCACCGTTTGGGGCTGCAGAACTTCTCAGTATGGTGTGGCCTTTGTTTCCCATCCCACCTTTTGTGAAATGCCTCGCTTTTCTCCCCACTTTTCATGCTGCCCAACTTTCAGTGCTGTCAGTGTTTACCCATTTAGGGCCTTGCCACCACCTTCTCCTTCGCTTCTTCTATTTGTCCTAACCCAGTGCTTCCCAAACTTGTTTTTGGACTACAACTCCCATCACCCCTAGCTCGCAAGACCAGTGGTCAGGGATGATGGGAATTGTAGTCCAACAACAGCTGGAGAACCACGTTTGTCCTAACCCATCCAGATTGCTGAAACAACAACAAAATCACATCTGGCAACAAATGTGCCCCTTTGGTTTCAGATAGCACATGGGTAGAGGAATCCAAAAAGCCCGGGACACAAATTTTCATGGCCCTCTAGACTCATTTACCAACAGTAATGTATTTAGCATTAAACTCTGGAAATGTAGACTCGATTCTGATCAAACTAGGCCTCCTAGAGCAAAATACACACCAGAAGGCTTAGTTTGGTCAGAATTGAGAATATACACTTCCAGAGTTAACGCTAAATACATTACTGCTGGCAAATGAGCCACCATACAGACTTGTCTCCATTTGGGAACATTTTCACCTATGAGAATGCTGTGGTAACAGGAGTTTGCATGTGTGTGTTTATGTAAGTTGGGGAGTGGGGGAATTGCTCCCCAACGTGGGCACAGCAAAAACATTTGCGCAGATCTGTAAATGTGCAAGAGCCACTCCTGATTTGCGTTAATTTCCTTTCTTAACAATTTTAATATAAGAGGTTGCAATGGCTACTGGTGGGGACGCTTCTCACTGTATTTCCAACACATTAACTAGTTTCAAGGGGATATTACCGATCCAGTGCATCACTAATTGTTAACATTTCACTCTAGGTCATACTGGCTTTGTAATACAGTGGTACCTCGGAAGTCGAACAGAATCCATTCCGGAAGTCCATTTGACTTCCAAAATGTTTGGAAACAAAGGCACGACTTCCAATTGGCTGCAGGAAGCTCCTGCAACCAATCGGAAACCGTGTTGGATGTTTGTGTTCCAAAGAATGTTCGCCACTGGAACACTCACTTCCGGGTTTGTGGCATTCAGGAGCCAAAACGTTCGACTCGCAAGGCGTTCGGGATCCAAGGTACGACTCTATTAGGATTCAATATGTACCAGGGTTATTGCTTCCTAAGCTTTCTGGCTTTCTTGCTGTCATTTTTTGGGGGGTGCAGTTTAAAAACGATTTGTATTTATATATAGCTTGTTCAAGTCATCAAATAACTCCACATACATTATCCAAGTCAACTTTACCAAGTAGCCCGTAAGGTTGAAATCATCTCTGTATTCAAAGTCCCATTATTGAGTTCATTACTGTTGAAATTTGAACCCGGCGTTTCCCAGCTGATTTGCAGAGCTCTGTTTCCTAAATAACAATTTATTTTGTCAACCTCTCTGAAACGTAGAATTGGTAAGGGTTTTGCTCCGCGAGCAAGTGACACAAAACTTTGTCATGTTCTATTCCTCAGTGCTCTCATACTGTCCGTCTGGTGGAAATGATTGTTCCACAAAATGCTTTCTCTATTAATAGTCACTTTTTTATTTTAAAAAGGATTTTGAAACGTAAGCTAGAGTGTTTTTTCTTTCTTTCGGAAACGGGATTACTATTTCTGCCGCAAGCGTTCAATGTGTGATTATAAGAGCACTCTGTATAATTATAATGTTTATCATGCATGTCCCCCGAAAATAATCTTTTTCCCTTGTCTCTGCCGCTTCCCTTTGTGTTTTGCAGGGACTCCAACCGTCATGTTAAGATAAAGCAGAAAGGAGCAGTGCTGAACATGCTAAAGAGGTTAGACAAAATAAGGTTCAGAGGTCACAAGAGAGATGAGTTCCTCGATTTAGCAGAGTCTCCCAATGCTTCCGACACTGAATGTGGAGATGAAATTCCTATGAAAATACCTCGTACGGCAGGCAAAGACAGCGATGAATTGAGAGACCCTGTAAGTATCTGCGCTATTGACATACGTGCCAACTCCCTGGGTGCCCGAGCACCCACAAAATTCCCCATGGAGGGGCCAGGCACCCACAAAATTCTGTGCCAGGGCCATGCACGCTGCGTGGCTCCCATGACCCCGGGGCCAAGATGGCACTCCTGGCTGAACGAACGAATGAATCTTTATTGCTAAAAGCTATAAGCTGTCACATGGGACGCGGGTGGCGCTGTGGGTTAAACCACAGAGCCTAGGACCTGCTGATCAGAAGGTCGGCGGTTCGAATCCCCGCAACAGGGTGAGCTCCTGTTGCTCAGTCCCTGCTCCTGCCAACCTAGCAGTTTGAAAGCCCATCAAAGTGCAAGTAGATAAATAGGTACTGCTCTGGCGGGAAGGTAAACGGTGTTTCTGTGCGCTGCTTTGGTTTGCCAGAAGTGGCTTAGTCATGCTGGCCACATGACCCAGAAGCTGTATGCCGGCTCCCTCGGCCAATAAAGCGAGATGAGCGCTGCAACCCCAGAGTCAGCTATGACTGGACCTAATGGTCAGGGGTCCCTTTACCTTTATAAACTGTCACAATTGGTCACAATCCGTAGGATACAAACAATTGATTTAAGACTGAACAACAAGAACAGCAAAGCAAGCATACAAAAATGCAAAAATCACAGCTGCATAAGTTAAGTAAGCACTCCACGTCTCACACTCCCCCTTATGATACTTGTCTTGGTGCCTAGCTCTCAACCTACTTGCAGCTAAGGCAAATTTTGCAACCTGTGCAGTAATAAATACATTATTTCTAGCCAGCAAAATAGAGATTTGCTCAACAGCAGTTTGGTTGGAAAGAGAGCAAAGGATGTAATCGAGGAATTTTTGTCTAGGGCTAATGATGTGTATCAGTGTGTGGTCACTTTCTTATTTTGGAAAACATTTTAAGTGTTTGTAACGCAAAAATTATGTTCTATTTGTTTTTTCTTATTAGTACCATGCACACTTAATGCTTTAACACTGGTTTTCTGGACGGATCATATCTGAACGTCTAATTCAGTGATGAGGAACCTGTGGTTTTCCCCATTATTGTTAGATTCCCAGCTCCAATCAGCCCTGGAAACCAGCAGTGATCAGGGAAAAGGAAATTTGTGGCTCAACAACATATGGAGGGCCGCAGATCCCCCCTCCCATTTAACCCATAGTTAAAAATTAGCCACAGATCAGGATGTGAAATGTTTCAAGAGCTTTTTTGAGTTTTGTCAACCATTGTTCAGTAATACTTCTGGACCAAAGTGGTCCATGGTGAAGGCAATTTACTTCCCTCTTCTGCCTTCTTGTCTGCAGGGTGAGAAATAACTGTCACTCATGTCTCTGTGTACCTATCCTCTGAGCTTAACTTTTTCATTAGACATTTGAGATCCTAATCAGAGAAGGGTGTAAATTTCAGCTTTATATCTGAACCAGGCCACTGGGAAGTGGAGTTAAATCTGATCCGTTGTTTTCGTTATTGTCATCATTTTATCATTTGCTGCCTTTCAAAGAGTTAAAACCATGCTCAGGACCTCTTATATAAAAATATCTACACTGGTGCCTTGGTTTAAGTTCAGCTTAGTTTATGAACAGCTTGGACTAAGAACGCTGCAAACACAGAAGTAGGTGTTTTGGTTTGTGAACTTTGCCTTGGAAGCAGAACATGTTCTGCTTCTTGTTGAGTGTGTTCCGTTTGTAAATTGAGTCCCCTTCTGCTATGGGAAAGCACGCCTTGGTTTAAGAATGCTTTGGTTTAAGAACAGACTTCCGGAATGGATTAAGTTTGGGAACCAAGGTAGCACTGTACATAATTACAAACATAACAAAAGTAGTTGTAAACAATAAATAAAACACATTGAAAAGTGCACAACCAAAGATCCTACTAAAGGGATTAATTACAAGACAGGAAGTGGAACATGCAATAAGTTCAATGCAATTCAGCATTTATTTATTTTTTGGAAAAAAAGAAGAAAAGTGCACAACCAAATTGAACCATTTCCACATAAATCGTAATTAGATCTAAAATAAAAATACAAAAAGTTAGCATCGATTAACAGCAACAACCTCCCCCAACAAAACTCCCAAAAGAACACCCCAGCTCCAAAGTCTGTTCAGCAGCCTCAGCTTTTTGTAGCTGGAGTCAGTCCCAGCAAGGCAGGGAGCAGGTCTTGCAGCCAATATGGTCTTCTGGCTTCTTCCGCAGCACCAGCTTTTGTTTTAGATGCTCCTGCCGATATCTAATCCCTGGGGCTGGCGTGTTGTGTGTTCAGCTTATACAAACGGCCTGCTACCCATGTGACTACCCATGTGACTACCCTGTAACTAACCCAGTATTTTAAGACGGGCGGGTTGGCATTTTAATTCGGGCAGCGACTGACAGTGTAGGCAGGACGACAGATTGGGAATGAACGGCTATCAATTTGGGTGCTGTTGATCAGAGCCCAACCTAGTTGCCTTTAGCCTTCAAGATTTTGACAACAGCAACTGTGTCATGACCTTATTTGAGGTGGCTTATCCTAGTGGTGCCGTGTAATCCTCTTCTGGAGGAGGAATGAAAAGAGGGGGAAAGAATGACGGAAAGATGGAGAAGAGAAAAAGCCTAGCTTTTGGTTGGTCTAGCTGTGTGCTGCCTACTCCGACTCGCTACCAGGGCTGAATAAAAATCAATGGATTTTTTTTTTAAAAAAACATATGTTAAAAAATGTTAATAAGATTTTTTATAATTTAAATTGGATTTTTAAAATAAAATGCTTTTGGAGGAAAAATCTTTCTAAAGATAGTTTTCTATTTAAGTTACATTATAGTCCAGGAAATAAGGATTTGTTTAAGTTTTTCATGTGTGCTAAAACTCAGTCTTTTTTTCTTTCTTTAAATGTTTAACCATATCAGTTAACAAACATGGATACATATGCTATAATGTTATTGTTTTAGTTAAATAAATTGATTCAATTGTTATTAAGGAAATGATCACTTTTCTCCTTCCAATAAAGTACAGCAGAAAAGTTGTCCAAATATAAACATTTAACTTACTAGACCTCGCCATCATTTCATAATTATCAGTCTATGCATTTCTAATAGTATAACAAAATCAGTAATATTTGATATAACTGTAAAAACTACTCTGAAAAATTATTATTCCAAAAACGAAACCTTCATCTGGTTGCAAATATTAAGAGGCTACCAGCAAGAATGAGTCTTTCTGGGAGGGAAAAATTATTTAGATCATATCTTACTGACTAGTGATTTAAATCATGATTTAAATTGATTTGACTTAAATCAAATCCACCCTGCTTGCTACAGCTCACCAAGATCTGACAAGGTTCCCTTTCCCAACACGGATTGATTCATGTACAAAGCCCTCTTCAGCTTGGCACCAGCATAAATGAAAGCTCATCTCCTTCCTTTATATCCCCAACAAACACTTTGCTCTGCAGGAGAGGGCTTCATTCAGCTGCCATCTTGCCTGGAGTTCTGCTCCACATGACGGACCTTTAGTGTGTCAGCACCCACCCTATGGAATTGGTCTTCTGTTACAGATCAAGCAGGCGCCATCTTCCCTGTCCTTTCGGTGCCTGTCGAAATATTTTCCTCTTTCAACAAGCCATCCCCGTGGAGATCCTTATCCTACTCAAGTATCTGTAATGGATTCGAAATTGCTTTTAAGTGGTTTTAAAGATGCAATTGTTTTAATTTATATACGTTTCTGTTGCATTATGAAATTGCTTTGAGATGCTTCACAGAAAATAATAACAATGATGATGATGATGATGTTCAATGCAGAAAAAGCCACAGTGAGCCAGGACAGCCCTCGAATATACCAAGAGTATATTAAAAACCACCCTGATTGGCCGCAGAGCGCATTTTTCCCACTGAGGAATGAAGTAGATCTTGATCCCCTCCCCCTCTTTCCTTTTTTCTTTCTCCTTCTGTGATGGAACTCCTATTTGGGGACTTCCCTGGCTTTTTCTGGCCCACGTAGGACCAGTCTGGATAGTTGGCCTTGGTGAAGATTTGACATTTTCATCCCCAAAAAGTTTTTGATTTGAGTTTCTACTGACATGAGGCTGCATTTTAATTTTAATGTTGTATTTTAATCTTGTTTTTAAGTTGTATTTTAATCAATTGTTTTTATACCTAGTGTTAGCCGCCCTGAGCCCAGTCATGCCTGGGGTGGGCAGGGTATAAATTATTATTATTATTATTATTATTATTATTATTATTATTATTATTATTATTAAATAATAATAATAGGCCATGCTTGTCCAACATCCAAGAGACTGCAATCTACTCCCACTATAAAAAAACTGGTGTTGATTGATCTACCTACTGGATTGACCAAAGTTGTTGAGCTTTTTTTGGGGGGGAGGGGTCCCACAATCTACCACAGGCAACCCGTGATCTACCAGTAGCTCACAATCTGCCTGTTGGCCATCACTGACCTAGGCAATTACTTAAAAGCAACTGAATGGGATCAGATCATACAGTGGTGCCCCGCAAGACGAATGTCTCGCAAGACGAAAAACTCGCTAGATGAAAGGGTTTTGCAGTTTTTGAGCTGCTTCGCAAGACGAATTTCCCTATGGGCTTGCTTCGCAAGACGAAAACGTCTTGCAAGTTTGTTTCCTTTTTCTTAACACCGTTAATACAGTTGCGCCTTGACTTCGAGGAGCAACTCATAGAACACGGTGTGGTAGCCTTTTTTGAGGTTTTTGGTGATTTTTGAAGCTTTTCCAAAACTTTTCCGACACCATGCTTCGCAAGACGAAAAATTTGCTGGGAATTTTTTTTTTTACCACTGGGAGGTGGTAGATTTAACTCTCCTCCTTGCACCATTTTTCTGACATAAATCTCCCCTTAAAAGTCTGTTTTCTATCTCGGGGGTCAGTACCTGGGGCTGGCGAGGCACTAGAGCTCAGGGAATTCCCTATGCCTACCTTCCCTATGATCAAACGGGAAGGTTTCTAGGGCAGCTTCCATGTCAAAAATGTTAGGTGATTTGGTTCTGGGTCTTTTACATCTCCATTGTTTTGGCCACAAGTTAATACAGAGAGGCTCCATGCACCCGAGTTTAGACCTCAAACTTCTACGACTGGCAGCTTCTATAAATTCAGCTCTGTAGAAGGACAGATCTCGACAAACAGATGTAGTAAAGTGAAGGACAGCGCATGGTAGATTGAAAGGGACCTTGTGTTGAAGGTGGGTCTTAAGTCTGGAATTGCTGGAGGCCGTTGAAGTTCACTAACGCAATCAAGTCAGGGACTTGCAACGTGGTGAAAGCAATGAGCAGATATTGGTGGCTGCTGATGGCCCCTTCTCTAGTGTTGTAGACTTGCTTGTTCCAGCCTCTTGAGTTAAAAATAACCTGCTCTGTGCCATGCCACAAAAAAAAAAGAGTGGATTCTAGAGCTGTTATATTGACTCTGCTGCGTGACCTTGACGTGTGAATTAAAACGCGGCTCAAGGCAGCTGAGTCACAACCATTTCTGTTCACCTGTAGTGCAAAGGAGCTCCGGGGGGGTCAAACCAAGTTTGCTTTCCAAATATCGATTGCCCGTCCACTTATAAACTTACAGTCCTAGAGGTTTGATAATCTTATTTTTTCTCCCTGATCATTTAGTATAACCTAGTTCATAGGCTCCCATTCCGTAATTCTGATTTTACCATTGCTTCTGAGAATGGAGGTTCATTTAGCCACCATGCCTAAGAGCTGCCAATTGACCTGTTTTTTAAGATGGTTTTTCTAATCCTTCTTAACAAGGTGCCTGAGGCAGGTTTCCTCCAGTAGTATGGTTAGTTTCTGCTGTCCCTCAGCTGCTCCTACCTTACTTCCTGGTTATGTCCACAACTTTCTTTTTTCTTTTTCATAATTTTTTAAATAATAATATCTACATTGAAATATCAATCATAATCTTAAACAAAATCCTTAGACTTTCCTCCCCCCCTTCATGGGTCCCATTGTTAATCTTTTTCATTTGCATCTTATAACTTCTTCCATTTTTCCTTAAAACACTTCTTTTACCATAGTTCTTGTTACATTACAAGTGTTATAGCAATCCTGCCAATGTTTTCAGTTGTTTGCAGCGTTCTCCGAGATAACTTATAAATTTCCCCCATTCCTTATTAAAGTTCTTTTCTTCCTGGTTTCTGATCCTCCTGATCATTTTTGCCATTTTGGCGTAGTCCATCATCTTCATCAACCCTTCTTCTTTATTGGGACTTTTTCTTCTTTCCATCTCTGGGCTAGAATTATCCGCGCTGCTGTCATGAATAGTCTTTTCTGCTCCTGTGGTATTTCTGCACCTAATAAAAAATGCTTCTGGTTTTTCCACAAACGTTATTTCAAACATTTTTTTTTTGTTTCATACCGTACTTTTCTGTGTATAAGACGATGTATTTTTCTTAAAGAATTACGTTGAAAATTGGGGGTTGCCTTACACACGGGTAGCGCATTGGGGGGACATGGGATTGGTTGCTTCCGCGAGCCGGAGATTGTCAGTGGCTATTGGGCGTGTTATTGGCAGCTGCAGCAAAGACTGTTCTTGATTGGTTGTCGCTGTGTTAATTGGGTGGGCGGTTGTTGGCTTCCGCTGGCTTGGGGACAGATAATAGAGCCACTCCGCCATTCATGGCCCCAGCCCCCGCGTGATTGGGGGAATTCCCGGCTGCGTCACCTCCTGGCCAGCCAATTGGCTGGCTCTGGGGGTGTGGCCTGCCTTATTTAAACCAGGACGCGGCCGGGGATCTCCCTCTTTGCCGCCTGCAAGCTGTTCCTATGGAGGTGAGGGCCTAAGGCACGCCCCCTAGCGGTGACCCCGGGGGAGTTCCTAGTTGATGTGCATCAGCAGGACTCCCCATACTGGTAGTTAACCCTTCCCGGACTTCAAGCGGACGGGCTGAAGTTGGATATAGTTGGTTAGGACCAATGCCTAAGCCAATACCGCTCATCACCTGTAACCAATAAAGTTGTGGCCTTATTTAGCCCATTAACGTTAATAATTGTGTCATGTGTCATTATTTCCACTGGGGGGGGCGGGAACTCGCCACGCAAGTGGCTTTTCCAACTCGTGTGAGTGGCGAGTGAGCGATTTTCGGCAATCCCCCCTAAAAAAAGCTCAACAGCTATGGGCAATCTCCCCCTATTTTCTTAATTTGGAGCCCCCAAAAATAGGGGGCGTGTTATACACGGGAAAATATTTTATATCATTTCCCAAAATGCTTTTACTGCCTTGCACGTCCACCACATATGATAAAAAGTGCCTTCCTTCCCTTTACATTTCCAACAGATGTTTGTCGCAATTCTATACATTGCCCACAACTTTCACCGGTGTGGATACATATCGTATGACACCCTGTGCCTACTTACCTGGGAGTAAATCCCATTGAATCCAAGGGGCTGGATTTTGTGTAGACACATACAGGAACGCACTGTTGGTGCGGTCCCCCCCCCAAATTGTTGGGATCATTTATAATTCAAAACTATTTTTGTTTCATCTGTTGCTGCATCTAGAAAACACAATACAAAAGGCCATGTTGTTGTTTGCATTACGTATGAAATGAAATGTTATTTCAGGTGCATAACTATGTACATTACATGGATAGAAATAAAGGCCCAGATGCCAGATGCACGTTGTTCTCATCGTAGTTAATACATGTTGGAACCTGAGCAGGCTACTTGCATCGTATCCAGTTTCATGAGATTATATCTCATTATGCAGTTCTTTCTAGATTACTGTGTAGAGCGCAGAGTTTTCTTAAGGTGACTCTTCGACCCTTGCTGCTTTAAACACAGATTCCAGCAAAATAGGAATTTGCGGTTCCGGTTTTTCAGCCAAGTCTGTAGTTACAGCACCATTTTACACGGCCTTGTAAAGAAACTATTAGCCGACCTTGTCTGCTCACTGTTTCGTGTCAACCTTGTAAGACATTAGCATTACAGTGGTGCCTCGCAAGACGAAAAGCATCCGTTCTGTGATTCTCTTCGTCTTGCGGTTTTTTCGTCTTGCGAAGCAAGCCCATTGACGGATTAGCGGATTAGCGCTATTAGCGGATTTTAGCGGCTTTTAGCGGCTTATCTGCTGATCGGATCAGCTGATAAGCGGCTTAGAAAAAGGGGGGAGAAAAAAAACTAGCAGGAACTCGCAAGACATTGTCGTCTTGCGAAGCAAGCCCATAGGAAATTTGTTTTGCGAAGCACCTCCCAAACGGAAAACTCTTTCGTCTAGCGAGTTTTCTGTCTTGTGAGGCATTCGTCTTGTGGGGCACCGCTGTATTCGCCACAGGTGAGCAGATCAACAGCTGCTTTTAGAAAACTGCTATAATTGGAAGAAAACTACTGTAGTTTATAGTTACTATATGCTTAGGTGATCCAGTTGAAAAGACAATGAGTATGTGAGCATGCTCAGTGTTGCTTGTCGATGGAAAATATTGAAATTGCATTGCGTGTTACAAATTCCTATTCTAATACAGTGGTACCTCAGGTTAAATACTTAATTCGTTCTGGAGGTCTGCACTTAACCTGAAACTGTTCTTAACCTGAAGCACCACTTTAGCTAATGGGGCCTCCTGCTGCTGCCGCGCCGCCGGAGCACGATTTCTGTTCTCATCCTGAAGCACTATTTCTGGGTTAGCGAAGTCTGTAACCTGAAGCGTATGTAACCCGAGGTACCACTGTATTGGAAAATCGAATACAATTTTTGTGAAGATTAAATGGCAAAGATAGGCACAACCCATTTAGTGTGCACTGACAAAATACGTCATGATTAATGCAAAACCTTCTGTGACTGAAGCCTTGCCACTTAGCTCTGGGTTCAGCTTGGCTATATTTAATTGCCATGTGACTTCCCCAGAGGAGCGAGCACATTTTAAGGGAGGTTTACAATATTTTGCAACACAGCTGGTGTTTAGCAATAAAAAGCCTGCCTTTTGTAAATATTAGAAAGGAAAAAGTACGCAGGGAAATTCTGGTGACGTCGTCGGAATTTTTGCTTTTTTGGAAACTTGGCGATGGAACCGAAACATGGATGTGCTTTGAGACGTTGGAGCCAAGAATTTTAAGAGAGAAAAGTTTGCATTCTTCTCCTCCCCCCCCCCCCGATTTTTCATGAAAACTCTGATGGATGCAGATGAAACTTTCTCAGGGACTGTGTCATGGCAGAAAACCCTTTTAAAATTGTAGAACAGGCTCTGAGGAGTGGCTCAGAAAGAAGCTATTGTAGTAATACCTGACGGAGAGCATTTTAGTCATGCTTGCCATGCTATTTAACTACATTTGGTTTAGCATACGTTGGCACAGTTCCACAAGTAATACTGTTTGTCTTGTTCTGGGTTATTAAAGATTGCTGCTCAGATTCGTTCCATGCCCAGTGTATACCTTCCATTCTAGTTGTCATCAGCAGGGATTTTATAATTTTTGACGCCTGCATTGTCTTGCAGCGCATAATTTACATCTGTCAATTTTGCATGTGACTCTGCCAAAGTTTTCAGAATCTATTATTGAGTGAAGGTGGTGAGCCGATCGTAGCTGCTATCGCACAAACTTGTGTTGGAAAGACAGATTAGAAATTGGCTTGGAGGGGAGCTACATAATTGACTGGCGACAAAATTGGCCCGTGAGCCATTTTTAAATTCCATTGATATCTCACCTTCCTCCCTTCCATGGAACTCAATGGGCAAAGCAATGGGTCTTCTGTCCCCTGACATTTAGTTTCAGCATGTTGTTGCATTGCGTGTCTTCTGGCAATGCCAAGTTAATTGGCCACTCTTTTTGTAAAAAATATTTTATTCTTGCCATGTTTACTTCCAAGCAATATGTGTTGACAGTGTGCATCCAGAAATGTCATTTGTTGCAGGGCAAACGATAACCAATATACTACTATAAAAGCAGTCCTTAGTGGTACTCTTCATCCTGACATAGTTTGATAATTTTGACCCAGTGATGTCTTTATTAGCTCCCTGCCGACTCATTTCATGCGGTTTAGCAATCCACTTTGTCAAAGATATCCGCACACATACCTCTGGTTTTTGTGTGTATATATATTTTCCTTTGTTTACGCTTTATCTAGCTTCTCAGTTCCTTGAAAACAGCTCTCTTTTCTAGGAAGTTAATGCTGTCTGCCTCCTGAACTTTGCACTGCCGCATCTTTCTCACTGTTTATTTTTGCACAGAAGGAATCTGGTTATGTCCAACGCGTGCTAGGTATTTAAACTTGCCAGGTTTTTCTCATATGCTCCGAACATGGGTGCTCCCCTCTATTGTCTGCCTTGCACGAGGACTGCAGTCCCTTCTTTGTTACAGCTCGCTCCATCATATATTAGCATATACACAAGACGGGATTTATGCAGCGTCAGCCAGTGTTCAGCAAATGCTTTAATTTACATGGCTGATAATTGCTTGAATACTTTCTTTGAAGGAGGGGGGGGGGAAACCCCCAGGTCTATTGACTTGGAATGCCCATAATTTGAAAAGTGCTTTCTACCCAATAGAAAAGAGTTTTGATGGTGATGATTTTTGCTGCAGAACTCAAATGCTTTCCCTTATAGCTCTCAGAGAGCCTGAGCATGCGCAGTGTCCGAAGACGGCTGACTGAAGAGGCACGGTTTCTTTTCTTTAGCTCCTATTGATTTGTTTCAGAGAGCTAATGCTGAATAAGAGGTTTGTCGATCGGCTCTGCACTTTGCTTAAAAAAAAATAATCACAATAATCCGCACCCACGTTTTATGAATTGCTTTGAGGTTTTTTCCCTTTTGGAGTGTGCAGACAACCGCCTTGAGAGAGGCTGCTTTCTTACCCACCAATGTTTTTGTTCTCTCTGCCTTTCCCCTTGTGTAGGCTGGTCCTGGGACCATCAACATGGCTTCAGGAGTCCAGGATTACAACAGAACGGAGTCGGATAGATTAAATGAGATCAAAGGCCATCTGGAAATTGCCTTACTGGAAAAACACTTTCTACGTAAGTACAGAGGAATGTTTTTATGGCATGATAGTGGCGCATGTAGCAATGATCTGGTGCATGGCCAAGAAGGGGGGTGGGGGCGAAGGACTGTAGGAAACGTGGATTTTAAAATGTTGGCTCATCTTATGACTAGCTGTTAATGTAAAAGAACCACTCGGCGTGAATTCACTCGTTTCGATAGCTGCAAACTCATTCAAAGTTCAGATTTATAAATTTGGAGCGACGAGGTGTTTAGGAATCAGCTAATTGTGGAGAGGGAGTGATGAAATGTCTTATCTAGGCAAAGGATGATGGCAAACACTAGCTTATTTTCAGCAAGTCAGGCGCTGTGCGGCTCGGAAGCTTCTAACTATTGATGGAGAGATGGAGGTGCGCTTTGCAGGGAGGGAAAAGAACAATTTCCTTTTCAGATGGAATCCTCAGTGTGGTTCTTTTCGGGATAGCAAGGTTTTTCTATCAAGTCCTATAAACACAGCAGCTGCCTGCTTTCAAATTCTATTGTGTGTGCATGTGCACATACTGAATTTCTACTCTGTCCCCTTTCCTTTCCTGCTACCTGCATCCACTCCAAAGAGTCAGGGGACCTTCCCAGTGCAGATTTTGATGACATGGGATCTTGCAGGAGGGGCGGGGAAGAAACTCCTTTGTGTGAATGGAAGATGGCAGTGTTAGGACACAGCCCTCTGCTTGAAGGATGTAAGCTGGATAACTATAATGCAAAACTGTTTATAAAGTGGTCAAACTGCTTCAGTTATATTACGATAACTAAAACCAAAGTATTTTGGTTTCAATCGGAGGTCACATTTGTATATGCGTTCAGAATAAGCAGGCTGTAGAACTGTGACAGATGTGAACAGATGTTTCTTCTTCTTCTTCTTCTTCTTCTTCTTCTTCTGCTGCTGCTGCTGTTGTTGTTGTTGTTGTTGTTGTTATTCTGCTGGGAGCAGCCCAGAGTGGCTGGGGGAACCCAGCCAGATGGGCTGGCTATTAGTAATAATAATAATAATAATCTGTTCTCCCCAGTGTTAAAGACAGATGGGTATTGTGGGTGCTACTGTAAGTTTGAATTAATCAAGTAACATCTAAAAAATAGTTGCTCACCATTAGTTGTCTGATTGTGGAAACTGAAAACGGATACAGCTTTACACGCGTGAGCAGAAAGGAGCTGCTATGACCCAGAACTTAGTTTGAGTTTCCTAAAATGTTAGCTTGATGTCATTGGATCATAGTTTGAAAACAAACTGGCCATTTTCAAAAGAAGGAAACGTCAACCACAGTTTCTGAAGGTTGTTTTTTTTTTAACCAACCAGAGTTCATTTTAAAACACGATCCCTGGCCCAGGTGGCCCAGGTAGAAGGTAAAACTAAACTCCGGCAGAGTCCTCCTCCTTGCCAAAGGGTGCGGGGGAGAGGCGAAAATGCATGAGCCGTAAGACTACTTCCTGATGGTGCATGTAACACTAAACCATGGTTTGGCTTTACACGCCTACGTAGCCATTGTTCAGCTCATTCTGAGCAAGACACAATTAAGGTGAAAAGCAGCGACTGTACATAAAAATAGATCGTCTGAGGGCTTGTTTACATGGGTAGGAGTACTAGGCAAGTTTTCTTTTTTTAACTGCCTCGCTGCAAGCCAGAGAAACAACCCACGGGGTCAGCATATCAAGGCAAATGTGAGGAAGCATCTCCAATTTCTGGCGGCAGAAAGCTAGTGCCTTCTTACATCAGCCTGTTCTGAATAGGGGAGACAAATTTCGATATTGAGCGATTAGGAGGAGAGCTTCCTTTCTGCTTGCCAGTCAATCAGGAAATATTGGTTGGGGTGGGGCCTCTTCCCTGGAAGCATGGAGTGCTGTTTGTTGCAAGGCAAGATGATGATGATGATTCTGGTGATCTCGAGGCTTGTGGCACTCTCTTCTCTGCTTAATAAACACAATCCTGGCACATGGCTATGGTGCCGAGAGTCGCCTGTCAGGTGTGGGAACATGCCAGGGGGTGTGTGAAAGGTGCTTCCCCCGCCCTCTTGTGCACACATTGGGTGGCAACAGTTTGCACAGTGACTAAGCACGAGGCGAGGAGCAATTTGAAGAGGGTGTTTCTGATTTAACCCTGCTCGCTTTTGCTCCATGGTGCAGGATGAGCTTTTATGTGTGTGTGAATAATGCTGCTTCATTTGCTTTGGTTTCTGGTGTGTGTGTTTGTGTGTGTGTTTTACAATTGCAGACCGCTTGGAGGCATGCTACGCAGCAAGCAACTAACAAAACTACAGCAGCAACAACAATAATAAAAACCCTCTGGCTTGTCCCTTCTGGTCCTGAAACCTAAGACAGTTATGATCTGGCTCCAATCTAGCAGAGGGCATGGTGTTTAGCAGGAGTGGCACACATACGGCTCTTCATAGAATGACAAAATCCCACCGATTGCTGACTTGGCAAGGGGGGGGGGAGGAGCAGGGAGATTGAATCTGACTCCTCCCCCCCAGCCCAGCTCCGTTTTAGGATTCATAAGATTCCAGCTCTTTAAGTGCTAGAGGACCACAGAAAGCTTCCTTATACAGAGTCAGGCCATTGTTCCACCTAGTTTAGGATTGAGTTTCCCAAACTTGGGTCTCCAGTTGTTTTTTGGACTACAACGCCCATCATCCCTTGCTAGCAGGACCAGTGGTCAGGGATGATGGGAACTGTAGTCCAAAACCAACTGGAGAGCCAAGTTTGAGAAACTCTGCTCTACACTGGTTGGCAGGGACCCCCCTGCACTTTGAGACAGGGGTCGCTGCCAGGAGATGTCGGCATTTGGACATGCGGCCATCTGCATGTATATGAGATGCTCTCCCACTGAGTTTCAGCCCTTTACCGACCTGGGGGTTTGCATGTTCCAGTCTGCCAGCCGAACCATGCAAATTTTGCACACATGCTTCCTAATCCAACTGAGGATTTTGCATGCTGCCTCTAGCTGGGCTGGAAAGTTTCTACCTGTATCACATGGGCTTAGTTCAAACAAGTCTTTGTATTGTGCCTTCTGTCTGCTGCTGCCCTAGTGGCCTTGAGCTGAGGGCCTGCTTTTTCTTCCTTTTCAGCGGATAAACAAGCCAAAGCATAGCTTGACAGTGTTGGTTTAGACTTGTGTGTGCTTTGAATTTTGTCACCTCGCTCGAAGTGATTCACTTGGCCTTGAATTAGAGCTCTTGTAATTGTAATACAGTGGTACCTCGGGTCACAGACGCTTCAGGTTACAGACTCCGCTAACCCAGAAATAGTACCTCGGGTTAAGAACTTTGCTTCAGGATGAGAACAGAAATGGCGCGGTGGCGGCGTGGCAGCAGTGGGAGGCTCCATTAGCTAAAGTGGTATCTCAGGTTAAGAACAGTTTCAGGTTAAGAACGGACCTCCAGAACGAATTATGTTCTTAACCCGAGGTCCCACTGTACTTTGCAAGGAGGAGAGTTTCTCCCGCCCGGTAAGCAGAGGCGTTTCTCGACAGCTGCTGGCCTGTGGATTTGTAGAGGCCTTTTGTGTACACCAAAGACCTCCCCCATGGTGTCGAAGGGAAATCTAACCTCTGTGTTTCCTCAACCAGTGTTTGAAATTAGCCAAGCGCCAGGTGCGTTTCCCACCAAGTAAAGATGTCTGGGTGCCAGTCTGGCGCCTGTCATCACTATATGGAGGTACATGCCTGGGGATCATTGGATCGGGACTGTTTTCACACACTGTAGAATTCCATCAGCTGTATTTTATCTGCCCAATTGGATTGAATTTATGGAACCAAATTGCTTTTTCAGTGCAGCCTGAGCTGCTACAGAAAAAGAGGTCGGAATAGGCCAATATAGTATGTGAACTGTCCCTGGATCAAAGCGACCTTTCTTCTTTAAGTTCTTGACGTTCTTCGCCTGAGGCGCAGGTCAATTCTGTGTCGAGGGCAGCTGTCTACCAGCTCCATCTGGTATGCAGGCTAAGACCCTACCTATCTGCAGACTGTCTCGCCAGAGTGGTGCATGCTCTGGTTATCTCCCGCTTGGACTACTGCAATGTACTCTAAGTGGGGCTACCTTTGAAGGTACAACTAATCCAGAATGCGGCAGCTAGACTGATGACTGGGAGCGGCCGCCGAGACCACATAACACCAGTCCTGAAAGACCTACATTGGCTCCCGGTACATTTCCAAGCACAATTCAAAGTGTTGGTGCTGACCTTCAAAGCCCTATACCTGAAGGAGCATCTCCACCCTCATCGCTCAGCCCAGACACTGAGGTCCATCTCCAAGGGCCTTCTGCTGGTTCCCTTACTGCGAGATGTGAGGTTACAGGGGACCAGGCAGAGGGCCTTCTTGGTGGTGGTGCCCGCCCTGTGGAACACCCTCCCACCAGATGTCAAGGAAATAAACAACTACCAGACATTTAGAAGACATCTGAAGGCAGCCCTGTTTAGGGAAGTTTTTAAGGTTTGAAGTTTTATTCTGTTTTTAGTGTTCCGTTGGGAGCCGCCCAGAGTGGCTGGGAAAAACCCAACCAGATGGGCGTTGTATAAATAACAAAATTCTTACTAACATTATTAACTGAGAATCAAATCCCAATCAGTCCATTGTTTGAAAAATAAGAATTTAGAGCCCCCCAAATAGCAACTGGACGTTTCGTTCCGGTGACTGTGACCTTAGTTTAAGGAACCTAGGCTATATTTCTGAGTTTTCTAGTCCTGCTCAAGGCTACAACGTGATTCAGAAGCCTATAAATGATGTGCTTTGGGTCTGCCCCATTCCTTTCTGAGCCAGTAAATAGTGTGTATCTGCAGTTGTCTGCCTCTTGCTCTTCTCTGGACCTTTGGTGCTAGGCTAATGCTGTAACAAATGCCTGACAGATACCATCAGAGCACCTACGGGTCTAGATACCTGATCCATGCATGACCTAGTAATATATACAGTTGTTGAAGACAGCTTGACACAGCACTTTATCCGCCGCCGCCGTGTTAAAATAGCGTTCTCGAAAAATCGTAGGCACCCTGCCTAAAGCCTTCCTAACAGAGAGGAGAAAAAGGGAGGCGATTCGCCTGCCCTCGGGTATATTTGTTTTCCTTTTCTTCCGTTAGAGCTTCAGTTGCCTGCTCACACTCACCCTTCTGCTTCCGGGTTGTCACTTTTCACTAGCAACCCTCACTTATCGTCTGCCCAAGTTCTGAGATTTGGCAACCTGTAGCCGTTCAAGTCCATTACTTCAGTTGTGGAACCAAAAGGGAAGCGAGCTAGAAAACAGAAGTAATCAGGATGCTAACAAAACACTATGCTTGAGACTGCAGCAAGGAGGGAAATTTCCCCCTGTTTCATGGTATAGTACTTTATAATTTTATTTATAAGAGTGTTTCAAAACTGCTGCCTCGTGTTTTTTAAAAAATGCCCATATTAAGGAACGTAAGGGATTATCTTCGACAGAAAAATGCTTTGTAGGATAATATAATCCAGCAAATTGGAAGTTTTTGTTTTGCATGTGTTTAAAGCTGTTGAGAAGTCTTGGAAATGTTTAGTACAAAAGAATGTGTGAAGTGTTGTGTTGAGGGAGTCATGTGTGCTAATATTTTCCAGCCAGCATTAAAAACGAAAACAAAGAAAGCCTGTTAGTGTATTATTGGGGGGTGCAGGATTTGGTTGGTCTGGTTTTTGAGTATTTTCATGATAAAGAGGAAGTAAACAGCAAGTTCGTAAGACAAGACTTCAGTGTGTTACTTTGAAGAGTTATGAGCCTCTTGTCAAAATTGGAAACTTGTATTGCCACCTAAAAATGAGGTTGCATTTTGGGGGGAAATGCAACTAAATGTGGAAGATGGAAAATGCATTTGTATCTATGCAAATTCACCCTTAGGGCTTTTTTCTCTGAATATTTTTTCTGTCTTCTTCTTCTTCATCATCATCATCATCATCCTACGTTTTCCCCAGGTGGCTTATAGATAAAATACACAGATAAAATAGAAAACACTACACCCTATACAATCCTCTTCTGCATCGCTTTGCCATTTTGGCTGCACAAGAATTCACTCTTGAGAACGAGTTTGCGGCGTATGATTTTGCCTCTGGTGCTAATAGAAAACGGGAAGCCTTTAATGTTCAGAGAGAAAGACTGAGAGCTTTGTAGATCAAAGGACATACCAGCAGTCCTGGAACGGGCCAAATTTAGTCACCTTGCAGAAACATTTCTTGCATTAGAGCTGGGCTGGGGAATCTTTTTCTGTCCAAAGGCTGTGTTCCTCTCTGTGCAATCTTTCAAGGGCCGCATGACAGCGGTGGGTGGGGCCAGAGACAAAACTGGGCGGAGCAATGGATGTGAACGCTACCTTTGGTAGAATCGTAGCGTTGGACGGGGCCACGAGGGTAATCCAGTCCAGCCCCCTTCATTCAGGGATCTTTTGCCCATCGTGAGTCTCGAACCCACAGCCCTGCAATTAAGAATGTCATGCTGTACCAACTGAGCTGTTTCTCACCTTTGTACAGTAAGGCTAGTTTCTGCAGACACTCACACTGTCTTGCCTCCCTCCAGACAAGTGAGAGGGACTAAGGACAACATTGCAGTCAGGGACAAGAAATGGGGCTGGTGAGGAGCGTGGTCTGGGGAGAGTTTTGGGGGCCAGATTTGCGGGGTCTGAAGGGCCGCATTGGGCCCTGGGCCTCAGGCTCCCCACCTATGTAGTAAAGTGAGGGTCAGGACCGTTCATTTCCCACTGGTTCCCAGAATTAAATCAGCATCATTTTCATTCTGCATGTGTTCCTTCTTTGAGCTGCACAGCCCATTAAGGATCCGAAACAGACATGCATTCTTCTTCTATTGTTCTCCTTCAGAGGCCATCTAGGACTGAATGGGGCTGGGCGATACCTGGTTTTCAGCATCATGATATATCACCAGCTAAGAATCATGGTATATCATGATGTCTGAAATGAGGATGGAGCTTTGTAGAGGCATCCACTGGCTTCACGGTTTCCCCCGCTTCGTGATTTTTGCCTAGCACACACCCGCTCACATCATGATTCACAATCTATTGCCAGGTCAAAAATGGTCAAACCGACCGGATCTAACGTATAGAATAAGAGAACAAGAAGAACATTCGTTTACGGAAGATTGGAAAAATGTTTATTGATTATATGAGGGAAAATTGTGTACCTTTGAAAACGTTGGCAGCATTAAGATAAATTCAACAGTGTAAATAAGTTTTGATGGAAGTGACAATAGAATACTGAATGGTTTAGTTCACAGTCATACCTCATGTTGCGTTAGGTTCATGTTGCGCCTTTTTGGCTTGCGAACGCTGCAAACCTGGAAGTGTATACTTCCGGGTTTCGCCGCGTTCGCAGAAGTGTTCTCTGTGCTTTGTGCATGCGCAGAAGCGCTGCTCTAGTTGCGGACTTTTTGGGGTGTGAACAGCACACGGAACAGATCGTGTCCGCAACTAGAGGTACCACTGTATATGAAACATGCTGGGATTTATGCAATGCAAAATGAACCATGGAAAGCGAAGAAGTCATTGATATTTTAAGGTTGTCTAAATGAATAGTCTAAATTGCAAAACTTTTTTTTTTATAAAAGAGAGAGAGTGTGTGTGTCAAACCGATATCACCATATATGGACTTCAAACTGGTTTTGGATGATATATTGCTATATTGCTCAGTCCTAGTACTGAAGATGCTGTGTTAGTGGTTGCAAAATTAGCACCGCAAGGGGAAATGTGGAGGGTTGTTCCGATATCCTCTTCCTTTTACACCTTTCCCACCTTGAGTCAGAGTGGGCTGAGTGTTCTGCCCGCCTGCTTCATCCGCAAAAGCTTTGCCATCAGCTCCACCCGGGTGCCAGACACCTGCAAGTCAAAACCTCTGTTGGGGGCTGCCTTGCAGAAATCCACTTGGTGGTTCTGCAAAAAGCATGCGCTTAGAACGGAAGCTCCATAAAACATGGGTCTCTTCTGATGCTGTTGTTTTAAGAGAAGCTAGCTGTATGCCTCCAACTAAGTCACTGTGAAGCAGAAAAAGCTCTCCTGATTCTGCCCTTAATAAACCATTTTTAAAAACCCAGGAATCTTGAAAGGAGACGTTTCACTGGGATGAATAATTGCAACTGTCAAGTGGTGTTGTTAGCAATGGTAAAATGTGAGTTAGGGGGCTCTGCACCCTTTCAAACAGTTCTCTGTTAAAATAAACAAAATCTCCTGTTGCATTGAGAAGAACAATGCAATTAGCTGCTTGTTGAAACATCCAGTGCAAAACACTCCCATGTGGATTTCTGAGCATCACAGGCTTAACAGCCTGCCTTTATTTTGCACAGGAGAATGGATGCAAAGCTAACAAGGCCTTGCTGTTGTGTTCACCGGCCATTTTTCCCAGTTACAGTGAGCTTTTCTGATGACTGAGCTATAAAAACTGGTCCCAGCCCCCTTGCAGAAGTCGTTTCTCACGTACTCAATCCTAGATTGATAAATTTTTCACTCCTCTTTGGGAACAGCAGGTCTTGGTTTTTTCAGAGGTTAGCCAGTCACCGCGAACTCTGTTAAACCCTTAACAGATGAGGGATTTGTGTGACATCTCTAGTGTATAAAAGATGCCAGACTTGCTGAAGTTCCGGGATAGATCTGTCATCGTTCCTGTAATAGCCTGTGAGTAAAATAGTATCAGCGAAACACCTTGTGAGTAAAATAAAAAATAAAAGTAATGCTTGGTGGTTTGTAAGCACGGGAATTTGAATAGCTCCTATCAGCTCCATCCGAATTCTATCATGACACCTTATTTGTGACCTGACCAGTTCGGTTTTTATGACTGTGATCAGGAGGGGACCTGTAATCCTGTATAATTTTGCAAATTAATGGCAAAAACCAATAAGCCTTCCTCAACATTTCTCAGTACTGGAGAGAATAAGGCAGCGCTTGCCTGTGTGTAGCTACTTCATATAAATGCGCGCAGTTTGGGAATGTGGTCTGTAATTCGCTGCATCGTTCACCAAGGGAACAGTGCTAAATTTGGGGAGCCAGTGTAATTTAAGGGCAGATGGCGCTCGTCAACCTGGGAAGGTAGCCCATCGAGCTGAAGAAAAGCTCTGCTCCTAAACCTCTGCTGCCTTGCAGGGCACCTTCAGGAGAAGAGGCGGCTAAGGAGGACACCAGGCATCCCCAACCTGCGGCCCTCCAGATGTTTTGGCCTACAACTCCCATGATCCCTAGCTAACAGGACCAGTGGCAGGGATGATGGGAACTGTAGTCCAAAACATCTGGAGGGCCGAAGGTTGGGGATGCCTGGAGTAAACCCTACACAAATCCAGAGTGGAGTCCCTAAGTGTGAGGAGCAGTTGCGTAACAGCCCTCAGCAACTCAGCATTTTGGCTAATCTACTTTTTGTACATATAAACACACACGGAGCACTGCAACATGGCTCCCTCTCTCTCTAGCATCAGACAGCAAAGAGAAAAAAGAACAAAGGACAATCGTCCCACTTCACGGAACACAGTAACACAAACCTCCTGTCTCCGTCGCATCCCACTCTGTGGAGTCAAAACATATATTGTCAAGGGATAGACAACAATCCCATGACTGCAGCCATGGAGCAGGAATTCTAACACTAAGATGGTTGGATGGCGCCCTGTATGGCTCCTTCGGCAACTCCTGCAACTAAGCTGATGCCAAACATATCACGCTGCTTTCCTTTGGACCCCATGAATAAGCTCAGTTTGTGTGCTTTATTTTACAGTTTGGCATTTCTTCTAAACTAGAGAGCTTGTTTCCATTGGCAGGGGAAAGAGAGCTAAACCCCGCAGAGAACCTGTTGATCGTAAGTATCTTGCAGGCAGGAGGGGACCAAATATCCACATATCTCTAGATATTAGATATTAGCTAATATCTAATGACATCCCCAGAGACAAGAAAAATGCATTCCTCTACGCAACAGCAGCAGCCAGGATATTGATTGCAAGGAATTGGAAGGGGGAGAAAATCCCATCAGCATTAGAATGGCAAAATAAACTCTGTGAGTTTGTAGAAATGGCAAAATTGACGGCAATTATTAGAGGCCACTCAAATCAGAGAATAATTAAAGAGTGGAATGGAGTGAAGGAATACATAAAAAATATGGTTCCGGAATCAAAATATGAATAAATAATGTGCAAAACGTGCAGGGCTAAGTAAGAAAATAACAACAGAATTAATTGAACGGGTATTAAATTATAACAACACAACAAGATGGAAGAAGTAAAAAATTGAGATCACACATGGGTGAAGGGGAGTGGGGGGTATATGGGAATTATAATAACATTTATAATATAAATTTTCTAATCGTGTTGTATTTATATACAGCAAAGGGAAGTTTAGAGTAATTAGGTATGTTTTAATTCAGGTAATTTATGTAATAGGTTTATGTTAGAAAACAAATATGGATTCTGAATTTGATGTTTGTAATTCTCTTTGGTTTTGGAATAATAAAGAAATTTTGGGGGGGGGGAAATATATCCACATATCTCAGCACCTCGCATTTTCTTAAGTGTTTGAGCCTTCCCGTGAAAGAGGAAAATTGGCAATTCGACTTGCCCTTTGTCCCTGCCCCCAAAGTCCACGTGATAAATGCAAGATTGCCACCCAGGCAGCCCTCCCGTAGCTACAAAACCCAGTTCAAACTCCATTTCAGGTCTTGGCTTTCAGGAGACTGTGGTTAACGTTGGCACTGATGAGTTGGCAACTGCGGTCGAGGGAGGAGAATGGCAGTTAGCGGGGAGTCTGCCCATATAAACATTTTAGTGCTTTTCCACCTGTCCGTTTGCAGGCGAGCGGAATGACATGGGAAAGGATCATTTTCGTTTGCCATGACGCTTTCTGCTGCTGTTTTTTGTGTGTGGTGGTCGTAATCCGTGTTATTCCTGGAGTGTGAAGAGGCAGCCTGCCAAAAAAGGCCACCGCTTTAAGTGGGGTTGCCATTTGCATATGTTATAAGTGCAGCAGCTGGAACAGGTTGTGAAGAAATTTGTACTCTGACCTTCGGTGTGAAGATTGTAGGACAAGGGACATGGGTGTCTCCCGAGAGCTATGGGAAAGGCCACATCTTTCTGTGTCATTTAGGAGAGTCTGATCTGTTAGGGGGTCTTCGGTTAGCTCTGATTTGATCTTCTTGGGGAAATGCCACAGTGCTGAAAAAGCAGTTCTCATCGGCATCTTTTGAGAGGACATTCTCAGTGGCTGCACTTTCATTGAGTTTCCTGCCTAAGAAGGCCTGCTAAGCAATCTCTAGCATTAGTGGTTTTTTTTAGATCTCTAACTAAAATGTAAATACAGTGGTACCTCTGGTTACATATGCTTCAGGTTACATACGCTTCAAGTTACAGACTCCGCTAACCCAGAAATAGTACCACAGGTTAAGAACTTTGCTTTAGGATGAGAACAGAAATTGCCCGGTGGCGCAGCAGCAGCAGGAGACCCATTAGCTAAAGTAGTACCTCAGGTTAAGATCAGTTTCAGGTTAAGAATAGACCTCCAGAATGAATTAAGTTCTTAACACGAGGTACCACTGTAATATCAATAATATTACCAAAATGTTACCTTTTTATTACTAAAAAACGCAGCCATGTTAATATTAGTAAAACACTTTTCCTTTATGCATGTATGCTGATTTTTACTGTAGGTTTTGTGTGTGTGTGTGTGTGGATAGATAGATATAGATAGATAGATAGATAGATAGATAGATAGATAGATAGTAAAGGACCCCTGACAGTTAAATCCAGTCGCAAACAACTTTGGGGTTGCGGCGCTCATCTCGCTTTATTGGCTGAGGAAGCCGACGTTTGTCCGCAGACAGTTTTTCCAGGTCATGTGGCCAGCATAACTAAGCTGCTTCTGGCGAAACCAGAGCAGCGCACAGAAACGCCATTTACCTTCCCGCCGGAGCAGTACCTATTTATCTACTTGCACTTTGACATGCTTTCGAACTGCTAGGTTGGCAGGAGCAGGGACCGAGCAACAGGAGCTCACCCCGTCGTGGGGAATCGAACCGCTGACCTTCCGATTGGCAAGCCCAAGGCTCAATGGTTTAGACCACAGCGCCACCCGCCTCTCTCTCTCTCTCTCTCTCTCTCTCTCTCTCTCACACACACACACAAACACACACACACACACACACACAGTGGTACCTCGGGTTACAAATAGTTTGGGTTACAGGCTCCACCAACCTGGAAGTAGTACCTTGGGTTAAGAACTTTACCTCAGGATGAGAACAGAAATTGTGCAATGGCGGCAGCGGGAGGCCCCATTAGTGAAAGTGCGCCTCAGGTTAAGAACGGTTTCAGGTTAAGACACACACACACACACACACACACACTATGTGAACTGCCACAAGGTCTCCTTTTAAGCCAAAAAGAGGGGATGTATCATCCTACAAATGAATAAATAACACAACCTTCATAAATTTTCCACCCTCCTTCAGCATACAAATCTGATCTCCCCACCGCAACCCCGCAACCCTTGGTAAGCACATTTTTTCAGTCCTGTCCAATTACATTTTATTTGTTCAAAGCTCCCTTTGTTTCAGCTGACTCCTGGGTGGCTTTGCTAAGATCTACTGTGCTGCTCTCCAATGGGTTGGTTAAAGTTAAACAGGCTAAGAGTCTCGAACAGACCAATCATAATGATACAAGGCTGTGCTGACCTACATTAACTTTTTTGGCTCCCTAATGCTTGGCACCTCGCCATACGGAGTCCTGTTAAACTCCCAGAGGATGCCTTGCTCTTTGCTTCATAGGAATTTTCACTTGAGGGCCGTAGAAAAGTTGGTGGTTCATTTAATGCATCAGGACACAGACGGTCAGGGGTACCTATATTTAAAGTAGATGGATAACTGAGCAAATTAAGTTAATTTGGATATGCAGAGACATTAAAAATAAATTTAAGAAACCACAGAAAGAGGGGAAAGGAATCAAGTTTTGAAATGTTAAAATGATTGTAAAATTATTGAAATGTATAAAATTGAGAATCATAAATAAAATTATTATTTCTTAATCTCCTTTTCATGGTCATGCTAGATGAGGGGGGAAGGACAGGCTCGTTTTTTGGTTTGGTGCTAAATTATGGTTTGGCGGTGCATATACGAGAAATCATCTTATGTCCATTTGCTAGTTCTGAATGTAAACGGCATTATCAAAAGTAGCAAATGCTTCTTTGATTACAGGTGAAGGCTCTGCCCACAAGTCGGACGGTATGTGAGGTTTGATCAGTCTGTACCAATTATACAATACTCTTGATGCAAAATACTATTTTGGAAAGAGCCTCTAAAGAGATTTGCCATAATTAACACGGGCTTAGTAAAGCTATTTCTGTCTTGTGTTTACACAGGGAAATAGTAGCATTGATCCGCGCAGCCAGCTGACGGCATTAAACTTGCCAGTGGCCTCATTATTTAACTTGGCCTCTGCAAGCATAGCATACCGGCAGTTCTGCTTTGGTGACTCTCAATTTAAGCTTATGGGTTTGACTCTCAATTAGTTTAAGCTAATTATCCTGTCATCTTTCATTCTGGTCAGAACATTGCACAGGTATGAAGTGCCTGCTCCAGCTTGTGTAGGACGCAATGTACAGCTGTTTCATTTGTAGTTTGTTGTTCAGTCGTTTAGTCGTGCCCGACTCTTTGTGACCCCATGGACCAGAGCACGCCAGGCACTCCTGTCTTCCACTGCCTCCCGCAGTTTGGTCAAACTCATGCTGGTAGCTTCGAGAACACTGTCCAACCATCTCGTCCTCTGTCGTCCCCTTCTCCTTGTGCCCTCCATCTTTCCCAACATCAGGGTCTTTTCCAGGGAGTCTTCTCCTCTCATGAGGTGGTCAAAGTATTGGAGCCTCAGCTTCAGGATCTGTCCTTCCAGTGAGCACTCAGGGCTGATTTCCTTCAGAATGGATAGGTTTGAATGGATAAGCTCTGCTACATCAGGCCAATTGCCCAACGGTCCATCATTCTGTTCCCTGTGAAGGGCAATGAGATGCTTATTGACAGCTCACAAATAAAGCATGGTGATAATGGTCCTGTTTGTCTCCAATGTCTGGTCTTCCAGGGAGGCCTCCCGGAACCAACTTAGTCAGGAATAAAGGAAGCCGTAGTCCAACAACATCTGGAAGGCATCTGGTTCAAGAACGTTGATTTGCACAGTTCTGTGTTAATGTTGCTTGGGGGGGAAAACAGATCATGCAAAGTGCTTCTGCTTGTCTTCTCTATCTGAAATGTAATACACTTCAGTACAGTGGTACCTCGCTTCTCAAATGCTTTGGTATTTGAACAACTTGGAACCCAAACACTGCAAACCTGGAAGTAAGTGTTCTGGTTTGTGAACTTTTTTCAGAAGCCAAATGTGCTCCGTTTTGAGTGTTACGCTTCCGTTTTGAGCCTGTCTGTTTTCGCTATTTATTTTGCATTTTTGTGGCTTTTTGTGGAACCCAGTTCAGCTACTGATTGATTGATTGTGTGGCTTCAGTACATTGTTTATTGCTTTCATTTTATGGATCAGTGGTCTTGTTACATAGTACAATTCATGTGTAATTGCTGTTTTAGGGGTTGTTTCTAAAAGCCTGGAGCGGATTAATCCATTTTGCATTACTTTCTGTGGGAAAGCGCGCCTTGGTTTTGGAACGCTTTGGCTTTGGAATGGACTTCTGGAACGGATTAAGTTTGAGAACCAAGGTACCATTGTACTAGTGTAAAAAGGTCAGAAAATTAAAGGAAGGATGGGGCTTTTTACAGTTTCCTAAACACCTCTGACCTCACATATTGCAAGAAGGGGAAGGTGCAACTTTGGAGGAGTTGAAACACTGAGTTTTACTCATCACAGATACATTAAGAGCAAGAGACAAGTGTTCCCTCTCTTCCCATCACAACCGTGTGGGTGCCTCATTCTGAAATGTTGCCTTAAGTGTTTCAAAAAGAGCTCTGTATGTGTGCAACTGCTGTGCCCCTGCTATGGTTTAAGGAAGAGCGAGCACGTGAAATTCTGTGGGCGACCAAGGGGGTTGCTATTATTTTCAGTTTCAAGCATAACTCCAGATCCATCGGGGCAGAAAGTGGTGACGTGTTTGGAGAGACGAGATTGTGGACACCCCTTGACATTTAGACTAATGGGGTATATAAGACTATTATATTTAAGTATCACAAATCTGCATGTTAGATGTCACACAAACCTGGCTTCCGTGTATGATCTTCGGAAATTCAGGAGCAACGATGCAACATTTAAAGTAAAATATGGTACCAATGCAAGAAGAACCAGGGTAAAAACCATATTTGTAGGATATGTTCCAGTGTTATAAAGTATCTGCAACTAGAATGGTGGAGGAAAAGCTATCAAAGCTGTGGAAAATCTCCAGTTATCAGAAACCCAACAAGAATCCTATCCTGATGTGAAGCTTGAAGAAGTTCAAGTATTCAGTAGTGTCAGGGAACTGCCATCGGAGCCAGAGGGAGAGGGAGGGCTCCAGAGGGATTCCGGAGAGTGTCCCGGGAGGGAGAGAAGCAGCACATCTTCTGGGGGAAGGAAATCAGCGTAGCACCAGTGGAGAAGGGGGGCAGATGGGGGAATCGGCGAGGTGGCTCCAAGACTCCTCGCCGGGGACCAGTGGGGAGAGCTCGGGTCCTCCGATGCCCACACCCTCCCTGTGCAGAAGGCTTCCGCGCAGGGAAAGTAGGCGGAGACTACGCGTCAAAGAGCTTCTTTGCTGGAAGAAGTTCAAGAAACGCCCACTGACGGATTCTGCCAGCGATTGAGAGAGCCACGGGCAAATGCCTGTCCAGACAGAAAGGGTTCACTCAGGCAACCAGCCAAGGGTGGCGTTGATTTACACACGAGCAACCCCTAGAACCATTACAAGTAGAATACAGTGGTACCTCGGGTTACATTCGCTTCAGGTTACAGACTCTTCAGGTTACAGACGCTTCAGGTTACAGACTCCGCTAACCCAGAAATATTGCCTCAGTTTAAGAACTTTGCTTCAGGATGAGAACAGAAATCGCACAGTGGCGGCGTGGCAGCAGTGGGAGGCTCCGTTAGCTAAAGTGGTATCTCAGGTTAAGAACAGTTTCAGGTTAAGAACGGACCTCCAGAACGAATTATGTTCTTAACCCGAGGTCCCACTGTACTTTGCAAGGAGGAGAGTTCTTAATTAAGTTCTTAACCCGAGGTACCACTGTACCTCCTTTCCAGATCTCGCTGAAGAATTGAGATATAATCACCTGAGACCTTTATTTGGGTGTTTCCTTCACAAACAGTCGGGAGGGTGGCAACAAGAGAGTGGGACTTTTCTGCGATGCCTTCTAGAATTTCCTCCCCAGGGAGACTCACCTGGCACCTTCATTACATATCTTTAGGCGCCGGGCAAAAACATCCCTCTTCTCCCAGTCCTTTGGTTAATTAAACAGTCTTTCAAACTGGGTATGTGTGTGTGTATTGTTTTGGTTTCTTACTACGCTACACATTTTTGTGTTTTTATATTGTAAACCACCCTGTGGTTCTCAGATGAAGGGAAGTCTAGAAATTTAATAAATAAAGTAATTATAATAAATAAAAAGGTACACAGTATACGGTAGCATAAAAATCACCTGATGTTGCATCTTCCCTCTGGTGTTTTTTGTGGGGTTTTTTTAGAGCTTCCTCCACAGAACAATGAGGAAAGCTTTTGAGGCCAGCATGGTATCTGAATAATTACCTTAAAACCAGAGTGTACAAACCCTTGGATGACTCAAAGTTATCCTCCCTTCTCCCCCCCCCCGCCCGCTGTTTCATTTCCCACCCACCTGCATTAGTTTGAGTGACTGTGCAAACAATTCTTAAAAGGTCATTAAAAATAAAATGAAGGCAAATGGACAAAAGAAGCCTTTCATAAACCTAGCATGAGCACTGCACTATGTTAATCCGGCGGGCTAGACCTTTAAAAGCAATAATAGCTGGCATTATTAGTAAGCCAGTATTGTCAGAAGCACTTTCCTTCCTAGAAAAAAGCAAAAAAACAAAAAATATCCTGTGCGTATGGCTTTAGAATGGCAAAGGCATTTAATGTAGAATGAGCTTTGCATTACCAATCGTACTCTTCACTGGATGCATGCAAGCTATCTATGAGATGTGAAGGAATATTCGCTTCACAAGTATGACCCATATAATACTACAGCGGTACCTCGGTTCTCAAACGTTTTTTGATATAATTTTTATTATTTTCATTAATAAAACATATAACAACATTACAATAATCAATCAAATGCATTTGCTCCGCTGAGCTCATGGCTTCCCTCCCTCCCTTGAACTGGTTTTCTGTTTCCTCATAAGTTATGCACGCCTTTCTAATGTCAGTTTCTGTCCTTTAATACAAATCGAGTCCTTCTGTTGTTAATGGTCAGATACTAATAATTACCCTATGTTGCAGGATTTATGTCAGTCCTTCTAGTTTCTTCAAGTTTTTACAATAATCTCTTAAATACTCAATAAATTTACTCTAATCTCTCTGGAATTTCTGATCGCCTTGGTTCCGAATCCTCACAGTCATTTTGGCCAATTCTGCATATTCCATCATCATCATCTGCCACTCCTCAATCGTTGGTAATTCTTGTGATTTCCATCTTTGTGCTAAACCTTGTTTCTCAAATTTAATCCGTTCTGGATATCCGAATTTTACTATGTAACAAGCCCATTGATCCATATAATGAAAGCAATAATCAATGTACTGTACTATAAAATAAATAGGACAGTATTGTAGATGATAAAAATTAAAATTATTACTATTTCTTACCTGCACTGGTGATCCATCATTGTTTGGATGTGGGCCTTTCATCCATTTCCGCAGTCACAGAATCAATCAGTAGCTGAATTGGGTTCCACACAGTCACAAAAACACATGAATCGAAAAAGCCTCAAAAACGCAGAATAAAGAGCAAAAACAAAAGCGCCAAACTTAATCTGTTCTGGAAGTCCGTTTGACTTCCAAAATGTTCGAAAACCCAAGGTTCAGCTTCTGATGGGTGCAGGCGTCTGGGAAACAATAGCCAACAATTGGACGTTTGGCTTCCAAGAAACATTCAAAAACCGGAACACTTCTGGGTTTTTGGCGTTTGGGAACCAAGGCGTTTGAGAACAAAGGTGCCACTGTATTTGATACCACTGTCCAAGCCTACTCCTCTTCCAGAGTACACCTGGGGAACATGAACAACCCATTCAGCCTTTTAAGTTCCTAGGTTTGGTGCTTGATTTTAGTCTGGCTATCAAGGACGTGGGTGGCGCTGTGGGTTAAACCACAGAGCCTAGGGCTTGCTGGTCAGAAGGTTGGCGGTTCGAATCCCCCTGCTCCTGCCAACCCAGCAGTTTGAAAGCACCACTCTGACGGGAAGGTAAATGGCATTTCCGTGCGCTGCTCTGGTTCGCCAGAAGCGGCTTAGTCATGCTGGTCACATGACCCGGAAGCTGTACGCCGGCTCCCTTGGCCAGTAAAGCGAGATGAGCGCCGCAACCCCAGAGTCGGTCACGACTGGACCTAATGGTCAGGGGTCCCTTTACCTTTACCTTTTTATCAAGGACAACCCCCTTATTTTATCTTTCCTCCCTTTTTTAACAGAGGAGGAGCTCAGGAAGTTGCGAGAAGAAACGAATGCTGAAACATTGAAACAAGAGCTGGAAAAAGAACGTCTACGAAGGATAGAACTGGAGCAAAAAGTCAATGAAATACTTAAAACCAGGTAAGGCAAACCTGCAAGGTGCAGTACAGCTGTGTGTGTGTGCGCGTTGTGGGTTTTTGTTTGTTTTTAAGAGACCAGGCTATTCTCTAGGTCATTTCGCCCTGGGAATGATGAATAATAAAACCTGAAATTTCTACATTTTGGTACTCGGTGATTTTGAAGTAGTGACATTTCTAGAATCCATACAAGGCTGTATAGAAATCCGATCTATTTCGTTTAAAAAAAAAACATTTTCATGGTCATACTCAGCAGCTGAGATGCATTGTGTCATTTGTTTCCTGGTTGGGTCTCAAAGCGCTGTCCTCCTCTCCCATCTAAGTGGCATTTTTGCCCTTATTAGCGACATGTGGGTGACTTCGGACATCGTAGTGTCAGAAGCCACAAAAACAGTTAACCAGACTGAATCCATCCTCACTGAAAGCCTGCTAACCATTAATTAAGCAGCGACAATTGACCTCAAATCTATTATTTGGTGGGAAGATCCTTTCTTCACAGAGAGGTGAAGTCTATGGTGTTTTGGGGTGGTTTCATGTTTCCTCTGTAGGAAAAGCAGAGACTAATGAATTGGTCTGCCTGTGAGACAACTTACATATTAAGCATCGCTGAACCATATATTATGTGACAAGTAGAACAGGCTGCCCCAGTGGAAAGTAATTCTTTTCTTTGCGTTTTTCAAGAGCTCCTATCACGCCCATGTAAAGAAGACATACTAAACAAGCCCAATAGCATCAGTTTCATAGATTTATCTATAAGGATGCTCAGGGATTGTCTAGCGCTGGGTATAGCATCTGCTACAAGAGGCACATTGCCAACGAAACAAATGTCTAAATGATTTGAAATGGTCTGATCAGCCATTTGTCTGATTCAAATTGCATTCTGTCACTTCTGCGTTTTACAAGTTGTGAGCTAGTTTTATCGCATAACAAAACTGTAATTACTGCTAGCAGTGTGTTCCTTGCAAACGGGAGCTACCGTACTTTCCCGTCTATAAGACGACCCCATGTATAGGACAACCCCTGTTTCTGGGGACTCAAATTTAAGAAAATGGGGGGAGATGGCACAGAGTTGGAAAGGATTACCCAGAGTTGTTTAGCTATTTTTGGGGGGGATTGCCCAAAATCGCTCGCCTGGTAAAGGTAAAGGGACCCCTGACCATTAGGGCCATTCGTGACCGACTCTGGGGTTGCGGCGCTCATCTCACTTTATTGGCCGAGGGAGCCGGCGGACAGCTTCCGGGTCATGTGGCCAGCCTGACTAAGCCGCTTCTGGCGAATCAGAGCAGCACATGGAAACGCCATTTACCTTCCCGCCGGAGCGGTGCCTATTTATCTATTTGCACTTTGACGTGCTTTCGAACTGCTAGGTTGGCAGGAGCAGGGACCGAGCAATGGAAGCTCACCCCGTCGCGGGGATTTGAACCACCGACCTTCTGATCGGCAAGTCCTAGGCTCTGTGGTTTAGATCCAACTCCTGTCTGTCCCATTGCCGGCAGAAGCTGCAGATCGCCTGCCCAACTGCCAGAGCACCAGCCAATCAACACCACCCATTGAAGCAGCAACCAACAGCATGCACAATAGCTGCTGACAGCCTCGGCAGCAACCAATCAAACGTCCACCCTATGCACTACCCATGTATAAGATGACCCCAACTCTTCAGCCTAATTTTTACAGAAGAAAGCATAGTCTTATACACAGAAAAGTACTGCATTCCCTCTGTAGCAGGCAAGGGGAATCTTTGACCCTACAGTTGCTGTATTTCGACACCCTCAAGGCCCAGCAAGCATGGCCAATGGTTAGGGATAAGAGACTTGTAGTTATCCATATCCAGGGGTGGGGGAGGTCCCCCAGACCTGCTCTGTAGCCTCTGTTTTCTGGATTGATTATTTTGCTGCCATGTGTAAGCACTCTCCTTTGCTTTTATTTAAGATGGTTTGCAACCTTTTATGCATTTCTGTATTACCTGCACTTGACCACAGAACAGTTTTGGAGTAGGTGACAATTAAAACTTTTTAGTAATGGTCTTATTATTTTGAAAAACAAGGCAGGCAAGTTGCAATACCAAGCAACTAAAAACATCAGTACTGGCATTGGATTCCACTCAAAACCTGGGTGAATAACCAGGTCCTCTGCTGGCTTCTAAAACTTACTTAAAAGGGTAGGCGCCAGCTATATGACGGAAGGAAGTTCCAAATTGGGGGTGCCACCACTGAGAAGGCTGTCACTAAGATAGTGCAGTGGTACCTTGGGTTAAGAATTTAATTCGTTCTGGAGGTCCGTTCTTAACCTGAAACTGTTTTTAACCTGAGGTACTACGTTAGCTAATGGGGCCTCCTGCTGTTGCCACATGATTTCTGTTCTCATCCTGAAGCAAAGTTCTTAACCCGAGGTACGATTTTACTTGCTTTGGTAAGGCAACGTAGACATTTTACAAATGAGCTAGTGGTTGCGTTCCTGATTCCTTTCCCTTATATATCATGATATAATCCGGAGGAGTGCTGTTAGTTGCCCCTTGTGTTACAATGGTACCTTGGGTTACAAACAACTTGGGTTACAAACACTCCAGGTTACAGACTCCGCTGTACCTCAGGATAAGAACTTTACCTCAGGATGAGAACAAAAATCGCACAGTGGCGGCAGTGGGAGGCCCCATTCGCTAAAGTGGTGCTTTAGGTTAAGAACGGTTTCAGGTTAAGAACGGACCTCCAGAACGAATTAACTTCGTAACCAGAGGTACCACTGTATAGGGACCCAACTTGCTTCGGCTGGAAAGCAACCATTTAGTTTCACCAAAACTGTCCTGTGTAACCCTGTTCCAGCAGGGATTTAGGAGCCATCCTCGGGGTTTTTTTTTTGCTTTCAGTTGTCTCTTGAAGTCCACGCCAACAAGCTTTTGCAGCTGTTTAATTAGCCAGTCACTTTTAATTATTATTTGCATAGTTTTTAGAATCATAGAGTTGGAAGATACCACAAGGGCCATCGAGTCCAACCCCCTGCCAAGCAGGAAACTTTGTTGTAGACCGGCCTGATGTTTTATGATGTGGCAGTCTAGAAATGTGTGTGTGTGAGAAAGATAGAGAATATCAGGGCAGGGTGAGGTTTGTAAGTGATTCTGCCGCAGACTGCTTGCCCTGCACCTTCCAAGTCTGAGTGAGAAAGCACTTGCCTCCCATAATAATAATAATATAAGAATAATAATTTATTATTTATACCCTGCCCATCTGGCTGGGTTTCCCCAGCCACACTGGGCGGCTCCCAACAGATTAAAAACAGAATAAAACATCAAACATTAAAAGCTTCCCTAAACAGGGCTGCATTCAGATGTCTTCTAAAAGTCAGATAGTTGTTTATTTCCTTGACATCCGATGGGAGGGCGTTCCACAGGGAGGGTGCCACTACCGAGAAGGCCCTCTGCCTGGTTCCCTGTAACCTCACGTCTCGCAGTGAGGGAACCACAAGAAGGGCCTTGGAGCTGGACCTCAGTATGCGGGCTGAACGATGGAGGTGGAGACACTCCATCAGGTATACTGGGCCGAGACCATTTAGGGCTTTAAAAGTCAGCACCAGAACTTTGAATTGTTCTAGGAAACGTACTGGGAGCCAACGTATGTCTTTCGGGACTGGTGTTATGTGGTCTCGGCGGCCACTCCCGGTCGCCAGTCTAGCTGCCGCATTCTAGATTAGTTGTATTTTCCAGGTCACCTTCAAAGGTAGCCCCACGGAGAGCGCATTGCAGTAGTCCAAGCGGGAGATAACCAGAGCATGCACCACTCTGGCGAGACAGTCCGCGGGCAGATAGCGTCTCAGCCTGTGTACCATATGGAGCTGCTAGACAGCCGCCCTGCACACAGAACTGACCTGTGCCTCCACGGACAGCTGTGAGTCCAAAATGACTCCCAGGCTGCGCACCTGGTCCTTCAGGGGCACAGTTACCCCATTCAAGACCAGGGAATCCTCCACACCTGCCTGCCCCCTGGTTGTACTTGACTGCTCCAGTGGATTACACCCCACAGTTTTTGCATCCTGCTTGCCTTTCTTCCTGCCTGATACTCCTCACTAACAGCTTCAGATCACTCTGGTCCAGCCCAGCTGGACTTGCAGCGACCCACAGCTGTCCATTCATCCAAGGCCTTCCCCATAGATGTGCCTTCGCTCGAGCCTCGGCCAAATTCGGCACACAGCCCTGTTTTTGAAGTGCTGTTTTGCTGGCTATGCGTTGTACTTTCGCTTTAAAGATGTTTGCTGTTTTTATGCCGTGCGCTGAGCAGATATTTTTTAAAATATTAAGTGACCCG
Source organism: Podarcis vaucheri (assembly GCF_965113315.1). Classification (NCBI taxonomy): domain Eukaryota; kingdom Metazoa; phylum Chordata; class Lepidosauria; order Squamata; family Lacertidae; genus Podarcis; species Podarcis vaucheri. Next base: position 11,300,734 of record NC_138748.1, read on the forward strand.
GGCATCCTTTTAGAAAGATCAATAACATATCTCCCCGGTGTTAATATGCTTTCCACTTGCTTGACCACTGCTAAGTGTTCTTCTATACTCCAGCTGAAAAGCCTGGTTTCTGGAATGCAGTAGTTAAAGGAGGGGTTGGGTTGATGGCAGCCACCAGTGTGGAGCTGTGATTAGCATTTGAGGCAATTGTAGTTGAGACACAGGTGGCGCTGTGGTCTAAATCACTGAGCCTAGTGCTTGCCGATCGGAAGGTTGGCAGTTCGAATCCCCGCGACGGGGTGAGCTCCCGTTGCTCGGTCCCAGCTCCTGCCAACCTAGCAGTTCGAAAGCACGTCAAAGTGCGAGTAGATCAATAGGTCTACTTCCAGCGGGAAGGTAAACAGTGTTTCCGTGCGCTCTGGTTTTGCCAGAAGCGACTTAGTCATGCTGGCCACATGACCCGGAAAAACTGTCTGTGGACAAACGTCGGCTCCCTTGGCCAGTAAAGCGAGATGAGCGCCGCAACCCCAGACTTGTTCGTGACTGGACTTAACTGTCAGGGGTCCTTTACCTTTACTTTTTGTATATGCAATTTATATTCTTGTTTTGGTTCTTGTGAGTTTAGGAACAGTGCCATTTACTGGCTAGCGGGATAAGCACATGAAGCATCCATTTTTATTTTTATTTCACTTTTTCGGCAAATTGCTTTCTTACTTTTATGTTGTCTTTTGTCCATATGCAAGTTTAGCTGAACAGGAGAATTTAAATTCAACATTTTTTTAAAAAAGCAATTTGCAGCACTAATCAGCAGGACCCTTGGCTGGCTGATTTTCTCTCTCATTTATTTATAGCCTGGCAGGCCATTAAACACTGATGTTGCATGTAGAACGGCTACTGTTGAGAATTAATTCATCCTGAGAATTAATTTGTCCTGTAATGAGATATTTTTAACATCCCATTAGCTTCCTAACCTACATGGGCATGTAGATTAGGGGAAGATAAGGCACTAAATTTGCGTACTTTTTTGGGGGGGGTATAATAGGTCTTTTTGTGTAATCCCTATATTTCCTAGGCAAGTTATTAATTAGTAAACAAATGCTGGTTCAGTTATTTTTGCAGGCTGTTTACGTAATACCTAGTGCAAGGCAATCTGCAAGGCTAAAAATATGAGAATAGTTTCCCATATGGGGGACCGCAGACCAATTATGGCCCATGAGCTCCTTTTTAGGTAGTCTGCCAAAAGGTTGGCAGAGAGTTTTGAACCCCCGCCCCCCAATAAACCCCATAAAATTATGATGTTTCCACCAGAGCTGGATTCTCAAACTGGCTAACAAAGCCCTGACCTAAGGCTGGGCGATACCTGGTTTTTAACATTGTGATATATCGCCAACTAAACATCACAATATACTGATATATCACAATTTCTGAAATAAGGATGGAGCTGTGGAGAGGCATTGGCTGGCTTCACGGTTTCCCTCACATCGTGATTTTTGCATAGCACACTCACAGACCATGATTCGTGATATATTGCCAATTCAAAAATTATGAATCTAATATCACGATATGGACTTCTAACCTGTTTTGGACGATATATGAATATATCGCCCAGCCCTAACTAAAAACCATGCTTTTCATAATGCAACACTGGTGCAGTCTGCTATTTCCACTCGAAAACTTTTTACCAGTTTCTTTTGCAGAACCTAGCAGATGCTAAAGCTGACAAGCATTTGACCCAACTTTGCTTTCAAAATCCAGGCAAAATCAGCTCCTCTATAGCACACAAATGTGTTTAGCACAAACTGTTTGGGAGTGGTTTCTCTGATTACTCATGTCTGCCAGAGTTTACTTCTGCACCTATTTAAATGCTGAAATATCCTTGAAACCAGTGCTGTTTTCCTAGAAAATGAGGTGCGGGAACTCCCTTGTTCTGTTGTAAAGGCAATGGCAAAGTTCGCAGGCTATGAAGGACTTGCTCACAAATTTATTGACAGATGCACGAATTATTATAGCTAGGAAGTGGAAGGGGCAAGCAGAATATAAAACGGAAGAATGGCATAAAGAGGTGTGGGATACAGCTATTAATGATAAATTAACACGTGCCATTAAGATTAAGACGGGGAATATGCAGGAGAAATGATTTTGAGGGGATATCGAGGGTGTTTGTAGAATTTGTCCCGTTAAAACAGAAAGGGTTCAAACCATCGCAGGAGGTGTTGAAATTTTGGGAGGTTGGATATTTACAATGGTGGTGGGGTGCACATTTTTATTCTTATTTATTTATGATTATTACTTTATTATGGCACCGACCTGAGAGGTGCCGGACACTGAGTTCAGGGGAGTTCTGGTTGAAAAGAAAGCCCTGCTTGAAACTGTAAGTGCCCTCAAATACACAAACTTAAAAATATAAAGTGGTATAGGTAAAGGGACCCCTGACCATTAGGTCCAGTCGTGGCCGACTCTGGTGTTGCGGCGCTCATCTCGTTTTATTGGCCGAGGGAGCCGGCGTACAGCTTCCGGGTCATGTGGCCAGCATGACTAAGCCGCTTCTGGCGAGCCAGAGCAGCGTACGGAAACGCCGTTTACCTTCCCGCCGGAGCAGTACCTATTTATCTACTTGCACTTTGACGTGCTTTCGAACTACTAGGTTGGCAGGAGCAGGGACCAAGCAACGGGAGCTCACCCCGTCACGGGGATTCGAACTGCCGACCTTCTGATCCGCAAGTCCTAGGCTCTGTGGTTTAACCCACAGCGCTGCCCGCATCCCAATGTGGTATAGAAATGAAATTAATAATAATAATAGTATTAATAAAAATAAAAACTTGGATATAAGGTGACCACTCTTTTTTTGTTTTTTGGTGTGGACAGAAATAGTGAACGTAAACCCACCAGTAGCTTATTGGAAGAATTTGCTGTCACTTACGGTAGAGATTTTACATTTTGCATGTCCTTGCTAGCTGAATTTTAGTTAACTTCATCTGATGAATCTAGGTCAGCCTTCCTTAGCTCCCCAGATGTCGTTGGGACTGCACATCCCATAATCTCTGACCCAGAGACCCATGCTGGCTGGGTCTGATGGGGGTCGGAGTCCAGCGGCATCCGAAGGATGTCAGGATGAGAAAGGCTAGCCTAGGGTTTTGAAAAGGCACAGAGGTTAGAAAGGACATTTTTAACAGAGCAGATTGTCACGCAGCCCCTGCTTGGGATCCTTGTTTGTGGTGCTCTTTGAAGGCTGCCTGCCCGCGTAAATAACAAGTGCATCTTGGGTCAAGTTTCCTTTTCAGCTGGTGCGTCAGGGGCGCCAGCTGTAAAAACAAGAAAGCTTGCTAATTCCTTGGCACTGCTCCTTGGGTGTTTCTGTGGGTTGGAGTTGAATGGAAGTCTGCAAACCTGCACTTTGCTGCTGCGTGAAATTACATGCCATTAGCCGCTCACGGCCGGCTCTGAGCGACGTTTCACGCTACTCTTAATTGCCGTGAGACTAAATACAAACGGGCTTGAGCTGGCGCTACCAGCGCATTTGATAGAAACATCGTTTTATCAATTAAGAAAATTAAGACCTTAGCCAGATGCGATGTCATGGAGTCTTCCTGGTTTTAAAATGCAGGTCAACTAGGGGAAGTATGGAAGATTTGGTTGGGTTCAGTGTTGCCCTTAAGCCATCTTGGCACCAGCTCTTATACAGTGGTACCTCAGGTTAAGTACTTAATTCGTTCCGGAGGTCCGTTCTTAACCTGAAACTTTTCTTAACCTGAAGCACCACTTTAGCTAATGGGGCCTCCTGCTGCTGCCGTGCCGCCGGAGCCCGATTTCTGTTCTTATCCTGAAGCACTATTTCTGGGTTAGCGGAATCTGTAACCTGAAGTGTATGTAACCTGAAGCGTATGTAACCTGAGGTACCACTGTATTCCTGCAGTAGGTCCCAGTTGAAACCATTACCTCCCTGAAGCTCAGCACTGGCACCGCACAGGGATATGTGTACCTGTACTCGTTGTATACATATGACTGTTTTTCATCTGATCCATCCACTGTAATTATTAAGTCTGCAGATGATACTACCATAATGGATCTAATTACAGGTGGAGATGAATCAGCGTACAGGGAGGAGGTTCAAAAAGTATCTACATGGTGCTTAGAGAATAACTTGCACCTAAATATTAGCAAGACAAAGGAGATGGTGTTGGACTTTTGGAGGAAGAGAGGGGAACTAGCCCCGTTGTATATCAGAGGGGGTTGTGTGGAGAGAGTCTCTTCCTTTAAATTCCTGGGAGTTTACCTTAGTGAAGACCTCACTCGGAAAAACAATATAACTCAGGGGGTTAGGAAGGCCCAGCAGAGACTCCATTTTCTCAGGGTCTTGCGAAAGAACAATGTCAAACAACAATTGATGACCTCCTTCTACCGGTCCACAATAGAAAGTGTCCTCTCATGTTGTATCACACTGTGGTACGTTGGCTTGAAAGCCATGGACAGAAATTCTTTACAGAGGGTGGTGAACACAGCACATGATATCATGTCCCCTGAGGCCGCTAGATGACATCGCAAGGGATCGTTGCCTTAGGAGAGCGAGAAAAATTCTCAGGGACGATTCACACCCCGGCCAGCACCTCTTTAATCTTCTACCCTCAGGCAGGAGATATGTTCTATCCATGAGCTGTTAGGTTGCTGAATGGAAAATAATATAGTGCAACTGACTTTCGAGGTTGGTGTGTTGTGCAACAAGCACACAGAGTGCAATGAGATTCAGTGTTTGGTGGGGGGGAAGGCTCTGTTAATTTCATTGTACACAGGTTGTACATTGACAATAAAGGTTTATTATTATTATTATTATTATTATTATTATTATTATTATTATTATTATACTGCCCTGTACCCGCAGATCTCAGGGCAGTTACAACATAAAATCACAATCTAAAAACACAGAATGCATAATAAAAACAAAATTAACCCAATAGCCCCCTCCCCAACACATTCTAAAAGGGCACTGGATGTCTAATCAGCCAAAGGCCTGGTTAAAGAGGAATGTTTTTTGCCTGGTGCCTAAAAGTGTATAATGAAGGCTTCAGGCCAACAATTGGGCTCTCCAGGAAGAATTGGGGAGTGGGATGCAGAACTACCCACTGCCTCCCCCTCTTTCAAACTTTCTTCATGGTTTAGCCCCACCACTTTGCCCCAATGTGCCTGCGTGGTGTAGTGGTTAAGAGCAGTGGACTTGTAATCTGGTGAACCGGGTTTGCTTCCCCGCTCCTCCACATGCTGGGTGACCTTGGGCTAGTCACACTTCTCTGAAGTCTCTCAGCCCCACTCACCTCACAGAGTGTTTGTTGTGGGGGAGGAAGGGAAAGGAGATTGTTAGCCACTTTGAGACTCCTTAGGATAGTGATAAAGCTCCTTAGGGTAGTGATATCAAATCCAAACTCTTCTTCTTCTTCTTTTCCCAGCTGCCTATTAACCTGGGAACTGCAACTGCCACCTGTAACTCCACTTTCCCCTTCCTATTGCAGACCCTGCCTTCTCTGTTTCCATGCTTTATTTTCTTTCAGCGGTGCTGGGGAAGCAATAGAAATTGCCCATAGCATGATGTTGTGCTTCCCAGGTATCCAGGTCCGAGCACCTATCTGCCTTCACAGAACATAACAATCGCCCTTCGTGGGGTTTTGTTTTTTTTTGAGCGGCAGAATCTTGTTTCAGCACTGTGTAGCCAAACCAGGGACTTTGTGAAAGTTTTCACCATAGAGCATTAAGCATTTGGTGAATACGTGAATATTCAGTCTGATTCTTTGCCAAGAAGCTGCTGTTATCTCATGTCTACAGCGCTGAAAATCGGTGGGGGAGAAATACAGCGTGGAATGCAATTTCCCCTGCTTACCTTGGATATCGGATGTACTTTTCAAATGCTTGCGTGTTATTTTATATGGTGTGCTCCATAGCTATCTTTCTGTGTACTTTTTTTGATGAGGGATACTTAGAAGGGTACATCTTCCAAACGGCCTCAGCCCAGTATACCTGAAGGAGCATATCCCCATCATTCAGCCTGGACACTGAAGTCCTCTTCTGAGGGTCTTCTGGCTGTTCCCTCACCACAAGAATTGAGGTTACAGGGAACCAGGCAGAGGGCCTTCTCAGTGGTGGTGCCCGCCCTGTGGAACGCCCTCCCATCAGATGTCAAGGAAATAAACAACTATCTGACTTTTAGAAGACATCTGAAGGCAGCCCTGATTAGGGAAGTTTTTAATGTTTGATGTTTTATTGTATTTTTAATATTTTATTGGAAACAGCCCAGAGTGGCTGGGGAAACCCAGCCAGATGGGTCGGGTATAAATAATAATAAATTCTTCTTCTTCTTCTTCTTCTTCTTCTGATTCTTCTTCTTCTTCTTCTGATTCTTCTTCTTCTTCTTCTGATTCTTCTTCTTCTTCTGATTCTTCTTCTTCTTCTTCTTCTTCTTCTTCTTCTTCTTCTTCTTCTTCTTCTGATTCTTCTTCTTCTTCTGATTCTTCTTCTTCTTCTTCTTCTTCTTCTTCTTCTTCTTCTTCTTCTTCTTCTTCTGATTCTTCTTCTTCTTCTGATTCTTCTTCTTCTTCTTCTTCTTCTTCTTCTTCTTCTTCTTCTTCTTCTGATTCTTCTTCTTCTTCTTCTTCTTCTTCTTCTTCTTCTTCTTCTTCTTCTTCTTCTTGCCCTAGCTGCAAAGGAAGATTCTTCTTTGAGTTCAATCTGAGATGCAAAGGAAGAACCTTATTGCCTTTTACTGCAAAAGAGCAGGCCGCATTTTTCTCTTCTGAAATCTTAGCGCTGTGGCACTTTTCGCACTAAGATTGGAGATAAGCGCCTGCCTCCTCTTAGACCACAAGGGGCAGCAGGCAGAGGTTTGTCTCAAATCTCAGTGCTAAGCACCACAGCACTAAGATCAGGGACAAGAGAGCCTTTATCTCAGATCTTAGCACTTAGATGGGAAATGACCGCTCTCTGAGGTTCCTCACAGCTGCTGTGTTTTCAAAATAAGACAACCTGTAATTTGATGGGTAAAATTCTGACAAGGCTGCTGCTGTATCTCTTATTTTTTTATCTGAAAGTTTTGAATCGGCCCTTGATTCAACTGAGTCTCATAAGAGGAGACTTCAAGGTTCAGACAGACAACGCATAATACTTTTAAGTATTATGGTACGTAGGCTGAGACCCTATCTGCCCGCGGACTGTCTTGGACTGCCTCGCCAGAGTGGTGCATGCTCTGGTTATCTCCCGCTTGGATTACTGCAATGCGCTCTACGTGGGGCTACCTTTGAAGGTGACCCGGAAACTACAACTAATCCAGAATGCAGCAGCCAGACTGGTGACTGGGAGCGGCCGCCGAGACCATAAAACACCGGTCTTGAAAGACCTACATTGGCTCCCAGTACGTTTCCGAGCACAATTCAAAGTGTTGGTGCTGACCTTTAAAGCCCTAAACGGCCTCGGTCCAGTATACCTGAAGGAGCGTCTCCACCTCCATCGTTCTACCCGTGCACTGAGGTCCAGCGCTGAGGGCCTTCTGGCGGTTCCCTCACTGCGAGAAGCCAAGTTACAGGGAACCAGGCAGAGGGCCTTCTCGGTAGTGGCACCCTCCCTGTGGAACGCCCTCCCACCAGATGTCAAAGAGAACAACAACTACCAGACTTTTAGAAGACATCTGAAGGCAGCCCTGTTTAGGGAAGCTTTTAATGTTTGATGTATCACAGTATTTTAATATTCTTTTGGAAGCCGCCCTGAGTGGCTGGGGAAACCCAGCCAGATGGGCAGGGTATAAATGATTTATTATTATTATTATTATTATTATTATTATTATTATTATTATTATTAATTTGCGGTCATGCAACATTTTAAATCATGTAATTATTATTATTGTTGTTGTTGTTGTTGTTATCTTTCCTCTTCTAGCAAGCCAATAAAGATACACACACACACACACACACACACACACACACACACACATGAAATACATACTCATTTTGTTTTTGTGAATTGGAGATGCTATGCTTACCTTACTGCTTTTGTTTGTTTGGCTTGTTGCAGAACAGAAGAGTCACCACCACCTCCGCAACCCCCAAAAGCACAGACACAAGCCAACGGAACAGGTACCTTTTGACTCATTACTAGCTCTCTAGGGACAATGTTGGAAACTTGCCAATGGCTCCTTAAAACTAGGTTCCGGTCGTCATGATGGAATGTCTGGGCACTGGGTTGTTGTTGTTTGCAGTGGGATATCATCATCATCATTTATATACGGCTTTATATTTTAAAGGGGGTGGTGGTGAGAGAATCTCAAAATGGTTTTAAAAAGGTAAAGGGACCCCTGACCGTTAAGTCCAGTCACGGATGACTCTGGGGTTGCAGCGCTCATCTCGCTTTACTGGCTGAGGGAGCCGCCGTTTGTCCGCAAACAGTTTTTCCGAGTCATGTGGCCAGCATGACTAAACCGCTTCTGGCTAAACCAGAGCAGCGCACAGAAACACCATTTACCTTCCCGCCTGAGCAGTACCTATTTATCTACTTGCACTGGCGTGCTTTCAAACTGCTGGGTTGGCAGGAGCAGGGACCAAGCAACGGGAGCTCACCCTGTAGCGGGGATTCGAACCGCGACCTTCCAATCAGCAAGACCAAGAAGCTCAGTGGTTTAGACCACAGCGCCACCCGCGCTGGTTTACCGCACATTGAAACATCAGTTGAAACAATCCAGAATGAGACAAATTCAATCTTCAAGGAAAATATTTCAGATCCTTCTGCAAGTGACATTTTGATTTCCCCAGTCGCCAAACTTGCATCCAGAGATCTCCATGTGGTCGCAATTGGACAAGTGCCAGTCGTGAAACGCGCCTGGCACCTAGCTAATTTCTAACAAAATGCATTAGGCACCTGGCCTAGGGATTTTGGTCAGGTTTTCACCTGAGCCAGAGGAACGTGTGTGAGAGAAAGGCCTAGAGAGATTGGCCAGAGGAGAGAGAGAGAGTGTGTGTGTGTATATATGTGTATAACCTTCGAGAAGATATTTTTAGTGCAGGAGTGAGCCAGTTCTGTGTCTCCCCACTCCACAGGCCAACTTTGACAGGTGGGTCGGAGCACTCACCTTGTCAGTCACCTGCAAAATGGTGATGGCAGGTGACTATCCACCTGCCAAAGTTGACCCCACTTGGTGGGGAGAGGAGTCTGCTTTGCCAGCATGTTCCCTGCAGGCAAGTCTGCACCAGGCAGGATTGGAACCCGCCACGCCCGTCGCATCAGCTGATGTTGCCCTGTGACACCAGCTGATCACCAGATGGGGGTGATTTGGGAGCAATGGCCTCGTGGGCCAAAACTGCACCCTGTAGTGCGCCAGAGTTGGTCTGTGGGCTAGAGGTTCCCAACCTCTGATGTGGTAGAAAATGTAATTCTCTCTGTTTGCAGATACTGTTCTATGAATTGCATGCTGCTAGATGGCACACTTCATTGGGTGGTGATAGACCGTTGTTGAAGAATAGGTTCCACAAATGAACTTTGGAAAATGGGGAGATCCATTATCCTTGCAAAGTACAAGTACATCAGAGTACCTCCCACATCCCAAATTCCTGAGATTTATTACGCACTGTTGGGATTGATGGATGAGTTATTGCTTCAAGTTCCCCCTCTAAATTAGCTGTAGTGCAAAGCTGTTTAAATTCCTATCTTGTGCTCTTTCCTGTGATTCTCTTTTTACAGCTGCTCCCTTTTTTTGTTTTTCCTATCTTTTAATGTGTTATTCTCTCTAGGACTTGCTTTCTCTGTAAACACTAGTTATGCAAGCCTTAAGAAATATGTTCCCACTGCTTTTTGGAACAAAACCCTTTTCCCTGCCTACTGTGCTCTCTAAAATCAAATTTGAAAGTATAGGAAAAAATAGATTGCGTCTGAAACTTTTAAGAGGTGGCTTGCTTTGGTGTGATGAAGGTGAAAACATTCTTTGCAGCTTCAATTTTACGGCTTAAATTTGATATGCATTAAAATAAAAGCGAAAACAAGATATTTCATACCATGGAATCATGTTTGTTTTGACTGCTTCGTTGTGCGTGTTCAGTTCAGACATCATACCAAACCATGGTTAAGGAAATCAAATCATGGTTTCTCATGATGTTTACATTGACAAACTCTGTTTTATGAGTCAGAACAATGTTTTGCGAGCTGCAGTTTATGGTAACAGTTGAGAAGTTGTTTTCATAGTCGTAACTCAGACTTCGGAAACTGCTGTGCCGTGGAGATGGGAGTGAAACTTACAAAGCTCTGTGCTGAAAAGACACACCACCCCAAACCATTTGGGTTTCAGTTCTAAAAGCTATCACAAACCATGGTTTCTCCTGAAATCTGTATTGACCCTGCTAGGCATGCCTGCAAAGCAAGATGCTCTCTCCCAGTTTACCAATGTGCTTTCATATAATACGCTGCCTTGTGGCCTTTTTTCATTGGTGCTGTAAATGGAACTGTATTAGAGAAATCCCCATGGTATCGTACTCTGCATTTGTGCCTCTTTTGCATTCTGGCGAACCTAACTCATTGATAGGTTTAGAGGCATATTTTTAGGCCTGCCTTCAGGATCACAGAAGGGTCAAGTCTCGAAACTGTGGCAAGATGCCAGGATCCGAGGCTGGTAGGGCACAATATGGCCAACTATTTGGCTACCGCTGTAGGCTATGGGACAGGTTCCTCATTGAAAACTGCCCCCAGGCTATTGCTACTGATGAGTCTCTAGGGTTCAGGTGGATAGATAAATAGATTGTAGGTTTTTTTAAAAAAAAATTTTAAATTTGGTTTTCAAAACGAAAAAGAAAAGAAAAAAGAGAATAAATTTACATCCAAATGCCATACACATTCACATATCGAGATTGCTCTGAATCGCCTGACTTTCCCCCATCCCATCCACGCGATCTCTTACTTTCATCTGCATAACAGTACTTCTCCAAAGTTTCCATCATCGTAAATTATCTGTAGTTTCTATTACATTACAAGTGTATTTAGGATCCTGCTAATGTTTTAAACTGTTTACAGTGATTCTGTATATACCATATTTTTCCGTGTATAAGATGACCCCTATTTTTTTAAAACCCAAAATTAAGTTGTTTAGCTTTTGGGGGATGGGGGAGGTCACTTCCGCCAGTCGCTCACTCTCCTGCACTCTACTGCCAATCGCTTGCGACAGGCACTGCCGATCACACACCTCACCACAGCCGCCAATTGTCTGCCAGCTTGCCACCACAAACAGCCCACCCGCCCACTTGCCGCAGCCGCCAATCACCTGCCTGCCTCGTCTGCCCAATTGCCACAGCCAATCGCCAGCAGGCCTTGCTGCAGCCACCAATCACCCACCCAATTGCCGCTGCCAATCTCCTGCTTGCTGCTGCCATTAATCACACGTCCGCCCTGTGCATTCACTATCCATGTATAGGACGACACCTCTTTTTTGCCTAATTTTTTTAAACAAAAAGCACCGTCTTATACACGGAAAAATACGGTATATTATAAGCATTTCCCATTCTTTTTAAATTTCTCGTCTTAGTTCCTGAGCTTCCCAGTTAATTTTGCCATTTCGGCATAGTCCATCAACTTGATCTGCCAATCTTCTTTGGACTGTGTGTGTGTGTGTGTGTGTGTGTGTGTGAATGCATTCAGCCATGGGTGGGACCAGTTGATCATGAGAGATCATGTAACCAGACCTTCCATCGATGGAAGAGTTCAATCCCTAGAGCAGGGATGGGGAATCTGTAGGGGACCCCCATATCTTATTGGACTACAACTCCCTTTATTCATGATCATTGACCAAGCAGGTTGGGGCTGATGGGAGTTGGGACTGATGGGAATTGTAGTCCAGCAATACCTTGAGTTCGCCCCATTGGCTACCCCATTGGCTCTAGGGCATCGTATCACGGTGAAGACCTGTTAATACAGTCGCTTTAGCTTGCGTATGTTGTACTCAACTGACCTCTTAGAACTAAAACGTTGGTTTTTTATCGCCAGATAAACGCAGCAACATGATGTGTTCACGGGTTCAAAAGTGGGTCTATGACAAATTTGGGGAATATATTGAAGACTTCAGGTTTCAGCCCGAAGAAAACACAGTTGAAACAGAAGAACCACTTAGTGCTAGAAGGTAAGTCACACAGGAATATCAGGGTTTTTTTTAAAAAAAATTGAATGATACAGTCTGCTAAAAAAGCACATTAGTAGGGACAATTGCTAAAGGGTTAGAGCCTGCTTTCACTCTGGGAATTAACTGTGGAGTAGCCGTGATTCGTTCACTCAACCTTTATGGGGCATCTGCACAAAACTGAGAAGAAAGTATTGCTCTCTCATGTTTTCCATATTCTGCTGTTTTTAAGAGCTCGGGAAATCCAACTTTGGGGTGGGAGTGGGGAACACTCAGTAGGATAGCTGTGAAACTTACCTAGGTGACTTATTTCAATGATTTTTATAGCATGTATAAATTGCTCTAGCCATTTTATTTTTATTTTTTAAAAAATATTAAATTTATATTCTGCCCTTCACCTGAGGATCACAGGGTGCTTTACAGTAAAAAAAAGCCACAAAAAACCATAATAACAAGCAAATAAAAAATAAAAGCCACATAGTTTAAAAGTCCTTAGATTGCTTTAGTGGCTTGGGAGAAGTGGCTTGTCCTTTATTATGGTAATCTTTGTACGAAATGTTCCTTTCATATCTCCAATTTTCTTGAACAGATCTCTGGTTCTTCCCATTCTGTTGTTTTCCTCTATTTCTTTGCATTACTTGTTTAAGAAGGCCTTCTTGTCTCTCCTTGCTATTTTTTGGAAATCTGCATTCAATTTCCTGTATCTTTCATTATCACCCTCGCATTTTGCTTGCCTTCTCTCCCTCGCTATTTGTAAGGCCTCGTTGGACAGCCACTTTGCTTTCTTGCATTTCCTTTTCATTGGGATGGTTTTCGTTGCTGCCTCCTGTATAATGCTGCAAGCCTTCACCCATAGTTCTTCAGGCACTCTGTCCAACAAATCTAAATCTTTAAACCTGTTCCTCACTTCCACTGTATATTCATAAGGGATTTGATTTAGATTGTATCTTACCAGCCCAGTGGTTTTTCCTACTTTCTTCAGTTAAACTTGAATTTTGCTATAAGAAGCTGATGATCTGAGCCACAGTCAGCTCCAGGTCTTGTTTTTGCTGACTGTATAGAGCTTCTCCATCTTTGGCTACAGAGAATATAATCAATCTGATTTCGATGCTGCCCATCTGGTGATGTCCATGTGTAGAGTCGTCTCTTGTGTTGTTGGGAAAGCGTGTTTGTGATGACCAGCTTGTTCTCTTGACAGAACTCTATTAGCCTTTGCCCTGCTTCGTTTTGATCTCCAAGGCCAAACTTGCCAGTTGTTCCTTTTATCTCTTGATTCCCTACTTTAGCATTCCAATCCCCTATAATGAGAAGAACATCCTTCTTTGGTGTCATTTCTATAAGGTCTTGTAAGTCTTCATAGAACTGATCAATTTCAGTTTCTTCAGCACCAGTAGTTGGTGCATAAACTTGGATTACTGTGATGTTAAAAGGTCTGCCTTGGATTCGTATCGAGATCATTCTATCATTTTTGAGATTGCATCCCATTACAGCTTTCGCCACTCTTTTGTTGACCACGAGGGCCACTCCATTTCTTTTACGGGTTTCTTGTCCACAGTAGTAGATATGATAGTCATCCGAACAGTATTCGCCCATTCCCGTCCATTTTAGTTCACTGATGCTCAGGATGTCAATATTTATTCTTGCCATCTCATTTTTGACCACATCCAACTTACCCAGGTTCATGGTTCTTACATTCCAGGTTCCTATGCAATATTTTTCTTTACAGCATTGGACTTTCCTTTCGCTTCCAGGCATATCCGCAACTGAGCGTCCTTTCGGCTTTGGCCCAGCCGCTTCATCAGCTCTGAATTTACTTGTACTTGTCCTCCGCTCTTCCCCAGTAGCATGTTGGATGCCTTCTGACCTGAGGGGCTCATCTTCCAGCGTCATAACTTTTATATGCCTGTTGTCTTTGTCCATGGAGTTTTCTTGGCAGGGATACTGGAGTGGCTTGCCGGTTCCTCCTCCAGGTGGATCATGTTTGGTCAAAACCCTCCACTATGACCTGTTCATCTTGGGTGCCCTGCTCGGCATAGTTCATAGCTTCTCTGAGTTCTTCAAGCCCCTTCGCCACGGCAAGGCAGTGATCCATGAAGGGGCTTTGTGTTATTACTATTTATTAAATGTGTATACTGCCCTATACCAATAGTATTCAGGGTGGGTCGCAACCCTCCAGAGTTCTTGCGAAGGAGGCGCACGAAAAAGGACCTCAGGTGGTGATTGCAGGGTCTGAGCTGGTTCATATGGGGAGAGGCTGGTCCTTAAGGTATTGCGGTCCTGATCCGTTTTATAGGTTAAAACCAGCACTTTGCATTGGGCCCAGAAACTAATTGGTGGCCAGTGAAGTCGGACCAGGTTCGGTGTAATATGCTGTATTGTTTTTAACACTCGATTGGGAGCCGCCCAGAGCAGATGGGGAAACTCAGCCAGATGGGCGGGGTATAAATAATAAATTATTATTATTATTATTATTATTATTATTATTATTATTATTATTATTATTAGAACAAGCCTTTTCTGTGGTGGCTCCTTGCTTGTGGAATTCTCTCCCCAGGGAGACTTGCCTGGCACATTCATTGCATGTCTTTAGGCACCAGGCCAGAACATTTCTTTTAAACCAGCCCTTTGACTGATTAGCATTCTATGTCCTTTTTTAACCTGTTTGTGGGAGGAGGGTTTTTGGTTTTTGCTTTCATTCTTTTTCAATGTATTTTGTGTTCTCATTTTGTAGTTTTATGTTGTGAATGGCTCTGTGATTTTCAGGTGAAGGGCAGCATTGAAATTGGATAAAAATATACATGCCGAAGTTCTGACACAACACACACAATTTTTGAATAATCTGTGTTGAATATGAGGTAGTAACAGAAATATGTTTGTCCTTCAAAGATAACATATCATATGGTCTACTATTCATTTTCCAGGCTCACAGAAAATATGAGACGATTAAGTAAGTATCTAATGTTGCATATATATATATATATATATATATATATATATATATATATATATATGGTATTTGTATATAAAATGCAAACAGTGTTGAGAAATATTTAAGTGGATCTTGTAGCAATAAAATCCATATAATTTTGTTACCTTGGTGTCACATATAACATGGAATTTGATAAAGTATATCATTAATATTCAAAGTTACAGAAATCTAAAATGTAACAAGCATGATGTGACAACTGTGAATATTCATTTTTTTGCAGGATTAATTAATTGTCTAATTTAAAATAGCTCTCCAGCTAATCCCTAGAACTTAACATTTTCCCAATAGTAGCTTATTGTTGTGCTCTGTTGAACAGAAATAGAAGCTTGAACTCTCTTGAATATATTTATCTGACAACTAGAGTGATAATTGGACTCATAGGCCCAATTCAGACGTCATGCTTTTGGGTTAGTGAACCATGGTTTATCCTAGCTTGTAAGGAGCTATTAAACCACAGTTTCATGGTGTGGCTGTCACAGGAAACTGAAGTGAGGATAGGCACACCAAACCTAGTCATGCAACAAGAGCCGAGGGGCCTGGTGAAGAGGGAGCAGCGATCTTCTTCTGATTTATTCTGCCCAATGAGTCTTAACTATGGAACAAAGTTTAATTAACCAAGTGTTCCATCGTTAAATAATTCTGTTACTGTTTGCCAAGCCATTAAGACTCCTTCTGCAGAATCAGTTTATTTTTCGATTCCAAAATGATCACGCTGAGTTGATTTCTGTGCTGGCTTCAGTCTAGTTTTATAAAGCTCCTTATCGGGAAAATGGAGCTGGACCAGTTCTGCAAGTCAAATGTTTGTGGGGTGGTTGTTTGTTTTTTCAGCATATGAGAATTAGAGTTGCTTAAGATTAATCTGAAATTCCGCAGGCCCCACACGGAGGCATCTCACGCCACAAGAATGGCCAGAATGCAGCCTTTGCCCTTGTTTGTAACCTCCCCTTTTAATACAGGCATGGAGATGAAATTGGACTGACCAGGATGTGTGGTTGCAGTCCTGCCCATATTTTGAGCTGCCTTTGACCTTTTGCAAAACGCTATTTTGCTACTGTGCCATTCTTTTCCTAAATTATGGTGCAGTCTGAAGGCACGCGGGTGGCTCTGTGGGTTAAACCACAGAGCCTAGGACTTGCCGATCTGAAGGTTGGCGGTTCGAATCCCCGCGACGGGGTGAGCTCCCGTTGCTCGGTCCCTGCTCTTGCCAACCTAGTAATTCGAAAGCATGTCAAAGTGCAAGTAGATAAATAGGTATCACTCCAGCGGGAAGGTAAACGGCGTTTCCGTGCGCTGCTCTGGTTCGCCAGAAGCGGCTTAGTCATGACCTGGAAGCTGTACGCCGGCTCCCTTGGCCAATAAAGCGAGATGAGCGCCGCAACCCCAGAGTCGGTCACGACTGGACCTAATGGTCAGGGGTCCCTTTACCTTTACCTTACCTGAAGGCAGCTTCATACGGGCAGATTCATCTCTGGAGAACACGAAGGTGTGATTTGCATGTAGGAAATGGATAAAAAACGCCACACGGCCTTATTTCACCTCGAGTGCGATCCTTCCCAGGGAGGCTGTTTGCGTATACAGCAGCTGCTCACAGGGCGATAACTCGAGTGATGCTGGTGCGTGTGTTGATCAGCTCTTAGCTTCCTGAATTCCTAGAAACCGCAAGATGCCATGCCTAAATAAGGACTATGGGAGAGTGTGTTTAATAACAAGATACACCACTTATCTGCGGAAACATTCTAAGTCAATGACACACATCGCTTCTGCTTGTAATCCCAAAGGAAAGGAATGTTGAAAAGTTCAGGCACCAGCTATTGGGCCCATGTGGGTGGTCCCCTCTCCCCTTTCCAATTCATAGTATTATGTCTTTGGAAGCATTGCTGTCTGCTTAGAGTATGTTTATTTTCTCTTCTGCCTAGAGAGAGGTGCCAAACCCGTCACAAATTTTGTGAAGAATCTTTCTGCCTTATCAGACTGGTATTCTATCTATACTTCTGCTATTGCCTTTATTGTAAGTTGTCCTTTCTCGTTCAGGTGAACTTACAGACATGAACTTCGCTCAGTTTATTGGGGGAGGCGGGGAAGCAACTCTACTCAATTCTAAATGTTAAAGCTGGCTTGATAAATATGAATCCTAGAAGTCAACAACACTCGCAGGGCTGGGAAGAATGAGATACACAAATCAGCATTACAGTGTCGTGTGTTGTGACACCAAGCATGCCTCTTGGAGTGTCGGTTGTGTAGAGTTGCAAAAGTTTCGCTGTTTGTCAGTGCTTGCCCATTTTTCAAAGATACACTGATTTCACCTGTTTTCTGTTCCGGTTCATTCGTAGTGTCTAGTTTTCCAAATTACTGTAACAACATCTCTTAACATCCGTTAAAGGAACACGATGGGGCTGATAATATAGAGAGAGAGCAGATTGTCTTCCACTTTAACAAAGAGCTTTTATGGAGAATACCACCTGGGCTGGTTTGCCCTGTTTCAAATATACTTTAAATGTGGGTTTAAGAATATGGTTTGGCATGGTGTTTAAGAGTTTGCAGGGTCTTATTGGGTCTCCTGCCAGGTTGTGCCTCTTGATAGAATAATGTGTCTCTCCCCTCAAAACAAAACAAAAATACTATCCTGCTTCTAGAAACCTAACATATCTGGGAGAGTATTTCAAGGGTTTAAATCTGCAATTCTCAGTTGTATTCCATTGTTCAAGCAAAGCCGAATTGCACAATTTTTGTGCAGAAGCCTTTAAGTAACCACAGACTTCAGAATACACTGAGAATATTAGTTCAGTGAAGCAATGGAGATTTTGAGATGATAAATTGTTGCATAGGGAATGGCGTTTCATGATAATGAGCAGCCGTTCTGGGCCCGCTTGTGAGGAGAGCTTGTTGCCGTGGGAGCTGAAAGAATGTCAGAAACCTGCATTTTCTTCAAGGGGAATTAATTACAGAATGGGAAAAAGCAGGAATGTCACTTTGTAGGGTCAGTATAATACCCATGGTGAGGGGGAGGCTTCCACGTGAAAATGTTTGGCCGTCTGCATGATTTCAGAGTGTTGATGCCAGTTCCAAAGTATAAATGGATTTGATGGAAACCTGTAGCCTTTCAGACTCCAGCTGAAGTTCCCCATCTCTCCTATACATGTTTACCTGGGAGTAAACCCCATTGAACATAGCTGGACTCATTTCCAGGTAAATATGCATAGAATTGCAATGTAAGATTGATTCCTCTCAAATCAATACAGATGTCCTGGGAGATTGTTTTCGGCATGGGTATTGCATGAAAGCATCCTTATTATTTCCTTTGTAATTCTTTATTTCTTCTTCTGACTCTAGATCTACATGAATGCTGTGTGGCATGGCTGGGCCATTCCTATGTTCTTATTTTTAGCAATTTTGAGGTTATCCCTAAATTACCTCATAGCCAGGTAATCGCTCATCTTTCTTCTGTATTGAAGTTTCAGTTTGTCACTTGTTTTGGGACTACGATTCCCATCATCCCTGACCACTGGTCCTTCTGATGATGGGAGTTGTAGTCCAAAAACAGCTGGAGACCCAAGTTTGGGAAACGCTGGATTAGATGCTCCTTGTGGTCCCTTCCAACTCGTATGATTCTGTGGTTCTATATCATCTGCCAGACTTCCTAGGGAGAAGCAATTTGCCACAACTGCAGCTCCTCTACAGGTTTAGCAGAGGGAAGGGAACTCTACCGAACGTTGATTTTGGAGACAAGTCAATAACCCCACCCAGAACATTATTCTTACAGCAGGAAAAGTGACGATGCAAATCTACTCATTTCAAAGTTCTGTTACCCATGGTAACTGAACATGACAGTTTTTGCCTATGTGCCACCAGATTCTTACATCAACACAGGTATAAAAAACTTGTGCTGGAACTGAAATTGCTTCAGCATCAGCAAGCACATTTCATCCTGTTCACTGAGTCCCTGAAGCCCTCTTCACACGTTTGTTGTGCTTAGGGAACCTCCATTTTTGCATGTCTTCTCCACTTCTGGAGAAGGTGGATGTCTGCAGAAAGGAACCTCTTTCAGGGTTCCCAGTTCCATGTGGACGTTCAGGACCCAGCATTGTGCTCCTGATGAACTTTGTACCGATGAAACCCCCCTCCTCTGAAGTGGGCTAGTTTTATTTGCATGCAGGAAGGCTAAAATGCCAAGTATCATATTTTTTTGTTAACAACCAGCAGAATGCTAATCCCTAATTAAAAAGCCAAATGCAGTAATCTACACAGAATGGATATTATTTGTGTAGGAACGTTCTTGCAATGCCATAATTACTGCTGATTGTCAAAGGATTGATGAGCGTGGGTTGTTGTTTTTTTAATGTTAATTATGGCTTTGTGTAGTTGATAGGGTGTTTGGTTGGTTAAGAACAAACATAAGCATTATTTACATACTTGTAATCTATGGCAGTCTTTTGAATATTCAAGGCCATATGATTCTGTGAGGCTGCATGACACAAACTGGGTGGTTGCATTTGGGGGAAATAATTAAAATAGATCTGAAAAGATGTTGTCTGCTACCCACACGAGTTGCTTTTTTTAAGCATTACTTTTACTCTGTTAACTGAGCCTTATGGAAAAGCTAGTCTGTTTAATTAAAGTATTTTTATTTTTATTTTTAGAGGGTGGAGAATACAGTGGAGTATTGTGCCTGAAGTTTCTGAGCCCATTGTAAGTCCAAATAATTCTAGATACGTTTTATCTATTTTGCTCATTGTAATAATTGACTCTACCAGCTTTTTATGATTAGTATTCAGGGATGTTGCGCCACAAACTTCCTTTTATGCTTTTCATTGAAAACTCAAATATTGCACTTAGCAACACACCATTGAAGGCATCGAGTCATGAGAAAATGGCTTTTACAGTGGACGCTCGGGGCGCGAACGTGATCCGTGCGGAATGCACGTTCGCAACCTGCAGCGGCGCATCTGCGCACGCGCGGGTTGCGATTCGGCGCTTCTGTGCATGCGCAAAGCACGATTTAGCGCTTCTGCGCATGCGTGACCGTCGTAACCCGGAAGTAACCCGTTCCGGTACTTCCGGGTTTTGGCGGTCCGCAACCTGGAAAAACGCAACCTGAAGTGTCTGTAACCTGAGGTATGACTGTAAATAGTTTTCCAGAGCTGCTTTATTCTGAAAGTCTATAACTGGGGAGGTTAATTCCCCTGAGGCAGTTCTCCAAGCAAACTTTGCTGCCCTCAGCCAAGAGCCCGTGCTGCTCTCATCATCCCTGGTCATTGGCCGTGCCAACTGGGGTTCATGAAAGTTGTAGTCCAATCACATTTGAAGGGCCACAGCTTCCCAGTCCCGAGTATAGACTATAGGCTTGTGGTCCATGTAATGGAATGCACTTCCATTAAAAAAATAGATATATTTCCGTAGAAAACTGGACATCTGGTTCTTTATGGGGAGAGAATGCTTGCATGGTGGAAAATTCAGTCACGCGAGCCCTAAGTACAGGCATATCATAGTCATTGTGTTGCCACGAATCTGCTGCCCTAAGCTGATTTTTGCTTAAAAGGTGAAGGGCACGTAAAAAAATCTTGTTGCTTTGTTTCCGGTCTTCTTTCAGGAACCTCCAAAGGAAGATCTAACAGTGTCAGAAAAATTCCAGCTCGTTCTGGACGTGGCACAAAAAGCACAGGTAATATAATCCCTGGCGCCTCCCATTGAAAGGATTTGTGGGTAAGCTCTCAGGGCAGTTCATAACACAAGTTTTCTTGTCAGCTCCCAGATCTGTTCTTTGTGGTCCATATTTGCCTGTGCCAACCCACAAAACACCTCTGAGGAACATCTTTCTCAGCAGGCTTCTTAGTCGGACGCCTGGCTTTTGTTATCTGCTGTACTTTTCCGTCTATAAGATGCCCTCATGTATAAGACACCCCCTATTTTGGGGGACTCAAATTTTAGAAAATATGTGGGGGAGATGGCTCAGGCTTTTTTTGGGGGGGTTGCCAAAAATTGCCCACTAGCCACAGGAACAGCCAATCGTAAACAGACCCTTCCCCAGCAAAAAAATCTCTTACCCGACTGAGAAAAGCTGTCCACTGGCAATTGTGCGCTTCCCAGAACAGCAGCCGCCAATGGCAGCAGCGACAGCCAATCCACAGCAATGTTTGCTGCAGAAGCCAATCGCCAACCCAATTAGAGAAGTAACAGCCAATCCAAAGCAGCTCTTCTAGCAGCCAACAATCGTCACTGACACGCTTCTGCTCGCAGCTGCAGCCAATCACCCTTCCACCCCTTCACTATCCATGTATAAGACGAGGCACATTTTTGAACATAATTTTAGAGTAAAAAAAACAACCCTTGTCTTATACACGGAAAAGTATTTCTTAGCTACTGAGGGCTGCCACCCAGTAATTTTATTTCTGAACTGAGAATTAAACCCAAATCTTTTGGTGACTCTGACCTGTGCACCCTCATTGAAGAATGAAAAAACATCATGTGAAAAATCCGTTTCAGAAGACTCTTTTCTTCTTGACTTCATGCCGCAATATTGCCTCTTGCAATGTGTAGACCGTACAGCGTTTGAAATGTTAATGGCAGATGAAATTGATGGAATATGCAGAAGTGGCTAAACTTAACCCGTAGAATAAGAGGCCAGGAAGAAAGTTTTTTTAAAAAAGGAAGATTGGAAAAAGTTTGTAGGATACTTGAACAATTATTGTAAACAAATTAAAGACGTTAGCAGGGTTAGAGTAAATTCAGCAGCAGAAAGAAAACTGATATAAAATGGAAATAATAGGGTTTAACTGGAATATGCAGCATAAATGGGTGACTAAAATGAATCATGGAAGGGGGGTGGGAAGGAAGTTGATACCAAATTTATGATTGATATTTTGGTAAATGTGCAAACCTTGTAAAAAAACAACAACACAAAAACCAACAACCACTAAATAAAAAAAGGGGGGGGGAGTTCAACATTAGTGTAAATGCGGTCATTTTCCCTGCAGTCATTTCCAGTGTTCAAGGGATGTTTTCTACGTTCTCAAAACAGCAATCTTTTTACACAGGATTCGCAATTCTGCCCATTGGGCATTCTCTAGTTTATGGTTCCTAAAATACAAGGCACGGGGGGGGGAGAGCAAGCAGCAATTTCTGGCATGTGAAGATTTTATGAGTGTCGTACTGTGACTGGAATAAAGATTTTCTTCCACCTTTGCAATGATATGGAACTGATTTTTTTTAAAAAAAATTTAAAACGGTGGCTTTCTACCCAGAATAGAACTTTAGCTTAAGTTGCACTGCAGTATATTCTGAGCTGACATTCCCTTCCTCTTTCAATTGCAGAATTTGTTTGGCAAAATGTCAGACATACTGGAAAAAATCAAAAAGTGAGTTTTAAATGTATTTATTTTCAGCGTATTTGAACGGGGGGAGAGAACAAAGTGCCGCAATGTCTCACTTATTTCTCTGTTCCTTTTCCCTTTCACAGCTTGTTTATGTGGGTGCAGCCTGAAGTTACGCAAAAGCTGTACATTGCTCTGTGGGCGGCGTTTATAGCATCCTGCTGTATTCCGTACAGGATCATCGGCCTTTCAATGGGTAACACTTTTCAGATTTCTTGCCGCTTTCTGTGGTCCTAGAAGCTCACATCTATCTTGACCAGGAACCAAGTTTCCATTATGAGCCATTAATTGGGCATGCTTCAAAAAATACTTGCATGGTGCCAGACTTGCTTGGAGATGGATGTTAGGTAAAGGATCCCTGGACGGTTACGTCCAATCAAAGGCAACTATGGGGTTCCAGAGCTTGTCTTGCTTTCAGGCTGAGGGAGCCTGCGTTTGTCCATAGAGAGCTTTCCGGTTCATGTGGTCAGCATGACTAAATCACTTCTGGCACAACTTGATGGAAACCAGAGCGCACGGAAACACCGTTTACTTTCCCTCTGCAACAGTACCTATTTATCTACTTGCACTGGTATGCTTTCGAACTGCTAGGTTGGCAGGAGCTGGGGCAGAGCAATGGGAGCTCACCCCGTCATGGGGATTTGAACTGCCGACCTTCCGATCGGCAAGCCCAAGGGGCTCAGTGGTTTAGACCACAGCGCAACCCGCGTCCCATAGATGGATGTAACCCCTTATGAGAATATTTTCTTTTAAATGCTGCTAGAACCATCCTCTCAATATGGCTTACAAATAAAATTAAAGCATAAAATCATTAAGCTGGCCATATAAACAACCATACAGGACAGAAAATGCTAGCGTACAGTACACAGCAATGTCCCAACCTGAAGTGTTAGAGGGCAGCTGGTAATTTCATTTTATGTTTTGGGTTTTTTGCCTACCCAAGGTGGGTTATAACATTGTAAGGAATACAGTTTAAAACCACCTACCCCAAACAGACCTGCATTAATTAACTCTTTCCAGATAGGTCATGGAAACCTTATTTTTCAGCTGTCAAGATGGCCAAGATAAAGAGGTCCATAGCTGCTGCTTTGCTGTAAATCAACCTTAACTTCTGCTTTTGCAGTTGTGTGGCCACTTGAATTTCTAAGGCTCACATCTCTTGCAGACCCTATAGTTTCTGGCCTTTTGTTCAAGGGTTGAAGTACAGTGGTACCTCTGGTTGCGAATGGGATCCGTTCCGGAGGCCCATTTGCAACGTGAAAAGCCCGCAACTGTGCAGGTGCGTGGTGCAATTTGGTGCTTGTGCGCATGAACGAAGCGCAATTTAGCGCACCGCGCATGCACGAGTGGTGAAACCCAGAAGTAACCCTTTCCAGTACTTCTGGGTCGCCGCGGGCCGCCGCAACCTGAAAAAAATGTAACATGAAGCAAACATAACATGAGGTATGACTGTATCTTTGTTTTGGTTGTATGGTGACTATATCAGTAGCACAATTCCGGTTAAGCTGATATTTCACTGATCTTTCTTTCTTTCTTTCTTTCTTTCTTTCTTTCTTTCTTGGTCTTTCCAATTACATAGGACTTTATGCAGGAATCAAATTTTTCCTTATCGACTTTGTCTTCAAGCGGTGCCCGAGGCTACGAGCAAAGTATGATACCCCTTATATCATATGGTTAAACTTGCCTACAGATCCCCAGCTCAAAGAGAGAGCTAATGCTACAGTATCAAGACGGGTAAATAGAGCTTGATGTTTTGTTTTGTTTTGTTTTTTGTTTTCACGTAACCGAACGATATCCATTTGACTTCAGTGACTAGAGCACATAGAGGGGCTGGCTGGCTGGCTTTTAAGGCTGTGGACCTAATATGCACGGTTGAATTTGATAGTTGACAACTCTCCCACTTCAAAAACAGAAGGCCCCGTGAATGTAGATATTGGGTGCTCTAAAACTAATGGGTGACGTTCTAAACCCCAAGGGTCATCTAGACCAACCCCTTCAATTCAGTCACAGCATTCACTCAGTCATGACAATATAACACAGCAAATATAATCCCCATCAAGTCCTTAGTGATTGTACACATCCTCAGTAATTCTGATCTTGCCCACAGCCATTGCCATACTAATGGTTAACGGCAGACTACTACTACTACTATTATTATTATTATTATTATTATTATTATTATTATTATTATTATTATACTATGACCATGGTAAAGGAACAGGGGCAGGTCAACTGTTTTTGACTTCCACCCTAAGGCCATAGCCCAGTTTCTAGCAGTGTGTATTCCTTTATTGAGATTTACAGCTTGCCCTTCTTTCAAAGATGCCAGGGAGGGTTAAGTACAATTTCGGAACCCAGATTAAGGCAATTACATGATTTAAAACGTCGCCTGACCCCAGTTAAAAGTATTATTGACTGTCTGAACTTTGAAGTCTCCTCTTATGAGACTCAGTTGAATCAAGGGCCGATTCAAAACATTCGGATAAAAAATAAGAGATGCAGCAGCAGCAGCCTTGTCAGAATTTTACCCATCAGATTACAGGTTTTCTTGTTTTGAAAACATACCAGCTGTGAGGAACCTCAGAGAGCGGTCATGTCCCATCTAAGTGCTAAGATCTGAGATAAAGGCTCTCTTGTCCCTGATCTTAGTGCTGTGGTGCTTAGCACTGAGATTTGAGACAAACCTCTGCCTGCTGCCACTTGTGGTCTAAGAGGAGGCAGGCGCTTATCTCCACCTTAGTGCGAAAAGCACCACAGCGCTAAGATTGCAGAAGAGAAAAACACTGCCTGCTCTTTTGCAGTTAAAGGCAACAGGGTTCTTCCTTTGCATCTCAATTTGAATTCAAAAAAGAATATTCCCTTGTAGCTGTGACAACAACAACAACAACAACAACATCTGGCTGTGTTTCCCCAGCCAGTCGGGGCGGCTCCCCACAAAATTAAAAGCACAATAAAACATCAAACATTAAAAACTTCCCTAAACAGGGCTGCCTTCAGATGTCTTCTAAAAGTCAGATAGTTGTTTATTTCCTTCACATCTTATGGGAGGGCATTTCACAGGGTGGGTGCCACCACCGAGAAGGCCCTCTGCTTGGATCCCTGTAACTTCGCTTCTCTCAGTTAGGAAACCTCCAGAAGGCCCTCGAAGCTGGACCTCAGTGTCCAGGCAGAACAATGGGGATAGAGACGCTCCTTCAGGTATACTAAGCTGAGGCTTTAAAGGTCAGCACCAACACTTTGAATTGTGCTCGGAAATGTCCTGGGAGCCAATGTAGGTCTTTCAAGACTGGTGTTATATGGTCTCGGCAGCCGCTCCCAGTCACCAGTCTATCTGCTGCATTCCAGATTTGTTGCAGTTTCCGGGTCACTTTCAAAGGTAGCCCCACGTGGAGCGCATTGCAGTAGTCCGAGCGGGAGATAACTAGACCATGCACCACTCTGGCAAGACAGTCTGCGGGCAGGTAGGGTCTCAGCCTGAGTACCAGATGGAGCAGGTAGACAGCTGCCCTGTCTTGGAATCACCTGACGTCACATGTAAAAATGGCCCATGGAATCTGGCTTGATCCAGTTCTCCATCCCTACCCTAAAGAATTCAGCATTTTCTTGCATCTGGAGTGCCCAGTACTTCATTCAGAGACTTCCTGAATTTCTCAAAGGTGCAAACGTTCTGCATTTCAGTGACACTTTTGATCTGACAGAGCCTTGAACTGCTTTTTCCCACCCATAATTTTACGTGGTCCAGTCACGAGGGTGCCGTATTGTACTCTTTTTCTGAACATTCAGCTTTTCTTCAGTTGAGCTGCCTTGCCCATATTCTTTTGTTTGGTCTATCAAAGGAATCTATGGAGAACTCATTATCTACATTACACCGAATTAACCTTCTGCCATACTTTCTCAGCTAATACCAAATTATAAACAAAATGAAGTGAAAAGTTACACCCACTGTTAAACAGATTAAGAGCCAGAAATGGGAAATCTAGTTAAGGGCTAATTTGATTTTAATGGATTGAAAATATATGCTCTAACCACTGATACATTGGAGTGATTTTTTTTCCTTTTCCCTTTAATATTGCAATCATTGTGTGTAGTCTTTTGGAATGTACAACCTTGCAACTTCACTCAGTTCATGTTTTTTATTCTGTATATTATACAGTTAAATAGATTTCGCTTTTTTCTTTTGTCACTGTCACATTTGTGTTTGTTTGTTTTTTCCTTTCCTGCTAGCTGTCAGGGCATGAAAAGGTACGGATCTCAGCGTGCAACACTTTCTTTCTTTCAATTGGATCATTTGTGTTCATAATGAGCTGATGCCTTTTGTGTGTGTGTGCGTGTGTAAGCTGGTGAATTTAGTTAACAGTTACTTTGTATGTTTGTGTGTGTTGCATATATTTAATGGCTTGGTTTTAATTTGTAGTTTCTTGGAAATGCATAGTAAGTGTGGCTCCTGCTAGCTGAATGATCTTGAATTAATTGTGTGCAATAATATTTCCAGATCTAGTCGAAGGAGTTATTTTGATGTGCTTGTTAAATGCCGTCTAGCGAAATGTCCCTGTTCTGATGTTCAAAGTCAGACAGTTAGAATTATGTGAGGGAGACTGGGGACAGATATGCTATCTCCAGCTATGGCAGTGGTGGCCAAACTTGGCCCTCCAGCTGTTTTGGGACTACAACTCCCATCATCCCTGACCACTGGTCCTGTTAGCTAGGGATGATGGGAGTTGTAGTACAAGTTTGGCCACCACTGAGCTATGGGGAGTTGGAAGTGACACTCCTCAGTGCAGAGCCTGTACTACACCCGAAGGCTCTCTATATTATTATTATTATTATTTATTATATAAATTTCTATACCACCTTTCGTACAATAATGAAACACAAAAATACATAGAATCGTAGAGTTGGAAGGGACCTCAAGAATCATATAGTCCAACCCCCTTGCAATGCAGGAATCTCAGCTAAAGCATCCATGACAGATGGCTATCCAACCTCTGCTTAGAAACCTCCAAGGAAGGAAAGCCCACAACCTCCCAAGGGAGACCGTTCCACTGACTATCAGCTCTCATTGTCAGAAAGTTCTTCCTGGAGTTTACTCGTAATCTCCTTTCTAGCAACTTGAAGCCATTGGTTTGAGTCCTACCCTCCGGAGCCGGAGAAGACAAGCTCGAGACGGCCCTCGTGAGATGGCTCTTATATCTCTTCTCAGACTCTTCCTTTCCAGGCCAAACATACCTAGCCCCTTCAACTGTTCCTCATGGACTGTCTCGCCAGAGTGGTGCATTTTAAAAATGGGCTACCATGTTTTAAAAATAAGAAGGGTGTTTTTATGGTTTTTGATTTGGCGTGGAATGACCTATATTCTCATTTCTCAGTTGCAATTCTACTGGAACTTTTTTTAAAAAAAGGTTTGCATTAAAGAGTGCAGTCCAGACAAGTTGAGATGGTCATATAATGTTGATGAATTGAATGTCTATCCCCCACCTCTCTCTCTCTGAGGAGCCCTGTGCAGCAAGAGAAATCAACAGGGTTTAAAGTGCATAACTGAAACATTCAAGCAGAATTTACTTAATTAGGAGTTATTGCGCCAGCTTTTAAGATGCCAAATGGTTAAACAAAACTTTGACATTCCTTAGAGTTTGAGGGCGTAATATGCGAGGGAACATCGAGATAGCGGCCTGAGGGTCCATTACACATTTTTTAAATTAAAAGCTGAGCAGATCTCTTTCCTCGCCAGGGCCAGGACGGCAGACCACATGGGAACGTCTTTTTATCATTTATTGCGATGACACCCTGCGGTTCGGCCCCATTTTATCGGGGTGGCTTACAATAAAAGCACGCCTGAAAAGCCCCTTGCTTGCATGTGCCGCTTAGGATCGCAGACAGCCTTTACAAAATACAATAGAGCCCACCTGAAATGGCGCCGTTTCTGACTGAACGTGCGGCGCTGCATGTTCTCACTCTTCTCTCTTTGTAAGACCTTTCTGCATTTAGGGGAAAAAAAGTTTCTGCAAGAGAGGGCTGTACTGGAGCTTATCTTCCCCATGCACTAGATTTCTCAAGAGTTGTGACACGTGTGCATGCTGCACACAGACAGTGCAGGAGCTTCCTAATACAGTGGAATTTGGTTTTCGATCACCAAAAACCCGGAAGTCAATGCTTCCGCTTTCAAACGCGCCTCGGAAGTAGAATAGCTCCCACTGAGGTTTTTTCCCCAGTTTTCTCTATTGAATTTGCAGGCTGCCCTTTTCGCCTCAGTTTTCAAACATTTCGGAAATCCAGAATGGATTACATTCGAAAATCGGGGTACCACTGTACGCAGTTCACATGTCTGCAGTAAGAAGTGGTATAGTCCAGTTTTATTGTAAAAGGGAAAAGGACTCCTGACCATTAGGTCCAGTCGTGACCAACTCTGGGGTTGTGGCGTTCATCTCGCTTTATTCGCTTTATTAGCCGAGGGAGCTGGCGTACAGCTTCCGGGTCATGTGGCCCGCATGACTAAGCCGCTTCTGGCGAACCAGAGCAGGGCACAGAAACGCTGTTTACCTTCCCGCCGGAGTGGTACCTATTTATCTACTTGCACTTTGACGTGCTTTCGAACTGCTAGGTTGGGAGGAGCAGCGACCGAGCAACGGGAGCTCACCCCGCCGCGAGGATTCGAACCGCCGACCTTCTGATTGGCAATTCTTAGGCTCCGTGGTTTAACCCACAGCACCACTCGTGTCCCAAAGTTTTATTGTACCACCTGATAATTCTGAATGGATAGATTGGATCTAATTCTGGCTCACGTGGAAACTCCACTCCCGACCTTTTACAACACTGGTCTACGTGGGCAAGACACACAGTTGTGTTGGGTATCAAGCCTTGGTCCCCCCGCCATAAATGCACGTTCCGGAGAATAAAGGCAGGGTGTTGTTGTTTTTCTAAGGATTGCATAAAACCACAAAGCCGCCCCTGTGTGCTTTATGCATTTGCCGTGCATTAACGGTAATCCGATTTTATTTCCTTGCAGCTTCAAACGGCAACGTCACGAAGTTGCGTGGGCTCCAGCGCCCCGACGGGAGTAAGCAGAGACGAAGACAGCAGCCGATTTCACACCACCAAGAGAGGCAACTTCTATGAAGTATTTAATCTGTCGGAAAACGAACGTCCTTTGTCAGGTAGCGGCGCATACGTAATACACGGGCGTTGGCCGTAAATAGAAGCGCATTTTTAAAAAGGAATTGCGCGCAGTGCAGCATACTGAGAAAATGAACTGCCCTGTAATGTTATCTGCTGTTAGGTCCTGTGAGCAAGAGGCCAAATTAATTTTTTATCTGACATCCATAAGATTCTTTGAGCGAACCCGATGCCTGCCGCTTGGTTTGCCTTTTGTGGTAGCACGAATTTGAGAGGGCAGGAAAGGTTCATAATCCTGCGAGAGAAGTAACTTAACCCAGTGCTTGAAACAAATACTTCAGGGTTTAGGAAAAGTTTTGGTACGCATTCTGGAATTCTGGTGTGTGGCTTTTAAAGAAAGATTTGTCACCATAACTGAACAAAACATTTCCGTGTCCCGTTTTCTTTTTTGGGGGGAAATGTCTTTTTCCTGGGCTGCCACTGTGAAGGTTTGGCCCCTCGATTTCTTGCATGAAGTATAATGTGTTTATTTTCTTTTGACAGTGTGTGAGAATGGCTGGCGCTGCTGCTTAATTAACAGAGACAGGAAGATGCCCACAGACTACATTAGAAATGGAGTGCTTTACGTCACAGAAAAGTAAGTCTTTACGCGATTTGTAACGGGAGTTTTCAGCCTGGGAAAAAATTGACTACCTGGGAGCACCAGGCAACTCCTTTTGCAAGTGCCATTAAACCAAAGGAGAAGGTTAAAGGTATTTCACACGTGTCACCGTAAATAAATGTAAGAAAAATATACAGGGCATGCAAACTAGCCCTCATTGGATTTTCCCCCTCATGAGAATGCCAGAACGTGTCGCAACATGATTCATTCACTGTTCACATGAGGTAGAACCAACTCATGAAAAAGTAGGCGTCTCCTCGAGAAATAATAAGAGAATTGAATGGGTCAGAAAAGAGTCACCCAAGTGTAGCTGTAATATCCTGAGTGTAGTGATGTTCTTTCTCAAAAGGTAAACAGCGTTTCTGTGTGCTCTAGCTTCCGTCATGGTGTTCCGTTGCGCCAGAAGTGGGTTTTTTAAAAAATTAAATTATTTATTTTGTTTTTCAAATTATAGTTTTACAATCAGTTATCCAACATACATAATAAAAACAAGATTCCAAGGAATCTCCTGGACTCCCCTCCTCCCCTTTGTGGGTCCTATTGTTAATCATTTCCTCCTGCATCTTTTATAATAATCCAAATTTTTTACATCTCCATTATATCCAAAATTCACCATTAAACTGCAAGTGTTATTCCAATCCTACTCACGATTTTAACTGTTTACAATGGTCTTTAAGATAAATTTAAAAATTTCCCCATTCCTGACTAAAATTTTGGTCTTCCTGATTTCTGATTCTTCCGGTCATTTTTGCCATTTGAGAATAATCCATCAACTTAATCTGCCATTCTTCTCTGGTCGGGACTTTATCTTCTTTCCATCTCTGGGCCAGTAACATCTGCGCAGCCGTGGTTGACCGCGCCAGAAGCGGTTTAGTCCTGCTGGTCACATGACCTGGAAAGCTGTCTGTGGACAAATGCCACCTCCCTGGGCCTGAAGGCAAGATGAGCGCTGCAACCCCATAGTCACCTTTGACTGGACTACACTGTCCAAGGGTAATTTACCTTTTTTGGTGGGTGCAGGTGGCGCTGTGGTCTAAACCACTGAGCCTCTTGGGCTTGTCGATCGGAAGGTCGACGGTTCGAATCCCCGCAACAAGGTGAGCTCCCGTTGCTCTGTCCCATCTCCTGTCAACCTAGCAGTTCGAAAGCACGCCGGTGCAAGTAGATAAATAGGTACCGCTCTGGTGGGAAGGTAAACGGCGTTTCTGTGTGCTCTGGCTTTTGTCACGGTCCTCTGTGTGCCAGAAGCAGTTTAGCCAGAAGCTGTCTGTGGACAAACGCACGGCTCCCTTGACTTGAAAGCGGAGATGAGTGCCACACCCCATAGTCACCTTTGACTGGTCTTAACTGTCCAGGGGTCCTTTAGCTTTTCCTTACCTTTCTCAAAAGTAGACAGGTCAAAGTGAAATGACCTGTAGCGGCTGCATTTCTGCAGTCTGAGGAGCAATGTTTCAGACTTCGAACTCAGTGAACCTGATGTCTTTCTAGAATACGTTTTCTTGGCGCCTTCTGTGCACATGTTAGGCAGATCTCAGAATTCTACACTTTCATATACTTCAGAATCAGAAGATGGAGGGCTGAGCCAAATGAACTTTTAAGAAAAATGCATTGGCATGAAAGGGGGCATTCTGGGAAGCTGAAATAATTTATCCAGAAGACTTTCTTTGTTACACCTGTGTGCTGGTGTTAGGCTACGTGGCCATGTCACTCAAGACAGACAAAGCTCTCCACGAAGTGTTGCCGCCATTCTAAAATATTATTAAAGTGACATGTTATATGTCTGGCGCTATCCCAAGGGCTCTGCAAATTGCACCCATAGAAGAGTTGGGAATCTTAAACCTATCTCCTCCCCTGGGATTTTTTCCTCTGCTGGCTGATGCCAGGGCAAGTGAGTTGTGCTCCTGGCTGCTCCTCTCGAGGGATACATATGATAGATTAATGTACACACCACAGAGCCCCAATATTCTCACCCCATAAACTTGTTGAAACCCCCTCACCAGCTTCTCCCAAGGCCGCCACATGAGCCTCGTTGGCCCTGAACCAGGCCTCTTCTAATTTGGAACGGAAACGGTTTATTTTTGCTCTCAGTGGAGTCAACCCTTAGCCAGAACTTATTTATGGTGTCACTCTTGCTAGGAAAAAGAGCATTTCAAAGCAAAAAAGCAGCACCCAAACTGTAGTCAGTTGAGCTTTAATTTGTGCTGGGTAGTTATTTGCCTTGATGGTGGTGGGAATATCCCCTTATTGCAAAAGGGGGTGTTCTTTTACCTCATCTGTAATCGTCAATATTCCACAAAACAGACAGAGCTTCAAGCTTTGGGTGATACCAAACATTGTCACACTCAGGCCAGGCCGATTGATTTCTGTGGGTATGTCAGCCCTTTTTTAAAAAAAATAGACTAGAAGCACCTAGTGGTGAGAAAGAAGATATTCCTGAGATTTGAATCTTTCCTGATGAATGGAAGCGATATATCTGTGTTGAAATCCTTATGAAAGGGTATTTAATATGCGCTGCTTCTAGCATTGTGTATGCACATGTTTTTGTTGTAACATCAGTGTATGACAGTCTCTAAAACTATATAGAGCTTAGTTGTTCGATTTGGTGTAACTGCTCTTTCTCCCCCCCCCCCATTTGTCTGGCAATTTAATTATTCCTCATTGATTTGCAAAGCTGTTTGTATTTAAATTAAAAATTGAAGTTAGTTAGCAAGGCTTTGAATCATTTTGGTCCTCAAACATCTATATAATATATAACGTTTTCCTTTCCTTTTGTCCAGTTATTTGTGCTTTGAAAGTTCCAAATCTGGTTCATCTAAAAGAAATAAAGTTATAAAGTTGACAGATATTACAGATATTCAAAAGGTAGGTCCATGGTGTCTGTTTAACATGCTGTTTTTTAAATAATACGGATGAAGATTGTATTCTGAATCAAAACATTTGAACATCACATTGGCACCTAGATCCATTCTCTGTACAGATGTGGAAGCCACTTCTGGTCATTGTGTTGTGTTTCTTTGTCATGATCTGTGGAAGCTTCAGATCATGTGGAGCTCCTTTAGCGCAACAACAACTCTGAAATACTTGTCTGAGCTAACTAACCCAGGAACTACCTTTCCCAGCATATTTCTGGGCCATTGCAGATCCTACCCTAGAAGCCATCCTCTAGGGACCCCCATAAAATATTTGAGGCGGCTGAGCTCCCCCAAAGTTGATGGGCATCGCCATTCAGATGATGAGTGTCTTGTGATTGATTATGCAGTGTATTATTCAAGTTGGCACCCCTGGACCCAAGTATGTGGGTGGTGCTGTGGTCTAAACCACTGAGCCTCTCAGGCTTGCCAATCAGAAGGCCAGCGGTTCGAATCCCTGCGACGGGGTGAGCTCCTGTTGCTCTGTCCCAGCTCCTGCCTACCTTGCAGTTCGAAAGCATGCCAGTACAAGTAGATAAATAGGTACTGCTGCGGTGGAAAGGCGTTTCTGTGCGCTCTGGTTTCCATCACGGTGTTCCAGTTAGCTACCAATTAGCTTCTGGGCCCAATTCAAAGTGCTGGTTTTGACCTATAAGGCCTTAAATGGCTCAGCACCACAATACCTCAAGGATCGCCCCTTCCCATATGAACCTACCTGGACCCTGAGATCATCTTCTGAGGCCCTCCTAGAGAGGTTTGAAGGGTGGCAGCATGAGAACAGGGCCTTCTCTGCAGTGGCTCCCCATCTGTGGAATGCTCATCTGGCACCTTCATTATACACCTTTAGGTGCCAGACAAAAACTTTCCTTTTTAACCAGGCCTTTTGTTGACCTGATTGACATCCTATACCATTTTAAAATGTGGCTCTTTTTTGGGGTGGGTGTTACTGGGTTATTGCTTTGATTTTATATGTTGTGGTCTTGCTGTGAACCTCCCTGAGACCTCCAGGTATAGGGTATAGAGAGGCTGTCCAGGAGTAACAGTGGGCCTCAAGCCTGCAGAGGGGTTGTCCACCCCTCTCCTAGTATTATGATGTTGTTGTTTTAATGCCCTCCCTTTTGTGCTATGGACCTGAGAGGTCTCCAGCCCTGGCCAGATCAGAGCCTTTCCCACGTTGCCTCCACCGGCTCAGTATTTTAATATTGCCTTTTTCTTTGTTCTTTTCAGTACAAAGTGCTTTCCGTCCTTCCCGGATCCGGAATGGGGATTGCGGTATCAACGCCATCTACGCAAAAAGTGAGCAAGCAAATAAAAGGATCTTAACGTGTATTGCACCATCAATTCTGCCGGCTGAAATATTAATGCTCTGATGACCTTGTCTGTTTTTGGAGCACTTAACTTGAGCCACGCGGATTCCTTTACTAAACCTTTTTTTTTTTTAAGTTGTTGCAAGCATCTGTGCTGCAATTTGCAAGGAAAGGGAATTTAGTCATTATCTTCAGGGAAAGCGAAAACGTTTCGGGGCCTTTTTTAGCTTGCATATGCATGGGCCGTCTTAACAAAAATCCACCACAGCGAGTGTCTTAGAGCAGAAAGGGAATAGTGAGTCACGTTCTTTGTCAGTAGTAATGGAAAAAGTATGTGATTTGGGGAAGTTAATGATGAGAAACTTATTTAGTGAAGGTGTTTGGTAAGAATGACTTGAAGGTAACCTGAGAATGAGTCCCATTGAATTCAGTGAGACTTCTTTTTCCCCAATTATATTTTATTAAATTTTCAAAAAACAACAAATACACTCCAATGCATACTATTGTTTCTTTTATTTTGTTGACTTCCCACCCTGATTTTCATAGTTTTTTTAAAAATTTCTCCCCCTTGCTTTCTCTCTTGTAGCATAATAACAATACAGTTGTACCTTGGAAGTCGTACCTTGGAAGCTTAGTTCCCAAACGTTTTGCCTCCTGAACGTCGCAAACCCGGAAGTGACTGTTCCAGTTTGCAAACTATTTTTGGAAGCCCAACGTCCGACGGGGCTTCCATGGCTTCTGATTGGCTGCAGGAGCCAATCGGATTAATCTGTTGCAGACTTTTAAAAACAATCACTTAAACAGCAATTTAACATGAATTTTACTATCTAACAAGACCATTGATCCATAAAATGTAAGCAATAATCAATGTACTGTACTATAAAATAAATAAGACAGTATTATAGATGATAAAAATTAAAATTATTTTTTTTTCTTATCTGCACTGATGGTAGTCATTGTTTAGATGGGGTTTTTTTTATCCATTTCTGAAATCACACAATCAAACAATCAACAGCTGAACTGGGATCCTCACAGTCACAAAAACAAATTAACTGAAAAAGCCTCAAAACAAAAAATGCAAAATAAATAGCAAAAACAAAAGCAGCAAACATCAGCTCCAAATATCACCTTAGAACACTGCAATCAGAAACGGAAGGCTTGAATTACAATGGGAGAGGGATACAAATTAGCAGTGCAACAGGAAACACAGGGGGGCGCAAATTAGCAGTGCAACAGGAAACACTGGGGGATGCAAAACGGAGCACGTTCGCCTTCCCAAAACCATTTGAAAACCGGAACACCTATTTTCGGTTTTGCAGCGTTCGGGTTCCAAGTTGTTTGTGAACTAAGCTGTTCAAAAACTGAGGTACCACTGTATAGGATTGCGCAGTTAATTCTTACCGATGCACTAGGGATGTCCGTATTTCACTCATTATTGTTACTGACTCTTCTGCTTTTCTCTTCCTCCCCCCTTCAAGCCTTTGGTGTTTGGTGCCATGGTACACAGAGACGAAGCTTTCGAGACAATTTTCAACCAGTATATCAAGATAACTTCTGCAGCATCCACCAGCGAAAGCTAGTAGATCACCGTGGGTTCTCCTGGGGAGACTTCTATTAATTTTACTCACTCGGTAGTGAATAAAAAGGTGGAACATCCTTCATCGGTTCTGCAATAATTTTCTTTGATGCACATGTCTTACGTTACACACAAGTGTATTTTATATACGCCTTCCATGTCTTTGTTTTTTTAAAAAAAGCTTTTGTAAAAAACAGAAAAATAAAAAACACGGCGAAAGTGCTATCATCACTGTTAGCCTTGCACATCAAGCACTTTTAATGTTTATTTTACGGACATTAAAAAAAGCTTAGGAAGATCCTTGGCAAAGCTAGCTCGAGGGGCAGGCCATAGAAGCTGGCTTGCGCTACCCTGAAATCCCAGGGCGCGTGATGGTACAATCTCTGCAACGGGTTCTGCGCACAGTTCAATTATTGTCGATTTCAGTAATGCCACGTAACTGGGTGGAGAATGGCAGCCTGACTTTGCAAAACGTATTAACTGCGTGTTTTGGGGAGCCCTGATAAATGAATTCTGGAGAGCTTTTGATAAATATAAATAATATTATTCGAGCATATGGAATACCTGTAGTTATATGTCTGAGCAAGCTTTCTTGCTAAGACTCCTGTACCTTATCAAAGAATTCCCATCTTTTGGAGTCCTTTGTGCTGAGAAATAATAATAATGTCTCACAGTGAAAGTTGGCCTGATAAGATAAACCAGAGGAAGCCACTGTATTTCAACAGAAAGCACCTTTTAGTAAAACTTGTCACTTTTGTGACGAATCTCCATTTTTAGGAACTTCCATTTCCCTCCCCCCACCAAGAATAAATTGGCATTGTGCTGCCTTTACAGTTTCACTGATTTTCTACTTTCTTCTTTTAAAATGTTTGTTCTAATGAGGTGGCTTTTTTAAGTTGTGAAAATTGGTTTCCTGTAGTACAGGCTCACTCTATGAGTGCAGGTTTGCTCATCAAATTCACACAGCAGAATGTTTGGTCTCCCCTCTCCTCAATTTAGTAGTATATTTGGGAGTGTGGGGGTGGTGTTTTTCCCCCCTTATGCAAAACATGCCAATTTATTTTCCGTCGCTGATCGTTCTTGCCTCTTGCAGGCTTCCCCTCTGCTTTTTAATTCAATAACGCTTCGTACGCGGAAGGCTTTAATCGAGAAGAACTAGGAATGGACTCTTAGAATCATAGAATCATAGAGTTGGAATAGACCACAAGGGCCATCGAGTCCAACCCCCTGCCAAGCAGGAAACACCATCAGAGCACTCCTGACATATGGTTGTCAAGCCTCTGCTTAAAGACCTCCAAAGTGGGAGACTCCACCACACTCCTTGGCAGCAAATTCCACTGTCGAACAGCTCTTACTGTCAGGAAGTTCTTCCTAATGTTTAGGTGGAATCTTCTTTCTTGTAGTTGGAATCCATTGCTCCGTGTCCGCTTCTCTGGAGCAGCAGAAAACAACCTTTCTCCCTCCTCTATATGACATCCTTTTATATATTTGAACATGGCTATCATATCACCCCTTAGCCTCCTCTTCTCCAGGCTAAACATGCCCAGCTCCCTTAGCCGTTCCTCATAAGGCATCGTTTCCAGGCCTTTGACCATTTTGGTTGCCCTCCTCTGGACATGTTCCAGTTTGTCAGTGTCAAGTGCTAACTCCATGTTATGTGCAAATGCATATATATAATGGATTACCAGTGGACCAATTTTGTTACTTTTAAAGAGCAGCTTCAGGGATTGGAGATTGTGAGCAGAGAAGTAATTTGGGATCTTTAACCCTTTCTGCACTCTCATTTTCCATCTCATGATCATTTTCTTGGCTGCTTACCCTGTGAGCTCCCAAGTCCTTCATCGGCAAAGGGCAAAACCGCAACTGGAACCCAGGTGGGAGGGAAAAGGTGAAGCAGTTCAGTTGGGGAAATGATTAAACACATACACCTCCACTTGCTTCATCCTAAAACTTGTAGTCATTTTTCTTTTTAAAAAGGCAATAGGGGCTCTGGAAGTTAAACAGTGCACTTGACGCAGAAAAATGAGCTTCTGTGGACTTCAGGCTTTGTTAGGGTAGAAAACTGCTTTCTCCACATTGTTTTAGAAGGAGTAAATTTGCAAGGGAAATAGCAGTGGCAGGATTTAGCAAAACACACTTTTCTTCGACTGCGAAACTCCTCTTCTCAAAGGGACTTAAGCAGACTTGGAAGTTTAGTTCGGTCCTGAATCCGAAATGTCAATGCAAGATTCACAGTATTCCAGTTTCACCAAGAGCAATGTTGTAAGTTTCTCGGCCCAACGCGACTTCATTTTTTAAAAAAAGGCAATTGGCAATTTATATACTTTTTTTTTGAGCAAGTATGTTGTATACCCTTTGAAACCAGTTGAAGGAACATGGGCATAACACAAGTTGGACTTTTATGGGAGGGTTTTGTCAAGCATCAGCTCAGCAGGTAAAAAAGTTGATAAAAAGATGGGTAAAATAAGCATTAAATCAGAATCGTAGAACATTGAGTTGTCTTTTCAACAAAAGCAGATCCCTTAGGTGTTCATGAAGTTCTCGTTTTTTGAAAAACAGATTATATTTTATACAGAGTGAGCTGTTTTTCTTATTTTTGTATCATTTTCAAATGTAATTTTTACCTTCACTCTGATCATGAAAGTACTGGTTCTGGTGAACCCCTCCCACTTGTGGCCGACTGAAGTATTGTTCTAGAATGTGGTTTCTTGAAGTCCTGTCCGGCTGTGATGTATTGATAATGCCACAATCAGTCCCTTACGTTTTCAGAATAGAACAATGAAAATAAAATGCCGGTATGTCGTAGTTTTTAAATTTTAGTTTCCCCTCTCTTCTGTGGTACTACTAATATAGGTTTGTTCGAAACAGTCTGCACTTTTAACAATGCAAACTTTTTTAAAAAATAAAATGCTATGGTAGTAATGTATTTTGCAAACTGAAATGCAAAGGGGGTTCATTCCACTATCAAGTAAACGAACTGGATATTTACAGATCAAATCTGCGATAAGGTGGGCAGACATGAATATACTTTTGCAAAATCCAACTTGGCATTACACAGAAGTACTGCAAATTTAATTGCTATGTCGTGTGATAGGCCATTAGTTACAATAACCTAAAAATAACTTCGGCAGACTTGAATACCTTAACTGCTTTTTATTTCCTATGCCCTGAAATGTTGAGCATTTGCCAGGCTATTCTGTACTGATGTAACCACTCATAGGTTTGGTCTGAATTCATCTCCTTCCATGGGATTTGCGGTATAGTCCAGCTGAATTTAGGTTCAGTAGGGCGACTGAATGTGAAGTATTATTTTCCAACAACATTTTTTTAAAACCACTCTTCATAAATTTGCTGTATCAATATGTGTTGTTCTGACTCTATCTGTGGCTTATTGGTGAATATTTGTATTTAATTAGGTAACTACTTCTCTCTTTTTTTTGGAAGTGATCCAGTTTGAGAACCTTTCTCAAGATAAAGGCGGATGAAAGCTGATCACATTTTATCTTCCCTTTCTAAAATTGCCAGAAATGGAAGTTTTATTACATGTGTTAGTTTTGCGAGGCAAGATTCGACTTCGGACGAATTATGTAGCAACGTCGCACAAAAATCCAGCAAAAACCAATTCACGATGAGTTCTGCAGACCGAGTGAGGAAGCGCTGGAGAGATAGGAACATTTACAAACCCTTAAATCAAACAAACTTGGTAGTTTATAATGAACGATGTACATTTTTGGCAGATATTTTTTTATTTCTGCTACTAATCATTAAATAGAATGGATGTGAAATAATTTTTATGTCTGAGGTTTGAGTCTATATTTTGAAGTTGTATATATTTCATTAGCAGTGTAACTTTTGTTCAAGAGGAGACTTGTACTGTATGAGAAATTGAACTTAAAAAAATAAATTGCCCTGTACATTTTTTAAAGACACTTGTTTAAAGAAAAAAAAGAAGGGGAGGGGGGTCTTGGTATAAATTATAATTTTTATTTAAATAAAATAAACCCTAAAAATGCTTTGATGCTACCAAATGTGCCTGTTTTCCTTCAGACAGTTCTTTCTTTCTCTGCTTGTGTTGGAGTTGGTGTTTCTCAGCCTTTTCAAGACATTGGGAGGTGAAACAGCGGGCTTCTGGAAGTACTCAGTCTTGTGGTTCCCCTGAAATAAATTATCAGCCATTTTTGTCACAGATGGATGCCCTGAGGTTCTCTGAACTTGGCTTCAGGGCCTGGTCTAAGGCCACTCCATGATGGAAGAAAAGGGATATTTGTAATGAGCAAACAAAATATGTTTATGAATGCATTTCTACTGTCTGTCTGTCTGTCTGTCTGTCTGTGTATGTATCTCATCTGTGGGTACTAAAAAGGTAATGGACCCGGGACGGTTAAGTCCAGTCAAAGATGACGATGGAGTTGCGGTGCTCATCTCGCTTTCAGGCTGAGAGAGCCAACGTTTGTCCACAGGAGGCCCCATTAGCTAAAGTGGTGCTTCAGGTTAAGAACAGTTTCAGGTTAAGAACGGACCTCCGGAACGAATTAAGTACTTAATCCGAGGTACCACTGTACTTTTAAAAGACAACTGAAGGTGGCCCTGTTTAGGAAAGTTTTTAATGTCTGACGCTGTATTGTTTTTAATATTTGGTTGGAAGTTGCCCAGAGTGGCTGGGGAAACCCAGCCAGATGGGCGGGGTATAAATAATAAATATTATTATTATTTGAATGTCTGAATGGTTTGGATCTGGGATATTTTAAGCACCACCGTCTCCTGTCCAAATCTGCCTGCCTACTTAGAACTTTGGAAGAGCTCTTGTGTCCCTCAACATCCCCAGAAATAGGTTTAGCAGGACCCAGGAAGAGAGCCTTTTTGGTAGGCTATACAGTGGAACCTTGGTTGTCGATCGTAATCCATTCCAGAATTCCATTTCCATGTTTGAAATGGAAGCATTCACTTCTGGGTTTTTTGGCGTTTGGGTTCCAAATCGTTTGGCTTCCAAGATGCTCAAAAACCAAGGTTCCATTGTATTTTAGGCTACTACTTCCATTTTATAAAAGTATTAGGAATGAATAGTTTTTAACAATCCATGGATTTGAGGATGGGGCGGCATGTTTTTAGTGCTGTTTTGTTATTTCCAGAAGGCTTTAGATGGCTGCCTCCTGTCATCTGCTGTGCCTTGTAAAACGAAACATGTAATATTCCCTGCAAGGTGTAGGGTTGTATATTTTCAGCCAAGCAGCTGCTTCTGTGGCTGACAGTGATTGCAGCTGCTGACAAGCCTTGGAAGAAAAGCATCTTTGCTCTAATTAAAATGTACAGAAGCAAATGACAGCTACCCAACAGCTCTGGCCGACGCTGTAAAGCAAAAAGCTTATTTCATTGGACTTTAAATAAAAAGTGGACAGTGTTTTTTCTATTCAGCCCCAGGGAGCAGGAAAATTGTTGCAGCAAAATACACGTGGAGCGTAATCTGGCAGGACATTTTCCTGTACAAGATCTCTGGGAATGAATGGGAACTGTACAAGCGTGCTGTTACCCTTTCCTGCAGCTCAACAAGCCTTGTGCCAGAAAAAGCTCCTGTGTGAGTTTATATTTTTGCTTGTTAAGTGCCCTCCTCCATTGGACAATTGAATAATCCCACTATATTTCAGTAAGACTACTCAAGATAAATGCATGCACCTTGGTTCTCAAACTTAATCCGTTCCAGAAGTCCGTTCCAAAACCAAAGCGTTCCAAAAACAAGGAACGCTTTCCCATAGAAAGTAATGCAAAACAGATTAATCCATTCCAGACTTTTAAAAACATCCCCTAAAACAGCAATTCATCATAAATTTTACTAGCTAATGATACCATTGATCCATAAAATGTAAGCAGTAATCAAGGTACTGTATTATATAATTAAGACAGTGTTGTAAATGATAAAAATTAAAATTATTATTATTTTTTACCTGCACCGATGATAGTCATTGTTTGGATGGGGGGCTTTTATCCATTTCCGCAGTCACGCCATCAATCAATCAGTAGCTGAACTGGGTTCTACACTGTCACAAAAACAAATGAACCGAAAAGGCCTCAAAAACAAAAATGCAAAATAAAGAGCAAAACAAAAGCAGCAAATACAGTGGTATCTTGGTTCTCGAATGAGGCCTTTGATCCATAAAATGAATCACAAAAACAAATTAACAGGAAAAGCCTCAAAAACAAAAACGCAAAATAAAGAGCAAAAACAAAAGTGCCAAACTTAATCTGTTCCGGAAGTCCGTTTGACTTCCAAAATGTTCAAAAACCAAGGCGCAGCTTCTGAGTGGTGCAGGCGCCCCAGAAAGAATAGCCAACAGCTGCATTGAAGTGGTGCAAGCGCCGCACGTTTTCGAACATTCCGAAAAACGTTTGAAAACTGGAACACTTCCGGGGTTTCGGCGTTTGGGAACCAAGGTACCACTGTAGTTTTATATGGCTTAAACTGTATGTGCCAAAGGTGGATTCCAATATGCTCAGAGAAACAGGAGAATCTGGAGCCCAGACAGAACTCTTGCTTGGTTGAATTAAAGCAGGTTAAACTGCTTTCTGAATCACCAAAAACCACCAGGGCTTTGCAGGTGTCTAAATTCTTAAGGATGACTCATGTACCTGCAAGTCATTTCAACTCATAATGCAGAGCCTAGGAGATAATGGATAGCTCAGTTGGTAGAGCATAAGACTCTTAATATCAGGGTCAAGAGTTTGAGACCCACACTGGGTAACTGATCTGTTGAAAACACAACTTGGAAAATGCACATATTTGGAGACAATACAGAGCCTATAGCTCCTACCCAGGGCAACAGAGCGATTTGTGAGCAACGTGATGAGATTACAGGAAACATGGCTTGCAGGTTGTAACAGGGCAACAAGCCATGCTCCTGCACAACCTCTTGTGAGTTGCACTTGGGCCTGCATGAGTGAAGCAGCCATGATCATCCCGCAAGTATCCAACTGACTGCAGGTGGTAGACGCTGCATTTATTCTAGGGTGTTCAAACTATGGAAACTTGAATGAACTCCTGGGATTAGGAAAAAAACTTAGGTATTTGCCCTTAGAAGCCGAGCCGAGCAAATGTCCTGATCCCCTGACCTACCTGGCAGACAGACAAAGTTGCAAGTCCAGAGGCCAGTCTACAAAAGGAAAGTCCAAAGATCAGGAAACGCAGTCCAGGGTCAGTCCAAGTAAGTCAAGTTAGAAGTTCAGCAGTCAGGATACAATCCAGAGTCAACCTTGAAGTAGATAGATGATGGTAGGTAGATAGACCTACCGTAT
The DNA here is from genome assembly GCF_965113315.1 of Podarcis vaucheri. Classification (NCBI taxonomy): domain Eukaryota; kingdom Metazoa; phylum Chordata; class Lepidosauria; order Squamata; family Lacertidae; genus Podarcis; species Podarcis vaucheri. Next base: position 11,344,037 of record NC_138748.1, read on the forward strand.
TTTTCGCCCTATAGGTTGCAATTTTTCTCCTCCAAAAATGAAGGAGAAATGTGTGTGCGTCCTATGGGGCGAATGCAGGCTTTCGCTGAAGCCTGGAGAGCGAGAGGGGTTGGTGCGCACCTACCCCTCTCGCTCTCCAGGCTTCAGGAAGCTCTGCGCAACCCTTGGGAGACCAGTGCGACATCGCGCCGGTCTCCCAAGGGTTGCGCAGAGCTGCCTGCATTCGGAAGCCTGGGGCGCGCTGAAGAGCGCGCCTGGGCTTTGCGCAGCTCTCCACAACCCTAGGCAGACCGGCACAACTTTCTGCCGGGCTCCCTAGGCTTGTGGATAGCAGCCTGTTTTGGGGGCTGGGGTCGGGGGACACTCTGGCTTCCCCCGCCCCAGCCCCGCACCTGGGGGGAAAATATTTTTTTTTCTTTATTCCCCCCCCCAAAAAAAACTAGGTGCGCCCTATGGGCCTGTGCGCCAAATGGGGCGAAAATTACGGTACCTAGCTACCTACCTATAATTTTCATTTGGTTTTACAAATACGAAGTTATACACACACAAAAACGAAAACCATATCCATATAAAGAGATTCCTCCAAATCTCAAGACCATAGCTGTCAACTTTTCCCTTTTTTAAGGGAAATTCCCTTATTCCAAATAGGATTCCTCGCAAGAAAAGGAAAAAGTTGACAGCTATGCTCAGGACTTCCTCCCACCCCTTTCATGGAGTCCCATTTTAAACATATTACTGCATATTCTTCTATACTCCAATTTTTATATCAAATATTAAAAGTTTCCCTAAACAGGGCTGCCTTCAGATGTCTTCTCAAAGTCTGGTAGTTGTTGTTCTCTTTGACATCTAGTGGGAGGGCATTCCAGAGGGCGGGTGCCACTACCGAGAAAGCCCTCTGCCTGGTTCCCTGTAACTTGGCTTCTCTCAGTGAGGGAACTGCAGTGAGGGAACCGCCAGAAGGCACTCGGTGCTGGACCTCATTGTCCAGGTAGAACGATGGGGGTGGAGACGCTCCTTCAAAGGCCGTCTTGAATTGCCCAGAAGTGCAGAGCCAGGGCATCTGTTTTCAAGGAATCCTGAATTGGCCCAAGAGCAGCTTCAGGAAATCTGGGCTCAGCAGAACACAATCCTTTTTCCTTATACAGTCGTATAATTGGATCTCGAAGGCTTGGCTCCTGGAAAAAAATTGGCTCCCGAATGATTGAAATCCAGAACTGAGTGCTCTGGTTTTTGAACGTTCTTTTGGAACCCGAATGTCCGACGGGGCTTCTGCGGCTTCTGATTGGCTGCAGGAGTTTCCTGCAGCCAATCAGATGCTGCGCTTTGGTTTTCAAACGCTTTGGAAGTTGAATGGACTTCTGGAACGGATTCCATTTGACTTCCAAGGTAAGACTGTACTCTAACCATTGAAGTTGTCAAAGGGCACATAGAGAGGTTCATGATGTGCTCTTTGGCCGTGGTGAGAACAGTTGTGGCTTATTTGTGTCCAGGGCCGGCCCTCCCATTAGGCAAAGTGAGATCAGATGGCAGATGTTATGGGGGTGAGGAGCAGGCTGAGCTGTGTGTGCCACACAATCTGTCCTGCACCTCCTATGCTAACCTGCTGCCCTCTAGTGTACTGGAGGGTGCTGTTGCATTGTCAGTGCTGAAGTAAGATTCAAGTGCCTCCCCGCTTGCCTTCTGCATGTGAAATGGGGAGGTTGGAGCAGGCAGCAAAATGTACAACCCAATTTCTGTGGGTCAGGATTGGGTGGTGTCATTTCCATAATGCAATGCTATCCTCTTAGCTCCAGAAATGGATAGAAATGATCTGGGAACTGCAGCCAAAGAGATTCTTAAACTGTTCCCTCACTACGAGGGGCGAGATTACAGGGAACCAGGAGAGGGCCTTCTCGGTGGTGGCACCCACCCTGTGGAATGCCCTCCTATCAGATGTCAAGGAAATAAACAACTATCTGTTTTTTAGAAGACACCTGAAGGCAGCCCTGTTTAGGGAAGCTTTTACTGTTTGATGTTTTATTTTGTTTTTAATATTCTGTTGGGAGCCGCTCAGAGTGGCTGGGGAAACCCAGCCAGATGGACGGGGTATAGATAAAATTATTGTTCTTATGGAATAGGCTATCCCTGTTTTCATTGGAGAAATCTTAGAGGATTATTATTATTATAGTCCCAATGAGGGCATTGGCTTAGAAGTGCGTTGAAATCGAGAAGGTAATGGAAGCGAAAATGTCTAGCTGGAACCATGGCACAAGTGCAGATATGTAGAATATTAGGCAGTGGGAGAAAATGCAAAATACTGTTCCTTTGAAAAGGGCAAAGACTGGATTTTAACAAGCCTCATATCCACTGGGAAAGGATTGAAATTGGAGGTGATTTTCGTTCTTTGGACAAAGGCAGTAGATGAAAAAGTACTGTCTCTAAAGCAGAGGGCTTGGTGAATTATCTCTAGTTTGACAGAGTGAGTCAGTGAATAGTGATGGCTCTCTGCACTCACCCATAAGGAGGTTATACTTTAGTGTACATGAATGAAAGCTCAGGAGAGCTTTGAGCTAGACTCACCACCTCCAAAACACCCCCATTCTCCTGGCATAATGAGCTTATCTACCTAAAATCACAAAATATGGCAATGCCAAGCTAACTTAAGTTTGTGTTTCTATTTTTTTGTTTTGTACTGCTAACTATTAATAATTTTATTGTTTATTTAACATAATTGTTACAAAATATAAGCAAAATATTGCAAATACATACATATATATTTCAAATAAGCACATATACATGAAAAAAGGAAAGGAGAGAAAAAGAAGAAAAGAAAAAAGAAGAAAAAAATAAAGAGAAAAAAAGAAGAATAAAAGTTGGAAGAATTTCTCCCAAGTTTATTCTACAAATATCTCAATATGAAAATAATAATAAAATTTCATTGATTGACTTTCATCGCTTACATTGCACTTCCTATGTACATTTTAAGCAAGATTGTATCTGTTATTCCGTATTATTCCCATACAATCTCGCACAATAGTCTAATCAATAAGTTTTCCAAATCTCTCATAAATCTATTCTAAACACAACCAATATCTTACATTTAATCCTTGTCTACATAAATACTCATTTAAGCCTTTCCATTGTTTCTGTATTATATTTTTTGGTTTTTCTCTTATCAAATCAGTCAACTTTGCTAATTCCAAGTATTCGCATAATTTATTCAACCATTCTTCTTTGGTTGGAATATAATTTCCTTTCCAATTATTGGCTATCAACATTCTGGCTGCTGTTGTCGCGTATAAGAAAATATTAATTTTGTCATTCGGGATGTCTCCATTCAAAATCTTTATTTCTAGAATCCTCTCATCCAAATAACGTAGTGTTGCCCTTTTTATATATAGTTCAGGAGGGACGAGCTACTTTTTGTTTTGTTTTTAAGAAGGAAAACAAAAATCTAAGAACAGATCGGATCACTTTGTTATACGCCACATTGGGAACAATTCTTAGCTCACTTCTGGGTGGCGGTTAATAATTTTCTCTGATGTCTCATTGGGGGAGATCGGCACCTGAAAAACTGAACGAGCTCCTTCTTGCATTTATCTGAGCAAGCCTGGGAGGCTGAAAGCATTTGTTTTTGCTACCCCTCCGCTAGTAATGAAAAAATATAGAAGTGAATTTCACAGAGAGCTCCAGAAATGATCACTGGCGCACACAGCTGCTTAATTGGCTAGCTATTAATGTGAAATATTAGTCTAATAGTTCTTCTTGTGATAGAGAATCTTGACATAAGCTGAAATGAACTCTTTTAAAATGAGAAGAGTTGCTTGGAAATGGCTCCTCTAAATGGAACGGATAAATAAGCAAGTACAGTGGTGCCTTGGTTCTCAAACGCTTTGGTTCCGAAATGCCGAAGACCCAAAAGTAAGTGTTCCTGTTTTTTAATGTTTTTCAGAAGCCAAACACCCGATGCGGCTGTCAGCTATTGTTTCCGGGGCGCCTGCACCAATCAGAAGCCATGCCTTGGTTTTTGAACATTTCGGAAGTCAAACAGATTTCCAGAACAGATTAGGTTTGGCACTTTTGTTTGCTTCTGGAGAGGGGTTTGGGTAGTTGGCCTTCAGGTCAACTTCCAGATCTGTGATGTTACGGGTCTTAATGTTGCAACCAGTAATTACAGTCATACCTCGAGTTGAATGTGCTTTGGGTTGAGCGCATTCAAGTTGCGCTCCGCGGCAACCCGGAAGTAACGGAGCGCGTTACTTCTGGGTTTCGCCGCTCACGCATGCGCAGACGCTCAAAATGACATCACACGCCTGCGCAGAAGCGGCGAAACACCACCCACGCATGCGCAGACGCGCCATTGTGTCTTGCGTTCCGTTCGGGATGTGAACGGGGCACCGGAACGGATCCCGTTTGCATCCAGATGTACCACTGTATCTGACTATAGATCACCTTAACATCTTAACACTATTGTGATAGAGATGGTAAGTATTGCTTCCATAAACATTTAAGATTGATGTGCATGTGTGCGTTGGAATCTGCGAATATTACCCAAGTTATTTATTTTCTCTGGAGGAGAGGCAGTAACACTTGACAGCTTTTTCCTCCACTACAATTCAGCCTTTCTTTGTATTTGTGAAGCCAAGAAGTGTACATTTTCAAAAAACGTCCACTACAGTACTAAAAACTACTGAAACCACACACCTTTAAAACGGGATTTGATTCTGTACTGTATGTTTTTATGTGAGATTTATTTTATTTTAATGTCACGACGCCTGATGGGGACTTGGTACTGATTTGCTACTGCTGGAAGACAACTGGGAGAGTCTCCGAATGGGAATTCTGCACTGTTCATTCCTACTCTTTGGTTTAATGCCTATGGCAATTGGGTGGGGTTTGTTGCTGAGCAAGAGACTTGAGGGTTCATTGGTGCCAATATGTGATTGTCACAGCTTGCAGCTTGTCAAATGCCCATTGAATCTCAATGTTTTTATGTTTTTAAGCTTCGGTAGGAACAAGATCCAAGTGGCAAGCAACCAGTCTGCTAGATACATGAACTGCTCAGCTATCCTATAAAACCAGCAGTGCAGCGGGATAAAATATTCTATATGATGTTCAAGCGCTTTACGTCTCTCAAGAAAGCAATGATACAATTCTCCACTCAACGCTTCAAACAAACGTTTCCACTGCAATATTGAGCGACGTATAATCAGCTGGTCTTATGCTGGGTGTTTCCAGAGATCCCACTGATGATAAGATACACAGACCCTCTTCTTGCATGATCTTGCAGTTGGGTGAAATTTTGTACTCTATTTTTCTCTCACGCACATTTCTGAAAGGGTTCCCTTCCACGGCAGCCATCCAGCGCAAAAGTGCTCCTGTAGCCTTTAGAACAAAGGGTAGAAAAAAGGCAACAGGTGTGCCAATGTTCTTGTAATAATAAATAATAATAATAATAATAATAATAATAATAATAATAATAATAATAATTTATTTATAGCCCACCCATCTGGCTGGGTTTCCCCAGCTACTCTGGGCTCCTCCTAACAGAATTAAAAGCACAATAAAACATCAGACATTAAAAACTTCCCTAAACACAGCTGCCTATCCACGTAGCAATTTCATTTATCGTCCTTTCTCTTCTTAAGATGCCTGCGTGTGGTTTATTTTTTTTGCTCTAAGCTCCACCTCTCCAGACCTGTGGGAAACACATATCATTGAAAACCATGGGTAGCCAATATGGTTCTGTTCAGATGTCATTGGACTGAAGCTCCCACCATCCCCCCCATAATTTTTATTAAATTTTCTGTTTTACATTTTAGAATATTAATTTAAATAACCTTAAAATATCAACGACTTCCCTTTCTCTCTTTCCATGGTTCATTTTGCATAATCTAAATCCCTGTATATTTTATACAAAACTGAAGCCTCATTACATCCATCAAAACTTGTTTATACTGTTGAATTTATCTTAATGCTGCCCGCTTTTTTCAAATATACACAATTTCCCTCCATATATTCAATAAACATTTCCCAATCCTCTTTAAACGTACGTTCTTCTTGTTCTCGTATTCTATCTGTTAGGTCCGCAAGCTGCACTTATTCCATCAGTTTAAATTGCCATTTCTTCTTTAGCTGGGACTTCGCTCATTTTCCATTTTTGGGCTAACGAAACATGAGCCACAGTAGTGGCATACATAAATAACCTTTTTTTGGCACTGGCAAATTTCCATCTGAGTTATTCCCATCATTCCTGGCTATTGGCTATGCTGACTGGGGCTGACGGGAATTGGAGTTCAACGTCATCTTGTCCTATCCCTGAATTTCCCTTCTTCAGCGATGCTGGCCATGGCAACCAGAGTAAGATCAGGAAATACATGAGTGATATGTAACAGAAAGCAGTTCCATACTCTGGATGAGTTTCAGTCTGGAAAAGCCTCTCACCACTGCAATATTGCAGCCAAGCACTTGAGGGCAGTGAATGCACGAATAAACCAGCTTCGATTCTAAAATCTAAATGGACAAAGCAGAAATGGAAGAATAACAGAAATTTCACCAGGGTTAGTAGAACCTGTAATATGAGGAATTAGAAGCAGCTGTAGTTTCCCATTATTCATTAGGATTTTTCTTTTCTTTTTAAAGAAACCACGAAGAAACAGAACACAAACATACCTACTTAGCAGGCACAACAAAGAAGTTACCCATCGCTGTTGTTCCAAGAGATGCTGAACTATCAGAGAGAAGCAAAAGCCCTTTGTTTGGAAGAAAATTGCGAGGGCCCGAACTGTGAATCTGTTTCCTTTGAAAACCTCGGCAATTTAATCAATTTCTTTTCAAATGAACTTGATGCTGTTTTGTGCCATTGAGTGCTTCTAATTTATATGCAGGCAAATAATCATTTCGGCAGAGAAGGGTTCACCCCCCCCCCAATCTATTTCTTTCACAACTTTTTGACACAGAGAGAAAATCCGAAGTTTTGTAATTGAGTTGCCTAAACAGAAAACTCTTGCCGTCCTGGAGGGAAAAAAATGAACTGGACTCCAGTGCTAAGAGAGGTTTCTCTGAGGTCATGTTGACACAGTGACTTCAATTTAACAAGCCATTAAAATGCTTTCATGTGTTCTGAGACCGGTGTTAAAAGCCTGGTTCTGACTGAAGTGGCAAACCTTTGTCTGGGATGTAGCACTTTGTCTGGGAATGTTTTTCATCCAAAGATTTTCTCTATGTAGAAAACTAGATATCCGAGAGAAACGTTCTAGTAGAATACAATTCTTTTCTCCAGTATCTAGTGGTATTTTTTGGTGGAGGGGAAAGATTTGTGTGGAGAAGATTTTCATTATATGCTCTCATTTTATGTTCTGCTCTCAGCCTGAAGTTCTTGTTAAAGGGTATTGGGAATTGTAGCTCAGTGTGTGTGAACCACAGTTCTCAGGATTTAATTTTTTTGGGGGTGGGGGTGGGGGGAGATAAGCTCTTTAAAGATCCTTAATAAATTATGTGACTTTGTGCCAAAAGTGATATGGGAACTGTAAAGGATGTTTCTGGAATTTGAGCTGCAAGAGCTTCGCTGTTCATGGGTGTAGCCAGGAGGGGCAGCTGCTCCCCCCCCCAAATCGAGTAAACAAATAAAAATGCTTAACTAAAAGTAGAAATAAGCAGAATATGTGAAATGGAAATTTCCAAAGCTGAACTATGACACATCATGTGGAAGGAGAAAAAACTCAGCAAAAAAGCAGTTAAAAGAGCTGAACATAGAAGGCTTAGTAAAAGAGGTGGGAATCTGTTACCCTACCAAAAAAGATGGCCTTGTACCATAAAGCTTTCATTCAGTACCTTGTGGGGAGTAAAGACCTGGCCGCGGTCCACGATGAGAGGGGAGCATTTCGATGGGATATGCTTACTGAGGTGGAATCAACACGCACACAAAAAACGCTTTTTAAACAAACGTTTTGAAAAATGCATTGAATTTGGCATAGCTCACTGTCGCCACCTAGTGTCACACTTGTACATTGCACATTGAAAACGTTTCATTTGCAGCTGTATAGCAGTGTCCTGAGTGTGCACAGGAAAGCTGCATTGGGAGGGAAAGGAGGAATTTGAGAAGGAAGTGCTGAAAAGGTTTTCAACAAATCGAAGACAACTTGTTTCAGTTTTGCTTTTTGAAAAAAATAAGATAAAAACGGTGTGTTCTTTGGAAATTTGCAAGAGTTAACCGCATGAAAGGTACTCCCTGATGTTAATTTTTCATTTGACTTCCTAGTTTTCAAACGAGTGAAGATTTTGACGGATTTTTTCTGAGCACCTGGGGGCGGAAGAAAGTAATTTAAAACAACTGTGGTTGAGATATTTCATTCCAAATCTGCTAGACAGAACCAGGCAGAGGATGATGGCAGGTCTTGCCACCCCCAACATAAATCCTGGCTACACCTATGTCTCTATTAATTCCATAGAGGGGAAGAGCAGACCTTCCAAGTGTCCCTGTTTTCTAGGGACAGTCCTGGATCTACAGAAGCTGACACAGTTTTTAATTTGATTCTGGAATGTCCTGCTTTCCCATAGGTCATTCCTATTTCCAACGGAGAAATGTTGGAGGGCATGGAATTACCCAATCCCCGAGCCATCTGAAGGCAGTTCTGTATAGGTAAGTTTTTAAATGTTTGATTATGTTTTTAAATGTTTGATTATGTTTTTATAATGTTGGAAGCTGCCCAGAGGGGCTGCAGCAACCCTGTCACATGGGTGGGATATGAATAGTGAAATTGTTATTATGGAATAGGACACCCCTATTTTCCTCGGCCATGATCTTCGTTTTTTTGATGTTGAGCTGCAAACCATATTTTGTGCTCTCCTCTTTCACCCTCATTAAGAACATGGCCACTGGTCCCATCACTTCCTGGCAAATAGAAGGGGAAGAAATGGAGGCAGTGAGAGATTTTACTTTCTTGGGCTCCATGATCACTGCAGATGGTGACATCAGTCATGAAATTAAAAGACGCCTGCTTCTTGGGAGAAAAGCAATGACAAACCTAGAGAGCATCTTAAAAAGCAGAGACATCACCTTTCCGACAAAGGTCCGTATAGTTAAAGCTATGGTTTTCCCAGTAGTGATATATGGAAGTGAGAGCTGGACCATAAAGAAGGCTGATCGCCAAAGAATTGATGCTTTTGAATTATGGTGCTGGAGGAGACTCTTGAGAGTCCCATGGACTGCAAGAAGATCAAACCTCTCCATTCTTAAGGAAATTAGCTCACTGGAAGGACAGATCCTGAAGCTGAGACTCCAATACTTTGTCCACCTCATGAGAAGAGAAGACTCCCTGGAAAAGACCCTGATGTTGGGAAAGATTGAGGGCACAAGGAGAAGGGGACGACAGAGGGCGAGATGGTTGGATAGTGTTCTCGAAGCTACCAGCATGAGTTTGACCAAACTGCGGGAGGCAGTGGAAGACAGAAGTGCCTGGCGTGCTCTGTTCCATGGGGTCACGAAGAGTCGGACACGACTAAACGACTAAACAACAACAATTTTCCTCAGAGAAATGTTGAAGGGTGGGGAATAGCTTGGGTTTTTTTTTTTTTATCTTCATGGAGAACTGCCTGCTCTGTGGAAGGGAATGTACACACGTATCTATGCAGGAGTTATGTGTGCACAGAGACAAACACGTGATTATTAGTCAAAATAATGGGCTTCCTTTGCCAAAATGGATGCCTTGCTTGCATTTTTGTATTAGTAGTAGCATAAAGAAGAGCAAATATATGCCAGTAAACAGCTTGTGGGGAATCAAGGAGGACACCTTCATTGTTTTCCAAATGTCTCGTTCAGTCTGTCAGATCTGATGACTGTTGCCTGGACACTTCCAAGCCGTTTTGCTATGTTATTTATTTTTATTTGTTCCCCCGAGAGATCCTCAAACATTCTAAATTTGATTTAAGGAAGTTTCCAGGAGCAAATTGAACATGCTGCAGAGAGCAGTTTGGTTTCATGGTCAATACGCAGACAATAAAGTACAATAAAGGTAAAGTAATTCCATTTTGTGACACTATCCTTGTGTGTTTACGTTTCAGATGGATTTTAATACTCCTGTCACCACTTCAAAAGGGTTTTAGGTACCTTTTTTATGGTGGAGTCCATAAAATTGTTTGTTGCATCTAACTCTTTTCCAAAATAGGAATGTAAAATAGGCACACCTAAAATTTGACCCAGACGTGAGTCTGCTGCATAATTGTGAGGGTGCCTTGTTGGACAAAAGTGAAGAATTGCATGCTGTAACCTATGACTTCAGATGTTTAAACCCGGTGCAATTTTTCTAGAAAAAGAGGTGCCAGAACTCTCCATGAACGCCTCCAGTTGGCTTATAATGACAATGGCACCCATCTGAGAGGTGCCAGAACTGTGTTCTGGCTGGAAAAAACCCAAGTATTGGAGAGAGGAGCAGCAAGTTACCGTATTTTTTGCTCTATAAGACTCACTTTTTCCCTCCTAAAAAGTAAGGGGAAATGTCTGTGCTTCTTAAGGAGCGAATGCAGGCTGCACAGCTATCCCAGAAGCCAGAACAGCAAGAGGGATTGCTGCTTTCACTGTGCAGCGATCCCTCTTGCTGTTCTGGCTTCTGAGATTCAGAATATTTTTTTTCTTGTTTTCCTCCTCCAAAAACTAGGTGCGTCTTGTGGTCTGGTGCGTCTTATAGAGCGAAAAATACGGTAAGTTCTGAGTGCTCTGGAGCACAGTATGAAACTTCCTCAATTGCAAAACAAGACCTAACCAAAGCACACTGGCCAAGATGCAAAGCCCAGCTAGTTCCCCTAAGCAACTCTTCAAAGAAAAGAGGAATTTTCTCTCTCCTCTAGTAGGCTTCTGGAATGAGGTGAGGGATTCTACACGGACAGAGCTAGTATAGTGGTCCCTTGGTTCTCAAACTTAATCCGTTCCTGAAGCCCGTTCCAAAACCAAAGCGTTTCAAAACCAAGACGTGCTTTCCCATAGAAAGTAATGCAAAACGGATTAATCTGTTCCAGACTTTTAAAAACAACCCCTAAAACAGCAATTTATCATGAATTTTGCTCTCTAACGAGACAATTGATCCATAAAATGAAAGCAATAATCAATGCAGTGGTACCTCTGGTTACATACTTAATTCGTTCTGGAGGTCCATTCTTAACCTGAAACTGTTCTTAACTTGAAGCACCACTTTAGCTAATGGGGCCTCCTGCTGCCGCCGCGCCGCTGCACGATTTCTGTTCTCATCCTGAAGCAAAGTTCTTAACCCAAGGTAATATTTCTGGGTTAGTGGAGCCTGTAACCTGAAGCATATGTAACCTGAGGCACCACTGTACTGTACTATAAAATAAATAAGGCAGTATTGTAGATGATAAAAAATAAAATTATTTTTTTCCCTTACCTGCACTGATGATAGTCATTGTTTGGATTGGAGGGCTTTTATCCATTTCCACAGTCACGCAATCAGTCAGTCAGTAGCTGAACTGGGTTCCACACAGTCACAAAAACAAATGAACTGAAAAAGCCTCAAAAACAAAAACGTAAAATAAATAGCAAAACCAAAAGCAGCAAATGCAGTGGTTCCTTGGTTTTCAAACTTAAGTCCATTTGACTTCCAAAATGTTCGAAAACCAAGGCACAGCTTCTGATTGGTGCAGGCGCCCTGAAAACTAGCCGACAACCACATCGGACGGTCGGCTTCCGAAAACCTTTTGAAAACCGGAACACACACTTCTGGGTTTTTGGCGTTTGGGCACCAAGGCATTTGGGAACCAAGGTACCACTGTAATTGTAATTCATTTCTTCTTAATTTCTCCCTTTCCTTTAAATCAAAGATGGGGAACGTATGACCCACTGTACAGGGCGACCAAAGCAGTTTCTGTGCCAAAACCAGCCCACACCCTGATTGAAATGGATCCCAGCTTGAATAGTACACTCTTTCAGTGTGATGGAGCAACAGTCCTTTGAGGACCGCGTTAAGAAGTTCTGCACTTCTATTTGAAACTGAATTCTGCCTTGTTTAACAGTATGAAATGTGTGTGGCTCTAAAGAAATCCCTGCTTAGTTCAACATTTGCAGTATACGGATTAGAAAAGAAAGGAAAACGGGGGGGGGGGAATTATTCCTTTTTTGCAAAGAGCTGGTCTAGATTCTCAAATAGCTGCGAGAGACACACCGCTGCCATGTTAGTTATTCCGCGCCGAACACTCGGTGAAAGGTGTGCTAATCAAAAGGAGCTTGAGAGCTTCTCAACCCTCTGCAGAGTTGAAGATGGAGGCAGAAAAGAGCAGAGTCTGCGGCTGCAGGATGTGTCAGAAATAAAGATCTGCAGGAATGGGTTGCCGGGAGATGGGAAATCCTATGTACACCGCGAGATTCCTGGACATTTCTGGGTAATGATCAACCGCACGGCAAACACTTCTTGAGCCCAAATGCTTGCAAAGCAATAAATGAGATTTGCTCAACAATCCCCTTGCCCGCACATCACTGTGGAAGCGGACAAATGGGCTGTAATTCGAACAGCTTTGCCAATCTTTACCTTTCCTCTTGGACGTGAACATAAAGCTTTGTGATTCGAGGACCCAATCCCCGCTTGGGGAATGAAGACACGTGGACACAGTATATTAGGTTAATGGGCAAGAAAAAGGCCACAACTTTATTGATTACAGCATGTGAGAAGGTATTGGCTTAGGCATTGGACCACAGAAAATTGGACTCCACCCACTTGGAGAGGGGTGAGTCTGATGAGGGGTTAACCACCAGTAGGGGGAGCCTGTTGATGCAAATACAACTATAAGCTCTCCCCTGATGTCACTGGGGGTCGTGCCATGGCCCCCCACCACACAGGGCATAGGACAGGATCCATGACCGCCGGATTCCTTTAACGGAATACCCATAAGTGAAGGGGTAGGCAATGGCCACACCTTGCCCTTCCATACACCAACAACACATTCCAATGCCTAACCACCAAATACCAAGAAAGTTGTGACGATTGCTACGAGGTAGACGAAAAAAACCAAGAGGCCAATTTGCCAATTGGAAAAAACTCCTACCAGGCCCCCTGGGCAACCAGGGCGACCAACCATGGGTCCATAGCAAGGTTAAGCGAGAAGCTATGCACTAAAGGGAGTGGTGGGTGGGTGACTTGTGGAGATCGGCAGAGAAATGGCGGGGAGAGCTGGCTAAACCACGCCCCCACGGTGTCACCCGATTGGGTGCCCAACTGGGAGGCATGGCGCGCCAGTGATGATGACAGGGCAGGGGGCAGGACGCCCCCCTGTGTGGCACGGGAATCGTCTCCCGCTCACAATCCCTCCCCTCTGGAAGGAGGAGAGGCTTTCTCTAACCAGGTCTGCCGCATTCTGGATTAGTTGTAGTTTCCGGGTCACCTTCAAAGGTAGCCTCACGTAGAATGCATTGCAGTAGTCCAAGCGGACTAACCAGAGCATGGACCACTCTGGCGAGGCAGTCCATGGACAGGTAGGGTCTCAGCCTGAGTACCAGGTGGAGCTGGTAGACAGACTTTATCTGTGCCTCCATGGAAACAGCACTTAAATATCCTATGGGATTTGTTGACACAAGATGTGGGGACAACCACCAACTCGGATTGCTTTAAAAGGAGATGAGGCCATTTCAGGGTGCACAAGGGGCCACCAATGACTTATTGGGTCAGGGTTGGCTCAGTAGATCAGAGGCATTAGGCCTCTGAAGACCACTTGTTCAGAGACACCTATGGCGCCCATATGCTGCATGCTGCTTTCCCAGAGACATCTGCTTGGCCACAGCAGGAAAGAGGATGCAAGGCTAGGTAGACAATTGGTCTGATCCATCAGGGCTCTTTTTATGTGTGTGATGTTCTAGGTTCGATTTCTGCAGTTGCTTGACCATGTACTTTGGGGGGGAAATATTGGTGCAAAACCAGGAGGAGGGGAGGGGAAAGAGAGAAATGGCCCCATAATATAGGCATGGAAGCATGGGAATGATTGTGGAGTATGGATATAAAATTTACAGCATGCCATGGTCTAAAAGAAAATTATATGAAAATGATATATCGATGGTACCTAACACCGAGTAAATTGGCAAAATTGCATAAATCCAAATAAGTGTTGGAAATGTAAAGAGAAAGAAGGTTCTTTTTATCAAATGTGGTGGTCTTGTAGTAAAGTTAAAGCTTACTAGGAAATGATGTTTAATGAATTGGAAAAGATGTTTAAAATAATGTTTGTAAAAAACAAAAAAAAAACCCCAGAAGCTTTCCTTTTGGGAATTATAGGGACAAAATGACCCAAACTGTATAGAAATTTATGGTGTAGTGGTTAAGAGCGATAGACTTGTAATCTGGTGAACTGGGTTCGCGTCTCCGCTCCTCCACATGCAGCTGCTGGGTGACCTTGAGCTAGTCACACTTCTCTGAAGTCTCTCAGCCCCACTCACCTCACAGAGTGTTTGTTGTGGGGGAGGAAGGCAAAGGAGAATGTGAGCCGCTTTGAGACTCCTTCGGGTAGTGATAAAGCGGGATATCAAATCCAAACTCTTATTATTATTATTATTTATGTATGTGACTACAGCAGCAAGAATGTTACTTGCCCCAAAATGGAAAGAAGCAGAAGTCCCAGCAAAAGAAGAATGGATGCAAAAACTTACGGAATATGCAGAAATGGCGGAACTTACCAGAAGAATAAGAAATCAAGACAACAAATTTTTATAAAAGAACAGAAATGGTTTATGGAATATTTACAGATAAATTGTAAACAGATAAGAACATTGGCAGGATTATTGTAATAACCAGTAGTTTTATAAGAGTATATATTTAAAGTAGATGAACAAATGAGCAAATGAAGTTAATTTGGATATGCAGAAGATATTAAAAATAAATTGAAGGAACCGCAGAAAGAGGGGGAAGGAAGTCAAGTTTTGAAGTGTTAAAATGATTGTAAAATGAGTAGATATGAAAAGCATAACTTAAAAAAAGGAAGAGAGAAATGGCCCGCCTCTTTTTCTTTTATTTTAAGCAGGAATTCTGTGTTTTTTCTTGCTGCCCTAGAAGTCTGAAATTCAGCGAAACCCACAAGACACTCTCCCTTCTTGTCCCTACACCAGGCAGAAGTTGCATCCACTCCACTATCCCTTTTGAACCTAAGTCCAAAAGTTTGTATTTGTGGGGGGAAATGGGAGGAAGTTTTTTGAATGACCTTCATAAACACATTGTCTGTCTCCACAACCTTGGAGCTGCCTTCGGGAAAGGAGTATGGCCTCCTTTCCATCCTTCTGCCAGCTGGCAGTCCCCCCCCCACCTTTTGACAGATGTCAAACATGATACAAGAGATCAAGAGAAACAAATCAGTATGAAGCTGGCCTAACTAAGACTCTGTTCCTACTTGTCTCCTAATTGCATATGTAAATCAGTCCCTCTCCTCTCCTCGCTGAAATCAATAGCCAAACTCCCATTGGTTTCAAAGATCAGGAGCTCTGTGAAAAGAGGCGCATTCAGCTTGCAAAACAATGCAGCGGCGGAAATTATGATCTCCCTTTGTTGTGTCTTTCTCCGGCAAGCAGATATTTCAGTCAAAGTGACCTTTATTTTCTATTGACTCCAAAAAAGGCGAGCAACAAAGCAAACACGCGTTGCCAGAAATAGGAGCCGTAACTTAGCGCAAGTGCAAGCTTTAGGAAAGAAAAGGCCCAGATGTTTCTGTAGCTGTGCTTTCTGATCTCGGGCAGGTGGCAATCGGTGGGTCTTCATTGATCCCACAGCGGAAAAGGCCAACGGGAGGAGGCAGCTGGTAACCGGGTTGCAAGGCTGCGCTCGATACGCTTCTTCACAAGAGCGAAAATGTACAGCAGACGAGAGACTGTTCTGTGCCTTGTTCTTATCTCTGGAACGTCCATGCAGGCACCTCTGGGAAATCAATGGACAGATGCGGGGGACAGGTCAGGTGGTTGTTGTCACATGACTCTTTGGCACTCAGAACCACACAAAACTTGCTGCCTCCACAGCCAAGGTTCTACAGATGTTTAGTTTTCTAGGCACCATCTTGAGAGGTCTCCTCCATACTCATGCAAGTGACTTACCCCACAGATATTTCTTTATATTCTGCCAAAAGGTATTTCCACCTGGCCTTATATGACCAACTCAGTTGCGGCATCTCTCAGTTGGGTGCCATTATAAGGGAACAAGAGAGTTCTGGCACCTATTTTTCTAGAAAAATAGCACTGGATCATCTTCTCCAGGATCAGTACCCATGTTTCAATTCAGTCTCCATTATTGGCATAAACAATCCATGAGACACGGGTGGCGCTGTGGTCTAAATCACTGAGCCCCTTGGGCTTGCTGATCAGAAGGTCGGCAGTTTGATTCCCCACGATGGAGCCAGTGCAAGTAGACAAATAGGTAAGGAGGAAGGTAAACGCCATTTCCGTGCACTCTGGTTTCCATCACAGAAGTGAGTGTTCTGGTTTTTGAACAATTTTCAGAAGCCGAACTGAAAGTTTTGGAAGTTGAATGGACTTCCAGAATGGATTCCGTTTGACTTCCAAGGTACGACTGTACTGGTCAACTGGTGATCGGAAGGTCAGTAGTTCGAATCCTCACGACAGGGTGAGCTCCCTTGCTCTGTCCCAGCTCCTGCTAACCTAGCAGTTCGAAAGCACACCAGCGCGAGTAGATAAATAGGTACCACTGTGGCGGAAAGGCAAACAGCGTTTTCATGCGCTCTGGTTTCTGTCACGGTGTTCTGTTGCGCCAGAAGCAGTTTAGCCCTGCTGGCCACATGTCCTGGAAAGCTGTCTGTGGACAAACACCAGTTCCCACAGCATGAAAAGCGAGACGAGCCCATAGTCGCCTTTGACTGGACTTAACTGACCAGGGGTCCTTTACCTACCCTCCATTCAATCTCCATTATTGGCATAAACAATCCAGTGCCCATGTAAGGATTTACATTGATTATAGTTCTTTCTTTTGATATATATGTTGCTGAACTCAGGGAAGGCAGAGGGAAACATGTTAACTGTAATTCGTGGATTAAGGCTCCTGGAAGACATGGGAAAGTCTAATTCAGTCACGAGATAGTGAGCACATAGCTTGGTGGGGAGTTGCCAATTAAATTTTTATTGAGTTTCATAACTTTTAACAAATCAGCATTGAATTGTTTCACATTTAATGCAAATTTATAAAGCTGGCTCCTCACCCTTCTTCCAAGGTGTTTCCAATATTTCCCTATGATACTGCATCATATTATAGATTTTAATCTAATTTACACTTCAATCCTTTAAAACAATGTAATGATTTAATATTTCATCTTAAATCGTCTAACCTTTCTCAATTTACTTTGGCTGCCCATAAAACAACTCCTGCTTGTATATTTATAAACTGGGTGGGGATTTGGGTTCAAATCCAACGTATTTTCTATGAAAACTGTAAGAAGATGGTGGGCAGTATATAACTCAGGTATGCTCAAAGCTAATGGACCTACATTAGCCATGCCCATTCCTTTCAATGGGTGTCCTCTGAGTGAGACTACCACAGACTGCTCCACTGCTGCTACCACCATGAGTAATACTGTTACTTAGACTCCCGTCCCTAATACTAGAGCTACTTTTATACTTTTCAGTCTGAATTTCCAGGTTCCTCACCCTTGATAGTTTCCAGTAAAGGGACGGTGGTCGGCGAGAAGTATTGATCTCCGTTTCAGATCAATAGGGAGTAAGCTTGCATCTTGTGAAATGTTTCAGCTATGCCACTGTGATCAGAGCTCAGAATGGAAGCTTTCAAACAGCTGCAGTCCTAATTACTTCTGAAGGCAGAGTTCGACATCTGATACATGCGCTTTCGGATGTATTAAGAGATGAAATTTCAAAAAATCAAATGATGTGATTGGACACTGACTTGAGATGAAGTTTTATGTCTCTGCAGATCAAGGTGTTATTACTGGCGAAAGCCCCCCCCCCCTAATTTAGACTTGTGTATGGACTGAATTTCAATGACTCCGTTGTGCTATGCATTCCAATTTCCCTATCAGCGGAAAACTGATGAACTTCCTGAGCGCTCACAGGTAGCGAAAAGGAGGAGGTGAGGCGGAACAGTCGAGGGGGAGAACAAAAACCTATTTGCTCCAATCCAGCGGGAAATGGCAGCCAGCTATCTTTTGCCAGTCAAAAGATTGTTTTAATACCCTCTCGGTCAGAGTAATAACCTTAAACAAATAGATCACTTGTATTTACTTTGTAATATCTGTGCTTTTACAAGATTGACTACCTGGTGGGACTGCCTGTACAAATTTCACAGTGGTCTCAGGGCGGCTCTGGGAAGAGGACCCTTCTCACTCTGAATGGCAATGGAAGGCTCTGTCGCTGACACGCTATGAATTAATCATAGCCCTAAAGGGATGGGTGAGGATAATCATAGGGAAAAAACCCCCACGAATTCTGCCTTAGTGACTTGGAGAGTGCCAATAAGCTGTCACAGCACCAGGTCACTTTTGTACAATGAGGAACAGCGAGAGCAAATATGGGCTGCTGCCTGAGGGAGAAAAGATGCTCTCAAAGAAGAGTCAACCAGGGCACCCGGAGCTGGGGGAAAATCCTCATACTTGCATTCTCACGGACAGACATCAGGGAATGACACGCACGCACACAGATTAATCTCTTGCTACAGTGGTACCTTGATTCTCAAACTTGATCCGTTCCGGAAGTCTGTTCCAAAACCAAAGCGTTCCAAAACTAAGGCCCGCTTTCCCATAGAAAGTAATGCAAAACAGATCAATCCGTTCCAGACTTTTAAAAACAACCCCTAAAACAGCAATTTAACATGAATTTTACTATCTAAGGAGACCATTGATCCATAAAATGAAAGCAACAATCAATGTACTGTACTATAAAATAAATAAGACAGTATTGTAGATGATGATGATGATGATGATGATTTTTTAATTTTTTCTTACCTGCACTGATGATAGTCATTGTTTTATCCATTTCCGCAGTCACACCATCAATCAATCAGTAGCTGAACTGGGCTCCACGTAGTCACAAAAACAAAGGAACCGAAAGAGCCACAAAAACGCAAAATAAAGAGCAAAAACAAAAGCACCAGACTTAATCTGTTATGGAATTCTGTTTGACTTCTGAAATGTTCAAAAACCAAGGCACAGCTTCTGATTGGTGCCCTGGAAACAATAGCCGATGGCCGCATTGGACGTTCGGCTTCCGAAAAACATTCAAAAACCGGAATGCATACTTCTGGGTTTTTGGCATTTGGGAACCAAGGCGTTTGAGTACCAAGGTACCACTGTTCTCACTACTCTTCCTCTCAGAATGCTTTCCTGATTAGACATTTTACTCCACATCCTCAAAAGACATTTTGCTTTTTTCTTGCGATCCTAGAGATCTCACACCCTTTGCTGCTTTGTGAATCTCAGTTCTAGGCTCCTTGCAATCGTGACTGTGTGGGATAGCTCAGCCGGTAGACCATGAGACTTTTGCTCTTAGAGTTGTGAGTTCGAGTCTCACGTTGGGCAAAAGATTCCTGCATTGCAGAGGGTTGGACTAGATTATTGTTACTCCCAGCTCTACTATTCTGTGATTTCATCAAGCCAAGCTTTCTTAAACCGTTTAACCAACATTTGTTGTTGTTGTTTAGTCGTTTAGTCGTGTCCGACTCTTTGTGACCCCATGGACCAGAGCACGCCAGGCACTCCTGTCTTCCACTGCCCCCCGCAGTTTGGTCAAACTCATGCTGGTAGCTTCAAGAACACTGTCCAACCATCTCGTCCTCTGTCGTCCCCTTCTCCTTGTGCCCTCAATCTTTCCCAACATCAGGGTCTTTTCCAGGGAGTCTTCTCTTCTCATGAGGTGGTCAAAGTATTGGAGCCACAGCTTCAGGATCTGTCCTTCCAGTGAGCACTCAGGGCTGATTTCCTTCAGAATGGATAGGTTTGATCTTCTTGCAGTCCATGGGACTCTCAAGAGTCTCCTCCAGCACCATAATTCAAAAGCATCAATTCTTCGGCGCTCAGCCTTCTTTGTGGTCCAGCTCTCACTTCCATACATCACTACTGGGAAACATAGGCAGTGTGAATTCCAAAGGACAGCTGTGTTTTGGATCACATATTGGTTGAAGAAGTGCAAATTGGGTGGCTTCTAATTCTTAAAGACCAATAAAGAAAGGAACCTCCCATCCCTGAATCTCGCTATTGCTCAAGGGCAGTAACACATCTTTCTTCATTCTGGATGGATGAGGGTGGGGCAGATCTATTAATCTGAGCACCCTCTGCCTTTGCGCTTTGTTTTTGTTTTATCAGCCTCTGCTGTGTTTTTATGCTCTCTGGCCTATTTATGCTTCTGACTGCCTTACTCTGTTGCTTAAATTGGATGGCAGAAAGCTATTATAATCGGAAGAGCTACTGCCGATCAAGATTTTGCAGGTAAAAAGGACACTTAGATCCTTTAAACTTATTCACAATTCTCCACTGTGACAAGTATTCATCACCTCCATTAATAAAACACTCAACGGAAATACCTTTACAAAAAGCCGAATAACTGGGACTGAAAACTGATCAGAAAAATCACAGCTGGTGTGACATCTAAAAAGATGTAACTCTTTGAACTTCAAAAGCCGGCTGGTATTAATCATGTACCTTCCCTGCCCCACACCTTTGGTGCTGTACGCAGGTCCACTAGATTCCTGTTGCAGCCGAGAAACCAGAGAACAGACACAGAAATGGGTGCAAACTGTCAGGGTCCAGGAGTCTGATTCCCCTACAGGTGATGGGGCATTCAAGGCTAGCCCCAGCAATGTCTGTTGTGCCAACATCCCTCTAACTTACAGGACTCCATTGGAGACCTGCTGAGAATAAAGGCTCCTCTGCTCTCTCTTTAACATTGTTGTTGTTGTTTAGTCGTTTAGTCGTGTCTGACTCTTTGTGACCCCCTGGACCAGAGCACGCCAGGCACTCCTGTCTTCCACTGCCCCCCGCAGTTTGGTCAAACTCATGCTGGTAGCTTCGAGAACACTGCCCAACCATCTCGTCCTCTGTCGTCCCCTTCTCCTTGTGCCCTCCATCTTTCCCAACATCAGGGTCTTTTCCAGGGAGTCTTCTCTTCTCATGAGGTGCCAAAATATTGGAGCCTCAGCTTCACGATCTGTCCTTCCAGTGAGCACTCAGGGTTGATTTCTTTAAGAATGGATAGGTTTGATCTTCTTGCAGTCCATGGGACTCTCAAGAGTCTCCTCCAGCACCATAATTCAAAAGCATCAATTCTTCGGTGATCAGCCTTCTTTGTGGTCCAGCTCTCACTTCCATACATCACTACTGGGAAAACCATAGCTTTCACTATACGGACCTTCTCTTTAACATAATGTTAATTAATTTCCAAATTAATTTTTCACCTAGATGACAGACATTTGGATTGCTGTCAATAGACTTGTGATTTAATAATAATAATAATAATAATAATAATAATAATAATAATAATAAATTATTATTATTATTATTATTATTATTATTATTATTATTATTATTTATACCCCAGTGTCCGGGTAGAACGATGGGGGTGGAGACGCTCCTTCAGGTATACTGGACCAAGACCCATTTGTTTTGTTCAACCTGGTTGCCAATACCCATGTTGATATTTTAACATTCTAAGTTTTGGAAACCTATTGTTTTATAGGAGACAACTTCTGCTGGAGCTTCTCCAGGGCTAGCAATTATAATAATTTTTGCTTCCTTCCAAGAGGCTGGAACTCTTCTTTGCTTCCACATACCTGCATTCCTCATTTCTGTTAAGGATGGTGAAAGTTTTGCCAATTATTTATATCCGTGTGATATATAAATCTCAGAGGTGAATCCATCCGTACTGGGGAACTTTATTATTTTTAAATAATCATTTTATCCCTTTCCTTCCTTCTTCCTGTGTATTGATTGTTCTGTGGGGAAAATGTTGCAACTGATTGTTCATTGTCTGGTCTTTCACATTTATAGCCAATATCTGAGAGTGCTTCCTAAGGGGCAGCTTTCTCTGTAGCTGGTTTTGTCCTAAACAAGACGGGGGGGGGGGGGGCAGAGGGTACCATAAAGGAACAGTGACAATTGGAATATTTGTGCCAGTTTTGGACTATGTGAGTGAGGGATGCATATCCTCCCATTCTCCGATGAAAATAGGCATGCCCTATTCAATAACAACAACAACAACAACAACAACAACAACAACAACAACAACAACAACAACAACAACAACATTTATACTACGCCCATCAGACTGGGTTGCCCAGCCACTTCAACATATATAAAACATAATAAGGCATTAAACGTTTAAAAACATCCCTATACAGGGCTGGCCTTCAGGTGTCTTCTAAAGGTTGTATAGTTACTTATCTTCTTGGATCAGGAGTTGCATGACTCAATAATAATAATAATAATAATAATAATAATAATAATAATAATAATAATAATAATATATTTATATCCCGCCCATCTGGTTGGGTTTCCCCAGCCATTCTGGGCGGTTTCCAACAAAGATTAAAAATACATTAAAATGTCACACATTAAAAACTTCCCTGAGCAGGGCTGCCTTCAGATGTCTTCTAAACGTCAGTTAGTTGTTTTTTTCTTTGACATCTGATGGGAGGGCATTCCACAGGACGGGTGCCACTACTGAGAAGGCCCTCTGCCTGGTTCCCTGTAACTTGGCTTCTCGTAGCGAGGGAACCGCCAGAAGGCCCTTGGAGCTGGATCTCAGTGTCTGGTCTGAACAATGAGGGTCGAGATGCTCCTTCAGGTATACTGGGCCGAGGCTGATCTAATAATAATAATAATAATAATAATAATAATAATAATAATAATAATTCATAATTTATACCCCACCCATCTGGCTGGGTTTCCCCAGCCACTCTGGGTGGCTCCCAAAAGAATATTAATATAAAGTGACAAAACATTAAACATTAAACTTCCCTACACAGGGCTGCCTTCAGATGTGTTCTAAAAGTCAGATAGTTGTTTATTTCCTTGGCATCTGAAGGGAGGGCGTTCCACAGGGTGGGCGCCACTACCGAGAAGGCCCTCTGCCTGGTTCCCTGTAACCTCCCTTCTCGCAGTGAGGGAACTGCCAGAAGGCCCTCGGAGTTGGACCTCAGTGTCCGGGCTGAATGATGGGGGTGGAGACGCTCCTTCAGGTATACCGGGCCGAGGCTGATAAAAAAAAAAAGTAGTATAAACACCGACAACTAGGAAACACTGGCCTCCAGTTGGAGAACAGCATTTACCAAAGGTGTCATGGACTTTGAAGACACTCGCACTCAGAACTCAAGGGAGAAGTGGGCTAAGAGGAAGGCATGCTTGGCAAATCCACACCGTGATAAACTCCTGCCCAGGAACCAATGTCGCCACTGTGGAAGGACATGTGGGTCCAGAATGGTCCTCCACAGTCACTTACGGACTGATAAAACCATGTGTGTGGAAGACAATCTTACTCGGCTATGAGTGATTGCCAAAGAAGAAGTAAAGGTCAGCACTAACATGTTGAATTGTGCTCGGAAACGTACTGGGAACCAATGTAGGTCTATCAGGACTGGTGTTATATGATCTCGGCGGCCACTCCCAATCACCAGTCTAGCTGCCGCATTCTGGAATAATTGTAGTTTCTGGGTCACCTTCAAAGGTAGCTCTACATAGAGCGCATTGCAGTAGTCCAAGCGGGAGATAAGGAAAAGGCGGACATTCCGGCATCACATCAGAAACCGGAATGGCTTCTGTAAATCTTGGACTTGGAGGGCCACTTAGAGGGTCTGACCTTAAGGCTAGATCTCGGAGGTATGCCTGGAAAACTGCACAGATGCCCCAGTGTTAATGGGAAGATAATTTATCTCCCGTAGTGGACCTTGTGATCTGGGTTGTTTGCCTCCTACATGTGGAAGCTTTCATACCGTGAACCCAACAGACTTCCCCCTCTCTTATCAAGGACAATGAGTACATGAGCAATTTTGACTGGGCTGTTGCCGCCAGCACATCTGATGGCTGCCTTCCTCTTTGTATTTTTCTACTGCTTTTTCTACCTCGATTTAAGTATTTTTCTTTTCCCTCTTCGTTCCCTCGGTGCTCCGCCGCACATCATGGCAAAAGTGTTTGTAAACTGTCACATAAGAGCCTTCCCTGATCTATTTGAGGGATGAATGGGGGGGGGGAGAGAATCTTCTACAAAAGTGCAAAATGGAAAAGATGAAGCTCTCTTTCCTCCCCCTTTTAGTCCAGGGTATTTCGCTCAGCGTATTCACAAATCGTTTCCTTGAGAGGATATTGTTCTGTTAAGGAACCGAGCGCAGGCAGGAATCTGAGGGAGATGACATGAGACATATGCACTTTAAATCAAATAAGCTTAGACTGCTGCCGGATTTCTTTTCAGAAGTCTCGACGGATAAGGAACTGTTGGGGGCTGCAAGAAGCAATATTTGAACAAATGGAAGGGAGATGAATTTGCCAGTACAGTGGTGCCTCACAAGACGAAATTAATTCGTTCCGCAAGTCTCTTCGTCTTGCGAGTTTTTCATCTTGCGATGCACGGTTTCCCATAGGAATGCATTGAAAATCAATTAATGCGTTCCTAGGGAAACCGCCTTCAGACCAGGTCCGGGGACAGTCTGTCCCCGGACCTCTTCTGAAGGCTGGGGGGGGGGACAAGGGCTTTTCTTCCCACCCCCAGCATTTTAAAAAACCCCGGGACAGCGGAGGACTTCTCCGCTCTCCGGGCAATCTTAAAATGCTGGCGGGCGGCATTTTAAAATCGCCCCGGGACAGCGGAGGACTTCTCCGCTGTCCGGGGCGATTTAAAAGCCCCTGGGAAGGCAGGCAGGGGGGACAAAGACTTTCGCCCCCCCGTCCGCCTTCAGAAGGTGTTCCCGCCCCCCCGCCCGGCTTCGGAGCAGCGTTCCGAAGCCGGGCGGTGGGGGCAGGTGTTCCCTCCCCCCCGCCCGGCTTCGGAGCAGCGTTCCGAAGCCGGGCGGTGGGGGCAGGTGTTCCCTCCCCCCCGCCCGGCTTCGGAGCACCGGGAGAAGCGATCTCCCCGCAGCCCCTTGCTAAAAAGGGGTCCGGGGGCAGCGGGAAGCGCTTCCCGCTGCCCCCGGACCTCTTTTGAAGCAAGGGGCGGTGGGGAGAAGCGATCTCCCCGCAGCCCCTTGCTTCAAAAGAGGTCCGGGGGCAGCGGGAAGCGCTTCCCGCTGTCCCCGGACCTGGGGCTGCGGGGAGAAGATCGCTTCTCCCCGCCGCCCCTTGCTTCAAAAGAGAAGACCCGCTGTCCCCGGGGCAAGCTTCGTTTTGCGAAGCAAGCCCATAGGTAAATTCGTCTTGCGAGGCAACTCGAAAACGAAAAAACCTTTCGTTTTGCGAGTTTTTCGTCTCGCGAGGCGTTCGTCTTGCGGGGTACCACTGTAACTGCATTTGGCTAGGTAAGTTGGTGTGGGAACAGAGAGGAGGGCGGGATACATTTAATTCCTTGATGGTTTATGCAAGAAAGGTAGAAAAGAGAATAAACATTGGCAAACGGCAGCTATCCAGGGCGGCTGCAGTTTTACACAGAGTTATCACGGCCAAATGGAAACAATGGGACCGAGGATGGCAAACTACACTTTTCGCTGGGAAGGAGTCCCATTAAACTCAAGGGTATAGCTGTCAACATTTTCCTTTTTTTAAGGGAAATTCCCTTATTCCGAATAGGACTCCTCCCAAGAAAAGGGAAAAGTTGACAGCTATGCTCAAGAGAGCTTCTTCTTCTTCTTTGGTGATCACTCGTTGCCAAATAAGATTGTCTTCCATGAACAGGGAGTCCATAAGTGACTGTGGAGGCCAATTCTGGATCCACACGTCCTTCCACAGTGGGGACATAGGTTTCCGGGTGGGAATTGATCACAGTGTGGATTTGCCAAGCATGCCTTCCTCTTAGCATGTTTCTCCCTTGCGTCCTGAGTTCAAGTGTCTTCAAAGCCCATGACACCTTTGGTAAAGGCTGTTCTCCAACTGGAGCGCTCGCAGGCCAGTGTTTACCAGTTGTCAGTGTTTATACTACATTTTTTAAGATTTGCCTTGAGAGAGTCTTTAAACCTCTTTTGTTGACCACCAGCATTACGCTTTCCATTTTAAAGTTCGGAATAGAGTAGTTGCTTTGGAAGACGAAAATCAGGCATCCGCACAACATGACCAGTCCAACAAAGTTGATGTTGAAGAATCATCACTGGTGATCTTTGCTTCTTCTAGTATGCTGGCATTAGTTCACCTGTCTTCCCAGGTGATGTGTAAAACTTTTCGGAGACATGGAATCTTTCAAGGAATTGGAGATGGCGTTTAATAGTGGTCCACATTTCACAAGGGAGCAGGCATGTATGCTGACAAACAAAAATATTAAAGGTGGGCAGGAATGCAGCCTTTGTACCCAACTACTAAGTACATTTACTCTAAAATAAACCCACTGGTTTCAAATGGATTAATCCCATTGTTAGAGTATTGAGGGTATCTTTACTGCAAGGCACTTCCAAACTGTTGCTAATTTCAGGTGCAATTTGATCACGTTCCAGGATTTTCAGGTTGCACGATTAAAGCTGATTTGGAGCTCTCATGCGACAGGATACGATCTTCTAGGTGATCCCAGAATACGATCTTCTAGGTGTGCAGTAGCTGGAGTCTGCCATGTCATTTCCTCATCCAGTTTGATATTCACACTCTCTCCTGTCTCTGTTTGCTGCTGTTTCCTTGCATTGAATTTTACCAGTTACAGAAATGCTCATAAGCTCTCTTACCTTGGTAATCTGAAGCGTCATCTTTTTCCAGGTCAGGACGTTTTGGAATGAAATTCTATTTGAGGGTTGGAAGGGGTGTTCTGATTGAAAGAAATCAAAAGACTCCAGAACAGCTTTGCACATACTTCTGCCTGGGTGGTCTAAGGAATTTGCTATAACTGTGACTCAAACTCCTGCCCAATCGCATCAGAATGCAAATACTACTTTGAAGAGTCTTGGATCCCACCATGAATATTGGTATGCTGCTGCATAACATGACTCTATTCCTATTATTCTGTCCTAATGCAATATTCTCATACTTGCATTTCTGATTATTTCCACCTCTGTGCCAGATTTTTAACATCAAGGTCATGTAAAAGAGGTGTTCCTGCATGATTTTCAACATTTTCTGAACACATTTGAAAACCTTTTTATCTGGGTTGAGATTTCGTAGCAAAACACAACTTTTGGGTCTCTGAGATTTAGCACATACTTCCCTTCTAAGGAAGCCCTATTAAATTAAATTAAACCCACTGGTTTTAATAGGGCTTAATTCCAAGTAGGAATGGGGATTTCAGTTTCTCTCAATTTCTAACTTTTCCGTCTTCTATTTAGTCCTCCACATTTCCAAATCAGTTTCAGATTATTTTTAAAAGTTCTCAGCATTTCATTGCATTCATTAAAATGTTTTTCAACATTTCATTCCTCCTAATATATATCCCATGGACTGCAAGAAGAACAAACCTCTCCATTCTGAAGGAAATCAGCCCTGAGTGCTCGCTGGAAGGACAGATCGTGAAGCTGAGGCTCCAATACTTTGGCCACCTCATGAGAAGAGAAGACTCCCTGGAAAAGACCCTGATGTGGGAAAGATGGAGGGCACAAGGAGAAGGGGACGAGAGAGGACGAGATGGTTGGATAGTGTTCTCAAAGCTACTAACATGAGTTTGACCAAACTGCAGGAGGCAGTGGAAGACAGGAGTGCCTGGCGTGCTCTGGTCCATGGGGTCATGAAGCGTTGGACACTACTAAACGACTAAACAACAACAACAACAAATATACACATTTTTGCAAAGCAATTTCCCCTAATATAATGAACTTTGTGTAACAGTTTCACTAATATATGCATTCAGTCCTTTTTTCTGGGGAGACGCAGGGGGATGCATACTCCTAAACATTTTTTGAATTTAACGGGAGAAGAAACTACATTTTTAAAAAACAGTTTAGTTTCTTCTCTAGCACGGTGAATCGTCAATTCTGTTGCTACCCCTGATGGAGGCCTTTTGTCCATTTACTGTATCTATTTTCCTCTATTTGAACTATAAAATGGTGATTTTCTTGAGTAAAAATGAGAGTACTGCTAACAATTTTTAAAGAAAAAAAGGACTGTGTGCATTTATATACACACTTTACACTAGCGTATTCATTGTTTGACACATTACGTGGCTGGAGAACTTCATAGCAAAATTCAGATAAGTGCAAATTTTGAAGGCTGGCTGTGTTTTGGTTTGCATAATGTTTTGGGGGAAAAACAAATTAGGTTAATTCACCTTCCAATGTGAACTGAATCAAATTTCTCCATCCTCCTAGCAGGTGTGAAACCGCTGTAGCCCAGTCCTTACTGTACTGCTAAGTGTGTCTACTCAAAAGTAAGTCACATTGAGTTCAGTGGGACTTACGTCCAAGTAAGTGTGCCTAGGATTATATCCTTCATCTATGCAGCTGCCATTCCCCCCCCCCCCAGTGCTTATTTCAAGCACCTAGGAGTGGAACGGAATAGAAATTTAAATAAGTGAATATCTGATTCAGTTTGCTACAGGAAAATGACTTTGAGGAATCCTGTAAGATGGGTGAAATGGAAAAATGTGCCACGAGGGTAGGAAATTGCTTCCGACAGAGCTGACATTTAAGACAGGTTAACTGGCAAAGCAACACAACGATGCTGCCGACTGAGTCTCTGGAGATTTCATCGGTGGATTACTCCGGCAATCCTTCCTTAAAAATTCATTTTTTAAAAGCTGAGAATGGCATACAATACAAATTATTTTGGGAACAACAGGGGGCGGGGAGACGGGAAGGCTTCAGAGCTGCAGGTGTGTAACAGCTGTTGTTGTTGTTGTTGTTGTTGTTTAGTCGTGTCTGACTCTTCGTGACCCCATGGACCAGAGCACGCCAGGCACTCCTGTCTTCCACTGCCTCCTGCAGTTTGGTCAAACTCATGCTGGTAGCTTCGAGAACCAAGACAACCAGAAAGATATGGATGTCTCGTACACCCCAGGTAGTGTGGTTGCTGACCTTGAGCCAGACATCCTGGAGAGTGAAGTCAAATGGGCCTTAGAAAGCACTGCTAATAACAAGGCCAGTGGAAGTGATGCTATTCCAGCTGAACTATTTAAAATTTCAAAAGATGATGCTGTTAAGGTGCTACATTCAATATGCCAGCAAATTTGGAAAACCCAGCAGTGGCCAGAGGATTGGAGAAGATCAGTCTACATCCCAATCCCAAAGAAGGGCAGTGCCAAAGAATGCTCCAACTACTGCACAATTGCACTCATTTCACACACTAGCAAGGTTATGTTAAAATTCTGCAAGGCAGGCTTAAGCAGTATGTGGACCGAGAACTCCCAGAAGTGCAAGCTGGATTTAGAAGAGGCAAAGGAACCAGAGACCAAATTGCAAACATGTGCTGGATTATGGAGAAAGCTAGAGAGTTCCAGAAAGACATCTACCTCTGCTTCATTGACTATGCAGAAGCCTTTGACTGTGTCGACCACAGCAAACTATGGCAAGTTCTTAAAGAAATGGGAGTGCCTGATCACCTCATTTGTCTGCTGAGAAATCTCTATGTGGGACAAGAAGCTACAGTTAGAACTGGATATGGAACAACAAATCGCAAAAGCAGGACAAACCGGAATGCTTCAATTTTGTACAGATTGGAGCACAGCAGTTGCAGACAAATATGTCAGTGTTTTGCGAAGGCAGTTCTAAGTCAGGACAGAGGGAAAAGAGAGATCTTGTCACCCGCTCAGAAGCCTCAGGCAGTGAAGTTTCTTGGCTTGTTAAGAAGTGAGCAAGTGGGGAGATGGCGATTCTCCCTTCCCAGTTGGATAAAGGCTTGGAATCCCGATATAACCCATAGGGCTTTGTTTAACAAAATAGTTGGCCACAGAAGGATTAAAAAAAAATGTACTGAGAACAAGCCAGGTTTGTATTACCTCTGCCCTACGAATGCAGGAAGAAGGCAGTTTGTGTTTTACAAAAACTGTTACAAATCACTCGGCCTCAGATATGAACAAAAATGCTTTTAAAAACTCCTCAGTGAAAGGTTTATTTTCAACTGGCCACAAGAAACCACTTCTTTGTTAACAGATCTTCTAACCCTGTCCTGTCTAGGGATTTAGGATGGATGAGAACACGAAAACTGCAGTTTAATACAACCTAGCCATTAAAATATAAACCGTTATATAAAGCATTGTATGTTATGTTGAACTGAGATATAAAGTATTGAATAATGCACAGCAACAAATCTTGGTACTGGACACTGAATTCATGATTCTCATCATCTTGGATTCCGTTTAAAATGTCAAGTTGCTAGTCCGTATGCCTGATGGTAATTACACCCCTAACTTTTGATTGTTTATGAGCAAGTGAAAAAGCCCAGGTCTCAATACGGATTTCTACATATCTCCATTGAGAGAACTCGCCATTTATTCCTATTCTGTTTTTCTATTACTCAACCAGTTTCTGATCCACAAGAGGACCTCTCCTCTTATCCCATGATTGATAAGTTTACACAGGAATCTTTAGTGTGCTACTTAGTTGAAATCTTTTTGAAAGTCTAACTACACTGTGTCATCTGGATCATCTCTATATGCTTCTTGATTCTCTCAGAGAACAGGTTAGTGAGACAGGACTTGCCTTTGCAGAAGCCATGTTGGTCCTTCTTCAGTAAGGCTTGTTCTTCTATATGCGTGGTTATTTTATATTTAACCATACTTTACACCAGTTTTCCCAGCACAGATGTTAAGATAAACTAGTCCATAATTTCCAGGTTCCTCCCTGGATCCCTAAAGGAAGGAGAAAAAAGAATTGGCACCTTTCCAGTCCTCAGCTATGGAGGCTGATTTTAGGGACAAATTGCTTTTCTATCTTTATTTTTTTAGAAGATCAGCAATGTTCATTGAGAATTCTTGGGTGGATGTCATCTGGACCCAGCATGTAGTGAAAAGTCTGAACTCCCTTTCAGAAAGAAGCCCCGTGCTGGACGTTGAGGGGGACATCAAGAATGATATCTGAAGTAAAACAAAGAGTTGATGTGTCAGATGAAAAGGAGAAGACCCGGTATGATTTGGGGGCCAAGTCATTATTTTAAACTGACAATTGGGGAAAGAGAGAAGAAGCTCACTGGCTTTTTTTTTTAAAGGAAAGATGGTGCGAGAAATGAACAAGAGTCACACATGTGTGAGGAAAACATGACCAAGTGAACCAAAAATTAGAGGAGGAGAAAATGAAGTTGAGCAGTGGGAGGAAATCTCTTTTTTAAAGAATGAACTAGAAAGGAAAGTAAGAGCTTGTAGAAAAGAGACCAAAAGAGCACAAAAGAGATTATTATTATGTGTACTTTTCAGAATTTCCTTAAAAGCCCGTGACTCACTGTTTATTTGGACAGCACAGAGGGAGCACTAAACTAATAGTAAATAATGGGAGGAAATTGAACACACAGAGCTGTGTGGTACAGCATTAGCCATGATGGCTTTCCTTCGGCCTGTTCTTGAGAATTGGTTCCCATTATTCTATTTCAGAGTACTTCAAAACACAGCCTTAATAAGCCTCACTGAAGGAAAGCAGCCAGTTCCGAACCCCAATTTTTCTCTGTAATTAAGAAGATCAAGCAGGGCTTTTAATATCTTGGGGAAAGGGATGGCAGATCTTAAATCTGTCAGGGAGAGAACATGTGTTTAAGATTGCTAGCTTTCAGCAAAAGTATGTAACTGGGCATCGAAAAATGGAGACGCCTTGAATTCCTGTTCATCTGTTTGTCATATTGTAATTCCCCCCCACCAAATTTATTTATTTGATTTTTCAGATTGCAATTTTACAGCCACATATCCAACATACAACATAAAAGCAAGATTCCACGGAATCTCTTGGACTTCCCTCCTCCCCTTTGTGGGTCCTATTGTTAATCATTTCCTCCTGCATCTTTTATAATAATCCAAATCTTTTATCTCTCCATTGTATCCAAAATTCACCATTAAACTCCAAGTGATATTCCACAAACAATTTTAACTGTTTATGATGATCTTTAAGATGAGGTATAAATTTTCCCCATTTGTTATTAAAATTTTAGCCTTCCTGATTTCTGATTCTTCCAGTCATTTTAGCCATTTTGGCATAAACCATCAGTTTGATCTGCCATTCTCCTCTGGTAGGGACTTATCTTCTTTCCATCTCTGGGCCAATGATACCTGCGCAGCGGTGGTCACATACATAAATAGCCTTTTCTGCTCCCTTGAGATTTTGGCACCTAGAATTCCTAAAAGGAAGATTTCAGGTTGTTGTTGTTTTTTGTTTTTTTTAAAAAAGGTTATTTTAACCTTTCCCCCCCAACTATATCATTACACTGGGGAACATTTTTTTTTCATTTTCTGTTGCATGAAATTTTTCAGCTTTACACATTTTTGTCTACTTGAAGAAGCCATGGTCCAAACTGAAAAATACAAATATTTAGGTTACAAAACTGTAAAAATAAATAAAAATTAAGTTTGCAAAACAATAATTACCATGTGGTTAGGGTAGATCAACATTTCAGTGTCCACTTATCCCCATTGTAAACATGACATATCGGCAAAACTCTGAAATTGAAAGATAATTATAGCATGTACACGAAAATTGATTTCAGATTTGAAATCAGCATTGAAAGAACATATAAGAAAAGTTGAAAAATTTCATGCAAAAGAAAATGAATTTTTTTTGTTCCCCAGTATACTGTGTATCCTAAGGGAATACATTTTGTTGCATACCTCCAACTGTGCATAGATATGCATGTCATTTTCAATGCTATACATGTCATGTTCAATGTTATATAAGCCACTTACATTTATACTCATATTGTACCACTTTGGCTATGTGTTTAATAAAATATTGAATTCTTGCATTGTGAAAAACAAAAATTATGGTGAAAGGTGAAAAACATGAATTGCAAAAAACCTAGAGCTTACAGAACAAAACCAACTTCAGATATGAAATCAGCATGTCGAAATTGGGTTAGAACAACTGCAGGTGTCTATGAAACAAAAATTGTGTTCCTCGGAGTTATATATATATACTAATGAGTGTTATATTGTAATTCAATCTTTTAAAGAATCGCTATGTGTTGTTGCGTCCCCCCACAGCTGCTAGTTTGATTTGGAGTTGAGATCCTGCTGCAGTTCATTTATTCCGCTCCCTTGTGGTTTGAAATGATGCCTTGGTTCAGCTTGCTAGGTAAGTCCTCTGTGCATAGCTGTCAACCGTCCCTTATTGGGCGGGAAACTCCCTTATCCCAGCGCCATGTCCCACTGCTGTTGATGATGTCCCTTAAATTTCCCAGGTTTCAAAGGAAGCAGCTCCTCTCCCTCCCTGCCAGCCAGGGAGGAGGGAGGCTCCAACTGTGTTGCTTGGCTGCCTGGCCCGCCCCCCTCTGGCCTCCTTTCACCAGCCTCGGCCCCCGGGAGCCCCTCCCCACCGGAACTGGTGGGAGCCTCAAGCCCTTCCGCTCCCATCCTCCTCGCGGCCACTGAACTGAGCTTCTCTCCTGGCGCCTGCCCTCTGCCCGCCGCCGCTGCTGCTCCCACAAGGCCGTACTGTGGCTGCACCACCAAAGGACCCAGATGAGATGGGCAGCCTGGCGCGGTCTATGAATTGCTGAAGAGCCTTGAGAGGAGAGCGAGGGCAACCATAGAGAAAGCAGTTCAGAGAGAGGAGGAGGAGGCGGAGGCGCAGGCAGGTGTTCCAAGGTGTTCATAGAGGGGGAAAGCGGAGGAAGGACCGCAAGCACTTCTCCCAAAGATTTGTAGTGGTAGACTAGCATAGATGGTCTGATCTGCAGGTTTACTTCCGGCGCTATTTCCCCCCACCTTCCTCCCGCCCCGCCTGATGGAACTGAGAGCTACAGATGGAGCACGAGAGAAAAGATACAGAACTGCAGCAGCATCTTCGTAGCTTGGACTTCGTTTTGCACGAAAAGTGGTTGCTGCTTGTACTTATTTAATTGCAGTGTTTCATCAGCTGGTGTCTTGAGCAGCAACCTCAGGAAATGAAGGGCTAAAAACCGGCGCTGCTCTCCCAAATTATCTGGTCCCTTTTAACTTCGTGTTTCAGCTGGCTGACTAAAATCCCTTATTTTGGCTGCTGGTCCCTTATTTTCGAGGCTGCTGGTCCCTTATTTTCAAATCTGCAAGTTGACAGCTATGCCTCTGTGTGGTTAAGGGCCACCCCTCCTTATTGGTGGTCCATGAGAAGAACATCATATAGGAGCAGGGCTGGAATAAGTGAAACCATCCTTCTCTCTCCTAAAGAGGTAGGAGAAACATGGCTTCTGGATGGATGACTAACATTCCTATCTACCTGACAGATTATACCATTTGCGTAGAGATGGTGGAGGCGTGTATTTCTGATGGCTTGCTCCCCTCTCGGCAGCCTGAATCATGTGTCGGACAAAGTAGGTTATGCCATAATAAATGTCTTAATCTTCAAGGTGCCACCAGACTCTCTGGTGCCGTTACCTGTAAAAGACTCACACAGCTACTCATTCGGAATGCCTCCCAATACTATTATTCCTTGGTCAACATCGGTCACATGAAACCAAAGAACAAAAACGTTGCGATGAGATCGTGGGTGCCAGACCTCTGATCCCTATAATCTCAGCAAGTGTTAACATATAAACCAGGCTAGTCTCTCCTCCCTCCCTTTGAAGGGAGCCTGAGCTTTTAGGGCAGGATTTTGTGTGATGTGAGGGAGGCTGGAAAGGCAGAGAAGAGTGAAAGACTTCTGGGAGAAGATTTATAATGAATTGAAAAAAAATGTTGAAATATACATTCAGTAAGAAACCAGAGGCCTCTCTTCTTGGAATAAAAGGTTTGGATTTGCCCAAGAAAGATGTCAAATTATTTTTGTATGCCACAACTTCAACAAGAATTTTGTTAGCGAAGAATTGGAAAACACAAGAAGTACCAGCAGTGGAAGATTGGCAGATGAAGATGATGGATATTTCGGAGCTGGGCGACATGACTGGAAGAGTCCGCGACCAGAAGGAGGAGGAGTACCAGGAAGAATGGAAGAAATTTAAAGATTATTTAGTTAAATATGTCAAGACAGTTTAATTGGGAAAGCTTGCAAATATTAGATGGCTTAGGATTGAAATATGTAAGGATAAGATTTAAGATGTTTAAAGCTAAATTAGAAAGAAGGAAAGATGTTAAGTGATTAAGTGAACTATCTTGAGAAAACTGATTTTGGGAAACTGTTAAAATGATATATAATGAAATTAAATCAAGAGGATTTGAGGAAGTCACTTAATAATGTTACCAAGATTTAAACAGAATGTATGTATGTTTGTATGTCGATTTGTTTTAATTATTATTATTTTTTGGGGGGGAGGGGGATTTGAAAAAAAAGGAAAGGCAGAGAAGAAGCCTTAAGTGACTTCTGCTTGAATCCAAGGCAGTAGCTTTGGGAGATGCAAGAGCCACTTGGGGTGTTGATGCTGTTGTATATACGTGTAAATAAACCATCTATCCTAAAGACACTGCAGTCTCTGCTGTGCCACATTTCCAGAAGGAATTGTGAACCTTGGGCAAGCACCGGGAACCCCTGGAATCTCGCACTGCTTGGAGATTGGTAGGGCATGCAACAATATATTTCTTTGTCTGTATGGTAGCAAATGAGATGCTGTGAATAAGGCATGAAATGTCTAGCAGGTGGGACTCCCCCCCGCCATGTTTAGTTTAAAATACTGACCTGATGTTCAAAGATGACATTCTTAGCAACTGTATTTAATTGGTTCAAATAGATCAGTGTTTCCCAGACTTGGGTCTCCAGCCGATTTTGGACTACAGTGCCCATCATCCCTGACCATTGGTCCTGCTAGCTAGGGATGATGGGCGTTGTAGTCCAAAAACAGCTGGAGACCGAAGTTTGGGAAACACTGAAATGGGTAGTTGGCAGCCCTTTGGCTTCCTTGTTGACATGCAATGATAAAATCTCACAGTGGCATGTAGCATTTCTGTTTCAAAAGCTGTCATGAGGCTCAACAAAATCAGGAGATTTTAATTTTATTTTTTTAAAAAATTGTAGCAAACAGGCCATTGTTTGCACTGGGCTGAAGGGCAGCACCGCTTGTTATGATAGTTGTGGGAAACACAAATTGCCTCGTGGTGTTTCTCAGAAGCATGAACACACGCATTTATTGATACACATACTTGCATATTCTCCTCTCACAGGTCCTGCATTTGCTGAAGCCACTTTCATTCCGGTGTTTCCTCTAGCAGCCTCGTTAATTAACAGCATCCTGGGTGTTACCTCTAGCCTGCAGTTCTTAAAACTGGTACATCATTAAGCATCCTAATTAATACCGTGGCACAGCGAAACAAGAGAGGTGGTTTGGATTGTTAGCTAGTTACACAGGATAAAAACCCTCTAAAGAGACCACACTACAAACACTTCAGCCTCTTTCTTTGAGAGAAATCAGCCTTGTTGTTTCTTCACCATATGCACCCAACTGCTCCTTTGCTGATGGATGTTGCCATGGAAGCAAACTAGGAGGGCGGGAGAGGGGAGGCCTGTATCAAAGAGCCAATATTGCTTCTGTAGACGACTGCATTGCTGAGGCTGAAAAGTGCAGATTAGAACAGTTAGTTAAGCAGTTGGTCTTTGGAGCCAGAACAGCATGTTTCACTGGCTAGCTTCCTGTCTTGAGTCTTTGTCAAGCTGAAGTTGATTTCAAAGGAGCTGGTTTCTGCTGAGGTGAATTCTGTAAATACCACAAGCTGAGTACATAGAAGAGGTACCAGGCTTCGGCCCTGCCAGCGCTTACCCCAAAGGGATCAGATGTGCAGGGTAGCCACAGGAATAAGCAGAAAGCACCCCTCTAAACATGCCCCTTCAAGGCTGCATCCCAAACACATGTACTAAGGTGTAACTGTCTTTGAACATGGATGGACTCGCATCTGAGGAAACGAGCACATAGAATTGGGCTGCACACATGCAAGAAGAGCAGGAAAAGCACATCGATTATTGAGTGTGTTTTCTCCCAGGGAACCTGTTGTAGCATAAGGTCCTCATTCTCCCATGAGCAACCTTCGGGGCTCTTCAGTGGGTGCAACCGAAGGGGAAAAAGTGGGCAGCACAACAGATGTAACTCTTGCCGTTGTACAGTTGTACATTCAAGCCATGAACTACTGAGAGTACAGTCATACCTCAGGTTACAGACACTTCAGGTTGTGCGTTTTTGGGTTGCGCACTGCGCTGAACCCAGAAGTACCGGAAAGGGTTACTTCCGGGTTATGGCGCTCACGCATGCGCAGAAGACCAAATCACAACCCGCGCACGTGCAGATGTGGCGCTGCATGTTGCGAACGCTGCATGTTGCGAACGCTGCATGTTGCGAACGCTGCATGTTGCGAACATGCCTCCAGCATGGATCATGTTCACAACCTGAGTGTCCACTGCATTAATTTTGCATATGTGAAAGCCTCTGGAGCAGGGGTCAGCAAACATTTTCAGCAGGGGGCCGATCCACTGTCCCTCAGACCTTGTGGGGGGCCGGAGTATATTTTGAAAAAAAATAAATGAACAAATTCCTATGCCTCACAAATAACCCAGAGATGCATTTTAAATAAAAGGACACATTCTACTCATGTAGAAACATGCTGATTCCCGGACTGTCCATGGGCCGGATTTAGAAGGTGATTGGGCCGGATCCGGCCCCCGGGGCTTAGTTTGCCTACCCATGCTCTGGATGAATGAAACTGACTCTTGTATTGAAATAAAAATTCCCCAGTCTAAAATAGGGTTTGAAAAGCTTTATTCACAGAACTTAACTTCAAACAACTTAAAAACAACAAAAAAGCTGCATTCACTTAGTTGCACAATTCTTATACTGCTCGCACCATGAGGCATAATAATTTAGATTACACAAAATTTGTACAGTGGTATCTCGGGTTAAGTGCTTAATTCGTTCTGGAAGTCTGTTCTTAACCTGAAACTGTTCTTAACCTGAAGCACCACTTTAGCTAATGGGGCCTCCTGCTGCCATGATTTCCGTTCTTATCCTGAAGCAAAGTTCTTAACCTGAGGTACTATTTCTGGGTTAGTGGAGTCTGTAACCTGAAGCATATGTAACCTGAAGCGTATGTAACCCGAGGTACCACTGTATTCTGAGCTAAAATCAGAGCTCTGTCTCTTGTCCACTGCAACCTCTTTTAGCCTCATGCTGTTTTGCTGGAGGCAGAGAAAAGCACGCCCATTCTCTTCAGTAGCTTAGAAAAAAGAGGCACCACACCCAACATGGATGCCTGCAGACCTGCATATGCATAGACCTGAAAGGCAACCCCTTTCACGTGACTGTGAGCTGTTGACCCTGTGACTAAGCCACAGAGATACATCCCCACTAATGATTAAGCAGGTTTCCCCTCTAACTTCATGGAAATTTCCAGCCATGCTTCCCAGTGTACAGTACTTTTTCTACCCACGTGTCTCCATCCAGGCAAGCAAAAGGCAGCATTACAGGTTAGGGACACATCCCAGCCAGGCAAAGGCATTCCATGAGAAGATGGAGCAGGACCAATGAGGGGTGGCTGTGGTCAAGGAAGAGGTGTGGCCTGAGAAGAGTCCTGGGGCCAGGTAGAGAGGCCTTGAGACCTGGATTTGGCCCCTGGTCCTGACGTTCTCCACCTGTCTCCAGGTTTCCCTGGTTCTTCAAGCTTTTGTGATGTTTGGCATTATGATGATGGGTGGTGTTTTTCTTGCAAAGCTGTATTGATTTTGGATTCCAGCCACCAGTGTTTGAGAATTAGATGCTTCCAGAGCAGCTTCAAAGAAGCTCTCAAATCTGCAGCAACGGCTGAGGTCTGTGATGGCTCCTGGCTTGGCTTCCAGCATTACAATGATTACAAATTAATATATTGAGAGAGATTTTCTTCAAGCAAGGAGCTAAACGAATTCAGTCAAAATAAAGACCTTCCACTGTCTAACGAGGAATCGCCGTGATGAATTGATTAATTCATTAATTGCACATTCAAAATGTGAGGTTTAATAGGGTTTTAATTGGGCACCTGGCTCAGGAGTTGGATTGAGGTGACAGACTCAATTGAAACTGAGGGGAAAAGAGGGAGCGAGAGGGGTGAGGCAATGTTTCTCAGCAAAACGAATGTTCAGCATTATTTACTAAAGTGCAACAGTTGCTAAATAGTTTTGCTAAACCGCTAACTGGCATATAAGATCACCTCTAACATGCCAGTATTTTTGCGGGATGGATTCAGCCGCATTCCAGTTCAACTGCGTTCCAAAAAGTTTATACCTGAAGTATACCAAAAGTATACCTGAAGGAGCGTCTCCACCCCCATCGTTCTGCCCGGACACTGAGGTCCAGCGCCGAGGGCCTTCTGGCGGTTCCCTCATTGCGAGAAGTGAAGCTACAGGGAACCAGGCAGAGGGCCTTTTCGGTGGTGGCGCCCGCCCTGTGGAATGCCCTCCCATTGGATGTCAAGGTGATGGACAACTACCTGACATTCAGAAGACATCTTAAGGCGGCCCTATTCAGGGAAGCTTTTAATGTATGATATTTTAGTGTTTTTTGGTTTCTGTGGAAGCCGCCCAGAGTGGCTGGGGAAACCCAGCCAGATGGGCGGGGTATAAATAATAAATTATTATTATTATTATTATTTAGGTTTGTGCAATTAAAGTGCTCTGGTGCAACAAATTCTTAAAATTAAAATAGATAAGGCATGTTGTGATTCAGAAGTGAAATGTACTACAAAGTATGGGATAAATGACTGATTTACTGGGAGACATATAACCCATATGCAAAGCACATCAGGATGAATTAAGATGAATGCCCATTGTCATATAACTGCCCAGTAAACAGATCAGAAAAATGCTCTGTAAAGACAGGACATTGTCTAACCTCTTCATAAGAGTTGTGTAAGCAACTCAAGATGAATGCTCAAGAAACAGGTCATCCTGAAGAGGCTAACACTGCAATTGCCTTTCATATCCTGTTTTTGTCAGTTTCTGCATCCAGTTTCCCCTTCACTATCACTATTCGGAAAACCAGGCAACTGGCTCCTTCCACTGATTCCTGTAACTTTTGGAGTGTTTTGCATTACAAGGATTTGATGGCTGTCAATCATCTGCCCCTGCAAATCTGTCATAGGCCAGGGGAGGGAGAGAAGGGAAGTCTCCTGTCAAAGGAGAGTACTTTTCAGAGAGCATTGCTTGTATAGTTGCAGGATCCCTGTTGTTGTTCCTAATGGGCTTCTGGCCTGTGTAGATGTTTATGTACTGAGTTGAATAGGATTCAGAATGCAGCAGCCTGATTGGTCCTAGAACAATAGGATTCAGAATGCAGCAGTCTGATTGGTCCACAGGAGCTACCCAATCCAGCTCCAGGTGGAAGTGAATCCGCAACCTGATTGGCTTACAGGAGAATCCCAGAATTAGCCAATCACGTGGGGCCTATTGTGTAAATAATGTATATAAAACAGACATTCTGGGGGAACTTCCATTCCTCCTCACCACTATGAGCTGAATAAAGAGCATGAAATCCACTCTCGACTCCGAGTATATTTCAGTAGACATCTCTTTGAGAAATGGGGATGCCAAAGGGAGATAAAGAAGTGGTAGTTGGGAACTGTGTTTTGTATACAATACATCTGAAAATGTTCTCCTGTACTAGGAGGTGTTTGGCTAAGACTGGGATTAGATAGGTGTTGTGTTTGGGGTTTTAGCATATACAACAAACTGTAATGGAGCCTTCATCAGGCCTGTAGGATCACAAACTAGATGGTCAGTAGACATCTGGAAAAAGAGTAAGAATCCAAAATAAACTTTGATTGGAGCTGCTGGGGTTAATGAAACTGAATTTTTTTATCACAACCCTCCAAACTCAAAGCATGGGAAGTCCTATTAAATGTTTTTATAATTTGGCAGAATATTTGGATTATTTGATATGTATATGTATAATTTGGAATATTCAGTGTGATTTGATTGGATTGTTAAAGTGGAAAATTTAATAAAAATGAATTTTTAAAAAGAAGAAGAAAGAAACTGTGATTTTTTTCCTAACAAGCAATCAGCATAGTAACTCTTGATTTGTTTTGTACATCTCCCAGGGACTTCCACAGGCTTGCATTCCTTCCCCTTCCCACCTTTTAGTTCAAGCAGCACTTCGTATGACAATTTAAAACAAGTTTTTCCACTCAGAATATTATGTTGCACTGTTGTTCTATGTCCGGATCCCAAATCGATGGTTGTATTTCTATTCTGAAATGTCAAAAGGGTTTCACTCATCATGCTGTTTAAGCATTGCATAACCATGCAGGTCCTTTGGCAAGATCCCAAAAAACAAACACAAAATCCCAATTTTTGTCACTAGGCTTTTAAAATGCAAGAGCCTCCTTTTATACAGTTTAATTGTGGCACTGTGGTCTTAGGTTGGGGGACGAAGAAGACAATTCATCTGAGAACCTCGGGAGAGGAGCAACGCAAAAATAAAAATGTGTGAGCAACTGTGGCGATCACACAGGGTCTATTGACTCTGTGCCACCACTGTGATTACTTTCTTCGCTACCACCAACCCGTTTCTCACGGGTACACACAGAGACCAGTCAGTTGTTAATACAGTGGTGCCCCGCAAGACGAATGCCTCGCAAGACAGAAAACTCACTAGACGAAAGAGTTTTCCGTTTTGGAGGTGCTTCGCAAAACGAATTTCCTATGGGCTTGCTTCGCAAGACGACAATGTCTTGCGAGTTCCTGCTGGTTTTTTTTCCTCCCCCCCTTTTTCTAAGCCGCTAAGCCGCTTATCAGCTGATCCGATAAGACGATAAGCTGCTAAAAGCCGCTAATAGCGCTAATAGCGCTAATCCGCTAATCCTTCAATGGGCTTGCTTCGCAAGACGAAAAAACCGCTAGACGAAGAGAATCACAGAACAGATTCTTTTCGTCTTGTGGGGCACCACTGTATTAACAAATAATCAAGTTTATTTTATAGGCATGAACAAGCTTATGGTTTCAGTTAATTTTTCTTGGCCGTTTCTTAATCTTAGTTCCTTAACTGTCCTATTCGTTCCTAACAACTTAAAAGTGATCATCCCAACTATCTATCTGACTCCACCTAACAGTTCCTCTCACTCTCTCACAACACAGCTTGACCAACCCACAGACCTATCCCCCCTCTTCCTTCTCCAACTCCCAACTCTCAACTGACTTTCACACAACACCCACTCTCACTCTAACTCCTCCTATCAGTTTCCACTGGCCAATCACATCACACTCATTTTAACCCTTTCCTTATGACCCACCTAGGAGGCAAACGCCGCAGCAACCTACGGGCAACTGGAGATGTGTGTTTGAACATTCAATTTCTGGTTGTCGTGTGCTTATCCTTTGTCACATTCCATTCGGGGTACCCAGAGTAGAGCATCTTATGGCAAAGCTGGCTATTATTTCCAAATGAATAGCTTGAAGTGTTTTGCGTAGCAGGCTAAGTTAAGACTACCTGCTTGGCCAACCGCAGTAGAGAACCAGCTCAGCGGCAAAGGGATAATTCCACACTTGCTTGATAATTTGCGGAGCTTAGAATGTGAAGTGGAGTTAGCTCAGTGGCTGAAGGGCACTATTCTTATTATACTCCTGCTTGCAGTTGAAATTGTTCATTTAAATCACTATGGGAGATTCAATTTGGTGCATTTCATCTGCAATTTGCTAGTCTCTGTTATGACATGAATTACAGCTGCGTGTAATACATTAGGATTTCATATATATATATATATATATATATATATATATATGCAGGTTTTGGTGTCTTCGGGTGTCTTCCCGTG
Source organism: Podarcis vaucheri (assembly GCF_965113315.1). NCBI lineage: Eukaryota > Metazoa > Chordata > Lepidosauria > Squamata > Lacertidae > Podarcis > Podarcis vaucheri. The sequence continues at coordinate 11,386,848 of NC_138748.1, forward strand.
TAAGAGTCGGGGTGTCTGTGCGACGTTTCGACGAGGTCTCACTCGTCATCTTCAGGCTGGTGCTTTCGGCTTCTTGTTACTGGAACAGAGCAGAGTCTGGTGTTTGAGTTCCTATAAATACTGTTGAGGGGTGTGGTGTATAGCCTCCAACGTTCTGGGCAGAGAGGAAGTTCCTAGATTAGTGTGCCTTTTCTTCTTTTGTTCCTTAATTACTTGAGGGATATCTTGGGTGATTTCATGAGTGATATTCTGAATATCACTGGGTGGGTCATTAATTACTTGAGGGATATCTTGGGTGATTTCATGAGTGATATTCTGAATATCACTGGGTGGGTCATTAAGTGTAGATTAGTTGCTAAAGCTCTCGTGTCTTGACCTCTTGAGCTTGTGAAGAGTTTTTCTGAGAAGATGGCTGTGCTGCATTTAGTTGTGCTCTGGCTTGGCTTCGTGTATAGGGGCGAGCTATGGTTTTGTGCCTTGTGCCAGCCAGATCTGTGTAGGGATTGCAGGGGGGTGCAGCATCCGGAGGTGCCACTATAGTTTGGTTGCTGGATGGAGTCTGTAATATGTCTGTGGAGAGGGTCTGGGTTTGGGTCTGGTGTGGTTGATTGGTGACGGCGTTCTGTGTGCCTCTGGTTCTGGTGTCGGTTTTTGTGGGGAGGGCTAATTTCCAGATGTCTGGCAGGCGGGACGTGTCGTCACGCTTGTTCATGTTGTGAGGGTGTTTCTCTATCTCGATGGCTTCCATGATTATTCTCTTGTGGTGATGTTCCATGTTAAAGATCAATTTGGAATCTGCAAAATTAATTTCGTGTCCTGTTTCTTTCATGTGTTGGAAAAGAGAGGAAGTTTTTTCTTCTTTTTTGACGGCATTCTTGTGTTCTGCGATACGTGCATTTATTCGTCTGTTTGTTTGTCCAATGTACGTGGCTGGGCAGACTTTGCAGGGTATTTCATAGACCCCTTGGTTTTCCAGCTGGATTTTGTCTTTTGGGTTTCTGAGGATATTGGCTATTTTTTGGTTGGTGCAGAAGGCTGTTTTGATATTGTGTTTATGGAGGATTTTGCTGATTTTGTCTGTAGTGCCCTTGATATAAGGAAGGAGGGCCATGCCATTGTTTTCTTCTGTGTCTTTCTTCTGCCCAGCCACGTACATTGGACAAACAAACAGACGAATAAATGCACGTATCGCAGAACACAAGAATGCCGTCAAAAAAGAAGAAAAAACTTCCTCTCTTTTCCAACACATGAAAGAAACAGGACACGAAATTAATTTTGCAGATTCCAAATTGATCTTTAACATGGAACATCACCACAAGAGAATAATCATGGAAGCCATCGAGATAGAGAAACACCCTCACAACATGAACAAGCGTGACGACACGTCCCGCCTGCCAGACATCTGGAAATTAGCCCTCCCCACAAAAACCGACACCAGAACCAGAGGCACACAGAACGCCGTCACCAATCAACCACACCAGACCCAAACCCAGACCCTCTCCACAGACATATTACAGACTCCATCCAGCAACCAAACTATAGTGGCACCTCCGGATGCTGCACCCCCCTGCAATCCCTACACAGATCTGGCTGGCACAAGGCACAAAACCATAGCTCGCCCCTATACACGAAGCCAAGCCAGAGCACAACTAAATGCAGCACAGCCATCTTCTCAGAAAAACTCTTCACAAGCTCAAGAGGTCAAGACACGAGAGCTTTAGCAACTAATCTACACTTAATGACCCACCCAGTGATATTCAGAATATCACTCATGAAATCACCCAAGATATCCCTCAAGTAATTAATGACCCACCCAGTGATATTCAGAATATCACTCATGAAATCACCCAAGATATCCCTCAAGTAATTAAGGAACAAAAGAAGAAAAGGCACACTAATCTAGGAACTTCCTCTCTGCCCAGAACGTTGGAGGCTATACACCACACCCCTCAACAGTATTTATAGGAACTCAAACACCAGACTCTGCTCTGTTCCAGTAACAAGAAGCCGAAAGCACCAGCCTGAAGATGACGAGTGAGACCTCGTCGAAACGTCGCACAGACACCCCGACTCTTACACGGGAAGACACCCGAAGACACCAAAACCTGCATTCCTATACCCGTGAAAATCTACGAAAGCATATATATATATATATATATATATATAATCACATCACATTCCATTTCAACTGCCTACTTTGGGTACAATTTGTTACAACACAGTTATTATACATAGTGGGATATGACCTCTACATTTCCAGAACGCAATACTCCAGCCATAGGCAAACTCGGCCCTCCAGATGTTTTGGGACTACAACTCCCATCATCCCTAGCTAACAGGACCGGTGGTCAGGGATGATGGGAGTTGTAGTCCTAAAACATCTGGAGGGCCAAGTTTGCCTCTGCCTGAATAATCTGATCTGGAAAAGACAAATCTGCTTGTGAACGTACTTCTGTGTACTCAACACACATTTCTGGATAGGACCAAGACACACAAATGACTACTGTGTGGACTAATAAACACATAAGAGTTGTGTGTGTGGTGATTACTGCTGGGTCATGCCTTTCAACAAGACACTGTAACTCCATTGTCTGTCCAACGGGAATTGCATCCAATGGAATTTACAGAAGCCGCCCTAGTTTCTGATTTCATCCTGGAATGTCCTGCTTTTCCTTAAAGGTAAAGGGTAAAGGGACACCTGACCATTAGGCCCAGTCGTGGCCGACTCTGGGGTTGCGGCGCTCATCTCGCTTTATTGGACGAGGGAGCCAGCGTACAGCTTCCGGGTCATGTGGCTGGCATGACTAAGCCGCTTCTGGCAAACCAGAGCAGCTCATGGAAACGCCATTTACCTTCCCGCCGGAGCGGTATCTATTTATCTACTTGCACTTTGAGGTGTTTTCAAACTGCTAGGTTGGCAGGAGCAGGGACCGAACAATGGGAGCTCACCGCATCGTGGGGATTTGAACTGCTGACCTTCTGATCGGCAAGTCCTAGGCTCTGTGGTTTAACCCACAGGGCCATTTTCGTTGGAGAAATGTTGGCGGGTATGGTAAGACGTCCTTATTTTTCATTGGAGAAATGTTGTACGGCACGGAGTTATGTTTTTCATTATTATTTTATTTATGTTTTTCAGTTTAATATATTTCGTTAATTTTACAGTCATTTTAGCATTTCAAAACCTGACTTCCTTCCCCCTCTTTCTGTGGTTCCTTCAATTTATTTTCTGCATATCCAAATTAAGTTAATTTGCTCATTTATTCATCTACTTTAAATATATACTCTTATAAAACTGCAGGTTATTACAAGAACCCTGCCAATGTTCTTATCTGTTTACAGTTTATATTTGTAAATATTCAAGAAACCATTTCTATTCTTTTATAAAAAGTTTGTTACTGTATCTTGATTTCTTACTCTTCCGGCAAGTTTTGCCTTTCTGCATACAGTGGTACCTCGGGTTACATACGCTTCAGGTTACATACGCTTCAGGTTACACACTCCGCTAACCTAGAAATAGTGCTTCAGGTTAAGAACTTTGCTTCAGAATAAGAATAGAAATCGGGCTCCAGCGGCGTGGCAGCAGCAGGAGGCCCCATTAGCTAAAGTGGTGCTTCAGGTTAAGAACAGTTTCAGGTTAAGTATGGACCTCCGGAACGAATTAAGTACTTAACCCGAGGTACCACTGTATTCCATAAGTTTTTGTATTCATTCTTCCTTTGCTGGGATGACTTCTTCTTTCCATTTTTAGGCAAGTAACATTCTTGCCGCTGTAGTCACATACATGAATAAATTTCTATACAGTTCTGTCCCTATAATTCCCCCAAAGGAAAGCTTCTGGTTATTTTTACATTCTAATAATAATAATAATAATAATAATAATAATAATAATAATAATAATAATTTATTTATACCCTGCCCATCTGGCTGGGCTTCCCCAGCCACTCTGGGCGGCTTCCAAAAGAATATCAAAATACTATAATACATCAAACATTAAAAGCTTCCCGAAACAGGGCATCCCTTTCAATTTATTATATATCATTTCCCAGTAAGCTTTAACCTTACATATGATAAAAATAACCTTCTTTCTCTTTACATTTCCAACACTTATTTGATTTGGATTTATACATTTTTGCCAATTTACTTGGTATTAGGTACCATAGACATATCATTTTCATATAATTTTCTCTTAGACCATGACGTGCTGTAAATTCTATATCCATATTCCACAATCATTCCCATGCTTCGTTGTTTAGATGGGGTGCTTTTATCCATTTCCACAGTCACACCATCGGTCAATCAGTAACTGAACTGGGTTGTACACAGTCACAAAAACAAATGAAACCGAAAAAACCTCAAAAATAAAAATGCAAAATAATGAGCAAAAACAAAAGTGCCAAACGTAATCCATTCCGGAAGTTTGTTTGACTTCTCAAATGTTCAATAACCAAGGCGCAGCTTCTGATTGGTGTAGGCGCCCCGGAAACAATAGCTGACAGCCGCATTGGACGTTCGGCTTCTGAAAAATGTTTGAAAACCAGAACACTTGTGCGTTTTTGTCATTTGGGAACTAAGGTACCACTGTACCTTGAGTATGGGTGCATTCATAGACTTCTTTAGAAAGATGCCTGAGATCTTCACATTTTGCATCAATAAATGACGCATTTGAAAAGCACTAGAGGATTTGTGCTGTGCTTCAGAAACTAGAGAAGGAAGGATGGCTTGTCATACACAAAGGTTAGCATGTCAAGAGAGAAGGGAAGCTTGAGCATGGTTTTCCTCCTCAAAGATCTACTGGGATTTATTTCCTCGCGTTCGACGGTCCATCCAAGTATGTGTGCTCTGGTGCTAATGATCTGCCTCTGCACCTATTTAGGACCTGGCTTGTTCAGCCTCTGCCTGGCGTTGTAGATTGGTATGCACATTTTCTGACCTGGTGCTATTTGGCCGGAATGCATATATATATATATATATATATATATGCAGGTTTTGGTGTCTTCGGGTGTCTTCCCGTGTAAGAGTCGGGGTGTCTGTGCGACGTTTCGACGAGGTCTCACTCGTCATCTTCAGGCTGGTGCTTTCGGCGACACCAAAACCTGCATTCCTGTACCCGTGAAAATCTACGAAAGCATATATATATATATATATATATATATATATATATATATTGCAGAACAACCAGACAGATGCCATCAGTTGTGAGTTGAACAGAACAGAATGGTCAGTTCTAAGCAGCCAGCCAACTTGATGAGTCCATCTGAAGACAGCATCCATTGACCTGTCTCAAATGCATGCTATTTCTGAATAATTTCTTTGGACACGGCCGACCCTCCCCTGCAAAAAAAGAAAAGAAACAGAAAAAAGCTCTGCAAGGAAATAGGAGCGATTTGTGTTTGCATTATCCACAAGACTTTGTCGGAAGCAGGCAAAGTGGTGCTCGCATGTTCGGCAGGAATATGCCTGATTCAGGGACAGAAAGAGAATCTAAAGAGAAAACAAATTAAATAATATTACGGGTCTTTTTTTATTTATTTAAAAGAACAGTAACCGTTGGGCTTTCTAAAGAAGCTGCAGCAAACTGGAGTTCTCTCATTATAACATTGCTCTTTTCCCCCCCCTCAAAAAAGCCTTCTGCCTTTATTTCCAGCTTTCTGTGTTTGCGAGAAGGGTCTGTGGGATTACCGGAATTCAATTACAGGCTGTCACTACTGTTTATATTGATTTATACATCATGCACGGTGACGGGCTCATTGTGCAGCCTTAATTTGCCTTAATAGCTTTATTGTTTATTAATAGCAACGCACCGGCCTCTCATTGTGAGCCGGGCACGCTTTAAAATGTCAGCTCTTTCTTCCCGTGAAAAAAGCGTGTCGCGGAGCAAAGGAGGGTGAGGAGCTGGAAATCCTGTCAGCGTTCTTCTGCAGGCCTGCCCTTTATGCTTGGCAAACTGCAAACCTGACAGGAAAAAACCCCTCCTGCCTCTGCCCTTCCCCGCTTCCCAAATTAATGAACCGCCTCAGGTCCGTGTTCATGCAAAGCGGCAATTAAGGGCTTTATTTATTTGCTAAAAGTTTGAACTACTCAAACATTTGTCACCGAGCTAATAGGTCTGCTAGAGTTCTCGGTGCGCTAATATCTTCCTGGCTTTTGCGGGCTCAAGCCTTGGTTCTCAAACTTAATCCGTTCCAGAAGTCTGTTCCAAAACCAAAACGTTCCAAAACCAAGGTGCGCTTTCCCATAGAAAGTAATGCAAAACGGATTAATCCATTCCAGGCTTTTAAAAACAACCTCTAAAACAGCAATTTAACATGGCTTTTACTATCGAACGTGACCATTGATCCATAAAATCAAAGCAATAATCAATATACTGTACTATAAAATAAATAAGACAATATTGTAGGTGATAAAAATTAATTTTTAAAAAATCTTACCTGCAATGATGATAGTCATTGATTGGATGGGGTGCTTTTATCCATTTCCACAGTCACACCATCAGTCAATCTAGTAGCTGAACTGGGTTCCACACCGTCACAAAAACAAATAAAAAAACAAAAAAAGCAAAATAAATAGCAAAAACAAAAGCACCAAACTTAATATGTTCTGGAAGTCCACCAAGGCACTGCTTCTGATTGGTGTAGGCACCCTGGAAACAATAGCTGACAGCCACGTTGGACATTCGGCTTCTGAAAAATGTTCAAAAACTGGAACACTTACTTCCGGGTATTTGGGAACCAAGGCGTTTGAGAACCAAGGCACCACTGTATTTGTTTTTCACAACTAACACAGGTGGCGGCAATGCAAATCTCCTCAGCGGTCGGCCCCATTGAGTTCAACGGGACTGATTCCTGCTTAAGTGTGTGCAGCACTGTAGCCTTACAGTACAATCCTATGCTGTGCTATTTTATCAGAAAAAGAGTTCCCAGAACTGAGTTCCGGTTGAAAAAAGCCCCGATCCTGTCTACCCAGCAATAAGCACCACTAAATTCAACAGAGCTTCCATCCCCCTGCCCAGTGTATAAGATTGCGGCCTTAAGCTGATCTTCACATTTTCTATGTCTGCATTTGTTATACAGCACTTCCATACCTTCCAACATTTCTCCAATGAAAATAGGGATAACAACAACAACAACAACAACAACAACAACAACAACAACAACCTATACCCCACCCATCTGGCTGGATTTCCCCAGCCACTCTGGGCAGCTCCCAATAGAACATTAAAAACATGGTAAAAGACCGAACATTAAAAACTTCCCTAAACAGGGCTGCCTTCAGATGTCTTCTAAAAGTCAAGTAGTTGTTAATTTCCTTGACATCTGAAGGGAGGGCGTTCTACAGGGCGGGCGCCACCACCAGGAAGGCCCTGTATCACTGGTTCCCTGTAACCTCACTTCTCGCAGTGAGGGAACCGCCAGAAAGCCCTCAGCGCTGGACCTCAGTGTCCGGGCAGAAGGATGGGGGTGGAGACGCTCCTTCAGGTATACTGGGTTGAGGCCGTTTGGGTTTGTAAAGGTTGCTCCTTGCTCTAAACCTTTGTGGGTAGAACCCTCCCTCCACTGCTTCCATTTCTAAATATTTATTATTTCCCCCCTGCATATTCTTACCATTATCCATCTAGTATGAAATCAGAGTAACCAAAGCTCATTTCACTTTACAAGTGTCATTGTATTCCTGCCAATGATTTCAACTGTTTACAGTGGCTTTTTAAATACAGTGGTACCTCGGGTTACATACGCTTCAGGTTACATACACTTCAGGTTACAGACTCCGCTAGCCCAGAAATAGTGCTTCAGGTTAAGAACTTTGCTTCAGGATGAGAACAGAAATCGTGCTCCGGCGGCGTGGCAGCAGCAGGAGGCCCCATTAGCTAACGTGGTGCTTGAGGTTAAGAACAGTTTCAGGTTAAGTACGGACCTCCGGAACAAATTAAGTACTTAACCCGAGGTACCACTGTAGATTAAAACATTATTCCCATCTTTAAAAAATATTTGGTCTTCCTGGTTTCTGATCTTTTCCATCAGTCTTGCCATTTTTGCGTGTTCCATCAGTTTGGTCTGCCATTCTCCTCTGGTCAGTACTTCTCCTCCTTTCCATTATAATTTCCCATAGATTTCAAAAGGGCTTTTGGTGCCCATATGCCCTGGAAAATGGCCTATGTCTCCAGTCTCCCTCCGCTGCTTTGCCTTGCAATGACTCGATTCGTTCGCTAGAGAGCACCACAGCACACAGAATCTTCCAGAGCTCTTATTATTTTTCTGCCACTTAATGTCTTTTGACAAACAATAAAAAGTATGGAGATTAATATTCCAAATGGTTAGCATATCAGAATGGAATAATAAAACCACCTATATTACAGGGAATATGGAGGTGAAAAATAATGTGCTATTATTGCAGCTCTCTCTCTCTCTCTCTCTCTCTCTCTCTCTCTCTCTCTCTCTCTCTCCTTCTTTCTTTTTCTTCACGACAGGCTATGCACAGTTTTATAATGAGGGCAGAGTTCACTGCCGATTATTGCCGGGGAAAGTTTCCATGGAAGGCTGTTTTTCTTTTATCTTTGCAATCTGCTGCATTAAGCAGTCCTATTCCCAATGGGAGAAGATGTTGTCTTTCTGCTTGGTAGCACACAACCAAGATGCATCGTGGGACTGCGGTGTTTCAGAGCGAGTAGCGCAAAGCTATGGAAGAAATGAACACCCGGAATTTATGAGGCGTCGAGAATAGTGTTTTGTGTGGTAAACACTGCAGGCAACGGAAGAATATGAAAGGAGTACATCTTGGCATAATCTGGTCAAAAGTTATGCACATGTTATCCTGGGTTAGCCTCCTCTTCTCCTCTCCCTCCTCTCTCTCTCTCTCTCTCTCTCTCTCTCTCTCTCTCTCTCTCATTCTCTCTCTTTCTCTTTCACAGTCCCTGTGCGCTGAACATTCAAAGCAGCATCGTACAGCTTTAAGCAGTCATGGATTCCCTCCAAGAATTCTGGGAACTGTAGTTTGTAAAGGGTGCTGAAGGTTGTTTGTTGTTGTTTAGTTGTTTAGTTGTGCGACCCCATGGACCAGAGCACACCAGGCACTCCTGTCTTCGACTGCCTCCCGCAGTTTGGTCAAACTCATGCTGGTAGCTTCGAGAACACTGTCCAACCATCTCATCCTCTGTCATCCCCTTCTCCTTGTGCCCTCCATCTTTCCCAACATCAGGGTCTTTTCCAGGGAGTCTTCTCTTCTCATGAGGTGGCCAAAGTACTGGAGCCTCAGCTTCAGGATCTGTCCTCCCAGTGAGCACTCAGGGCTGATTTCCTTCAGAATGGATAGGTTTGATCTTCTTGCAGTCCATGGGACTCTCAAGAGTCTCCTCCAGCACCATAATTGAAAAGCATCAATTCTTCAGCGCTCAGCCTTCTTTGTGGTCCAGCTCTCACTTCCATACATCACTACTGGGAAAACCATAGCTTTAACTATACGGACCTTTGTTGGCAAGGTGATGTCTCTGCTTTTTAAGATGCTGTCTAGGTTTGTCATTGCTTTTATCCCAAGAAGCAGGCGTCTTTTAATTTCGTGGCTGCTGTCACCATCTGCAGTGATCATGGAGCCCAAGAAAGTAAAACCTCTCACTGCCTCCATTTCTTCCCCTTCTATTTGCCAGGAGGTGATGGGACCAGTTGTTAGGAGACCCCTATTCCCCTCACAAAACTACACTTTCCAGAGTGGTTTAACAGTCAATGCTTCTTCCCAGGGAACTCGGGGAATTGTTGATCCGTGAGGGGAGCAGGAGTCTCCTAAGGGGTCACCAGATCTTGGAGACTTTGAATATCTCATCCTGTCCAACCATTTATTCCACACTTCATCCAAGGCTCCCTCTGCTTCTCATATATTCAAATCTTATATCCAGGAAAAAGAACTGTCTTGTTGATCCCACTCATTTAGCCATCATATCAGTTGTGCTCTGTGAATTTCCCAAAGATCCTTTCCCAAAGATATCCAAGTCAAATGGCCATTACTACATCATCATCATCATTTATTAAATTTATATATTGCCCTCTACCCATAGGCCTCAGGGCAGTTCATGTCTTGTGAAAGCACATTTGTTGTGAATGGAGAGTTGCTTTTGCAATAATTATTTTGCATTTGCCTTCCTAGTTTTTCAAAGCCTTAAAATAGATAGGCTTTTAAAAATAACTTAAAAGTATGCATTATATGAAGAATTGTTTCCTTTTGACCAGGTTCCTTTTCCATTCCCTTGTTCAATTCCTGGCACTTCCTGGAACATCAGCGACTCACTTTTCACACATTACAGCCAAAGCAAGTGACTCGCATTCCACAAGTTACATTATCACTTCCTTTCCCTCCCCTTGTGTGTGATGTATGAACTGGCGCTGTTTCTTCCCTGCTCAGCGTTTAAAAGGCTAACCATTTGGCATGATGTGTACACTGATAATTCTGGAAGATGCTTCATTATTATTATTTATTTATTAAATTTGTATACAGCACTTCATCCAAAAATTTCAGGGTGGTTCAAGATGAAAACATAAAATACATAATAAAAAGAAGAGAAAAAACCCTACAAAACAATAACCCCCCTCCCACATGCCACTTACGAAGACTTACAGAACTGAAGGTCGTGAGATGATGATGATGATGATATTTGTACCCCACCCATCTGACTAGGTTGCCCCAGCCACTCTGGGAAGCTTCCAAAAAATATAAAAGCATAATAAAACATCAAACATTAAAAACTTCCTGGTACAGAACTGCCTTCAGATGTCCTCTAAAAGTTGTGTAGTTATTTATCTCCTTGACATCTGATGGGAGGGCATTCCACAGAGAGGGCGCCACTACCGAGAAGGCCCTCTGCCTGGTTCCCCGTAACTTCACTTCTCACAGTCTCACCCCAAAATACAGATATCCATGACTCATCAACATCGGGGTAGTTCTTGTTCAGAAGCCTTTTACTATGACAGCGAAGCATCATTTAGAAGTGTGTTCAGCAGCATTGCAAACCTCCAGAGGAATACAGCTGTGTTAATGCCATTGTTCATACTGCGTTTCTACGGTGTTCCTTGTGTCATGTGTACAAATATGTGTGTGTACGTATACACACATGCAGCACTACATTTTCAAGAGAGAGAGAGACACACAGAGAGAGATGCAAATTCAACTGGCTATTCCCATGAAAGGCAATTAAGGCCGATGTTTTTCTTCTCTTTGGAATCGGTTTTCTAAAGTGAATTCAGCAGGAGTTTCCACTTTCCATGATGAGCAGTGACCTCTTTTAATCACCGCTGTCCACCACCGGGCCTGTCAGGCAATTTAGCTTCAGGTGCATAATAGCAAGTTATTACAGAGATAGAATCACTTTAAGTTTCTAGACAGTGGAAGCGTTCCCAGAATCCATTACTGCCTGATTGAATTACTCAGATTTCGGTGTGTGAAGGTTTTGTACGGCAGCATGTAATCCATGAGAGTAACTAATCATATCATATTGATTTAGATGCTGCTGGAATGGGAAATCTAATTGTGAGACGGTGAAAGCTTCTCGGGGAATCTGGACTAATGACTGTGTTTGTAATCCCATTTGCAGGTGAAGGTTCTAAGACACAGCCAGGGAGCGAATGCCAAAGGACAGCGTTCCTCACAGAGGGCTCTGGGAGCCCAGATGGAAAAGGCGACGTTCCTGCAAAGGGCGAGAAGGGGGCACTATCTTAATCACAATGTTGCGGCACCCATTTTGCCAGCTTTATCTTTCCCTAATGGGAGGGCCGGCCCTGTTGTTGTTGTTGTTGTTTAGTCGTTTAGTCGTGTCTGACTCTTCGTGACCTCATGGACCAGAGCATGCCAGGCACTTCTGTCTCCCACTGCCTCCCACAGTTTGGTCAAACTCATGCTGGTAGCTTTGAGAACACCGTCCAACCATCTCATCCTCTGTCGTCCCCTTCTCCTTGTGCCCTCCATCTTTCCCAACATCAGGGTCTTTTCCAGGGAGTCTTCTCTTCTCAGGAGGTGGCGAAAGTATTGGAGCCTCAGCTTCAGGATGTGTCCTTCCAGTGAGCACTCAGGGCTGATTTCCTTCAGAATGGATAGGTTTGATCTTCTTGCAGTCCATGGGACTCTCAAGAGTCTCCTCCAGCACCATAATTCAAAAGCATCAATTCTTTGGCGATCAGCCTTCTTTATGGTCCAGCTCTCACTTCCATACATCACTACTGGGAAAACCATACGGCAAAGCAAAGGCAAGCAGGCTCCTTCAGGTGGCGGGATGTTGGGAATAGAAAAAAGCAGGGACCCATTTCCACATGGTGCAATTGAAAGTACTGGCCCTATTGTTGGGGGCGGCAGTGCTGTTTGTTACTGCTTCAGGTAACAAAAAATACGAGGAAGGGCTTAGAAATTGACCATCAACGTGAGCCATTGCAAGCAACTCGTCCTTCCAACTTGCTCATCCATTAAGCCAGTGGTGGTGAACCTATGGCATGCATGCCAGAGAGGGCACTCAGAGTCCTCTCTGTGGGCACGCGCGCCATCGTCCCAGCAGGGCTGTAGCTTCTGTGCCGGGGGTGGGGAAGAAGGAGGAGAGGAGGGCTTTGCAAGCGCCATCCAAAGCCTGTGGCACCAGCGTCTGGCGAGCATCGAGGATCTGAGCAGACATTGACTTTTGATGCACCAGGGCCTCCCGCCAGTATGTTTTTCCTACTCGGGAATAAGTCACCTTGAGTTCAGCAGGGCTTAACTCCCAGGTCAGTAAGCCTATAAAGACAGCAACCTCAGAAGGGGCTGCTGGGTTTACATGTTCACTGGGCTTTCCCACGGAAGCCAACAGAGGAATTCAATCCATGGAGGCTGCGGTCAAACAGCAGCTGAAGAAACGGCAAAATATAATAATAATAATGATAATATAGTATTTATACCCTGCCCATCTGCCTGGCTTTTATTTATTTATTTATATTTATTTGTATGTGGGCACGCAGACCATCATTATTATCTCATCTTAAAAACTGGGAGAGGGTGGCTCTTAGTACAGCCCTTAGTACACTCGTGGCCAAAATTGTGGAACCTTCTGGAAAAAATGTATTTCCAAGATTTGATGGCTCATAACACCACTTTGCTTTGGAGTAATAACAGTGCTTTTTTTCTGTGGGGATGCAGAGGAACGCATACCCCTCAACGTTTTTTGAATTTAACAGGAGAAGAAATTCACTGTATTTCTTTCCCCCGATTTGAACTGTATTTCTTTCCCCTCGGTGGTGATTTTCTTGAGTCAAAATGAGAGTACCCCTAAACATTTTTTAAAGAAAAAAAAGCTCTGAGTTATACCATAAAATTATATCTCAATGGAAAGATAATTTAATGAAGAATGCAATGCAGGCTTCCTCAACCTCAGCCCTCCAGATGTTTTTGGACTACAACTCCCATGATCCCTAGCTAGCAGGACCAGTGGGCAGGGATGCTGGGAATTGTAGTCTCAAAACATCTGGAGGGCCGAGGTTGAGGAAGCCTGATGTAATGCAATAACTTTTATGAAGGATTATGTATTACAACAGCAGTCATAAAGAAGAAACGTGAAATACACAGGAAAAAAAATGAGATATACAGGTTGAATTGCCATGTTGGCACTTTGCGATAAATAAGTGGGTTATGGGTTGCAGTTTGGGCACTCGGTCTCTCAAAGGTTTGCCATCACTGCATTAGGCTGTTGTTCTAGATGATCAGAGGAGTAGCATCCTTGATCTCCCTGCTCCCGCTAGGTGGGAATAAACAGCACGGGAAAACATTTATCATTCAGGAAGGCAACGGCACTTTTCATCTGGCGTGCTTTGTTGCTGTTGAGTTCTCCCTTAAACAACAACAACATTCCTCAGTGCTCTTTTCGCATTGCCATTTTCAGCAACTTGACCTTGAGTCAGAACTTGCTTGGAACAAGATCAGGTTTTGATCTTGTTGTGTGTCTCCGGCGCTCACGTGACGCTCTTCAAGCTGTTTTGCATTTAATGAAAATGTATGGTCCATTTATTGTGTGGCAATTAGGCTTAATGCTTTTTCATCTATTTTCTTTGTAATGTTCCAGTGGGGTGGCCTGCGGGCGATGGAAATATACATCTACGATACCGTGACTCATTTAGCCAATGTGTTGACATGGTGATATTTCCCTAATAAAGCATGATTAAGAGACTTTGCTCTGCCGAGATGCTATGTGTCTTGCGTTGTGAAAATTGTGGATACCAATTCAGCTTGCCAGCACAGTGGCAGGGCTAAATTGACTTACAGCTTCGTTCGTATCTTCTGTCTAGGTTCGTATCGGGGGGCTAGGTCAGTTGCTGTGCACCAGGAGGAACGTGGGTGGCGGGTGGAGCTGTGGTCTAAACCACTGAGCCTCTTGGGCTTGCCGATCAGAAGGTTGGCAGTTCCTCACGACAGGGTGAACTCCCATTGCTCTGTCCCAGCTCCTGCCAACCTAGCAGTTCGAAAGCATGCCACTGCAAGTAGATAAATAGGCACCGCTGCGGTAGGAAGGTAAACACCATTTCTGTGTGCTCTGGCTTCAGTCACGGTGTACTGTTGCGCCAGAAGTGGTTTAGTCATGCTGGCCGCATGACCCGGAAAGCTGTCTGTGGACAAACACCGACTCCCTTGGCCTGAAAGCAAGATGAGCGCCACACCCCATGGTCTAATTTGACTGGACTTTTACCATGCACCAGGACATTGTGGTTATTTACACCATCCAGCTAGCACAGCAAGTTAGTCCCTGAAGAAAACCAGTGCAGGATATGATCTTGGCAGCTGTGCCTTCTGGCGGTTCCCTCACTGCGAGAAGCCAAATTACAGGGAACCAGGCAGAGGGCCTTCTCGGTAGTGGCACCCGCCCTGTGGAATGCCTTCCCAGCAGATGTCAAAGAGATAAACAACTATCTGATGTTTAGAAGACATCTGAAGGCAGCCCTGTTTAGGGAAGTTTTTAATGACTGATGTTTTAATGTATTTTTAATCTTTGTTGGAAGCCGCCCAGAGTGGCTGGGGAAACCCAACCAGATGGATAGGGTACAAATAAATTATTGTTATTATTATTGTTGTTGTTATTGTTATTTGGAAGGCTTTGCATTCCCTTGGGGGAGGAATATAATGGCAGTGGGTGAAGCCAATGCATGCACACACTTATGTGCTCACTCTCTCTCTGCCCCCTCAAATATTTTATTTGGGTTTGGGGGCGATGGGACATTGGCCCCTAGGTGCTGATTCCTAGGAGTTGATTCTTCAGAACACAGATAAAAATGGAGAACAGAACCCCAAAACCAATGGAGACAAAATCCATGGATAAGTAACACAGGGGCAGCATAGATGAAGAAGGTGCACTGAATATAAACGAAGCACCACTGTTGAAGGACTAGATTTTGTCTAGCTCCCTGTATAGGTGTAAGAATACACCTGAATAACATTTACAGTGGTACCTCAGGTTACATACGCTTCAGGTTACAGACTCCGCTAACCCAGAAATATTACCTCGGGTTAAGAAATTTGCTTCAGGATGAGAACAGAAATTGTGCGGCGGCGGTGTGGCGGCAGCAGGAGGCCCCATTAGCTAAAGCGGTGTTTCAAGTTAAGAAGAATTAAGTTCTTAACCTGAAGTACCAGTGTAGTTCTCTTCTATAGAAAGGCAGGCATCCTGCTAGAGGCAAAATGGACCCATTTGCAATGCCATGCAGCCATAGAACCATAGAATCACAGCTGGAAGGGAACATGGAAGCCATCTAGACCAACCCTCTGTAATGCAGGAATCTTTTTGCTCAACATGAAGCTCAAAGCTGCGAAGTTGAGATTAACAGTCTCACGGTCTATCCCAGGTCCTGTCTCACATCTCTGTGGCATTTTGCTTATCATAACAGCACACTGGAAGGCTAGCTGCACCAGAGGCATAATTATGGGCCATTTTGCATGGCTTTAATGCCTTATTCTCTGAAGACCCAACTGGGTTGGAAGACAAAGGGATAAATCTAGAAATTAAGAACTGGTTGGCAGGGAAGATTTTTGGGTAGGGGAAAACAACAACCCCTTACTGCTGAACGGCGTTCCCCTCTCAAAATCTAATAGTTCTGCTGTTATTAGCCCGTTCCTTGCCAGGTGGAGTTGGGTCGGCAGCTTGCGGCAGAGGGATTTATATGGCAGGACTTCAGTCCGATGGATAATCCCTCACTTAAGCAACTTGGTTGTGCAGGGAGATTACCTTGAGCCCCACATTTGAGGGGAGAAAGAGATGAATGGCGATCTCTTATGGAAGAAAAGTCTGCGCCGAAATCCTCGCCAGCTCCCCTTTTATATAGGGATCTGTGATTGTGCGGAGGTTTTCTGTGGGCAGAGATTACCAGGAAGAAAAAAAAGCATTTCTGTTCCTTTGATTGTACACTGTGGCTGAGATCTTATGATCAGGCTGAGTGTCTCCTGGGTAAAAAACCAAACAAAACCCAGAAGAACAGGGCAAAAGTAGCGCTAGCCTCTTTATTAACATCCCACCCCCACAAGCTGTCTGCTGCTTTAAGTTGCGGTATCTGCAAATGCAGATACCATCAGCTGACAGTTAATAGAGCTCAGGGACCAGAAGGATGCAAAAATAGAAAGTTGCAGCAGCTCTGCTTTATCAAGGATTCTTCTCCTGCCAGACATGCACTTTTTGGATTTGCTAGATCTAAGCATCCTAAGCGGCAAGGACAGGATTTCTCAAGAAGTACTACAGCCAATGTAATGGACGAGCTTTGGCTGGGGATACTGATCCCTTTGTTGTTGTTGTTTAGTCGATTAGTCGTGTCCGACACTTCGTGACCCCATGGACCAGAGCACGCCAGGCACTCCTGTCTTCCACTGCCTCCCACAGTTTGGTCAGACTCATATTTGTAGCTTTGAGAACGCTGTCCCACCATCTCGTCCTCTGTCGTCCCCTTCTCCTTGTGCCCTCCATCTTTCCCAACATCAGGGTCTTTTCCAGGGAGTCTTCTCTTCTCATGAGGTGGCCAAAGTATTGGAGCCTCAGCTTCAGGATCTGTCCTTCCAGTGAGCACTCAGGGCTGATTTCCTTCAGAATGGATAGGTTTGATCTTCTTGCAGTCCATGGGACTCTCAAGAGTCTCCTCCAGCACCATAATTCAAAAGCGTCAATTCTTCGGCGATCAGCCTTCTTTATGGTCCAGCTCTCACTTCCATACATCACTACTGGGAAAACCATGGCTTTAACTATATGGACCTTTGTTGGCAAGGTGATGTCTCTACTTTTTAAGATGCTGTCTAGGTTAGTCCTTTCTCTAGGTCAAAGATTAAGTCATTAATTCATTAAGACCCCAGCAACTGACTCCAGGGACCCTGGACACTCCACAGCTCTTGATTTGGATGCTAGATATTGCTGCATTTGCGTTACTTTTATACAAGAGATTATAGGAGACCAGCAAGCAGTAAACCATAAGTAATCTGGGCAGGATAGCTGCCCACGCTGGTGAATGTAAACGACACAGACCTCTGGCCTGAGGGTCCACAGGAAGCACTCAAGCAGAGAAAGGTGGGATAAGGTCGGAAGATGCACGGACTTCAAATGGACCATGAAGTATTTTGAATCATGTCAGACACAGCTGAAAGCCTGAGGGATGTGAGGGGAGCAGAGGGGAGGTTGTTTGGCAAGAGTCAGTTCAGGTACCAGCCAAGCAAAGACAAATGAAGGAGGCCAGTTAATGCAACAGAGCTAATGTGTACTTGTGGTATACATTTAACTCATCTTGCCCCCTTACAGCACATGAATATGTCTGTGGAACTCTTATAATTCCCATCGGCCATATCAGATATCTATGTATTATAAGGCACAACTATCAATTAATTTATGGAATTCAGAGTAAGGCTGGATCTAGACACATCAAAGCAGCGTTTCAGTTAAACACGTTGTAAATTTTGTATGAGGAATCAGGATAGCAAAAACGGGACTCCACAGCGCCATCTGGTTTCAAAGTGTTGTAATGCATATACAACACATGTTGTTGTTGTTTAGTTGTTTAGTCGCGTCCGACTCTTCATGACCCCATGGACCAGAGCACGCCAGGCACTCCTGTCTTCTACTGCCTCCCACAGTTTGGTCAAACTCATACTGGTAGCTTCGAGAGCACTGTCCAACCATCTCACCCTGCCTTCACTAAACTCTACTATCCAGCTTAAATATTTAATTCTTTTTCTATTGGTAGCCGCACGTCTAGTGATAACATATCACTGGAAATCCCAGCTGGAGCTGCCTCTTGTGATGTCATTCAATAAAGTGATATTTTTCGAGAAAAAGAGATGCTAGAACTCACCATCAATGCCTCCTTCTTTCTCATAGAATGGCAATGGAATCTTTGAGGACTCAGCTACCTGCCCTCACATGTTCCTTTATCTCTTTAATATATCTCTTTCTAAAGGTAAAGGTAAAGGGGCCCCTGACCATTAGGTCCAGTCGTGACCGACTCTGGGGTTGCGGCACTCATCTCGCTCTATGGGCCAAGGGCGTACAGCTTCCGGGTCATGTGGCCAGCATGACTAAGCCGCTTCTGGTGAACCAGGGCAGCGCATGGAAATACCATTTACCTTCCCGCTGGAGCGGTACCTATTTATCTACTTGCACTTTGACGTGCTATCGAACTGCTAGGTTGGCAGGAGCAAGGACCGAGCAACACGAGATCACCCTATTGCGGGGATTCGAACCGCCGATCTTCAGCAAGTCCTAGGCTCTGTGGTTTAACCCACAGTGCCACCCTTTCTATCTATTTATAGGTACAGTACCAGTATTTTCCAAGGATGCCGATATGTAGCTATCAGCAACCAGCTACTGTTGTTAGCTCTCCATGGTTCTGTAATTTGCTTCCTCCCTTTCTCAGATGTAATCTGGCTTTATGTACCTTGTTTACAGTTAATCCTGCATCACAGATATAAGGTCCAACGGTCTAGATTTCTGCTTCTTGGTATCCTTTGTTTTTATTTGGCAGTCAGCATATTACATTCCGCCAGTAACAGAATTATTTCCACAATCAGATTAACACAGCATTGATACTGTGCCTGAAGTAGAGTTTTAACTCACTTCATTATGCAGTTTGCTAGAAACGTAGAAAACAAATTAGGATGGGATAGAGGAAGGGTTGAGAGAGAGAAAGCCATTTCTTCTTCACTGCTCAGATACATATTTCGGCTTAGTTGCTATTTATCTTTACTGCGTTGACTCACACGTTGTTAAGCAGAGGCCAAACCACTGCTTTAGAGAGATGATAAAACCTCCCACAATATTGTAATAGCAACAGGCAGTAATTTGTGTTCCAGATGAACAGAAACTATTTCCCATGACAAGACAGCTGGTTCTGACCCAAGTTCAGCACTTAGGATAAGGGAGCACTATGAGGGCTAAGTATTACTGCTATTATTGCTTGCCTGCTCTGTTTTGAAAACTCGGGACTTTACCTTTGGTTCTGGCCAGTTGCACATTCATGAGCCTTTCCTAAACAATGCTACCGGTAGTTAAGCTATCTGAGAGAATTGGGCTTGCGGAGCACTTTGCAAACCTGCTCACCTGAGGATCCTTAACGTTTTGCAACCTGGCCCTGCAAGCTAACCTAATTTTGTGGGATGGTTTCTGCCTCGGGTGGCGCTGTGGGTTAAACCACAGAGCCTAGGACTTGCCAATCAGAAGGTTGGCGGTTTGAATCCCCACGACGGGGTGAGCTCCCATTGCTTGGTCCCTGCTCCTGCCAACCTAGCAGTTCAAAAGCACGTCAAAGTGCAAGTAGATAAATAGGTACCGCTCCAGCGGGAAGGTAAACGGTATTTCTGTGCACTGCCCTGGTTTGCCAGAAGCTGCTTAGTCATGCTGGCCACATGACCCGGAAGCTGTATACCGGCTCCCTTGGCCAATAAAGCGAGATGAGCGCCGCAACCACAGAGTCGGTCACGACTGGACCTAATGGTCAGGGGTCCCTTTACCTTTACCTTTAAGGGTTAAGCTGAGTAAGCAGCCTTAGCAAGTTCCCCGATTCTTCTGGGAGGGACTTTAGAAGCATTTTGCAGTCTTGGTTCTCTCTCAGGTTCTTCTGCTTCTTTCTTTTGGAAGGAAGTAGATTTCAGATCAGGGGCCATCGCCAGCTTCCAAAACTCCACATGGTGAATCTTCCCAGCTTGCTTTGACTAACATGAAGTTTGCACATTTTGTTCCTGTGATGAAAATAATTCTTTTGCCTTGAAAACTGTTTTGGAACTTCCGTTTTGAATCTTTCTGCCGACTGGATAGTGACATAGTTTTAATGCCTCATTTCTGTGACTTATTATTATTATTATTTATTGAATTACTGTTTATTAAATGTATAAACTGTGGGCTTGTGCAATGCCATCCATGCTTCTGCCATTCACATGCTCAGCTTAAGCTGTGCATAGTCCAAAATCTCATAAGCTATTGGGTTGCCAAAGACTACCTCAGAGTATTAAAAAGTCTAGGGTCTGCCGACCATTTAATTCATGGGTAGGCAAACTAAAGCCTGGGGGCTGGATCCAGCCTTCTAAATCCAGCCTGGGAATCAGCGTGTTTTTTACATGAGTAGAATGTGTGATTTTATTTAAAATGCATCTCTGGGTTTGTGGAGCATAGGAATTTGTTCATTCCCCCACAAAAAATATAATGTCCCCCCCCCGTCAGAGGGACAGTGGACTGACCCCCTGCTGGAAAAGTTTGCTGACCCAATATTGTCCCTGAGTAATAAAACATATATACGCTTAGATAATTCTTCCCTTACCCTGACATGTTCTCTTTTTATCCTGAATATATAATGCTTTTGTACTGCTGTCAACTTCTTTCAGCCTCCTTCACCCCCCCGCCTTCCTCCCCCTGAAATTTCTTTTTCACTAACTCTTTTCCTTCAGTGTGATTTACTGAGGAACTGAGGTTTCTGAACACCCATGAGGCATAAAAACAATTTCCCTCTCACTTTCTTTTCATTCTGGTGCGGGAAACAAGGCTGTTAGGATTTGTACCGAAACGTTTTTATTTGCAGAAGCAGGCGCAGCCATCAAAGATCGTGAGTGCAGCTGTGACTCAGTTTTGCCAGAGAGGGAGGTGGTATTTTACAAGGGCAGCTCTCTGACCTTCTCGCAGCCTCATGCCTTATTCTCCCCTCTCCCCTCACTTCTACATGCAACATCAGTTTGAGGCAAGCCCAAGACATTTTTCTGCCTGAGGCGGCACAGCAAATGACTCCCCTTTGAGTCAAAGTACTTGCATTCAAGGCTGGTCAGGTCATTTTGGCATCCAAAGAAAATTTCACAAGCGTGTCTCCTCTTCCTTGGCTATAAATATACAATAATGAGAAATTAAATAACTAGCAAGTGACTGTCAAAATCGAGGCAATCGTGACTGTCAAGATCAGCCACCTGAGGCAGGTATCTGCCTCACTCTGCCTAATAGTAGAGAAGAAAGGAGAAACTTAGGTTGATAATCAAAATCAGGGGACCTCCCTCAAGTGGTTGAATTTAGGGCTGTAAGTTGTGGGTGGAATATTTCAGCCAGGGGACAGGGCCAGAAGTTGGTTCCTTGACTAATTGGGAAAATGGGTCGTAAGGTGCTGTTTCACTTCTTTATTAGCAAGTAGCAGCTTGGACCTAGTTGAAGCTTCTGTTGTGGAAAATGTGAAGGGAGAAGATGAGAGAGACTTTAGTTCCTTTCAGTCATTAAGTATGAATGTTGTCTCTGTCACACACACACACACACACACACACACACACACACACTGGTGGAGGGCATGAGAAATGTTCATTTGTGGCATCTTTTATCATATGTGCTGGTCTTGTAAGGTAATAAAAGCATTCTGGGAAGTGATATAGAATGAGATGAAAAAAATGTTTAAATTAACTCTTGTAAACCAACCAACCAGAGGCTTTTCTATAAGGAATTGTGAGTGCTGATATTCCAAGGGAGCAGAAAAGACTTTTTAAGCATGTGATGAAAGCCACCTGGATGCTATTAGCCCAGAGATGGAAAGAAAATGAAGTTCCTACCAGAGAAGAAAGACACATCAAACTGTTGGCCTATGCTGAAATGGCAAAACTGACCAGAAAGCTCAGGAAGCTAGAA
Source organism: Podarcis vaucheri (assembly GCF_965113315.1). Lineage (NCBI taxonomy): Eukaryota > Metazoa > Chordata > Lepidosauria > Squamata > Lacertidae > Podarcis > Podarcis vaucheri. The sequence continues at coordinate 11,408,941 of NC_138748.1, forward strand.
GACCAGGACTTTAACAAAGAATGGTGAAAATTCATAATTTACCTTGGAAACCAGTGTAAACAGATGAAAACATTAGCAGGATTACATTAGCACTTGTAATGTAGCAAGTACTATGGAGACAATGGAGTTATATAAAACAAAGAATATTGGAAAAAGATGCAGTAGGAAGCGTTTAACAATAGGACCCATGGTGGGTGGGAAGTCTAGAGATTCTGAGGAATCTGTAAAGGTGGAAGTGTATGATTGTATTGTTATCATTTTATACTTGTAAAACCAAATAAAAATTATTTCGAAAAAATTATTAAAATTTAAAATTATTTAATTGTCAGGTGTACCAAAATTGCAAAAAGCACATTTAGTTTCATATGAGGTCAATACTGTATGCTAAAGTCCCACCGATGCTCTTTTGACACACATATATTTTGTATTAATATTTCTATGGTCTCAAAAGTGTTCTTTATTTTGGATCTTGATGTGGCAAACCTACCTATACTTCACTGTGCCACAGGAAACGCTGCAGAAAGCTGCTTCCAGAGCAAAGAGCTCTAGAAGAACATAACAAGCAAGTCAAGCCAATTGAAGGAGGCAAAAGAAAAGAAAAGAAAAGAAAAGAAAAGGCACGAGTGTTGCAGTTGAAAATTCTTTCCTTGCCTTGCGGGGGGGACGGGGACAGGGAGGAGTAATATCTTCATAAGAATTATAAGATGTTGACAAATTCAATTTAGAGAGCTGGTAGAAACAAAGTGTGTGAACAGACCACAATACTGAGTTTGGAGCTCATTTTGATACTTCAAGAAATAGCCTGCCTTGGTCTATGGTGCTTTGCAAGTTGTCTGATTTGGCCCAGGGTTCATGTCTGCTTTAGGAAAAATGAGGCTTTGTTTTTGTTCCATTTGAATCTGGGAAATCAAACTTTTTCTATAACTCCCCCCCCCCCATTTGCTAGATGTGGATGGAATTTGCAGGCATAATAGCCTCTCTGGAGTTGATAAAGCCTGCCAAATTATAGGCAAACATGTCCAGGAGCTTTTTTGCTTTTTAATTTAGTTTACGTAATTAAAAAAAAAAAAAAATAAGAAGCACCTGTAACTTCTTTTTTTAAAAAAATTGGGCAGGATTGGCTGAAATTTGCAGGCATGGTTGACCTCTCTGCGGGGATGAAGCCTGCTAAATATCAGAGTAATAGCTGCAGTTGTTCTTCCACAAGGGAAGTGTTTACAGTTCTGCAGGTGGGTGAAATAGATAAATTTTATCGCCTTTGTTTGTTTATTTGTTTGGTATTCTTATATGCTGCTTTTTATCCAAAATTGGCTGTGTTGTCGACAATCAACATGAAAGAGGTGCCCATAAGAAACATGTGAAATTGCAGACAAAAAATTCCAGGGGTTATCTTGCCCATTTAAGTGGCTGTTTTGACACCATGGGTGCAAGGCATTCGGGGAGTGGTGTAATAAGAAAGGGCGAGTTGGCACCAGCAAGGGAAGCAACCATTGGCCTGATTCCATGTCCAACTCCCATAATTCCCCCTGTGTTGGGTGCTGCTGAAGGCTTTCATTCAGCAGATAGGAAAACAGGACCATACAATACAATATCTGTCTGGGACGTTCATAGGTTATTTTGTTAACTAATTATATTCTGCCCCACTTTTCCTATGAAGACCTCTTATAAGGCAGGTTAGATTGGACTGAGGTCAGGCAGTAAGGTTGCACATAGACTAGGTCAACATTTTCATCAATACATTGCACTGGCTCTCCATGTACTGAGCGAAAAACTTCGAGCTGTTGGCCTTCCTCAAAACAAGCCTTCAAATGTATACAACTCCCTGCCCCTTTCTGGAATAGCACTTATGGCCACATTTGTGATTCTCAAGCAAGATGTTCACAATCTCCTTTCTCTCTTCTCAGTTTACTGTGACATTGGTATTTGTTGTTATTTCCAAATGACTCATTAGTTGTCATTTTTCAGCAATGTGGCAGTTTAATGTGACAGGCTTCCAGGGATGGAATCTTAATGATGTGTCTCCTGGGGGCATTTTCTTCTGATTGTGTTCAGCCTATAGAATGATTCCATTGTTGTGATCTGTTTCACATCCCTCCTTAGCGATAATTAGCACTTCTCTGCATTTTTAGCAAACGTAATGTTGCTTTCAGAGCTTGGCGGCTGTGCCTTTCCTTCACAAGTGTCCCCGCTCTGTTAAAGGAACTCTTTGCGTCACATGTAACAAAACCGCCGATTAAGAGTTTGCCTGGTAATTGGGGCTTGACATTGGTTGTCCTCCGTCAGCTACAGCTGTAGCTACTCACTTTCTCAAATGGCGAATCTAGATCAAGAATGCAAATCATGCAAACACTCATTCCTGTTGTGGGACGAAAATATGGCACTGTCACCATGATGCTTGCTGGAATTTGCCAACGCTCAGCTTCTGTTCTGTTTAAAAGATCTGCCTACAAGAACTTCTACCGCATAAACACATTCTCAGTATGTGGAGAGGGAAGTGTTCTGGCCCTGGACTTCCTGTGAATTGACAGAACACGGGCAAGGGGAGCTTCTTCTCTTCTTCTTTGGCGACAACTCATAGCCGAGTAAGATTGGCTTCCTAAAACACGGTTTAACAGCGTGTCTGTAGATGGCTGTGGAGGCCAATTCTGGATCCACACGCCCTTCCACAGTGGGGACATAGGTTTCCAGGTGGGAGTTGATCACGGTGAGGGTTTGCCAAACGTGCCTTCCTCTTAGCATGTTTCGCCCTTTCGTCCTCAGTTCAAGCGTCTTCAAAGCCCATGACACCTTTGGTAAAGGCTGTTCTCCAATTGGAGCGCTCGCAGGCCAGTGTTTCCCAATTGCCGGTGTTTATACTACATTTTTTTTTAGATTTGCCTTGAGTCTTTAAACCTCTTTTGTTGACCACCAGCATTACTCTTTCCATTTTTAAGTTCGGAATAGAGTAGTTGCTTTGGAAGACGATAATCAGGCATCCACACAACACAATCAGCCCAACAAAGTTGATGTTGAAGAATCATTGCTTTGACACTGGTGATCTTGGCTTCTTCCAGTACACTGGTATTAGTTCGCATGTCTTCCCAAGTGATGTGGGCAAGGGGATCTTAAAGGTAAAGGTAAAGGACCCCTGACAGTTAAGTCCAGTCGCGGTCGACTCTGGGGTTGCGGCACTCATCTCGCTTTACACGCATGCTAATCATAAATCAGGAGGGTATTGAGGCACTTGTAGGTCCTGTGTTGTGACTTCCCATTGGCATGTGGTTGGCTACTGTGAGAACAGAATGCTGGACAAGACGGGCCTTGGGCCCGATCCAAATCAGGCCTTACTCTCCCGGGAATGTGGGGTGGCCAAAATGTGCCCTGCTTTACAGACATAGATGTTCTCTATTTGAAGGGCTGTCCAGTTTAAAGATAAACAACTCTCTAAGAAGAAATCTTTTTTAAAAAATAAGATTGCTAACATTTAGCCAGAGAATCACAAATGTGGACACCAGTGATATCCCAGATAGGGGTAATGAGTGATAAATGATAAGTAATAAATACGGACATCAAAGAAACAAAGAAGCAAAAAGCCCTGGGCAGCAATCAAGTCCTTGCCTTTGACACATCCAGGAGCTCAAAACGGTCATGCAGCTCAGTGATGGAGCATACACTTTGTGCGCAAAAAAGTCCCTTTTTCAACCCGTGCCATATTCGTGTAGACCTGGGGAAGAGGGATGTGGGTGGTGCTGTGATCTAAACCACTGAGCCTCTTGAGCTTGCTGATTGGAAAGTTGGCAGTTCGAATCCCCGTGATGGAGTGAGCTCCTGTTGCTCTGTCCCAGGCCTGCCAACCTAGCAGTTCAAAAGCACACCAGTGCAAGTAGATAAATAGGTACCACTGCAACAGAAAGGTAAACAGCGTTTCTGTGCGCTCTGGTTTCCGTCACGGTGTCATAGAATCATAGAATCATAGAGTTGGAAGAGACCACAAGGGCCATCGAGTCCAACCCCCTGCCAAGCAGGAAACACCATCAGAGCACTCCTGACATATGGTTGTCAAGCCTCTGCTTAAAGACCTCCAAAGTAGGAGACTCCACCACACTCCTTGGCAGCAAATTCCACTGTCAAACAGCTCTTACTGTCAGGAAGTTCTTCCTAATGTTTAGGTGGAATCTTCTTTCTTGTAGTTTGGATCCATTGCTCCATGTCCGCTTCTCTGGAGCAGCAGAAAACAACCTTTCTCCCTCCTCTATGTGATATCCTTTTATATATTTGAACATGGCTATCATATCACCCCTTAACCTCCTCTTCTCCAGGCTGTCCCGTTGCACCAGAAGATGTTTAGTCATGCTGGCCACATGACCCAGAAAACTCTCTGTGGACAAACGCCGGCTCCCTCAGCCTGAAAGCAAGTTGAGCACTGCAACCCCATAGTTGCCTTTGACTGGACTTAATCCGTCCATGGGTCCTTTACCTTTTTAGCTAGATGGGGGAAACAGCTGTCCGAGACCCTGAAAGCCACTGGCAGTCAGGGTAGGACACTGAGCCAAGCAGCTTTTTAATTCCCTACAGCTCTCAGCAAGTGGGAACCAACAGGGAAAGATCAGCTGCAAGATTTTGCATGGGAAGGTAGGATTCAGTGGGCTGCTGCACCTTTATTAATGCTGAGCACAAAAGAAAACAGTGCACAGGGGAAAACTTGACTATATTAAACCAGAGAAGTGCCACAGACTAAGTCCCCCTAATTTAATTAGCATTCACCTTATTAAATGCTTACAGCGGAAACCTTGGGACTGACATTTGAAATAGGAGCCTCCTATTTCCATTTCATAAGGCACATATTTGCCTTTGCGTCCTGATAAAATCCCAACATCCCACCGTCTACTCCACTGTAGCCAAGAGATCACCCTAGCAGGGATGTGTCTTTGACAGTGTGCTGTCAAAAGTTTCCCTGAAGGCAAAACTTCATTTTCAATTTCCTGACAGTAACAGCTCCTGAAAACTTGTATTCTAGATGTGCGTTCGGGGGAGTGCGGCTTAGATTGTTTCAATATATAGTCCTTAAAAAGAAAAAAATCTCAATTATCAGAGGCGCTATGCTGCTGAATACCAGCTTCTGGGAGGCAAATGGCAGGCAAGTGGTTTTGCACTCCTGATCTGCTTTGGGGCTTCCCAGAGGCAACTGATTGGACACCATGGGAGCAGGATGATGGGATACATAGTCTTTGTTTTGACCCAGCACTCTCCTCATGTCCTTCTGAATTAGCACCTGATGGATGCTGCTGTTCAGCTTTATGTTGGGGGGGGGGGCGCTAACAGTGGAAGCTGGTCCTTTGGGGCAAACAGGGCACTGCCCCACCAATCTCTGTCTCAGAGAAACGGCAGCGTGGGGCTTGTGTCTGCCCACCACCTCTCCCTCAGCTGAGCGGGAGGTGGTGGAGATGCTTCACGCAGCATGCCCTGCCCCCGGCTGCAGGACACTTGTGTCGCACTGGGCACCTGAGCGACTAGCTATGCCACTGGTGCAAATCAGGTAAAGGTAAAGGTAAAGGGACCCCTGGCCATTAGGTCCAGTCGTGACCGACTCTGGGGTTGCGGCGCTCATCTCGCTTTATTGGCCAAGGGAGCCGGCGTACAGCTTCCGGGTCATGTGGCCAGCATGACTAAGCCGCTTCTGGCGAACCAGAGCAGTGCACGGAAACACCGTTTACCTTCCCACCGGACTAGTACCTATTTATGTACTTGCACTTTGGCGTGCTTTCGAACTGCTAGGTTGGCAGGAGCAGGGACTGAGCAACGGGAGCTCACCCTGTTGCGGGGATTCGAACCGCCAACCTTCTGATCGGCAAGCCCTAGGCTCTGTGGTTTAACCCACAGCGCCACCCCAGTCCCTTGCAAATCAGGTAGTTTCTCTCTTTTTTTTAATGATTTTTATTGAAAAAGTATTTTTTTTTAAGTTACAAAAGAAAAACAAAGTAGAAAAAGAAAAAAACAAGCCACTTCCAACCATACATATACAAATTCAAAATAAGAGAGAGGGGGAAAAAACCAAAATACACCACAAACATTTAAAAACATTTAAAAACAAATCCATTATTCTCAACTCCTCAACTATCATTACCCTCTTTCCTTGACCTCCTCCTCCTCCCCTTCCTTGTATCCTGGTTGTTAATTGTCACAGCAAATCCTTTCCATATTTCATAATATTCTGTCATTACATTACCTTAAACTATTTTAATCTTATCTTACTATAAAAAACCTTGAAACTTAAAACTTAAATCTTATTTTTACCAACTTCTCATAACCAGAATATTCTTGCATAATTCTTTAAACATTTTTACTAAAGCCAAGTAATTTCATTCCAACATTTTTCTAACATTCATCAATTTTGTAAAACAGTCCTAGTAGTGAAAAAAGGAAATAAAAACAAATCCAATCTTCATCCAGCGTCCCTTCCTCCTGGTCCCGGGTTTTGTCAGTCCTCATTATCCCATCTATCTGGCGCATTAACCTGGTATCCTAATATCCGAAGCCCTTAAGTCTCTTCCATGTCCCTTCCGCAGCTCTTCTTCATATTTGTAACTGTATTTTCCCTTGTCTCCTGCACGTTTCACTCGTGGGAACTCCAGCTTAGCAATATTTTTGACCCTTCTCGACAGATCAGCCCCTTTTCCATAATCGACACTAAATTCCATGTGGTATTTAAAGACATGTTTCAAAATCCCTCCAAAATTGAGAGCCCCCACAATCCCAAACATCTCATGGCCCATTGCCAGACTTGAAAAGTCCAAACATCCCTGCATAGGAGGGTCTATCCAACCCCCCATTTCCAGACCAAACCAAACTTTTTCTTTCCAAATCTGGCTTTTTCCAAGTTCATTTGTCAAATCCAAAAGTTCATATTCCTGTTGGGCCTGTTCTGTCAGGGCACACTCCTGATTTAATTCCTGGGTGGGCTCCACATATTTTCCCACTGCCTGTTCAAAATTTCCCACTGCCTGTTCAAAATTTCTAATCGAATCAGCCATCAAATTCGTCTTCTCATGTAGCTGTTCCAGTAGGGCATTTGTTTTATAGAAAGCACACAACAGAGCTTCTGAATACATTGTCCTGAAGGTCAGATGTCTATTCCCACGATTGTAATCTGTAACAGCTGCCAGCTCCCAGGAGTTGGTTACAGTTTCACAGTCTCCCTCTAGGGGAAAACTTCTATTTAATCTTTCTTTTAAAAACAAGTCTAGCAACAGAGTTTCCTTTTTTCAGATATTTTGTCAATATTTGTTCCTTTAAGGTGCGAAAGGAAACAATGGAATCACTATGTTTCTCTTCTTTTAGCTATCTGTCAAAAGCGTTTGTCTCTGGTCAATGAGCTTCAAACGTCAGTCCTGACACCCCGCTCCAGGATCAGGACAATGGAAAGTTACTTTACTTTAAACTCACTTCTGCAGGTTTAAACATTCCAGAAAAGATCCCCCTTCTTCTCCTGCTGCCGAAGGGGGGTTCAACAATTTTAAATGATGAAAGCCAATCCTTTAGAAGCGATTTTCTGAGCTCTAGTTTACATTGTCTTTGCTTTATTCTGTCTACAAAGAAACGGAAGGCTGACTTCCTGTTTAGACCTTCCCGTTTCAGTACCAATTGAAGCAACATTTTAAAGTCCAATTCCTTTCTGCTTGCAAGTCCTTATTTAAAGTCCAATTGTTCAAAGTTTAAGTACTCACGGGTGCTTATTTTAGAAGCCAAATTGTCCCAGGAAAAAGGCAGTGCTCTCCGGCAACGGCTATGCGGCTTCGCTCCACGGAAATAGCAGTTGACTCACAGCACCGCGCCACTTCCCCCTCTTCGCTTCAGAGCCCGTTAGTGGGTTCCTTTGCGGGTTGGGGGGGCACTAAGGGTGCCCGCCGAGTCCCATGGTCACAGGCTTCATCCGCCTGTGATTTTTAAAAGGGTCCCCGCTTCGCCATAGCGGAAAATACCCGTTTCACGCGGAGCTAGTCCCTCCAATTCAGAGGGAGTCCGCCATTGCCGATGGCGCCACCCCGGAAGTCCACAAATCAGGTAGTTTCTCATTAAAATGAAAATCAAATTGTATCTCTCTCCCATCCCCTGCACATGGTGACATTGGCAGAATGGTGGTGCCAAACTGGCATAAATTTCCTACATCGGCATATCTTCAGGTTGTCCTAGACTTCCTATCTCAGTAGCAATTGGATCCCGGCAGATAGGCAGGAGGATTTATCTGTGATTCCTGGAATAATTTTAATTATATATTTTCTCGAATCAAAAGATACTTGAAACGAAAGTTGTTAAGAACTTAATTTGTTCTGGAGGTCCGTTCTTAACCTGAAACTGTTCTTAACCTGAGGTACTACTTTAGCTAATGGGGCCTCCCACTGCCACCGTGCGATTTCTGTTCTCATCCTGAGGTAAAGTTCTTCACCCGAGGTACTATTTCTGGGTTAGGGGAGTCTGTAACCTGAAGCGTATGTAACCTGAAGCGTCTGTAACCCGAGGTACCACTTTACCAGTATTATGCTGTACCAAAGCCAAACATAGTGAAGAAATCTTAATTAAAGGAAGATGTGGCTTTTTGATGTTACATTTTCCCCTCATGATTTTTGCCAGTAAGTGGAGCTATATTCACAGTTTTGTAGTCCTGAAGCAAAATAACCATATGTGATGCACAGCGGTTCTCTTTCTAAAGCTTTCTGGTGGTGTGGTTCTTTTTTTAAAGGCAAAAACAGCATTCAACCAAAATACAGTACTGGAAATAACTCCCTGCTTATCTGTAACAATGATGTTCAGGTTTTTAAAAAGTGTCTTATTGCTTAGCTACATGTTACACCTGCAATGCAAAACAGCACCAGTTCCTCCCTTTAGCAAATGTACTGATCCAAGTTTTTGTTTCTTGTGACATCAGTGCTGTTTATTTTCTTTAGGCTGCAAGTTTGTGCTATTTCCAAACTGGGATATTTCACCAGAACACAACAACCCTGTCTCATATACAGCTTCTTGAACATTGAGGGCAGCTGGGGACAGTGTGGAACTGAATTACGCATTCAAATAAAATGTGCATGGATTATTGTTTTTTATTGTTCAATATTATTATTTCTAATTGTTTCTAATATGCATTTTTTTAAAAACCGCTGTACTTAATTGATCACATGAGATTTTGTGAGCCACTTGGAGCACAATTTGTTGGAAAAGTGGCATACAAATAAATAGGTGGTGGTGGTGGTGATGATTATGATGATGGTACACAGGAATTCATGAAATGCCCCGCCCTTTATACTTTATCTTTATCCTTCCAGACACACCCTACAGCCAGGGGAAGAATTTCAGAGGGACAAAGATTACACAGCCTTGTCAATTTCCTGCTTTGCTGCTCCAAATCACCTCTGCCCCCAACATTGACTGCAGTGAAATGGAGATGCTGGTTGTTGGACTTTTCTCAAAGGGTAGCCCCTCGTTCAGCACTCTGCAGCAGTCAAGGCTGGATGCCTGTTTTCCTTGGCACTTGTCACACAGCCTCATTAGCGTACTGGAGGGGGTGGCGCTGTGGTCTAAACCACTGAGCCTCATGGGCTTGCAGATCAGAATGTCGGTGGTTCGAATCTGTGCAATGGTGGTGAGCTCCCATTGCTCTGTCCCAGCTCCTGCCAACATAGCAGTTCAAAAGCACGCCAGTGCAAGTAGATAAATAGGCACCACTGCAGCAGGAAGGTAAACAGCATTTCCGTGCACTCTGGTTTCCGTCACAGTGACCTGTGTCCTGTTGCACCAGAAGTGGTTTAGTCATGCTGGCCACATGTTTGTCTGTGGACAAACACTGGCTCCCTCAGCCTGAAAGCGAGATGAGCCCCACAACCTCATAGTCACCTTTGACTGGACTTAATCTGTCCAGGGGTCCTTTACCTTTACCTTATTAGCGTACATCCTCAAGAGCGATCACTGAAAGTTTCTACTAAGGATTTATTTAGCTATTACTCTTACATTAAACGAGAACTGGCCAAGTCCATTACTCATGTTTTATGTCTTTGTTTCGAACACCTTTTCTTTTGTACTCCCAAACAAATAAATATTTATTTACCTTCTGTAAAATGGATATTGACCGCTGGGTCAGTTGAGTGATTTGGTCTTTGGTGGGCTCCAGTCTTCTCTTCTTTCTTGTTCTCAGTTTGTGACCTTGGGTGACTCCCATGAGTCCAGCATTTTAGCTAAATGCACCTGCATCAAGGAAGAGTTGAGTGTCTTGAAGAATACCAAAAATAGCCATTTAGACCAGAATCTGCAACCAGAGGCAGAAGATCTCTGGCCACCTGAAAATGGACTTTGCACTCTGAGGGAGACACCTGCAATCCCTAGGTAATATTACACAATCTGACTCTTTTCTACCTAGAATACTAGCCACAAAACCCCCCTAAATTGAAGACCACCATATTTTCCTTTACTTTTGCTCTGTCTGCCTAGGCATGGGACGGAGCTGGATTACAAGCCAGACTTTGATTTCTCAACAACGGGGAATGGGGAAAGGAGCCATTGCTTCTTCGTCTCAGAATCCTAGATGTGCAATCTGTAGCACCTGGAAGGGATTCGTTTTACCTGCAAACTCCATTTTGGACCCGAGTCTACACATTGACCACATGGTTACAACATATAGCCTAATGTTTCAACCCCCTCTTTGAAAACTTTCCCCATTTTTGTGATATATATTTTTGTTGGTGTTACCCAGCTGTGGACTTGGAAGTTTTTCTCAGCATCCAAAGCTGAGAACTCTTTGTTCCAAGTGAGTTTATGTTAGACAAATATCTTTATAAACACCCTTGATTCTCGCAAAAGCCATGGGTCGCCACATCCCATCATCTTGAAGAGTATGATGATAGATAATGCACATATTTGCCCTTTGTTGGTGCTAGAGAGTCACAATCACTCAGCCTCAATTTGCCATATGTAAAATAGGAATAATAGTGACTCATGGGATTAGAACTGCCGGCCATACTCTTTTTAACAGGTTCTAAGTGGCTGAGGGGGTCGGGATATCTGCATGTGGAATTGTTAGGTGTCTCATCGTCACAACTTGGCTGAAATTGCATTGGGTAGGGTTATATGTATAAAGAGGCACCCCCTTAAGGGGCCACGAGAGGTGAACAGTCTCTGGTTCTAGCTTGAGTGGGGCAGGCTGATCAGTAGCCATCACAAGTTGCCAGTAATCCCAGCTGCATGGTTTTGCACCATGCTGGGTCATCAATGCAGGATGAAGGTTAGACTTCAGGTTGGAAGTCCTTTTGGCCAACAAGTCCTAACTCAATGCCATGTTGGGTTAATTGGCGCGGGGTGGTGCTGTGGTGTAAACCACTGAGCCTTGGGCTTGCTGGTCGGAAGGTCGGCAGTTCGAATCCCCCGATGGGGTGAGCTCCCATTGTTTGGTCCCAGCTCCTGCCAACCTAGCAGTTCGAAAGCACATCAAAGTGCAAGTAGATAAATAGGTACCGCTCCAGTGGGAAGGTAAATGGCATTTCCGTGCGCTGCTCTGGTTTCACCAGAAGCGGCTTAGTCATGCTGGCCACATGACCCGGAAAAACAGTAATGTCAGCTCCCTTGGCCAGTAAAGTGAGATGAGCACTGCAACCCCAGAGTCATTCACGACTGGACTTAACTGCTGGGGTCCTTTACCTTTAGTCAATAAAGTTGTGGCCAATCTTCACCTGTTGTTGGTCACTGACTGATTTGCAAAAAGGCAAAACCTCCTCTAGGCCATGACAGGGGCTGCCAGGGCAACTGCGCCACAATTTAACAAGTTTTGCCGCACTTTGCCAGCTAAACAGTGTCTTACTTTCCAACAGCCAAGATTCACATAAAATGGTTTTCTACTGTGGCCTTTCTCAAAGCAGAGTAAAGATGCCTAAGGCGCTGTATGTGCCGTGCTCTTCAGAAAAGTGAAATAAATATCGTTGCTCGGCTACAGTAGGGAAATAAATGGGGAGAAGGCCAGCGTTTCTGAATTTATATAATTTTGTGTGAGTGCAACCAGGGCCTAAGGGCTGGGAAGTGATGAAGTTAGCTGTCTGTATTTGAGTCAATATATAGAAGAGACATGTGCAGTGTGATTCTAAGCATGTTTATAAAGACTCATGGCCTCTCCAGTGTGCTTAGAAGAGCAGTCTTAAAAATAGCTTAATCAACTGCCCTCTTCATTGATGGTTTGTTTTGATGCCCTATTCCAAGGGCTGATGCTGACCATTTTAGCAGGGGTAGCTGATCTGTGCCTTTCTAAATGTTGCTAGATGATAGGCTACAACTCGCATCATGGCCACCTGCGAGGAAAGTAGAGAGGCTACACACACTTCACAACAACAACAGCTATTGCATCGTAATGGTTGGGTCTCGTTTAGTTTCCATAGTGATCAATCCAATCAAGCACAACCATTTTTTGTCCTGGCTTTTCCCAAAGCAGCATGAACACACCTAAGCACCATGTCTATAAGGCACTAAGATGCTCCTCTGGAAAGCAAAATAAAATGGATTTCTAAGCTAAAGAAGAAATAGACCTGGGGTCAGCAAACTTTTTCAGCAGGCGCCCGGTCCACTGTCCCTCAGATCTTGTGGGGGGCCGGACTATATTTTTTGGGGGGAAATGAATGAATTCCTATGTCCCACAAATAACCCAGAGGTGCATTTTAAATAAAAGGACACATTCTACTCATGTAAAAACATGTTGATTCCCGGACCATCCGCGGGCCAGATTTAGACGGCAATTGGGCCAGATCTGGCCTCCGGGCCTTAGTTTGCCTACCCATGAAATAGACTATTGGTGATAATGACATTTATGTACAGTAGTTGAGAAAAATTTATACAAAACCTTTTTGTGTGTGGGTTAATGCTAAAGACATTATTTCTGGTAAATGAGCCACCATAGAGGGTTGTGAAAATTTGTGTCCCAGGCCTTTTAGACCCATTGACCCATGTACTATCTGAAACCAAAGGAGCGCATTGGTTGCCAGAAGTATATTGGCATTGGTTTCCGCTCTCCTGCCCCAGTATAAGGGAATTTTGCTCATCAGAGTAGTGGGACACTGCCCTGCCAAGCTCAGCTCTCTGTAGAACTCAGCAGGGATGAGAACGGGGACAAAACAAGAATGAGATAGTTCTGCCCATCCATGGCTCTAGCGCCACCTACTGTGGGCCTCCACTTTCTGCCCTGTCCTCCCTTGAATTAGAGCCAGCATCCTTTGCAAATGAGGTAGCTTGTTGACACTCCATTTCTATTGGAGACTTTTAGCTTTCATTGCAAACTTACATGGCTATCAGGACTAAAGAAAATGCTTTGTTTTTCCAGCACAGGATAGTGGTTGTGTTTGGTTTACCTTGGGGGGAAAAGATGTTTGAGAGCCACCATACTGTCTGTACAAGGAAATGCAAACAAAATTCTCGTGTTTTTTTCCTTGTATTTCCAACATTTTGGTGGTTTCCCCCGGTTACACTCAGAGCTACGCAGAGCATCCACGAGAAATAAAATAATAATGATAATCCAAGCATCTCTTGAGGGCAAAGAACCTCTCCCACCCTGTCTATATTCTTTCCTCCTCCTTCTCAGTTAATGTAACCTTTGCCAAGGCAATGCTAGAACAAATCAAAAGGGCACTGCTGCAAGTGATCTGTGAACAATTTAACCGATTTTTCATTAACCAACAGCTTATGGAGAAGTTGCTAAATTTTATGGGCCATTAGCAGCTTCTGACACCACAGATAGCTATGAAATTCAGGATTGGGCGATTGTGAGAGAGTCCCAAGCAGCTGATAAATTGCCTCATTGGAACTGCGGCATGTTGGTGGAAATGTTCATTTGGTTCTGCTGAATTTGAGCAAGATAACAAAAGTTAGGGGAAACATGCCTGTCGTCTTCAGGGAGTATTTGATTGTCTCCAGTATTTGATCCCAGCTACCATATAAACAGGGACGCAGGTGGCGCTGTGGGTAAAACTTCAGCACCTAGGACTTGCCGATCACATGGTCGGCGATTTGAATCCTCGCAGCGGGGTGTGCTCCCGTCGTTCGGTCCCAGCGCCTGCCAACCTAGCAGTTCGAAAGCACATCAAAGTGCAAGTAGATAAATAGGGACCGCTTACTAGCGGGAAGGTAAACGGCGTTCCGTGTGCTGCGCTGGCTCGCCAGAGCAGCGATGTCACACTGGCCACGTGACCCGGAAGTGTCTGCGGACAGTGCTGGCTCCTGGCCTATAGAGTGAGATGAGCGCACAACCCTAGAGTCTGGCAAGACTGGCCCGTACGGGCAGGGGTTCCTTTACCTTTACCATATAAACAGTGGTTCCTCAGGTTCCAAACTTAATTCATTCTGGAGGTCCGTTCTTAACCTGAAACCATTCTTTAACCTGAGGTGCGCTTTCACTAATGGGGCCTCCTGCTGCCGCTGTGCTGCCGTGGCGCGATTTCCATTCTCATCCTGGGGCAAAGTTTACAACCCAAGGTACTACTTCCGGGTTAGTGGAGTTTGTAACCCGAGGTACCACTGTGTGTGTGTGTGTCCCAAGCAGAGAATTTAGAAAGGGCTGAGGTCAAAAAAGAAATGAAATAGCGAAGAGATGGATTATTAAGTAATCATCATGGTTTTGGACATTGCAAACCAGCCAAGGCTGTCTCTTCGGCAGCTGGATGGCAACACATGTATGTCGGCTGCATTTGCCTCCACAACTGTCCTTCTCAAATCTCCCTCTCATCACTGCTTGCTAATGGCACAAGGGGCTGCTGAGGTATCGTGTGGTGTTTGCCTGTCTGAAAGGGTTATCTGCCAAAGAAGCCAGCAGGTTCTATTTTAATATAAAACTGGAAGTGGCACAGAGTTTCTGGCTCAAAGTGGAATCAAAGTCTTTGGATTTTCACTCCATTGGGCCACATTGCTAGGGCTTCTGGTTTGTTGTTGTTTATTTTTGTTATATTTGTTGTAAAATTTATTAAAAATATTTTTAAAAAGGAAGGAAGTAGGAGAGCATAGAGCTCAAAGGCAAAGAGCACTCAGCAGCACCCGTAGGCAAGACGATGAAAATGACGAATGAGGGAGTGGGAAAGACAGGAAAACGCCATTATCCAAGAGGCTGGGTTCTCTAGCCTCTGTTTGTAAATACTGACTAAAAAGCGGACAGTCAGACTCATTTCCTTGTCTTTGTACCTTCCTGGGTAAGAGTCCGGGAGTCACTGGCAGCAGCCTGACAGTAGCACTGAGGCCCTATTCAGATGTACTGCTAAGCCATAGTTTAGTGTGACATGGGGAGCCAACACAGTCTATATGAGTCCACAAGACCTGAAGTTGCACAGGTCACTTTGTTGACCCTAGCAAGACGGATCCAGCTGTTCCTGTATCACAGTATGTTTCAGTCCTTGTCACAGGCGCTAGCAAGTGACACAGCGTTAAAGCTACACAACAATGCACTTGCTTCTTAAATTATCCTTGCACCATGCAATATTAATAAGCCAGCTCTTGCATGGCTGCCAGCTTACCGCTACATGAAATACTTTTATATCATCCGAACAGTGTAATTTACAAAAAGCTTGTCTCCCGAGAAGAGCCTACGAAGAACAAGCACTGAATTGTTTTCTCATATTTTCGAAGCAATGCGGGATGGAATTTTTTATTACTTACAAGTTTTTCTCTTTTCTCCCGAGCCTTTCCTTTCCTTCCCTTTCAGCGCGAGCCTTTATTCATTGCTCTCTCTTATGAAAGTGTTATTAGGTGGGCTTAATTTCCCACAATGAAATGGCAGAGCCAAGGTAGCCTGTAAAGTCTTCCTCAGATATAGATTAATTTAAGTTGCCGGTGAAGAAATCCCACGGAACGATATTGAAACATCAGTCTGTAAGTAAGTCACCTGACATAATCTCCCTGCTCCTGCTTTATCACATTTGTAAAGCGATAAATACTCTGGGCACTGTCTAGCAAAAATTTAGATGTGACTGTCCCACTTAAGTCAATGGGATGCGTTAGCAGTGACTAAGTCTGCCATCATATGCACGAGTGCTTTTTTCTGGTGGTACTCAATGGTATACAGTACCAGCACAGTTCCCTCCCCTATCTTGCAATGGTCCTTGTGGTCCCTTCCAGCTCTAAAGGTAAAGAGACCCCTGACCGTTAGGTCCAGTCGCGGACGACTCTGGGGTTGTGCCGCTCATCTCGCTTTGTTGGCCGAGGGAGCCGGCGTACAGCTTCCGGGTCATGTGGCCAGCATGACTAAGCCGCTTCTGGGAAACCAGAGCAGCGCACGGAAACGCTGTTTACCTTCCTGCCGGAGCAGTACCTATTTATCTACTTGCACTTCGTGCTTTCGAACTGCTAGGTTGGCAGGAGCAGGGACCGAGCAACGGGAGCTCACCCCATCACAGGGATTTGAACCTTCTAATCAGCAAGCTCTAGGCTCTGTGGTTTAACCCACAGCGCTACCTGCGTCCCTTAGAGCTGCATTCCAGCTCTACAATTCTACTATTCCCTTCCGCATCCCTGACACCCAGTTCCTAAGAAAAGGCTGATTAGGTGAAAATACAAGTGCCCTTTTTTTTATTCCCTTGTGCTTCCCAGCCCTGCAACAGGGCAAGACTTTGGAAGCACCCAGGGCCCAGGCACTTAGTTGTTGCACAAACGCACTGTCTTCCCACCTTTGCGGCTGTGATGGCCTGGGATTCGGACTCGGAGGTTGAACCTGAGGAATCCCAGCCTGCACAGGATTTCCCGCCTCTAGAACTAGTGAGCCAGGGCTGGGGCTTGAGCCTGAAGGGTCCTCTCCTGTGCTGGATCCTCAGGTGCGGCATCAGCTGAGTCTGCTCTGGCTCCTGAGGTGAAACAGGGACCCATTGCCTGCAGGTGCTCCACTCTCAGCCCTGTCAGTGGAAGCTGAGGTTGCCTCTGGGTCCAGTAACCCTCCAGCCTCTCCTGAGCTGCAGAGGCTCAGGGCAGAGAGGCGGAGGGAACTAAGTTCCTGCAGGAGGAGTGCTCACCTCCAGGCCAGGAGAGGCGAGTCACCAGAGGATCGAGGCCGCCCTATGCCTCGGGGCAGATAAAAGCCTGCCAGCCCCAGTCCTAAGTTGCGGGAGCAACATTGTTGGTAGCCTGTTCCTGCCTGCACCCTGTCCTGCTTTTCTGCCGGAGCTCCTGACCTCACCCGACTCCCTACCTTGGACCCAGCTACAGCTTTGACGGACTGCCTCCATACTGCACCCTCGACCTCAGACTGGACTCGGACCTCACCTCACGGTTAACCCACGGGACCAGCATAGCGGCAGCAGCAGTGGGTGGGGCCTGGAACTTTCGGTGGGCGCGGAAGGAGGCAAAGCGTTTCTTTCTGGTGTTCTGAATTGCAGCTCACTCACCAAAATTAATTAACTGTAAATGCAAATTGGATGTATGTAATTGAATGACTTCTTGCATGTGGGGGTCTAAGGGATAATGTCGTGATTTATGTCTTCAAAAAAAAATCCTCTGGTTTCATCAGAAAAGGATTAAGGCTGCAAGTGTAGTAACTCTGACAAAGAGATTTATGGCAGATAAGACTAAAACTGCCTAATGAGTCAGATCCTTTGTTTGCCTTGATCTTTCACAGTTATTTCAAACTGAGACTTTTCTGCCAAGTCTTAAAAGTCTATAAACTCTCATAAAGAAGGACCCCCCAAGAGTAATTGTTGCCACTTTTCCAAGCCATTTTATAATTTGCTATTATCTCTACCCTGGAGTATGATTTAATTACAGCCATGTCACATGCATTGTTATTTTGTCTAGATTGCTTTAATGTGAAACAATACTGCTAATGCGCATCTCCAACTGATAATGAGCTAGGCCTGTGATTTCTCACCTAAAGTGATACTTTCAATCAGTGCTCCGTGGTGATGATGAAGTGATGCTTATTTTGACGCTTCTTGCTGTTGTAAAAATAATCTCCGCATAACTTGGCAACTTGGCAGAATACATTTTCGCAGTGATTGCTAGAATGCTAATAACCTAGCACAGGCAAGCAATTTTGCGAGAAAACAAAACAAATGTCTGCTTAGAAGTAAGATCCACTGGGTTTTACCCGCAGGTATGGGTAAAGGATTAAAGCCTGATTTGACCAATATCAGCAATGAAGGAGAATTTCCTAATAAGTACAGACCTTAAATGCTCAATTCCAAAGCATGCCATCAAAGTTGTGTGAGCAAAGGAGTTAGTTTTGTTTGCAGAAACCCTGTTTTCCAGTGTTCTCCAGAGATTAATGTTCAGAACATCAAAGGTACTCAGATGGAAGCAGCTTTCCCTGCTGGCTGAATTTTAGATATGAAAGATTTGAAGTGTGGGCTCCAGGCACGAGTGACCTGGTGACTTAATCCAGCTGTAATCTGACACAAAAATATAAATGTGTCTCTCCTTTTTATTTTGATTTAAAGCGTCGTGTCAGAATGACTTTCATCCCCAGAAGTTACTTATGGCTAAGTCAGAAGTCCATTATGGCTCAGATGTATGAGTCTCTGTGAAAATGTGACCAACCCAGCACAACTGTCCTCTTCGTGCCAGTCCTGAGTCTTTCTACAGGTGCAATAGATTCAGATGCTCATTCTTTCTACATACTCCCCCAAACAAGTAGCTCCTCCCACCTCTCCACCCCGGCCTGCAATTGGGTGTGTTTTAAGTTCCTTTTGTAACATTCCCTGCTTCAGATACCAAGTTGTATATATAATTTTTATCAAATTTTCTGTTCTACAATTTAAAATACTCATTTTACATCCTTAAGAGACCAATCACTTCCCTTCTTCTCTTTCCATGGTTCATTTTACATATCATAAATCCCTGCATATTTTACAAAAACTATACCCTTCAGTATTCCATTATTGCATCCATCAAAACTTATTTACACTGTTGAATTTATCTTAATGCTGCCAGCATTTTCAGATGTACACAATTATTTCTCATATATTCAATAAACGTTTTCCAATCTTCTTTAAACGTATGTTCTTCTTGTTCTCTTATTCTATATGTTAAGTCTGCAAGTTGTGCATATTCTGTCAAATTAAGTTGCCATTCTTCTTTGATTGGGACCTCGCTCACTTTCCAGATCCAATATTTTCTCATTTTCTTCTATTTCTTTTCTTATCTGATCCATTTTCCCATCTCTATTTCTTTTTGGATCGCATTTTGCTTAATATAGAAACCTCTGGTAATTCATTATTTATTATCAGATTAGCCTTTGGACTTTCATATATTGCTTGTAACCCTCTATTAACTTTCCCCCCATTTCCATTAATTCCAACTTTTTCTTTAGGAATTTCCAAGACATGTTATCGAAGGCCTTTTCAGCCTGAATGTATAGAAATGCGGCTTTTTTTAACCAGGTTCATATCTAAGTACTCTACTGTGTCAATGACCATTCTCATTTTACTACACATCTTTCTGCCCGGAAGGAATCCTGCTTGATCATGACTGATAATCTCATTAAGGACTGTTTTTAACCTGTTTGCAAGTATTTCTGCATATATTTTATAATCTGCATTTTCTCCTGTATCCTTATTTCTTATTTAATACAATTAAAATTCTTGTGGGAGCAGTGGCATATAGAAAGAGATCTTTCACATTTTGAGGGCTATTGGGTCCTGTAATTCTCGGTAAGAAAGCCTCTGTGCTTGTTTTTTTATTAGCCCAGGTCTGGAAACAGCAACAGTTGCCAACAGTAGAAGAATGGCAACAGAAAGTAATGGAATATGCAGAAATAGCCAAATTAACGGGGAAAATTCGACAACAGGGCAATGAAACATTTCAAAAAGAATGGGAAAAATTTGTGTCATATATAGGAAAGATAAGGTGAAATAGTGAAACCAGTAGAATTGAAATAAACCTCATAATGGGAAATACAAAGAATCTTACTGCGCAATAATAACAATAAGAAGTAAAATATACAATGTGACCAATGTAATAAACAGTAGTTGTAAATGAAAATAGACAGACAACAAGAATCGTATGTATAGAAGGATTTATTTGTTTACAGATATTTTATGGACAAATGTGGAAGAAGAACAACAATATACAAAATGGATAAGGAAAATGCGAGAAATTTAGAGACGATATAAAAAAACCAGAAGAAGGAAGGAGGGAAGTCAGCTCCTAGGAGCAAGTATAAATGTAAAATGTAATGCAATATGTGTATGTACAGTATGTAACTAAAAAACCAATAAAGATTATCTTGAAGGGGGGGGGAAGCCTCTGGGTTGTTGTTTTTTTTGTTATTGAGGCCCCTAATATTTTTTAAAGTTCTAAATAGACATCATCCCCAAAGGGACTAATTTTTTTCATTGTTTCCAGTTTCTTCCTCGCACGGTAAGGGTGAGTCAACAGTCAGCCTTTTGTCCCCGCCATTTTCACCTATCTTCAATCCTTTCTCCCTCCTTCCCTGCCTTCATTCGCCTTCCTACGTTTCTTTCCTCCCAATTCTCGAGGTGATCTTGCGTCGTCTTGCCTCTCCCTCTCCTGGCTCTTCTCAGTCTCAATCTTGTCACCCTCGTTCTCCCCTAACTCCTTTTTTCCATGGTAGGGTGTGATCCACCATAGCAGAGCACCTTCTCTCGATCCGTCTCTGAGCACAGCACACCAGAAGCTCATTCTAGGTCTTCAATAAGCAGGTCCTCTGGAAGAGAATGAAAAAGAGAGACTGAATTAACAGCCTCTCTCAACAAAGCCTGCCAAACAATACCCAAACCCAAGGCTTCAGCCACCTCAGCTTTTGTAGCTGGAGTCAGTCAGGGCTCTGCCTCCTGAGGCAAAGTGAAAAAGGCCTGCAAGGCACAGCAAGAAGGCCTGGGAGATCTTTCTCAGGAATGAAGCACAACACTACTAAGTGAAAAGTCCCCAGGGTGTGGAGATTGGTTTACCTTCTTCGGGTGATGGATGAACACGGGACCGGTTTCGGGCCATTGCCTTCTGCAGAGGAAAGAGAAAGCTGGATGAGACGCCTTTGGTGAAACTACAAAACCCACCATTGACGGGTGCAAGGGAGCCCACAAGGAGGCCCAAGCCAGGAAAGACTGGCCTCCCTCAGGCTTGGGCCCCATCCCTTGCCCCAGAGGACCTCCACGGGCCCTGCAGCCTCCTGGGCAGAAGTGGAAGGGCAGCACCAGGGAAGAGGGCAGGACATGCCTCTGGCATCATCCTGACACCCCAGGGACACACGCCACATTACTTGCATTAGTTGCTTTGGGAGCCTCTTGGAGGGTGGGGGTGGAAGTATTCAGAGACTGCAGAACTGGGGGCAAAGACCACAGTCAGCGGGCAGAGGGTCTGGGGGATCCAGTCCCTCCTCTTTTGTTTCCCCTACTACTAACCTCAAGCTCTGGGAAGAGCTTTGTCACAACTGCAACAAGAGAAGGATATGGGGACAGGTTAGTTTGTCCCTTTGCAGCTTCCAAGATTATTCTAATAATCTTCTCCTTGATTTCCCTGCTTCTACACTTCTACTACAGGGGTACCAAACCCCAGGCCTTTGGGGACAGTCAGCTGACCACTGTCCCCCTGCCCTGCCCTATCAGCTGCCTCGGCCTCCTGCCAGGTCCAGCAGCCTGTCTCTTTTGACTTTTTTTTCTTACTAGCTTCCTTCCCCCACAAATCCTATACCCTGAGCTGCCTCCCTAGCCTATTCCTGCCCTGACTTTCCCAAAATGGTGCGGGGGGGGGCACTTCCTCACCTGGAGTCACAGGCTGCTTCTCCTGCTGGAGCGGGGCCACTTTTCTGTTCTTCCTGAGGCGATGGCACCTCCTAGAGCATTGGGCACCCCCGATGGCACCCCTAGAAGGGCGAATCCCCCCATCATGATGGGCAGATGGCCCCTCCTCTGGGTGCCCGTCTTCTTTGATGTTCTGGCTTCCTCCGCCACTGGCCACAGGCTGTTCCTTGTGCTGGAGCGGGGCCACTTCGTTGCTCCTTTCTGGCTGCATGAAGCTTCTCAGTCGCTTGAACCTAGAAGAGATGATGCAGAACAGAGATACATTTAGCCTAATAGAGAATTGACATCACATCCCTCCCAATTCCTTCCCTCTTTCTGCAGTAGAAGGAACTGTAGGACTTCATAAGAGCTGCAGAGAGGCAGCCAAGAGCATTCAGGGCTTGGAGAGAAAGGAGGTACCAGCTCCTGCCACTCCAGAACCGAGAGAGCCTGGCTACCATAGTTCATGCCCTGATTGCTTCAAGACTGGATTACTGCCATGCACTGTACGTGGGGCTTCCCTTCTGCTTGACCTGGAAGCTGCAGTTAGTGCAGGATGCTGCAGCGTGAGTGCTGACAGGAGCGAGGCCTTGTCAACATACGACACCTACATTGTTTTACCTTCTTGTAAACCATATATGTTGTATATAAATTTTATGAAACAAAGAAACAAAATAAATAAATAAATGGGGAGATGGGAGAGGTTTTTGCCCCATCAAATAGCAGAGCTTTGGGTCATTCATTAACATCGATGGGCACTTCTTCACATAACACTTAATTGATTTGTGAAATTGGCGGCCAAAAAATGTGCAAAGGACGACTGCCATACAAGGTTGGAAAGGGGGTCACACCTCTTCATTGAGGAAGAGGGGAGTCTTTATGGTTACGATCTGAAATAGTTACAGTATGTAGAACTTCTGGGTTCGGAGGTAATCTACCACCGAAGCCACCTGTTAGAGGACAATCCTTGTGGGCTTCCTGGAGACATCTGGTTGGCCGCTGGACCAAAGAGGCCTTTGCTCTCCTTTTCCTGCTATGCTAATCCCATGAGGGATTGCAACACTCCACCCTGAAGGAAAGAGAAGCATGCCAGCATTTAAAGGGTGCCTCTGCCTAGTCTTTGAAGGCCAGCCCTGCCCAGAGAGGGAGGAGACCGCTAGGTGGGACCTCCAATTAAACGGAATTCCGTTTAATTGTAGACTTAATACACAATGAACAGAGAAGCAAACACAAACGTTTGCTTAATCAAGGATATGGCTAGTGATGGCTGAACTTAGATTCAGTTTGTATTCAAAGGTGAACGTACCTAATTTGCATTTTCTAAAGCAATACATGAACCGAAACGCAACCATTCTTTGAAATCCACACTTCTCTGAATTTTGCAATGCAGTTCTCCAGCCATCGAATGTGTATAGAAATGCAATGATTAGTGCAAAGTGCACATACAAATGTGCATATTACTGGAAATAATATAAAAAATACTTGTCTTGGGGAAAATTGGGGAAAAAATGTGTATATGAGGAAAAATTACATACAAAAATGTGTATGGGGAGAAATCACTAAGATACTGATGAATTTTCAGGAGGATGTTTTTAAATCAAAAATTGCTGCAGAAACACCAAGAACTGGATTTATGATTGGAAAATTGAGAAACTCAGAGAAGCAAAGTTGACAGATTTGCCCATCCCTTGATTTCAGCTTGCATAATTTGACCATGTTTTCTGTTTTAAATAACACCATGCCACATGTTTCTTGCGGCTAAGAAAAATAGAAGCAAAGTACTCCCCAAGAATACTTCCTTGTGGTTCGAGGACCCGACCCCCGCGAAGTGAAATAAAGACACAAGGACACGTGATATAAGGTTGATGGGCTAGAAAAGGCCACAACTTTATTGGTTACAGCAATGAAAAGGTATTGGCTTAGGCATTGGATCGAAACAAGTGGGTTCTTCACCAGTAGGTGGAGCCTGTTGATGCTAATCCAACTATAGGCTCACCCCTGCTGTCACCGAGGGTCGTGCCAAGGCCTCCCGCCAAGCAGGCATCGGACGGAATACACGACCCCCAGATTCCTTTAACGGAATACCCAAAAAATTGAAGGCATAGGCGATGGCCACACCCAGCCCTTCAACACACCACAACACATTATTCCAATGCCTAACCTACCCACCAATACCACAAAAGTTGTGACGATTGCTACGAGGTAGGCGAAGAAACCAAAAAGCCTAATGCCAAATGGAAAAACTCCTACCAGGCCCCCCGGGCAACCAGGGCGACCAACCTAAGGTCCATAGCAAGGCCAATGACCTAAGCCCTAACTAAAAGGGAGTGGAGGGTGGGTGACTCGCGATGGGGCGCCGAGGAAGAATGAGGCCGGGGAAAGGCTGGCGCTGCAGCAAAAGGCTGCTGAACACGCCCCCTCCGTGGCACCTGGTTGGGTGGCCACCGGGGGGGCGTGAGCGCCAGCCAGGTGAGCTGGAGGCAGGGGGCCACGCACCCTGCTAGGCGGTGCTCGGGCGCCCGACCACAACCCCTCCCCTCTCTTTCAGGGAGGAGAGTCTTTATCTTGCGATCCCAGGACCAGAGAATGGCAGCATGCAACTGAAAACAGGAACCCTGGATATTTAATGCTAGTGTAGCAGATGGGATTTATGTAAACTGACGTTTTCATATCCCTGGCACAGCATGTGGCATCACAAGCTGCACTTGCTGAGATGCAGTCTTCTGCAAAACTATTAAAAGTGCAGGAACTGTGTGTTGCACCTGGCCCTCGCAGCCCCAGCGTTGTTTTCCCATGGCTGAATTAAGTTTGCCAACTCTTGAGCTGACCTCTGTAGCAATGCCTTGAACAGCAGCTTGTTTGCAGACACCAGCTGGTCATAATATTTACCTCCAGGCTCTGTAAAACTGTAATGTTCATTTTCTGCAGATCAAGCTGCTGCAAAAGCACAAAATAGGTTCGGCATGGACAGGCAGCCCCGGCTTGAGAAATGTGTAAGTTTTGGGCAAAAATGGCAAAGGCGTTGGGGTGGTGGTCCTTGAGTTTGATGATCCCTCTTTTTTCCATGTACAAAATATCCTTGACTAAATTGTTCATACATGCGCAGAGCCCCTGCTCTTTATGGGACTGCCAGCATGAATGAGGTTGCCATGTTTTATTTTGTTAATGGAGGGTGGTTCTATGCCTATAACAGTTGCACATCATTGATAGGCGAGGCTTTCTCTAGCATGGAAATGCTGTGGTCTGAAAACCCCCGCCTCTTGGTTTTTGCCTCACATGCATTGGCTAATGGCATGCAATCGTTTATTTATTTATTTTTTTAAAAGCTTTATAATTTGCATTTAACTACTGTCAGGCGTCAGAGGATCCAAACCCCACGGTAGGTTGCCAGGAACAGAAAAGACAGGGAAAGTTCTTACCAATGTTTTTCATTTAATATTCACAGAGAGAGGCTTAGCAATGCAGCCTCTTGGAGTAATGGTATTGTTCTGAGTGAGTCTCCACCCCCTCCGTCTCTCCCATTACGCATCATCACTGGAGGTGCTGAGATGTGCCCTCTGCTTTCCTACTTTCAATGCCCACCAGGTTCTGGGAGAGCAGGGTGGGTCTGGAATACTTTTTAAAGACACTGTGTCCATCAGCTGTCCCCTCTCAGGTGCTTCTTCTTCCTCCTCTCCCATTATTTCCCATCTTTTCCTCTCATCTTCCTCTGAGCTGTGATCTTCCTCAAACCCCTGTTGTAATTCTGAACTGTCTCCTTCTTCTCTGGAAGGGTCAGGCTGGGGAGGCGGTCTCCACCATTCCTCTCCTTCCCAGTCCCTGTCAACTACCTTTAATAAGTTTACTCATTCTTCCAAGACTGGGGAACCTGTGACCCTCCAGATGTGTGTAGACTCCAACTCCCATCAGGCCCAGCCAGCATGGTCAGGGTTGGTGGGCATTATAGTCAGGGGTGACCTGAGGCATTTTGGGACCTGAGGCAGTTTGCTTCCCCAGCAATGGGGGCACAAATTCCAGTAGGAGTGTCCCGCACCAGGTGGGGGAGAAGACCCTTCCAGATGCCCCCTTCTGCCCAGCAGTGGGGCTTTGCATTGGTTCCTCCAGGAGAACTCGGGGCAAGGGTGGGGTCAGGGAGATTTCACCCCATGCCTGGCAGCCAAGCTGGGTTGTGCAACGCCTTCCTTCACTGACTCGGCAGAAGGGGAGGCTTCCCGGAGAGCTTTGCCCCTAGTTCCTCTCTGCCCCTAGAGGCCTGGAAGACCAGCGGCAAAGTGAGAGTGGTGGTGACACCTCTTGGAGGGGGTTTCTGGAGCTTTCTGTTCTGATACTTTCTGAGCTCTCTGTGACTTTGGAGAAGGGGGGTGGATGCTATCCAGAGACTGTGAATCTGTTAACTCTCTCTCTCTTCCAGCGTTTCTTCTCCTAGCTGTTCCCCATCCAGTATTTCCCAGCTTCCGCCTTCTGAACTATGCCCCTCTGCAAACCACTGTTCCAAATCTATACTGTTCTCCTGCTCCTGGGAAAATTCAGGAGCAGGAGCAGGGAGAGGCTCCCACCATTCCTCCTCAGTGCAGCCTCCTCAGCACTGTCCCTGACACAGCAGCCATGAAATACAGAGAATAAGTAAGTGTGACAAATTCTCATCTATTCCTACTCCACCGTCAGGCCAACACCCCAACCCACATTTGATTGCATCCCAGTGTTACTCAGTAAGTATCCAGAAATGGCTGCCCCATGTGTGATCAGCGCTCTTGCAAATTGCACAGGGATAGCAGATTTACAGTAGCAACACGACGCCAACATGTAAATTGGACTCCAGTCTAGCACATTTTAAACTCTGTGCTGGGAACCGAAATGCCTAGTTACAGCTTTGTGCAGTGTACTCAACGCTGCATGTTTAACTGTCTGAGCTGAATTAAGGTCCATATGTTATCTCTTGAACTATATATTTTTTCATCAGCGCCCTTTGTCGAAATGCTTTTCATATCTGCAAGCGTCTGTTCCCATCCACCCTAGCAAGCCGGCACAAGCCAATAAATATTAACAAAGCAGCCTGAACAATTCTCCCCACCCCATTCCTTTCCTGGTTGTTACTCCACAAAAGAGCCACATCAAAACTTGAATGGCATTTTAATGAAACAAACATTCATGTGAGCTTGCCTTGCAAATACCCGATGCAATGCTATTTAAGCAGAGGCACCTGATAGACGCTGTTTACCGCTGATGCGATTTTA
Source organism: Podarcis vaucheri (assembly GCF_965113315.1). NCBI lineage: Eukaryota > Metazoa > Chordata > Lepidosauria > Squamata > Lacertidae > Podarcis > Podarcis vaucheri. The sequence continues at coordinate 11,435,876 of NC_138748.1, forward strand.
GACGAGCCCCTGGGCAATTTGAGCATACAGGTAGGCACAGAGGGTTTGCATAATTTCTCATTTGCAAATAAATAAACATCATTCTCACATTTGAATGAAGCTTGCGTTTCATTACCGGGCTTTGCCTGTCACCCTTAAAACGCTGCATTTCCCTCCCGGTTTGCAAAGAGATTAGAGGGGGGAAAGGGAGGGAAGCGGAAATAAAATATTAAAAACATATGCACTTTGTCCTTATCTCGTTCCTTTCTCTCTAAGGATGGTCTTTGGGGAACCACAGCCCTGGGTGCAGGCAGGGGAGTGGGAAACTTAGGAAAGACAAAGGGGGCGGGGAATATAAATAATTGTACAGCATCGTCGCTAATCATTTCATGGAAATCAGCTTGGAGAAATTCTAACAAATGGATGTGAATTTGGGTAATTGCTTTTTCTTTTTTGGCATGGTGTATTGTGTGGTCGTGTTGATGACAATGATAACCAAAATAATGAAAGGGTATTTTTCTTAGAACCTGGAATAACTTTTAATCATGGTGTGTGTGTTTTTTTTTAAAAAGGTGTTTGGCTCCAGGAAGCAAGCTGATTTAATTGCTGTTATAGTGACTTCACTTTTGAATATTCAAAATATCCCAGGATACAGACACGGTACCATAAAGAAATTGCTGTGGTTGAAGTGCCTGGATCTGGTCTTTTTGTTTAAAATGAAATTGCAGTGCAACAGTGGACCTGAGGCTTCAAGAGATATCTGATCCCTTGCAGGGACCCAGCGATTTCTGGGATGGAGATCTGGTCTCTGGGGCTGGTCCTGACGAGTTAGCAGAGGAAGTGCCTACCTTTCTCCATCTGGAGAAGCCTAGTCCCCACTTCCTATTGAAGAGCCATTTTTGGTGTCTTCTACGCGGGTGGTGCTGTGGGTTAAACCACAGAGCATAGGACTTGCCGATCAGAAGGTCAGCGGTTCAAATCCCTGCGATGGGGTGAGCTCCTGTTGCTCAGTCCTTGCTCCTGCAGTTCGAAAGCATGTCAAAGTGCAAGTAGATAAATAGGTACCACTCCGGCGGGAAGGTAAACGGCGTTTCCGTGCACTGCTCTGGTTCGCCAGAGGCAGCTTAGTCATGCTGGCCACATGACCCGGAAGCTGTACGCTGGCTCCCTCGGCCAATAAAGCGAGATGAGTGCTGCAACCCCAGAGTCGGCCACGACTGAACCTAATGGTCAGGGGTCCCTTTACCTTTACCTTATTGTCACTCAGGAGCCTTTCCCTTCTGTGGAGGTGGCCATAGAATCATAGAATTGTAGAGTTGGAAAGGATCCTGAGGTTCATCTACCAGGGGGCAGGAAACTTTTTCAGCAGGGGGCCACTCCACGGTCCCTCAGACCTTGTGGGGGGCCGGACTATATTTTGAAAAAAATAAATCAACAAATTCCTATGCCCCACAAATAACCCAGAGATGCATTTTAAATAAAAGGACACATTCTATTCATGTAAAAACACGCTGATTCCCGGACCATCCGCCGGCCGGATTTAGAAGGCGATTGGGCCGGATCCAGCCCTCAGGCCTTAGTTTGCCTACCCATGATTTGGTCCAACCCCCATGCAATGCAGGAATCCCAACGAAAGCATCCATGACAGCTGATCATCCAAGCCCTGCCTAAAAGCCTTCAATCTGCCATATCTCCACCTTTATCACCGTGAGACACCATCCCTAGTGTGGGGTGTTGCCGGAGAAAAGGAAGATCTGAGAGAGAGAGAGAGAGAGAGAGAGAGAGAGAGAGAAGACCACCGCTCTCCCATTTCTGTTCTTCATGGAACCCTCCAGTAGCGGTCAAAAAACAGCCTTCTGTTTCAGTTATGATTAAATGGGCACAAGGTGTGGGACACAACATACAGGTGGAAGATTGGGGGAAATTATGGAAGACTGAAATAAAATTGACTGCATGTGTGGCGATGAAAGAAAATTATATGAAAACGATGTACAGATGGTACCCAACCCCAGTAAAATTAGCAGAAATGTATAAAAATAAAGAAATGCAAATCAGCAGAAGGGACATTTTTTCATATGTGGTTAGATTGCAAAATTGAGAAGAAGTACTGGGAGATGATTTACAATGAATTGAAGAAAATGTTGAAAATAACATTTGTTAAAGCTTTCCTACTAGGTATTACAGGAGTGGATATACCAAGACCGCAAAAAGACTTATTTAAGTATGCAGCGACAGCCACACAAATACTATTAGCACAACATTGGTAAGAAGAAGGTGTCCCAGTTAAAGAAGATTGGCAAGTGAAATTAATGGAGTATGCTGAAATGAAAAAAATGATTTTGAAATTAAGAGGAAGAGATGACAATGAATTTAAAGAAGATTGGAAGGATTTTATTGCATAGATACAGACGGAATGTACACAGGTTAATACATTAGCAGGATTTTAAAAAGACTTGTAAAGACATTATGAATGGACAATAAGTAATTTCAATGATTTTTCAATTGAAAAGGGACATGCGGTGTGATGATAAACAGTGGAACCAGGGAAGGGAACAGAGGGAAGGCAACTCTATTTTTTCTCTATGTTTGAATATGTATTGTTTTTATTTTGTGTTGTTTTGGGGAAATTAATAATTTATTTATTTTTAAACAGCCTTCTGTGAGGAGAGGGGCATGACTAAAAACCTCCCTGCCCCCCATTCTGCAATGGGAACAATGTCCCAAACTCAAAGCCTTGCATGACCGCAAGACGGTAACCTTTCATTCTTTTCCAAGTGTGTTCTCAAGTTGTCCGGAAAGTGAGAGTACAAGCCGTAGACAAGGATTAATGTGTGGCAAAACGCAGGCGGCTAAGGCAGGGGGAGAAAGAGAATTAGTGTTCTGTGTGGCTGCTCATCTCTCTATGCCACTTACTGGGAAAAAAAAACCCCAGCCTCATTAAGTGGTCCCTGATGGCCCATAAAGCAACAAGCTGCCCCAAATCACCACACACTTTTCTTTTCTTTTTTAAAGGAAACGTCCCCCTCTGTCAGTGTGTCATCTGTATAGCCTGCATTTGCATAGGACACCTTGAGAATAACAGACCTAATTAAAGGGAGAGAGATCTTCCTGATTTCTTGGCAGTCTTGGTTGGCCGCAACGTGCAACCCTTTTCTGTGTTATTAATACGTACATTTGGTGAGGAAGCTGTGAAATTGAAATAATAACGTTGTCTTATTGTTATCTCGATTCATCTCCTCAGACCACAGAAGGTGACAAGCCGGGTAATTGCTGCTATTTCGGATAGCATGGCAGAGGGCTTGCCACTCTAATTCTTGCTGCCACCTGAATATCCCAGGGATAGCAACAGAAATGAAATAGAAGCATTGCGCAGATTTGTGCGGGCAACATTTTGAGGGTTGAGGGCGGTGTTCCCATGAGCTAATGTGATCAGGGGCTTCACACCGCTTGTAGGGAAACCCAAAGCAGCCGGAGAACCCCTTTCTCTTTTCATTCACTTTCTCTTTCTCCTTTATTCATCTACCAGTCTCCCCCTATAGCCCATCCAATGGGGGGGGGCAAAGGGGCTGTTGTCCTGGGCGCAATTTTGTGTGTGTGTAAAATTTCATAAGAAAAATAAACAGCTTTGAGGGGTTTTTTAAACTATCAAGTGTGGTAAAATGTCATTAAATAAATAAATAATAATAATAATAATAATAATAATAATAATAATAAATAAATGTCCGCCATCACTGTTGTCGCCTCCCCAGCTTCCCTCTCCCTGCTGGGAAGACCCTCCCGCACCACCATTGCCACAGCTGCCTGGCCCTGACAGGAACCATGGGCTGGGGTGGTGGTGCAATATTTGCCTTTCCCCGGGCACTGGCAACCCATGCTATGCCACTGAGCTCATCCAATCATTACCTTCCTTCCTTCCTTCCTTCCTTCCTTCCTTCCTTCCTTCCTTCCTTCCTTTCTCTCACGCACAGCCAGCCAGCAAGCCTCTCTCTGGGACCCCCATTACGCATTTGCCCCCCATCAACCAGCCTGCTCCTTACCCGCAGTTCTCTGTCCTGACAGGCAGGGAACTTGCATAGGTTATCTTTCCGGGTTTCCCCCCAGTTCATTCCTGATCCTTCAATTGGCTGCTCTTTCCCACTTCCCTCCTTAACTCCACACATTTTTCAAGTCAGAATCATAGAATCATAGAGTTGGAAGAGACCACAAGGGCCATCGAGTCCAACCCCCTGCCAAGCAGGAAACACCATCAGAGCACTCCTGACATATGGCTGTCAAGCCTCTGCTTAAAGACCTCCAAAGTAGGAGACTCCACCACACTCCTTGGCAGCAAATTCCACTGTCGAACAGCTCTTACTGTCAGGAAGTTCTTCCTAATGTTTAGGTGGAATCTTCTTTCTTGTAGTTTGGATCCATTGCTCCGTGTCCGCTTCTCTGGAGCAGCAGAAAACAACCTTTCTCCCTCCTCCATGTGACATCCTTTTATATATTTGAACATGGCTATCATATCACCCCTTAACCTCCTCTTCTCCAGGCTAAACATGCCCAGCTCCCTTAGCCGTTCCTCATAAGGCATCGTTTCCAGGCCTTTGACCATTTTGGTTGCCCTCCTCTGGACACGTTCCAGTTTGTCAGTGTCCTTCTTGAACTGTGGTGCCCAGAACTGGACACAGTACTCCAGGTGAGGTCTGACCAGAGCAGAATACAGTGGCACTATTACTTCCCTTGATCTAGATGCTATACTCCTATTGATGCAGCCCAGAATTGCATTGGCTTTTTTAGCTGCCGCGTGACACTGTTCAAACATCATCCAAACAGCTAACCAGCCTGGAAAAGTCCATAGAAGTTAGGGGGGGGGAGACTTTGGGCACAAGCAGAGGCAGATTCAGGGCAGTGCAGAATAATGCCTAAGTTTCAGGTTCAACCCCTGTATAGGATAGCTGCATATTCCTGCACTAGATGATCTTCAAGGTCCCTTCCAACTCTACAGTTCTGTGATGCATTACTTGCTCCATGACAATCTGCTTAGGATGGGTGTGTTGGTGCCATTGTGGCTACAAAGTCCTGAATGTGCATTGTATTAAGCCTTTGTTTTGCTTTGGTTTTTCTTTCCCATTACTATACCAGATTTAGGAACTGGCAAACAAGCAGTCTGCATCAAAGCTTGGACAGAATACAAGCTGAGGATGAGCATACATTAAATCAGAGTTACAAGGCCTGTAGCCCAAACGTTCGTGTCTCAGGAATGGCCATAGCTCAGCACTTCGCATGGAAAAGCCCCAAGGCACAGTGTGACCCATATCCGAAACCCCAGAAAACAACTAAGGGTCAGCCCAGGCAATCATAAGCTAGATGGGACAATGGTCTGACTACAACAAAACAACACCACCACAAACTGGCTTATAAGTATAAAACCAAATTTACTAGAATAATAGCTAGAATAGAGATAGACTTGTAACCATTCAAACATACTAAGGTGCCATATGCAAGACAAAGCCTGGAGATACGGTAAACATGGAGTGGATAAATGTACAACTCTTTCTTAACAAATTACATGTGCAGTAAACGTTATACAGACTGGATAAATGAACCGTTCAACAAGTAGCGTAAGTCCAATCACAAAACGGCGACCCTGGGCCGCCAGAACGGCAAGGGTAGCACACTGGAGAATATGAAAAAGTTTTCCAAAGCTGTTTTTCAAAGATTGAACTGGATGAGATGTTCTTCAGTGGGTCTTGAGTTAGAAACGCAAAGCCGTGTACATGGATCAATCATGGGAAGGCAAATCAAAGCCACCACCCTGGTGAGAATAACGCAAGTGGGCAAAAGGAGACCTGTTCTCCGGATATATTACAGGTTTCGCTACACGCTTTATCAGTCCGAAAAGCCAGTCAAGCAAAACAGTTTGCTCAGGATAGGGCTGTATAAGGCTGCCTCTGTATAAAGCACCCCTCACCAAAGAATCTTGGGAATTGTAGTTTACTCCTCACAGAGCTACAATACACAGCACCCTTAACAAACTGCATTTCCCAGGAGCTGGGTGCTGGTGGTTTAAAACTGCTTTAAATGTGCTGCATAGCTGTGTAGACAGCCAAAGTCAGTTTCTGAAGGGTCGATGTGGTCTGCACCACAGTTCAACTGAAGGCTTGCCTCTTATGTATGTTATTGGCACATGAGGAATGCATAGCCCATAAAGGGCTCAGGACCACAATGCCTTAAGGACCGCCTCTTCCCACATGAAGCTACCCGGACCCTGAGATCATCTTCTGAGGCCCTCCTTCATGTGCCTCCCCCCCCCCCCGAGAGGCCAAGAGGGTGGCAACACGAGAACAGGCCTTCTCTGTGGTGGCTCCCTGTCTGTGGAATGCACTCCCCAGGGACGTTTGGCTGGCGCTTTCATTATACACCTTTAGGCACCAGGCAAAAACATTCCTTTTTAACCAAGGTTTTCGTTGATCTGATTTACAACCTATGCCCTTTTAAAATGTGGGGGTTTTGCGGGGGGAGGCTATTGGGTTGTTGTTTTCTATTTTTATTAGGTATTTTGTGGTTTTATATCTTGATTTTATTCTGTGAACAGCCCTGAGACCCCCAGGTGTAAAAGGTAAAGGTACCCCTGACCGTTAGGTCCAGTTGTGGATGACTCAGGGGTTGTGCGCTCATCTCGCTTTATAGGCCGAGCGAGCCGGCATTTGTCCACAGACAGCTTCCAGGTCATGTGGCCAGCATGACTAAGCCGCTTCTGGCGAACCAGAGCAGCGCACAGAAACGCCGTTTACCTTCCTGCTGATGTGCTTTTGAACTGCTAGGTGGGCAGGAGCAGGGTCCGAGCAACAGGAGCTCACCCCGTCGCAGGGATTTAAACCGCCGACCTTCTGATCGGCAAGCCCTAGGCTCAGTGGTTTAGACCACAGAGCCACCTGCATCCCGTATAGGGAGGTATAAGAATAATATTTTCTGTGCTTGGAAGTCTCCAATTTTCAGGTGTTGCTGGCCACATGGAATAGGCACACTTTTTTCAGCCTCCATACCCTTTTTAAATTGGACCTAGGAAACCACTTGTAGGCAGGTGAATTATAGCAGAGCGGGCACTGAGCGACTATTGAGCCACAGGACTGTTCTCAGCGCATCCGTTAGTCTGAAATTTTGTATGTGTTATTTGTAGCTCATTCCACTTTTCAGATTATTCTATCAGCACCTGGGGCCTCGAGGGCTAAAAAGTATATGATACACAATTATCTGGACCTTTCCTGTGACCTCCATTTACGACGAGAATAAGAGTTGCTGTATTATTTTGCCCTGCATCAGAGGCAATATAGGAGTGAGTGCTGCAGTAAGGAACAATAATTATCCTCCCAGGCAACGTATGCCAGAAGTCACCAAGTGTAAACCTGTTAAATATATCCGAGGTAGCAAGGGGATCAAAATTCAGCAGAGATGAAATGTGTAGGTGCAGTAATGCCACCAGGCCAAATCCCTTTATCGAGTCAAGTGAGCCAAAACTTTACTTAAGAACGCTTCTTTTAGTAATCCTATTTATATTTCTTCCTCTCCGTTCCATCTAAATCAGGAAACAGGCTTGACCAGTATCTGGGAGCACTCACAGTCTGGAAGAGTAAACTAGGGCTGGATCTACACACGGGAGGGGGGGGGAATGCTATAAATTAGTCATAAATCGTTATAACAAAAGAGGGGAAATCATATAGACCAGGCTTCCTCAACCTCGGCCCTCCAGATGTTTTTGGACTACAACTCCCATGATCCCTAACTAGCAGGACCAGTGGTCGGGGATGATGGGAATTGTAGTCTCAAAAAAACATTTGGAGGGCCGAGGTTGGGGAAGCCTGGCATAGACAAAATTTTGTGCTCTACAGCGCCATCTGGTGTCGCATGTTTATAACACAGTTATAGTGTTGTAACATGGCTAATGTAGCTGAGTCCTATGTATTAACTGCGTGTGAAACATGGACCACTTATAAACTCCATCTCCAACTCCTTGGAAGATATCATCAATAGCGTCTTTGAAAATTTTTACACATCACTTGGGAAGACAGGTGAGCTAATGGCAGTGTACTGGAAGAAGCAAAGATCACCAGTGTCAAAACAATGATTCTTCAACAGCAGCTTGGTTGGACTGGTCGTGTTGTGTGGATGCCTGATTACTGTCTTCCAAAGCATCTACTCTATTCTGAACTTAAAAATGGAAAACGTTTAAAGACTGAAATTTGAAATTTGAAGGATGTTGGTGTTCGATTGTTGTGAAAAGAGCAATTGAGGTAGACTCGGTGCTTTTTCTGGGGGGACGCAGGGGTACAAATACCCCTAAACATTTTGTGAATCTTTGGACTTTTGTCCATTTACTGTATTTATTCTTCCCAATTTGAACTATAACATGGTGATTTTCTTGAGTCAAAATGAGAGTACCCACAAACATTTTTTAAGAAAAAAAGCACTGGGTAAATGTGATCTAAATTGTGATCACATTTAATTAAATGTGATCTAAATTGAATTCTCTCCCATCCCTACTCCTTATTGCATGTTGGTTGATTGGCAAAAGAGTTTCCCTCTTCCTGGATGGGTTTGAAACCTGCTTTCTTACCTACAACCTGCCCAGATAGCGGCACTGGCTTCAGGCTCCTCCCTCTTAGTCTTTGTGTTCCCCTTCTAGAAGGCTTCAGGAAGCAAGAGGTGAATAAAACTAGAATTTGTTGGCCTTTTGTGTCATTGGCTCTGGCGCCACCTACTGTTAGCCTCCCTGCCCTCCATCCTACCAGCCTCAATGGGCACCAGCCTTCACCGATCAAAAGAGGGAATTCATTATCATACTACCTACTGAACAATCGTCAAACTGGTTATTACAATGAGCTTTCCGCCTTGCATAATTATATGGAAGCAGTCCTTTTGTATTTAAGCTGTGCCTCTTAAGATTCGATACAGGTGCCTAGTTATAGAGAGAAATCAGATTATGAGGCTTTTTCAAATCTACAGGTACGTGGCACTGGTACTCCAATGGATACTGGCACTTCTTGGGTAATAGCAAGGTTTTAGAAATACCCCCTTGAGAAACTGCTACGGAAATGTTGCATCCAGTGGCTTCTCTGAAATCCTTTCGCCTCCTTTCACAAAGGAAAGTGCCCCTTGCAGCGGTGACACCTCGTGCCACGCACATTAGCAGCTCGCCTCCTATGTGTGACATCTGACTGACATGTTGTCACGCGCAATCTGTGACTGGCACTGTGAATTTGCGCGTGCAGTTTATTTCAGGAAGAGGCTTGACAATTTGGCACTTCTGATTCCGTAGCAATGAACAGCCCTGCTTGCTGGCGTGGTGGTGTTGTATATGAGAATATGAGATTTTGTTTCGCACGTCTCCTCTCCTCTGGTAAGAATCCGAACTAATTAAGCCAACAGCGACAACAAAAGCGCCGCCGCCGAGAAGGAACAAGAAATGCTCAAGCTCTCAGGGAAGAAAAGTCAGCAACCAGACTGCAAAATATAGCCCAGATTCGCACATTTGACACAGAAGGTGCTGCAGAGATTTTTATTTATCAAGATTTGTACGCCGCTGAATCAGAGAACAGCAACCCCCCCCCCAATCTCTAAGCATCGGTATATGGAAATACCAATAAACTCAACAGTTTTAAAAACAAATAGACCTAATGAAATTATATGTCTGTGTAGGTTTGCCTAAACAAAAAGGGTTTTTTGGCAGGCATAAAAACTGTAAAACATAATCTGGCAGGGAAGAAAAGAAAGCTTGTCTTTTTCACCACCCAGATAGCTCTAAATGAGAACAGATCTCTCCATATCATATTGCGCATATGCTAGCGATTTCAGTTTTCCAAGTGCAACCCTTTATATTTTGTTATGCCTAAATTGCAATTAAAAAGTAACAAAATCTCAAAGCAGATTAGCAAGCAAGAAACCAGATGTTATTGATTGAGTGATTGATTGATTGATTGATTTAGGTGTAATGTATACTGCTTAATATATAAAAAATATATCTAAGCAGTTAACAGAAACAATAATGACAACCAGTTGTTAACAAAACACACAATAATTATCTGAATACATTCCTCAGCAAATCTAAATTATCATTTGTATCAAAAGCTAAGTAGTCTATTTGAAATTGCTCCTGTCATTGTAAATGGCTACACTGAATCTTGTGCCTTCATATTCCAATGCATTGCAAAAAAAGCTCCGCTTTTCAATAACCTATTATATATCTCTGACAAAATTAACAAAGTGCATTAATTTCATGATGTCCACAATGTTCCACATCTTCAATAGCCATTCCATTATTGATGGAGCCTCTCCTGCTTCCGCCACCAAATGATGAATTCTTGCTACAGTGATCATCTGGTTACTGATCATCCGCTGCAATAAATTATCTAAGGGTGCTTTCAGATGACCTGTTTAATGAGCACTGCCCCGATTTGATTGGAGAGAGGTTAGACAACATTGGCTATTTAGCAAGGAGGCTAGAGATGGCATTGCATCAAGCAAGCGTCATCCCATGCTTTACGGTCACTTTCCTTATCTCAAAAAGCCTGATCTCTTGGGGAAGCAGGTTTGTGGCACAAAACTTCCAAATCGACTTCGTTTGTGCAATCTGAATTTCTTGGTATGTGATTGGATCCCATGTAGAAAATAGCAACAACCTGGAAGTGCCCACACATGGCAAAACATAATGCAATAATGCAAACGTCTGGAAGTGGCATTTATGAGTCTTTATGTAACCAAAATGACAACATCCATGTGCAAGAGGGAGGAGGTGCCAGCAGGCTTGGGGAAACTGCTAGGTTTACAGAAGTTACAAAAAACCCACAAAACCTTAGGCGGGTGGGGAGCTGATATTGAAATCCAAGCAGGTGGGATACAGTGGATGGAATCCTGATCTGGACACACTTCATATTCCAACATCTCACTAATCATGGATATGTCCAATTCATGGGATTCCCCACCCTTTCTTAAAGGCGGTATATTAGGCCACCCAGTGTCAGGGACCTTCTTCTGAACCTTCCAGAGAAGAGGAAGGCAGTAGAAATCAGGGGTCAGCAAACATTTTAGCCGTGGGCCAGTCCACCATCCCACAGACCATGTGGGGGGCCGGACTATATTTTGAAGAAGAAAACAAATGAACAAATCCCTATGCCCCACAAATAACCCAGAGATGCACTTTAAATAAAAGGACACATTCTACTCATGTAAAAACACACTGATTCCCAGACCATCCTCAGGACAGATTGAGAAGACGATTGGGCCGCATCCGGTCCCTGGGCTTTAAGTTGCCTACCCCTGGTATAGATTTACAACAGTGGTTTGAGGGAGGTCAAAGCCTGGAGATAGAGCTGGGAAATAATGGGAGAAGAGGAGGGGGAGACAGAGACAGAGCAGCCGGCTGACACGTCATCACTAGAAGGCATTCCAGACCCCGCTTCCCCCAGACCCCGGTGAGCATTGAAAGTAGGAGAGCAAAGGGCTCAGAGACAAATGGCCCTAAGCAGCCACTGTAAAGGGGGTTGCTGCTGATGATGAATGAGGAGATAAGGGGAGGGGTGGAGATTATTCACAGCAATGGCACCAAAGCAAGAGGCTGCTTTTCTAAGCCTCTCTCTGTGAATATTTAATAAAAGACTTTGGTAAGAACTCTCCCTGTTTTTCTGTTCCTGGAAGCCCACAGTGTGGGAGGGGATCAGATTCACTAATGCCTGACACCCAGGTCTCTGCATGTTTAGGTGCTTGTGGTGTTCATACGGAGTCCCCGGTCATTTCACAAACTATTGACCCGTACACCACTACAGTGGTACCTCGGGTTAAGTACTTAATTCGTTCCAGAGGTCCGTTCTTAACCTGCAACTGTTCTTAACCTGAAGCACCACTTTAGCTAATGGGGCCTCCTCCTCCTGCTGCTGCGCTGCCGGAGCACAATTTCTGTTCTCATCCTGAAGCAAAGTTCTTAACCCAAGGTAATATTTCTGGGTTAGCGGAGTCTGTAACCTGAAGCGTATGTAACCTGAAGCGTCTGTAACCTGAGGTACCACTGTAATCTGCTGCCACCAACCAGGTTCTCCCCGGTATATCACTTAGTCGCAGTCAGGTTCTCAAGTTAACAACGAAGATTGTAGTTTATTGCAAGCACAAATAAACTTTAATTGCATTCGAAACGCTGTTACCCTTTACCCTCTTAGTCTTATTTTATCCTGTCTTTATCTCTTCTACCTCCCCTCACACAAGAACCAACTGCACTAACTGTCTCTGTATTTCCAACTGCTTTCCCAACTGCTTTTTCCCCAACTGTTTTTCCCCAACTGTCTAAACCTCTGGCTAAGCCTTTTAAAAACAGGTAGGCTCTGCCTCTGGCTTTTCTATTGGTCTACCTATTAACCCTTTCTCCCCCCCTGTACAGACATTTCCAAAAGAATGGGCAAACGCCACATCGCTCATGTGAAGGGTTCTATTTTTGGTGATTTGGAGATAATGGGGCTTGCACCATTGCAGATGGAGTGTTATAAACCAGGGCATAAACTACGTAGGGCCAAGGATAATTAGAAGTGTAAGCTATTATGTAAATTAAAGAATCCATATCTTTTCTCCTACCTACAGGCTGAAGTGGGAAGAAATTTCTAGAATAAAAAGTAAACATTTCGAGAGAGACCAGAGCTATCTATTGAAGTGAGATTTTTTCTTTTCTTTTAAAGGAAGACTAACCAGATATCTGTGAGGTCATATCAGTTTATGAAAGATGTAAACATCAAGCAAAGCCAGGGAGCTCTTTAGCCTGGTTCAAAGAGGTATAATTAGAAATAATGGGGTGAAACTGAACAAAGGAAGATTAAGGTTGACTCTCCAGGCAACATTTCTAACAGTGAGATCTAATAGACTGTGAAATTCTTTCTCGAAGAGGTGGTGGAGATCTCCTGAAAGATTTAAACATCCACTGGACAAAGTACTTCAGAATGTAACACTAAGGGAGCAGAAGAGAAGGCCTGTTTTTCATCTTGGATGTTTAAAACCATTTTCCAGATAGCTTCAGTTGCTGCATCTGCCACTTAGGATCACATGGGTAATATTTATATTAGAAGAGTTATTGGTGTGTTTTGAGAAGAAACTTTGTGGCTTGGCAGCTGTTTCTATGGGAAAGTGAACACTGGAAGCATATTTGAGCAATAGTTTAAATGTCTGCAAGCAGGGTGGTGATTCAGCCCTGTGAAAATCACCCCCCAAACCAGCGGTTCCGGTAAGAGTATTCAGGCGGAGCTCAGAATCGCTGTTGTACTTTCTGTGGGGATGATTAGGGAGGCAGGAGAGGATATATTATTTAATAATATCCTTCCAAACTTGCGCTAGCAAGTTCCATATTCTAGCAGAGTTCCAAACATCCCCCTTTTTCGATTACGCAGAATCTAAATTTTTTAGAACAGCTACGAGACTTGTAGAAGACATCTGAAGGCAGCCCTGTTTAGGGAAGCTTTTAATATTTGATGCATTGCTGTATTTTAACATTTTTTTGGAAGCCGCCCAGAGTGGCTGGGGTATAAATAATAAATAAATTATTATTATTATTATTATTATTATTATTATTATTATTATTATTATCAGCTTGTTGCTGACTCATCTGAGTCTTACTATTAAAGATTCCTTCCCTTGCCTTTCCCTCTTAAAAAGAATAAACACAAGAATCTGATTAACGTCAATATAAAAATAGTTTACTCCCAGATTCATTCAGGTTCGCAGACATATCCCTGAAGGCAGGCTTAGGTTACTTAACAACTAGAACTATTCCATAAAACACCATTACTTAATAATAATAATAATAATAATAATAATAATAATAATAATAATAATAATATTTATTTATATCCTGCCCTCCCCAGCTGAAGCCGGGCTCAGAGCGGCTAACAACAGTAAAATGATACAACATTCTAAAATAATTTCATTATAAAATCAGTTGAAATCAGATTAATGGCAACCATTGGGCTAGAGTTCTGTGAGGATTGCCAAAGGAGGGGGTCAGACTGTGTCCTGGCCAAAGGCCTGGTGGAACAGCTCTGTCTTGCAAGACCTGAGGAAAGTTGTCAAGTCCCGCAGGGCCCTAGTCTCTTGTGACAGAGCGTTCCACCAGATCAGGGGCACAGCCGAAAAAGCCCTGGCTCTGGTTGAGGCCAGCCAAACATCCCTGTGGCCCGGGACCTCCAAGATGTTTTTGTTTGAAGACTGTAAGGTCCTCTGTGGGACATACCAGGAGAGGCAGTCCCGTAGGTACGAGGGTCCTAGGCCGTATAGGGCTTTAAAGCCTTTTCATCCAAGAATGTTATAATAATAATAATAATAATAATAATAATAATAATAATAATAATAATTTTTTATTTATACCCCGCTCTCCCCAGCCAAGGCCGGGCTCAGAGCGGCTTACAAGCAATAATAAAAACAAGATGAGTGATTACAACTTAAAAACAAAAATAAAATACAACATTAAAATAATGGAACATTAAAATATTAAAATGAAGCCTCATTGCAGGAGAAGGAAAAGAAAAAAGGGGGGGAGGGAATCAAATTGGCTCCAATCCAAAGGCCAGGTGGAACAACTCTGTCTTACAGGCCCTGCGGAAAGAAATCAGATCCTGCAGGGCCCTGGTCTCATGAGACAGAGCGTTCCACCAAGTTGGGGCCAGTGCTGAAAAGGCCCTGGCTCTGGTTGAAGCCAATCTAACTTCCTTCGGGCCTGGGACCTCTAGGGTGTTGTTATTTATGGACCTTGAGGCTCTCCGTGGGGCATACCAGGCGAGGCGGTCCCGTAGGTACGAGGGTCCTAGGCCGTGAAGGGCTTTAAAGGTCAAAAGCAGCACCTTAAATCTGACCCTGTACTCCACCGGGAGCCAGTGCAGCTTGAAAAGCACTGGATGAATATGCTCCCATGGCAGAGACCCCGTGAGGAGCCTCGCTGCAGCATTCTGTACCCGCTGGAGTTTCTGGGACAGCTTCAAGGGCAGCCCCGCGTAGAGCGAATTACAGTAGTCAAGCCTGGAGATGACTGTCGCATGGATCACTGTGGCCAGGTCGGGGCGGGAAAGGTAAGGGACCAACTGCTTGATGCGGCGAAGGTGGAAAAATGTCGCCTTGGCTGTTGCTGTGACTTACGCCTCCATGGAAAGGGAGGCGTCAAGGATTACACCCAAACTCTTAACGGAAGGCAATGGCACTAATTGGGCCCCCGCAAGAGAAGGGAGTTGGTCCCTCATCCCCATGCTATCCCGACCTAGCCATAGGACCTCTGTCTTCGAAGGATTTAGTTTAAATCGGTTCCCACGAAACCATCCAGCCACAGCTTCCAAGCATCTGGTCAGTGTGTAAGGGGCCGAGTTGGTGTGGCCATCCATCAGCAGATAGAGCTGAGTGTCATCAGCATATTGATGACAGCCCAGCCCAAAGCTCCGGATAATCTGGGCAAGGGGGCGCATAAAGATGTTAAAAAGCATTGGGGAGAGAATTGCGCCCTGCGGCACTCCACACACCAAGGAGTGGCGTGACGACATTTCCCTCCCTAGTGCCACCCTCTGTCCCCGACCAGAGATAAAAGAGCACAACCAGTTACGGGCTATGCCCTGTATCCCCACGTCTGCAAGGCGATGGTCCAGAAGATCATGATCGACCATGTCAAAGGCTGCTGACAAATCTAAAAGGATCAGCAGTCCTGACCCGCCTCGATCCAGTTGTCTACGGATATCATCTGTTAGGGCAACCAGAGCCGTCTCCGTCCCCAAACCAGGACGGAAACCGGACTGAAATGGATCTAATGCCGATGTTTCCTCCAGAAACCTACCAAGCTGTTCAGCAACCGCTCTCTCAATTACCTTACCCAGGTATGGAAGATTTGAAACTGGGCGGTAATTGGATAGGTCTAAGGGATCTAATGAAGTTTTCTTTAAGAGTGGACGCACCACTGCTTCCTTCAATTCCCCTGGGAATGTCCCCGTGTCAAGGGACAAATTGATAATTTTAACCAGGGGGGTCCGCGCAACATCTGGACACTCCCTAATCAGCCAAGACGGGCATGGATCAAGGAGGCAGGTGGTGGGCCTACCAACTTGGAGGAATCTATCCACATCAGTAGGGAGTATCCGATCGAAATGGTCCAACACTGGACCTGAAGTCAGTCGAGGGGCCTCCAGTTCAGTCACTGTATCTAAATTGGCAGGGAGGTCACGGCGGAGCAACAGGACTTTCTCCGCAAAAAAGCTCGCGAATGCCTCACAGCTGTGGGTCGAATTTGTGCTTAAATTTGGTTGTCCTCCTAAGGACGTTATTGACCTAATTATTCTAAAAAGTTGTGCCGGGCGAGAGCTAGCGGATGCAATGGAAGCTGCAAAGTAAGATTTCTTAGCAGCTTTCATAGCCATCTCATAGGCTTTCATAAGCGT
Source organism: Podarcis vaucheri (assembly GCF_965113315.1). Classification (NCBI taxonomy): domain Eukaryota; kingdom Metazoa; phylum Chordata; class Lepidosauria; order Squamata; family Lacertidae; genus Podarcis; species Podarcis vaucheri. The sequence continues at coordinate 11,452,273 of NC_138748.1, forward strand.
CCTATAAGATGTTCTTGAGGCTCCGTCACGAGTCCGTCGCCATACTCGCTCTAGCCGTCTGAGATCCCGCTTCATTTTCCGGAGCTCCTCAGTAAACCAAGGGGCCCGGTTTCGACCCAAAATTTGGTTTATGACCCAAAATTGGATTTACCCAAATCAGGGGTCCTCCAGAGAATGAGAGTCATGAGAACTTCTGACTCTAGTCAACATGGGGTAGACAGAGGTGTACAAAATGGGGGGCAGAGGGGTGCCACTCTGGGGGGGTGACAAGATGGCCCTTGCCTCCCCCCAGCTGTAGTGGCCGAGGGCGCGCACAGTCAGTATGGGTGCCGCACGTACGGACTGCCTCTCACATGGTGACCATACGGACTGCTGCGTGTGCGAGGTCCATACAGGATGCCACACGAGAAGTCCGTATGGACATCGCATGTGCATCACCTGGCGGTTCGCACTGCCCCTCGGCGTCCCGCCTCGGGTGCCGGAGAGGGTTCCTCTGCCACAGGGGGTAGAAGAAGAGGGAGAAAATTGGGTGCAGTTCTGAGCAGAACCAATTTGTGCCTCCATTACCTTTCTCAAACTATATTAAAAGTATATTGGCATGTTTCTTTAACTACTGTAGATAGTTTTCACTCAGGTCCACATATGCAAATAAGGGATTGAAAGTGACGTTCAGTGATTGGATAGTTACAGAAAATGGTTACTGTTGCATTCTAGTGGAGCTCTATATAAGCAGGCTGACTGAGCCCTTCAGTTCAGTTCTGTTCTGGCCTGTGAATAAACAATAGCTGTTTGAAGAACCGCTGTGTCGTCTGATATGTTCACCCACAACTTAACGGAGTCAGTAAAGAGAGCCCAAGTTGAGAGATAAATACAGAGAGGGCTGCATCTAATTTTAGTCATACTCTGAGTAGATCTATTGAAAATAATGGATCAATTAACTTCAGTGGTTAAATTTCCAGCACAAATTAGTTGGACACGATCCAGAGATCCTTCTTGTTTTTGGGGGGGAAGGGGGGAGCATGCACATCTAAAGAGGAAACACTTTGTGAGTTATTAGGAGTGTCATATTAGACTTGAGAAATCATGCTGGGAACAGATTTTTGGTGCCTGACAGCTGCAGGATGCTCCGGGCAACTGGTGATAGCTCTGTACATTGGGAAATGTCAACAGTGTGGTGTTAGCTAATGTACATCTGTAAGGAAGCTGATGGGAGCACAGCACGTTGCCATGTTTACTTCCAGTCAGGCTGGGACTGGAGAAAGACAGGCAGACCAGGGCTGGAGAGGTGTGGTGGTGACCAGCTGGGAGATTATGCCCATCTACTTACCGTAGCTGGATAAAAGCTACTTAGTGGGAGAAAACAGGTGGATTCACAGCAAGACGGGAGACGAACACACTTCAGGGGGCAGGGGGCCAGTTTGCTGAAGGACACTTTTTGAGTCAAGCCCCACAGAAACCAGGGTCAGAGGGTTAGATTTTGGGACAAGGCACTCAGTGGTTTGGTTTTTTTAATTTTTATTTATGCTTTTCAGGTTTATACATTTCAATAATTTTACAATCATTTAAAACTTGACTTCCCGCTCTTTCTGAGGTTCCTTAAATTCATTTTTAATATTTTAATCTTTTTTGCATATCCAAATTAACTTAATTTGCTCATTTATTCATCTACTTTAAATATATACTCTTATAAAACTGTCGGTTATTACAATAACCCTGCCAATGTTCTTATCTGTTTACAGTTTATCTGTAAATATTCAATAGAGCATTTCCATTCTTTTATTAAAAGGTTTGTTGTCTTGATTTCTTATTCTTCCGGTAAGTTTTGCTATGTCTACATATTCCATAAGTTTTTGTATCCATTCTTCCTTTGCTGGGACTTCTGCTTCTTTCCATTTTGGGGCGAGTAACATTTTTGCTGCTGTAGTCACATACATAAACAAGTTTCTATACAGTTTAGGCAGTTCTGTCCCCAAAAGCTTCTGGTTTGTTTTTTTCCATGAACGTTATTTTAAACATCCTTTTCAATTCATTACATATCATTTCCCAGTAAGCTTTAACCTTACTACAAGACCACCACATATGATTTATGAGGCGCATAAAAGAGGTGAGGGGGGGAGAGGGAAGGAAGAAAATGGGGAGGGCAATTTACACAACAAGGGGGGAAGTGCCAGTGATGAACAGGGACATTCATGAAAGCCCCACCTCCAAACTCTTTGACCTTCTCAAGTTAAGTGGGAAGGCCATAATAGGGCTTTTATCAGCATTCATTTGGATGAAAGTAGAATTCTGCACCACACTGGGCACCCTTGTAAAGCTGGGTCCCTTGTTAGCATGGTGGCTTCTACTCACATCCAAGCAAATGTTCCAGACCCTCTCCACTCAACATGGAAAGGTTGTATACCTTGGTTCTCAAACTTAATCCGTTACGGCAGCCCGTTCCAAAACAAAAACATTCTAAAACCAAGGCACACTTTCCCATAGAAAGTAATGCAAAACGGATTTCATTTTTTAATTACTTTTTTATTCCAAATTAAAACAAAACATATTATCCAGAAACATATCATCCTTATTTCCCCCCTTTTTTCCTCCCTCCCCCTCCCTCCCCGCACAGAACCCACCCACCCCCCGACTTCCCTCAGTTCCAGTCTTTGATTTCTCTAAAAATGCTGTTTTCTGCATGTTACACAGTTGCATAGATCCTCAAACTATTTAAGTAATAATTATCAATAAAAAAGTTTGCGAATGTTTATTCAAAACCAGCCAAGGAGTCCAGTTCGCTTTGTTGCGTCTTCAAATACTTTGTAAAGGGTTCCCATTCATCTTTAAAGTCTAAAACTCTATAAACGGAAGCGCAACACTAAAAACGGGCACTCAGGACACGTTCTTCAAAAAAATATATACTGAGAACCGGAATGCTCACTTCCGGGTTTGTGACGTCCGGGTTCTAAGCTGTTCATGAACTAGGCTGTTCAAGAACCAAGGTACCACTGTATTTTAGACTGATTTCTGTAAATTAAGCAAAGGTTTCAGCAACACTATTCATGCATGTCTATTTTTATACCAGATTCAGGTAGGTAGCAGTGTTGGTCTGATGCAGTCAAAATAAAAAAAGTAAAAAAATTGACCAATAGCACCTTAGAGACCAACTAAACTTGTTCTGGGTATAAGCTTTTCTATGCATGTACATTTCTGAAGAAGAAGTGGTATTGGACAATGTTTTTATTTTTATTTATTTTTATACCACTTCAACATACATGGTTTCCCCCAAAGAATCCTGGGAACTGTAGTTTTTAAGGGTGCTGGGAATTGTTAGGATACTCCTTTCCTGCTCGCAGAACTACAGTTCACTGAGTACTGTGGGAAAGAGGGATTGTTGTTAAAAATGTTTAAGTTTGTGGTGTGGACATGCCCCTCACCCTTTCAGCCACCTTGAATTGTGTTTGATTTGAAATCAAATATTCTAGTTTTATAAAGTAGCACTTGATTTCATAACTTGATAAGGGCTTTGTGCACATAAATAAAGGTTAATAATAATAATAATAATAATAATAATAATAATAATAATAATTATACCTCGCCCATCTGGCCGGGCCTCCTCAGCCACTCTGAGCGGCTTCCAACTGATATGCAGGCTGAGACCCTATCTGCCTGCAGACTGCATCGCCAGAGTGGTGCATGCTCTAGTTATCTCCCACTTGGACTACTGCAATGTGCTCTACGTGGGGCTACCTTTCAAGGTGGCCTGGAAACTACAACTAATCTAGAATGTGACAGCTAGACTGGTGACTGGGGGCGGCCGCTGAGACCACATAACACCAGTCTTGAAAGACCTACTCTGGCTCCCAGTACGTTTCCGAGCACAATTCAACATGTTGGTGCTGACCTTTAAAGCCGTAAACAGCCTCGGCCCAATATACCTGAAGGAGCATCTCCACCCCCATCGTTCTGCCTGGACACTGAGATCCAGTGTCAAGGGCCTTCTGGTGGTTCCCTCGCTGTGAGAAGCCAAGTTACAGGGAACCAGGCAGAGGGTCTTCCCAGTAGTGGTGCCCACCCTGTGGAACGCCCTCCCATCAGATGTCAAAGAGATAAACAACTACCTGACATTCAGAAGACATCTGAAGGCAGCCCTGTTCAGGGAAGTTTTTACTGTGTGACATTTTAATGTATTTTTAATCTTTGTTGGAAGCCGCCCAGAGTGGCTGGGGAAACCCAGCTAGATGGGTGGGGTACAAATAAATTATTATTACTATTATTATTATTATTATTATTATTATTATTATTATTATCCAACAGGATATTAAAAACACAATAAAACATCAAACATTAAAAACCTCCCTAAACAGTAAGTAGCATATAGATAAAGGTAAAGGGACCCCTGACTATTAGGTCTAGTCATGACCGACTCTGGGGTTGCGGCGCTCATCTTGCTTTACTGGCCGAGGGAGCCGGCGTACAGCTTCCGACTGTGGCCAGCACGACTAAGCCGCTTCTGGCGAACCAGAGCAGCACACAGAAACACCGTTTACCTTCCCGCCAGAGCGGTACCTATTTATCTACTTGCACTCTGAGGTGCTTTCGAACTGCTAGGTTGGCAGGAGCAGGGACCGAGCAATGGGAGCTCACCCCGTGGCGGGGATTTGAACCGCTGACCTTCTGATCAGCAAGTCCTACACTCTGTTTAACCCACAGCGCCACCCATGTCCCCGGGTAGCATATAACTGTTGTTAAATAAATAGAATGGGCAGGGCTAGCATGCTGAAGCATATTGCTTGCACAGGACGTCTTTCCTGCTGTTGTCATGCATGTGTGAAAGAGAGAGATGCAGTTTCAAATGCACTTGCGTCAGGTTTCAAGCTGATTGATGGCCATGCAGCAAAGTTTATTTAAAATGACCTTTCTGCTTTCCTGAATTCTTCCCCTCATCTGTGTTTTGTCTGAAGCATATTTTTAGACCTTCAACCCTGTTTGGTTTTTTTTATTAAATGACTCACATTTTTGAAATAACTCTTTGACATTTTAACTTCTCCTAATACCGGTGCAAACATGTCACCGACTCATTATATATATATATATATATATGCAGGTTTTGGTGTCTTCGGGTGTCTTCCCGTGTAAGAGTCGGGGTGTCTGGGCGACGTTTCGACGAGGTCTCACTCGTCATCTTCAGGCTGGTGCTTTCGGCTTCTTGTTACTGGAACAGAGCAGAGTCTGGTGTTTGAGTTCCTATAAATACTGTATTTATAGGAACTCAAACACCAGACTCTGCTCTGTTCCAGTAACAAGAAGCCGAAAGCACCAGCCTGAAGATGACGAGTGAGACCTCGTCGAAACGTCGCCCAGACACCCCGACTCTTACACGGGAAGACACCCGAAGACACCAAAACCTGCATTCCTGTACCCGTGAAAATCTACGAAAGCATATATATATATATATATATATATATATATATATATATATACACACACACACACACACACACACACACACACACACACACACGGCTGGAGCTTCTAAAAATGTGCTTCAGATAAAGTATATCCGTTCAGAAAGGGAGGCGGGGAAATCAGGCAAGCTAAATGCCATTTTAAAAGCACCTTGCATTTAGTGTGGCATTTGACGGGGATCAAAGTTGTAAGATGGCAAAGAACCCAATAGCCAAAAACAGCGGTGACCAAGAAGCCAAAATAAGCATCCATCAAATTACAAGGCACAAATATCTCCTACTAGCAGGGAAGAAGAACATAAAAAGAGCCCAGCTGGATCAGAACAAGATGGATTCCGTTCTGGCCAACCAGGTGGCTATGGGAAGCTTGCAAACGAGACTTGAGTTCAATAATATTCTGACCACCAGACACTGCAAGCAACTGGCACTGACAGGCATGTTGCCCCCAACATTGGAGTAAGCACTGATAGCCTTATCTTACATAAAGATGTTGCAAACTACCACCAAACGCCAACCTAAAAAGCCACGTTTTTGCCAGGTGTCAGAAAAGGTCTAATGGTGGGCCAAGGCATTCCAGAGGGTTTGCATCACAAATGAAAAGGCCCTCTCTCACTCGGCCACCTACGAGACCTGCTGGCATATGGAGAAGGACCTCTGACAAGGAATGGACTTCATGATTAGGATGGGGAGGCAAATAGCAGAAAGTGGTCCTTAAGGTAGCCAGGCCCCAAACCATTTATAGCCTTCGAGATAAGAACCAACACCTTAAGTTGACTCTAGAAGAGAATAGATAACCAATGCAGGGCAAACGGAACCAGAATTGTACTCTGTCAAATGTATCCCAGGTAGTCTGGTGGCATCATTTTGAACCATCTGTTGCATTTCCAAGTGCAGCACCACATAGTGTGCATTACAGTAGTCCAGTCTAGAATGTCCTAGAGCATCAGGGACCACAGTCAGATCTGTCTTCTCCTAGAAAAGGTGCAGCAGCCAAAACATGTACAAGCACCTGGCCATTGCCACTGCCTGTGCATGGTCCTTGGTGCCTTAGAATATTCTAGATTGGACTAGGTAAAAGGTAAAGGACTCCTGCGGCTCCAATACTTTGTCCACCTCATGAGAAGAGAAGACTCCCTGGAAAAGACCCTGATGTTGGGAAAGATGGAGGGCACAAGGAGAAGGGGACGACAGAGGACGAGATGGTTGGACAGTGTTCTTGAAGCTACCAGCATGAGTTTGACCAAACTGCGGGAGGCAGTGGAAGACAGGAGTAGCTGGCGTGCTCTGGTCCATGGGGTCGCGAAGAGTCGGACATGACTAAACAACTAAGCAACATAAAAGGACTCCTGCATGGTTAAGTCCAGTCATAGGCGACTATGGGGTTGTGGTGCTCATCTCGCTTTCAGGCCAAGGGAGACAGTGTTTGTCCAGATTCCAGCAAAACAGTCAGATTATCCGGGATCACTGTCCTTTGTTATTCACCTACTAGTTCGGCACCATGAACACCTAAAAAAAGTTTTACCGCTTAGTCCACAGGATAGCATCTATTACTTTGTTTCTACCATAGACTTATTATACTTCTGCGGACTTGCAAAGATTGACAGACGTGTGCTCAATTGATTTCAAATATATTAGAGAATTTACAAGTGCACACATTTTGTTTTTGTTACTAAATCATGTATATTATGCAATAAGAATTACAGTTCTATCTAGTATACTGGTCTGCGTGTTGCTTGTATTGTTTGTAGTGTTTGTCCACACACACCTTTCCAGGTCATGTTGCCAGCAGGACTAAACTGCTTCTGGTGCAACAGAACACTGTGAAGGAGACCAGAGCACACAGAAACACCGTTTACTTTTCCGCCGGAGCGGTACCTATTTATCTACTTGCACTGGCATGCTTTCAAACTGCTAGGTTGGCAGGAGCTGGGACAAAGCAACAGGAGCTTCACCCCGTCGCGGAGATTCGAACCACTGACCTTCTGATCGGCAAGTCCAAGAGGCTCAGTGGTTTAGACCACATCGCCACCTTCATCCCTTTCAAGACTGGACTAGTGTAATGCACACTGGTCAAGGAAACACCCCCCCTGCCCTGTCCTAACTGTTTCTCAAGAAAGTGTGTAACCCTAATCAAAACCAGGCTAGATCTCTATTCCTGGACTGACTAAACCTCAACACTTCTTCCCTCTTCTATGAATAAGTTACATTGTCATATGGTCCAACATCTGGAACAGATGTGAGAACCATCATTTTTTGCACTAGGCTAGAACTTCTGGAAGCATTGTAATGACATTTAAAGTAGGCCTGCATAACTTGCAAATAGCACCAATTCTCAAGAACAGTTGTAATTCACAATGGTAGTAAGCTAGTAACAGCCTCACTCTTAAACTGGAAGGAAAAGGGGTTTAGAAGATACTGTGAGTTATGCCATCTATCACCAACTGCTTAGATCCAAATTCAGGAAAAAGTGTAATATCTTCATTTAAGGGAGGGGGGAGAGTCAAGTAAATCAATGGCAGCAATTCTGAAAAGTAGACAATATCATTATTTTGTGTTGCAGAACTACAGCTGATGATAAATTTCTTTGAGAAAGGGTGAAAAACAACAACACACACTCCAGGTTTCTCAGACTTCAGTTCTTCAATACAAATTGATATCTTCTGCAGGACAAAAATGCAGGGAGATTCTTAAGCTATCATAGCAAGTGATCGATACCAGGACTCTCTTTGATAAATTAGCCATAGCACTGAAAATCCATGTCTAAGATGTAAGGCGTCATTATTCACTACAATTTTTCCCCCTGCTGGTACATATAGCCAATGCAGACAAATTACAGAGGATCTTATAATTATGTGAGCCTTTAAAAAGAAAGGAAGAAAAAAAAACAGCATTGGCAGTAGTGAAGGATGGTTTAATAAAGAATAAAAAGGAGTATTCTGAAATATGATTTTACTTATTTCATCCCACTATTGACCCCACTGAAATTTAGTATTACCTTATCACTTCGACTGTTTAAGCAGCCTGTCCCATTTTGCTGCTTTTCGGTTAAATATTTTTTGTTTGCCTTTTCGATGCTCCACAATTGTACATTTATCTGCCTGACTGTTCAGGTTCATTTTCCCCTTCTGAGCTGGTCTACCAGTTTAGGTAGGAGACTTCATTAGGATACTCATAGAGAAAGTATGGCTAACCTGTGACCTTCCATCTATGAGACATTTATTTGTCTTAGAAGGCTTAAAGGACATACCCATCAGGAATAGAAGAAGAGTTTGGATTTGATATCACGCTTTATCACTGCCCTAAGGAGTCTCAAAGCGGCTAACATTATCCTTTCCCTTCCTCCCCCACAACAAACACTCTGTGAGGTGAGTGGGGCTGAGAGACTTCAGAGAAGTGTGACCAGTCCAAGGTCACCCAGCAGCTGCATGTGGAGGAGCGGAGACGCGAACCCGGTTCACCAGATTACGAGACTACCGCTCTTAACCACTACACCACACCACACTGGCTATTAATATAATATATTAATAGACTTAATATCTTTCTTGCCCTGCACCTTTCTTAAACAAGGATAGAACAGTAACAGGAAACTCTAGACTCCATTCCAAATAGAATTATGTCCAGCGTCACCTAGGGACCAAACTATATAATCACATGATCTACACACGTTTCATCCCCAAGCCAAATGAGAAGGAAATTGCACAGGCCTCAGCCAGCATAACTATTAGTTGGGGATAATGGGAATTATAGCCCCAAAACATGTGGAGGGCACCATATTAGCTAGTCTTGGCCTCCTCAGTCAGGTCTGTCCTGGCATTTGCACCTGATGAGCTGACTGGAGTGATGTTGCGAACTCAAAGAAGAAGGATGAATTTTAAAAAGATGGCCGCACCGTTGGAAAATGAGTCCTTGCATTTTGACAGGCAGTTGCGTTGTGATTTATTTGAGGAGGAGAGCACTGAAGCAATGTACCTTGAAGTATCATATCAGAGTCGTCGTCAATTTGCCTTGTCTGCCTCAGCTGCTTAATCAAGCGCAAGTCTATGAAACCACCGGGGCAGTTCAGAAACATCAGTGGGCTGTGCGAGGATGAAAAGAGCACGTCAGCACTAAAGCAATTGGACAGCGACACACTTTGGCACACTCTCCAACGTGACCCCACCTTGGCAGATGCAGTGGTGAAAGCTGTCATGTTGTCTGGGTGACAAGCGCCGACGTTGGGTAATTTTTCACTTTGGGAGGTAGTTTGCGGTGACAGGCAAAGACTTTTCGCCGCGGCGTTTCTGCGGTGCGTCGTTACGCTTTGCATGCCTTGCCACGCATTTGCCGCGTCCTCGCTGACAGGTGCACGTCTTAATAAGTTCTATCAGGGGCAGGAATTAGCAGACAAGACTAGTGCCTGGAGCTGTAGAAGCATCTGCTGCAAAGGAAGCGGGTGCAGGAGGCCATGGGAGAAAGGTCTCGCGTTCTGTAGTCTGTCAAGTGCAATTAGAGTTGCCAGTTGTCACTGCTGCCAGCCGTTAGTTAAATAGATTTCTCAGATGTTGCCTGCCAAAAGTCAACGCCGGTCTGCAAATCTGTAAGCAAGCTAATCGCAAAATATGCCGATAGTTAGTCTCATCGTTAATTGGTAGATATGGAAGATGGAAATCAGGCTAGCTTCTCACTGTCTCACTGGAAGAGTGTGTGTTTTGGAGTTGGGAGTGTCACCAACGATGGATCTGTGGGGAGAAGGTAAACCTTCAAAGGTGTTGAAGAAAAGGGTAGGTTTTCTTTTTGCCCGGAAGAAAAAGGAATTCATTAGGCATGAGTTGTGAACACCCAAAACCCTTCGGGTGTCATAACTGTATCAAGAGTGCTTTTATGAACAAAGGTTCCCATTTTCTTCAGCAACTTCTGAGTTCTACTTTGTTCGTGTCTGTTGGGGCTCCCTCTCTTCTTTTCCCCTATGCTCAGTGGTGGCTGCTGCCCATTGAGACTGGTAGGGCTGGAGACAGTGGGAAGAACGAGAGCTAATTTTACAGGGTTTGGGGTAGCAGAATTTGGGGTGCGAAGGCATTCTCTTCACACCTCCCGCTGATTTTCCTGTCCCTTCACTTGTAGCCACAATTGTCTTGTTTGTTTGTTAGTTTGTTGTATTTCTAACTCACCCTTCGTCATCTGGCCCCAGGGTGGGAATACAAACAATAAAACCAACTGAAGAGCCATTACTTAATATCCTTATAAAACCCCAAACCAAGCAGCAGCAGTTGATGAGCATATTTTGAGTGACTCCTTATGGCTTGGCTCTGCTCTGATACAAGCATCTATATGTCCTTCAAGAAGTGACAGTTTTGTAGCATCGACAGACCCTGCCTCTTGTGCTTCTCAAGAAGATAAGATTTCAAACACATAAACAGCCCAAAGGAGGCACTCAGCTGGTACTTTCAGACACTTCCTTGTTGTGACAACTTGATATAACATCAACGAAGATACATATTTCTTGTAGGCAAAGAAAGGCAAATCTGATCCCTTGAAGACATGTCTCTTTAGTATTATTTTCCTCTCACATCTAAATTACCCGATGGTAGCTGGGTCTGAGTTGGAAAAAATTATCAGAATCAAGGCCAGACACTTCCTTCATGTGGGACCATTGTGAGGGATGAAGAATTGGAGATAAATTCCATTCAATTTGCACTGGAAGTTGAATTTGCCCTTCCCGAAACGATATGTGAACTGAAATGTATGTCCTTCGAAAGTCATGCTCCTCAGAACCTTGCCAATTCGCCAGCCAAATATTGTGTATAAAAATCCATGTACAGTAATAAGGTAAAGGCTGAGTGGGTGGAGGAATATATATATCAAGTAATACAACACAACAATGTGTTATATTGGGGGAAATATCGCTTTCAAAAATGTATGTGTTAGTCAAAACAGCAAAAGTACTGATGAATTTTCATGAGGACTTTTTGTAGAAGGAATTTGCAAATTGATGTGGACATGTGGAGAACCGAATTTATGATTGGAAAAATGAGGCACCGAGAGAAACCAAAATTGACAAATTCACCCATCCCTACTTAATGGTACAGCGAGTCTCATCAATGTCTCGGGCTCTTCTGGGAAGGCTCACTGAAGCAAGGAGAAGAACTATTTGCTGATCATTTCTGGTTCTCTTTCCCCAAACCAAAGTGATACCAGCATGTGGGAATACTCACATCAAGCTCTGATGTGGTCAAGAAATGCAGTGTCTCAATAGATTGCCCTGAATTTTTCCAGGTAATCTGGGGTCTGCATCCAGAATTTAATATTCTGCGTAAGGAAGGACCAGCTTAGAATTCTTGCAGCATTTTCATAGGGGTTTGGGCTTTCAAACATTACCCCTCACTCCTACTACTGAGTACTGTGTTCACACAAAAGCATGTCTGCTCTGCTTACACTGCAGAGATAAACCCTGTTTCCGCATCTTTGTGGGGGAATGTAAACAGACTCTACAGGCTATATTCTCTCGCACTGCTGCATGGGGGTTGGTTCTGCAGATCACAAGTGTGCCTAAGGTGGCCGCAACGAAAACAGGTTTCCCTGACAGGCTTCTCCTGTTCATTCATAACTGCAAGATAAACTCCCTCTATCATCTCTTTAACCCATTCAGCTTCAGTAAGAAGAATAGCTGGTTCATCGTTGGGTCTCCTGTCAGCAAACCCTTCAGCATATAATCCGATGCCTTGGCTGACAATTTGTCGAGAAACCTAAAAGGAAAAAAAGAACTGTAGATCAGTGTGTGGAGGCTGAATTAATCTTCCTGATGCAAGAGCAGAATTACAATGGGCTGCCGAAAGTTATGCAGCTCAGCAGGGGCCAAGGGAGACTCTCCTGTAGGAAACAGTTCCATGAATACAAGGACAAGAAAGGAATTGCCTCTTCCAGTCATCTCTGGTACATATACTGTACATCTGCAGCCCTGAGCATGGAACACGTGTCCACAGTTTGATTTAAATAAGGGTTCGGACACCGCAGACCCAGAGCAGTGTGTTTGCCCCAGCGTTGATGCATTTCAGCAGGACTTACCTGACTGTGGGAATCTTCCGAGTCTGTCTCCATACTTAAAACCCTGTGAAGAGGCAGCCTCAAGGCGTCTGACTCAATCTAGTGGTCAAGAGGAGGCTGAATTGTGTTGGTAAGACAAAGGGAAAAGCAATAGGGAGCACGAGGGAGGGAGCGCTAAACAGGCCAATCCAAAGACAGTTTTTTCCACCCACAGCACAGAGACCTTCCAAGGATGTTGCCCAGAAGCACAATTGACTCATTTTTTTTGTCTTGTGATCTTGAATGGGCTTTCTCACTAGCAAAATAAGTTTAGGAGTGCTGTGTTTAGCACTTAAGCTGGTAAGGTTTCCCATACCTTGATAGTGTGAGTGGGCTTTGTCTATTTCCCAGGCATAGCGAGAAAAAGTTAGAATTGCCTTCCAGGCACTGTTGCATCCATCTTGATTTCCACCTCCTTCCTTCTTGGCTTCAGATTGTAAGCTAAAAAATGAACAGGAAGTTCATGAAACTATCCTGTAACGTGTGGCTTGATCTGAAAGAGGAAGTGGGGAGAAGAAGGGAGTTTTGATACCGAGGAAACTGTGGTTTCTGGGCCACTTGGGAGCTTTTAAAAGCTCAAAAGAGGCATGGCAGAACTTCAGGTCACATGAAGTATGAGGAGAGCACCGTTTCTGGGCTTGTACCTAGGGAAACGGTGAATAGCACTGAATAGAAATATCTCTTCCCACCCTGCCCTCTTCCTACCCCGTAAAAGCACCATGGAACATCACTGTGGATATGATGCTGGTACCTGAGTTGGTAAAGAGCAAGAATTGAACTGGGCAGACTGGAAAACGCCACTGGATTTGTCAGGAGTCCAGGTTCCCAGCTTGATAACACAGTAAGGTAAAGGTAAAGGTACCCCTGCCCGAACGGGCCAGTCTTGACAGACTGTGGGGTTTGTGCGCCCATCTCACATTTATTGGCCGGGGGCCAGCGCTGTCCGGGGACACTTCCGGGTCACGTGGCCAGCGTGACATCGCTGCTCTGGCGAGCCAGAGCCGCACACGGAACGCCGTTTACCTTCCCGCTGGTAAGCGGTACCTATTTATCTACTTGCACCCGGGGGTGCTTTCGAACTGATAGGTGGGCAGGCGCTGGGACCGAACAGCGGGAGCGCACCCCGCCGCGGTGATTCGAACCGCCGACCTTTCGATCGGCAAGCCCTAGGCGTTGAGGCTTTAGCCCACAGCGCCACCCGCGTCCCTTGATAACACAGTAAGCATAGGTAATTAAAAAGGAGGATTTATTGCAAAAACAAACCGATAGCTTCGGACAGCTTCAACAAAGCCTTCAGCATCATTACTTAAGATGACCCTTCTGGAGACTTCTTCCGGTGTCAACAGAAGATATTGAACCTATAACCCTTATGTCTCTTGTTTTGCTTCCTATCTAGCAGCCCTCCCATTCGCCAACTCTTTGGACTTAGTGGATCAGCTCCAACCTCTTCCTTTTCTGAGATGCTGTCTCTGAAACTGTTTGCACCATTTTGTGCTTCCTGCGAGCTTTGGCTATGTTCCAGCCTGCACTCAGCTACTGCCTTATCAGCCTGTCCTTCACAGTCAGGAAGAGCTGAAGTCTGCAGCTGCCGTCTTTCCCCTGCCTGACTAACATCTAAGCCTCTCTGTTCCTGGCTGCTTTCTGCCGTTGGCTGCAAACCTTTGCTTGGGGCTGGCTCATTCCTGACAGGATTTATATATAGTGTTCCCATCACCATTTGGGAGAGATCAACAGATAAAATACAAATGATGAGAGTCAGTGCCACATCAACCCCCAGTGTGATGCAGGAGAGAACTGTGAAAACCAATTGTGTAAGAATTAAACAACTCAAATAAGCTTTGTAGTCAGTTTTGGTGTTCTGGCTGATATAATGGATTGGAAGAGTTGCAGAAGGAGGGGGAAATCCTATTGTTTTATCTGACAAGGCTTTAAATGGCAGAGCTGGCCTGCATTAAGCCTGTGTGGCATTTTATTTATAAAGGAGGGTTTTGGACACACTGTCCTGGCAAGAAGCTGTATGAACCAATTATCTTCTAGCTTTGTTTTGTTTTTGACCTTTCATCTGTAAATGTGGCCTTTTCATTTTCTGTGCTTGTGTTTAGAGTTACTGGAGGAGTTGAGTGAAGGGGTATAGTGCAGGGGCAAGCTGAAAAATTTCTCAAAGGTTGTCTACAGCTGCAATCAAAGTAAATAAGGTAGGGTTTTGGGTGGTTTTTTTAAGTGGATGAGAAAGTTTGGAATACAAAATGTGGAGAACAAATGAAGTTTATCCAGCGCAATGAACAGATTTTGAATGAAACAGAACGCACAGCAGTATTGTTCAGACTTTAAAATAATAAAAGGGGTGTGCGTGCGGAATCTCAAATGCAATTCAAATATTGAAAAAAGTAAAGAGGCAGAAGGTTCTTTAAATTTCTGTAGATGGCCTAACAGATGTGTGAAGGGCAGCTTGGCACCAAACCAGTACAGCTTCCCCTGGACGCAAAGCATCATAGTATCTTGTTAATTAGACAGGGTGGAAATTGTGGTTAATTATAATTGCCCATACAATGCCAACCACTCTCTTCTTTCTCCTAATTGCTCTTTAGGGAAAATGAGAATGAGTTGCTGAACATTTCTTGCTTCCTTGGAATTAGATAATAAAATATGGCATCTACAAGCACATGGTGAAGTCTACAGCCACGTCTACCAAACAGCAACCCTGACAGACAGAGATGGTTACAGGCTCCTTCCTGCTGTGGGGGGAAATGAAGTGATGTCTGTTGTTTAGAAGATAATATTTTAAAAAACAAAAACCTTCAGCACTCCCCCCCCCCACTTTATAGTCACCGGGATGAAAAACTGAGGTTGCACAGAAATCATAAATTTAAAGCGCACACCCAGAAAGAATCCTGGAAACCGTACTTTGCTTGTCACAGAGCTACAGTTCTGAGCACCA
This sequence comes from Podarcis vaucheri, assembly GCF_965113315.1. Lineage (NCBI taxonomy): Eukaryota > Metazoa > Chordata > Lepidosauria > Squamata > Lacertidae > Podarcis > Podarcis vaucheri. Next base: position 11,467,717 of record NC_138748.1, read on the forward strand.
TGGCAAACTGCAGTTCCCATGATTTATTTTTCTTTGTGCTTGAAATGTGTTGTAAATGTGCAGGGTATGCACACACAGTCTTAGGATTCAAACTCAGTTATACTGATCAAAGATTGCGTGGCGAGTTTCCGCCTCCCCCCCTCAGAAATAAAGACACGAGACACAAGAATTCGAGTTAATGGGTCAAATTAGGCCACAACTTTATTGATTACAGGAATTGAGCGGTATTGGCTTAGGCATTGGTCCTAACAACTAACCGGCTTCAGGCTGCATGCTTGAAGGCCAGTGAGGGTTAACCACCAGTAGGGGGAGTCCTGCTGAGGCACGTCAACTAGGACTTCCCCCCGGGGTCACCGCATGGGGGCGTGCCATGGGCCCACACCTCCATAGGCTTAGGACAAGGCCACACACCCCGGAATCCTTTACCAGACTACTCTTTGATTTGGGGGAAGGTGATGGCACTTCCTTCCCCCCTTCATCTGCATAACAATAAACAGTACCCCACCAATGCCTAACCGCCAATACCGTGAAGTTGTGATGGTTTGCTACGAGGTAGGCGAAAACCAAGTGGCTGGTGCCAATCTGCCAATTGGGAAAATTCCTACCAGGCCCCTTGATGGTGACCAACTGTAGTTCATAGCAACGTCAGATAGCCTAACCTAACGGGTGGGAGGGAAAATCGGGTTGGCTGCGGCATGGGAAAGAGGGAGACCCTCGGCCGCGCCAGACCTAAGTAGGCAAGGCCACGCCCCCGAGTCAGCTGATTGGCTCGCTCGGGGTATGATGCGTCCGAGGATTCCCTGCTATCGCGGGGGCTCAAGCTAGCCCCCGCGAGTGTGGGGAGGGGCATGAAGCCCGCAACCCCACTTCCTCCCTAGCTTGGAAGTGGCTTTGGTTTATTGGAAGGCAAAGGGGCAGCATTCTGGAAGCAAATGAAATGAATTATTATGGCCAAGGGAGAGGGAGGGAGAACAGATGTATGAGAAAGGGCTGCCCTCTGGGAATCAGCATTCCAGTATCTGGGCCAGCAGATCTCCAGCTGGTAGAAAGTCCATGAACAAGCCAAGAGGCACTGTTCTTCAACTCCATAGACTTCCACCTATGGAGATAGTCATGGCTAGCATGTGCTCCATCAAGCCATCAATGAAGTGGTCATCTACAGCTACAGCTTAAGAAGGTTCATGAGTTCCTCATGATCTCAGAAACCGGTGCTGCAATTGGTCCACAGCCCTAATTATGTGATTAGCATTTCACAACTGTCAGGGTCTAGTAGTGTGCCGTGGCCCAGGCATGGAGATGAGCTAGCTGAACCTGAAGCTGCTGTGTTGCCATCAGTGGGCTTGGACCAGACTCTTGGCTCTGTGCCTGAGACTGCTGAGTTTGGGGCAGCAGCCAGAGCTCTCTTGCATGCCTTCACCCAAGCACATCTACACCACCCAAACACATCTACCTATTGGCCAGTGGCAGTTCAAGAATCTTCCTTCTTCAAGCAAGGGGATGAGGCTTAGAGAGGTGGAGCTCATAAGGTCTCAGTCTGTTTCCCTTCTTTGCTAGAGCTTGTTGTTGTTGTTTAGTCGTTTAGTCGTGTCCGACTCTTCATGACCCCATGGACCAGAACACGCCAGGCACTTCTGTCTTCCACTGCCTCCCGCAGTTTGGTCAAACTCATGCTGGTGGCTTCGAGAACACTGTCCAACCATCTCATCCTCGTTCTCCTTGTGCCCTCCATCTTTCCCAACATCAGGGTCTTTTCTCATGAGGTGGCCAAAGTATTGGAGTCTCAGCTTCAGGATCCGTCCTTCCAGTGAGCACTCGGGGCTGATTTCCTTAAGAATGGATAGGTTTGATCTTCTTGCAGTCCATGGGACTCTCAAGAGTCTCCTCCAGCACCATAATTCAAAAGCATCAATTCTTTGGTGATTAGCCTTCTTTATGGTCCAGCTCTCACTTCTATACATCACTACTGGGAAAACCATAGCTTGAACTATACGGACCTTTGTTGGCAAGGTGATGTCTCTGCTTTTTAAGATGCTAGAGCTAGTTGCTCACTAGGAGCTGTCCTTAGTACTGCAGCCACTGGTCTCCTGACTTGCTGTTATTCTTCGTGGTTTATCAGCTACAAATAACTCAGGGCACAAGGTGGTAAGGTGCTGGGTTCAAATCCTCACACAGAGGTGGGCGGGGGGAATTAAAATCAAATCCAGACATTAAACTTGCATCTCGGTTGATGCTGAGATTTAAATCTCAGTTCATGTGTGGTTAGACATATTTTCATCTTTGGGTTTTTAATTCTTCCTCAAGTTTTCCCGCTAGGAACTTGGAAACACGCCCCCTGCACACTTAGTACTATTTTCTTCTTTTTAAAAAATACATGATTTGTTTGCTAGAGGATGAGTGAGTGCTTAGGGAAAGGCCACATATTTTGATTTTGTACTAGTTTTCTTTTAACTAAAACTGGAAACAGCTACGTACAAAAGCACATAAAACACATTCACATGCTTCCAAATAAATAAATAACGCCTTTTATATTCTGTTGCCAGATAGGCTATTGCTAATCAGATAACTGCAATAACTTTAATTTCACTAGATTATGAATTGTATAGCATTGTAGGCTGCAAATGACGGGTTGCATGTAGCTAAGCATTAATTGGAGTAGACCCATTGAAACTAATGGGCCTAAATTAGCCATGCCCCTTAATTGGGTCTCCTCACTGATAAAGCAGTACTGGAGCGTTGTAATTGCTCTTTGTCTCTGCGTGCGTCTGCATAGGTGCGAAAAAAAAGGGAGAACTAACCCTGGCTTGAAAGATTCGTGTTTCAGAACTGTTTCCAACCAAATGGTAGATTTGAACTTAAAGTCGCTTGCAAACCTTTTTGCTCCTGTGTTGCTGGAAAGTAATTGAAATGCTTTACAATAAAAGGGAGGAGGGGGAAATGGCAAAAATGCGGCGGCTGTCTGAAGTGGCTAAAATGAAGACGGACAATCTTGTAGAAGACAATCACTCAGCCCCTCCTTTTTCCAAGGATACCCAGTAACAAGCTAATGTACGCCTTTGATTGACCACACTAAACATCTGGGCATTCAGGGACATGATGGAAAGTACAGATTAAGCTGTCTAAGGGAGCGCCTGCCTGCACTAGGGCTTATTCATGGAGACTGGAGCTATGGCTATCTGGCAGCTAAATTTATCTAGCTATTTTGCCGCACTGAACAGAACTTTTTAAGGCCTGCAATTCCCCAGCAGGTATCTGTCTCGCTGCATTTTTAATTAACGGTCAGTCTTGCGGCGAGGCTCTCTTGACTAGAATATGGGAAAGAAAGGCTGCGGCCTACTTTTTCAACGGGAACTAAAAATGTACAGGCATTTTAGGTTAATATCAACGGTAGCTTATATTGTGCCGCTCTGAGAAATACCTCTCTGGAAGAAAGACGTGCGGTTGGGCAAGAAACAGCCTTAAACAACAAAGCCCATTTCTGGTTCTGTGACACAGGATGCTTGGGAATTCTTTCAGTCAATTATAGTCTTGGGCATTTGAACTTCTCCACACACACACACACACACACACACACACATATATATATATATATCACATTCACTGACTGTATTCACAAAGAAAGAATGTGCGACTTCTATTCAGGCTCAGTGTGTGAAAATCTATTTCTGTTTCTGTAACAGCAAGTTTATACGATCAAGGATTCAGAGACTATTATCTGAGGGATGACACAACCACCTCAGTGTATGGGGACAAGCGATTCCAGCTTCAGACACAAACTGTTGATGGCTGACCCAAGGTAATCGCAGGTCACGTCGCCTCCCGAGGGAAATTTGCATGGCACCCACCTCTGTGAATCTGAGAAAACAACTCTTCTCTTGTTTGCTTTGTGAGGAAATGGATTCAGACGCACTGCTGGGGCTTCACTGTTTAAAGTGGAATAAGCACCACATAGGTAGGTTTGTGAAGAGAAGGTAAGGTAAAGGGACTCCTGACCATTAGGTCAAGTCGTAGCCGACTCTGAGGTTGCGGCGCTCATCTCGCCTTATTGGCCAAGGGAGCCGGCATACAGCTTCCGGGTCATGTGGCCAGCATGACTAAGCCACTTCTGGCAAACCAGAGCAGCGCATGGAAACACCGTTTACCTTCCCACTGGAGCGACACCTATTTATCTACTTGCACTTTGATGTGCTTTCGAACTGCTAGGTTGGCAGGAGCAGGGATCGAGCAATGGGAGCTCACCCCATCACGGGGATTTGAACCGCCAACCTTCTGATCAGCAAGTCCTAGGCTCCGTGGTTTAACCCACAGCGCCACCCACGTCCCTTGAAGAGAAGGTACCTGGGGTCAAATGAAACTGTTAAATGGTATATCTGCTCTTGCTTGCATATTATATTCCTTTGTCCATCTGTGAGATCAGCCCTGAGGGAATATGGCCCTTGATGTTTTTTTTTTAAAAAAAGGTTCACTGCTCCAACTTAGATCCAAAGATCTCAGTGTTAGTGACATGTATGTTTTTTGAATTGCAATGTCCTCTGCCCGATTCCATATGGGAAAGTTCCTTTGAAAGTGATGGGAGTCTCAAAAGCAGTTTGTATCATTTGGTGTTCTTTTTAATTCATTAATTAGCAAACTCTAATTCTATTGGGCAAGCCTAGAGTCCTAGCCTTTGAGTCTTGGCCACTGACTGGTAGACCTTGAATCTGTGTGGCCAGTGAGAAGACATGTGCTTCTAGCTTATTTCCATTTCTTATGAGCATGAACCAGAATCCACATAGTGGACTAAAAACAGCAAATAGTAAGTAAGTAAGGTTCCCCTCAAATGTGCTGAACAATAGATTTTCTAATGGTAAAACCTCTGTTTTATGTGCATGTGACAACAAATCAATAGAATCCCTTCATCATATCTTGTTTAATTGTCCTTTATATATTGTTCCCCGATCAAGGATTCTGAGTTCAATCATTTTGGAAACTCTTGCAAAACCACCTGAATCACATCTAGCCTATCTACTCCAGGACATTGATTCTTATAGAACATTACAGGTTGCCAGATTTCTGAATTCAGTGCTTTTATATAAAAGACTTCATGGAATGCTGCATGACTATTAAAATCTAGTAAACTCTATCCACCATCTTTATAATCAAGGCCACAATATGGTACATCTAGAGATTATATGTAAGGTCAAGGAGAGTATGCGTTGAAATATTTTAGTTGATATTTTAGAATGTTAAATGCTATTTTATTTATTGATTGGTTTTTACCTTGTGGGCTTATAGCCGAATAAAGTATTATCTATCTATCTATCTATCTATCTATCTATCTATCTATCTATCTATCTATCTATAAGTTAGTAAGTAAGTAAGTAAATGAATGCCTCGAGAGCAATCTATAATGTATGCTTAGTAGAGGCTCTCTCAGTTGGTTCAGATTATTGCCTTGTTGAATAATAACCTCCTTTCCCCTCTCTGTGATGGAGCGAAAGCACATAATGCACAATGCACATCTCACCACATGGTGCAATGGAATGTGGAAATGAAAATACTGCAGCCCAAGCGCACGTGAGCACACACACACACACGTACATGAGTTGGGACAGCAAATCGTCAATGCTATAAATGCCAGAAAGTGGAGATTGCCAACCTGCCTATTGATCCATGCGTACTGCGACTCCAGTGGGCTCCTATTCCAAAGCAATTACTCTATTCCAAACTTAAAAATGGAAAGCGTAATGCTGGTGATCAACACCGACAGCTGGGAAACACTGGCCTGCAAGCGCTCCAACTGGAGAACAGCCTTTACCAAAAATGTCATTGGCTTTGAAGACACTCAAACTCAGGACAAAAGGAAGAAACGTGCTAAGAAGAAGGCACGCTTGGCAAACCCTCACCGTCATCAACTCCCACCTGGAAACCTATGTCCCCACTGCGGAAGGACGTGTGGATCCAGAATTGGCCTCCATGGTCACTTACGGACTTCCTGTTAAAACCGTGTTTATGGAAGACAATCTTACTCGGCTACGAGTGATCACCAAAGAAGAAAGAATACTGCATTGCATATTTAGCTACAGTGCTGGCAGACTATCAAGGAGGCTTTCAGGGAATCTCTCAAGCAAAAGTGATGCAAACGTTATCTGTCACTCATTGTGTTGAAGGATTGATCCTTTCAAGAATCTGTATAAATCCCACTTTTTAAGACCTCCACTTTTGGCAGAAGATGATCTGTTCATAGGTGGGGGGTTTATGAATATGTCTTGGGAAGGCATACTTCTCTTTTTAAATTTTATAATTTTCATAATCACATAAACAAAAACAAAACATTAAATTAAATTAAACATGAACTTCCTTTCCCCCATTCCATGGTTCCTTCTGATCACTCCTTACTGCGGCATATTCTATTTATTCCCTGTTTTCCCTTTCTCATTTTATCTCAATGTATTATTTTTTTTACTGCTGCGTTTACTGTAATCTTGCTGACGTTCTAACCTGTTTACAATGCTTCTTCAAATATTCTGCAAACCTTTTCCAATCTTCCTTAAATAATGAAGACATATTTTTCCAATCAGGCTTTCCCTGACCCATAAGATGGGACATTTGCCTTTCTGAATTCCTGTTTTCACCTGTTTATTTTTTATAATGCTGTTTTTAATTAAACTGTTTGTATTATACTTAAAAAAAAACCACAGGGCTAATTTTGTATACTGCTTAGAGATCTGTTGTGGATGAAATTGCACAGTGTCCTCACTGTGCAAATGTGTCTCAAATCCAATCAGCCTTGTCACTTGGTAGGTGCTTACAGCAACAAAAAACAAATTAGTAGAAAGGACTACCAGTACAGTCTTTGTGCACACTACTGGGGATGAGGAAGAAGTTTGATTCAGGTCTCATTTGAAACAAACTCTATAAAATTTGCACTGTCCGAAACATTATGTGAACCGAAACACAACGTTCCTTCAGCATTCACACTTATCCACATTTTGCTGTGCCAACAAGTGTTCCCAAAAATGCAAATATTAGGTTGAAGTATGCATAAAAATGAATATAAATAACACCAAAGTTAGAGGAAACTGCTTGCAAAAATGTGTTTGTTGCTGCATATAAAAATGCTGATGATTTTTTTTATTATTATTGCAAATTGCTGCAAAATGTGACGGCATCTTAAGATTATAAAAACAAGAATCTGAGAGAATCAGATCCTTCTATCCCTAGACCACTGCTGGGCATTACTACTCTGCAACTCTACTTCAGCCTTTGCATTTTAAATAAAGGATACTGGACAGGTGTAAAAATGGGGCATCATGCATGATAAGAGTTAAAAACATGGAAGCAAAGACAGCCCAGGCAGAACGGCCGGGCAATGGACAATGGCAACAGCCCCTTAAAACTCATTTTATTCCTCATGTGTGCATGGTCTGCGCCTTGGTTTGTCATGCCTCTTTATTTAATGATCCCAGCTTGTGCCTTTATTTTGCATCCGTGCTACATTAAGTACACAAGCTTAATTGTGATACAAGGAAACACGGAGATGAAAAATGGGCAGTTTGTCTTTGTCAGTTCCAGACAGTTAATTAAACAGGCTGCTGCACACACTTTTCTCAGCAAACAGAACCTTTTAGAAAGGGATTTGCCTCTTCTGCGTCACATCAGCGCAGTCCCTCCTTCTTTCTGCGGCTTGGATCAAGTGTGCGAAACCTAAAGGTGTATAATGAAGAAGCATTGCAGAACGACCACTAAGTTTGAATGATGTATGGACAGTCCAC